>NC_080398.1:15221481-15846481 GCF_030265065.1 Corythoichthys intestinalis
TGGCATGGGAGTTGCAAAAGAATGTGGGATGACTCGGATATATTTGGGGCTGGCTTGGGGTTGTGTGTTAGTGTATGGTAATTGCAACCACCTACGCTGTTTTTCGTTGTTGCTGATCCTGAGATAATGCAAGTTTAAATCAAGTGCTATCGGAATGCATGTTTGGAGTGATTAAACAGCAGCAAAAGGCTCACTACTGTGCTGTTCAGCATTTCTTCCCATGTTAAAATTTCAAAAAAGTACAAACGGAGATCCCAAAACCTTTCTGGAACTACAAATACGTTTTTTTTTCGTCATCCAGTACAAAAAAAAACTGATTGGATCCAAACGTTGATACAAACGCTGCCCATTATCTTTTTATTTATGTATTTATTTTTAACCAACTCAGTGTACATCTGACAGAAGAATATGCTAAATGTAGTAAACTAGTAAACATTTAGACTTGGAGGTAAAAAATGAAGTTGATAAATCTCTCTTGTTTTTATAGAGTCGGACAGCCATTTTGTGTCTGACCCTGAAGCACTGAAGGACACCCTTCGTGAACCTCTGCCGCCTAAACAGTCCGTCATGCCTCCAAAATGGTTGATAAGCTCTACGCCTGAACCAGGCAGCGTCTCATTGAACCAGGCCTCGGCCCAATACCCGTCCCTCCCTTCCTCCTCGAGTACTGCTCCGAAACCTACAAGGAACGTCTCCTCTGCTGGTGCAAACACTCAGCAGTCTTCATCTGCCGCTTCATCGTCCGTCACTCAGGCTAACAAGCAGCCACCTCTTCCTCCGCCCAAGCCAGTGAACAGGGGCAACCCCGGCATGCTAGGTAAGGTTTGCTGTGTTTTGCTTTGACAAATACTTAAAGGTGATGAGTTGATCAAGTTGACAAAAAAATTATAAATATGCCTGATGAACCATCAAATGCAAAGTTTCTATTTTTGCTGTTGAACACTATCAGTGCTCAAATGATTTAAACTTTATTTAGACAAGTTATGTCTTTTATGTTGGTACGCAGGTTTATGTCTTATGTCTTTTATGTTGGTTTATGTCAGGCACACCAGGATACAAAAATGTAGCAATAAATGATGTATGAATATAGTCTTGTCTAAAATTTCTACAAAATGTACATGGAGCGAAACCTGGTTCACTTTCTGTACACGTAAAGCTTTTTACTCAATTATATATTTGGAAATATAGATACACAGGCTAGTTGAATGAGATCAAATATATGTTAAAGACTATGGTAGAGTATTTTACATTGTTCACAAAAATAATTTGTGCTACCCGTTTTCAAAAATATTTCTTTCGCTTGCACAATAATGTTGTGTGAACACTTTTGTGCCCCTGCAAAACTTTTTTTATATTCGCAATTTTTTTTTATTTTTTTATTTTTTAACGCCAACAAAATTTTGTGTGAAATTTTTGGGGCGGTCCACACTAGAGGTGTGCGAAATTTCCGATTCTTAGATTATTCGTGATTCGGCCGTGGAAGATTCGAGAACGATTCACAAACATCCAAATTCCGATTATTGAATTATACCAGGTAAAGGGGAAATAAAACAGTCAGCGCGGTCTTCATGACGCAATGAGGAACGGACTGATAGTAACTATCATGTTCAACTCATGCTGCTAGATTAAAAAAAACACCCAAAAAAAAAACAATAATACCTGACTGCGGCCGTTAGCCGCTGCAAACAGCGCCCAGTTGCTAGTTGCTACAAACATACGGCAACATACGGCTATGGTATATATCACATATATCTAGAACTAGATGTAAAATGACAAACGACAGCCATGTTAGATCATATACCAAGAACTAGATGTGAAATGACAGACTTTCCTGCGCTAGTAAACAGGCGCCATCTTAAAGCAGTAGACTTCTCGAGAAGGCTCTGTAGTAGCGAACCTAATTACTTTTTTATCTTAAAAAAAAAAAAAAAAAGTCGGCAAAATCTTGACTTGAATCTATCTCTAAATGATGAAACAGTTTTATTACTTTCACGTCGAAAGTAGACAGAAGGGAAATTATGGAATAACGGGAGCAATTTTAACAACTTTAATGATTGATTCACAACATTAAATTAATTGAATGTAGTTTAAAGCTGCCGATACAGAATGGGGACTTGAGTTTTATTTACTGTTTTTAACTATTAACTATTTACTGTTTTTAACTGTTAACATGATACTGAAATAGTAGTTTGTTTAGCCTGAGAGGATTTTTGAACAATTTTAAAACTAGTGTACAAAAAAATTAAAAGCGGGGGGGTTTGTGGTGCATCAATAATCGATTTATAATCGAATCTGAGCCTCTGAATCGTAATCGAATCGTTAAGTGCCCAAAGATTCCCACCTCTTGTCCACGCTGTCATAAACACTGCCATAAACAGTTAATCAGAACATGGCTTATTGGCTACCCAACCAACAAATGACTGTGTAGTGTTTTTTTTTTCGAAGTCATACCCCAACCCCTCCAGACTGTTGACCGCTCACTAATGTTGGGCCCAGTGCTTGTGGTCTAAAACTGTAGTTGTGTAGAGCGTTGCTCCCGAACCTAGTCTCTTTATTAAGCGGAACTGACACAATGGTAGAACACAAATCAAGCAGAAATAAGGATTTTAATTTGTTTAACATGAATTTTGAAATATGCTCTCTTAAAAAGCCAAATACAGAGCTGGATGCTTTTGTTGTACCGCAGTGTCGACCTGGAATGCATGGAAATTCATAGCAATGAATACCAATCACTCCTTGCCCGGAAAGGAATATCGTATCCTTTTAATGCATAACGTGTTCAAAATCTCTTACGGTCAAATTACTGCAGGAACTGGGCCAGTCAGTAGTCAGCGGTCACCAATAGGGCGGCATTGAGGTACGCTATTGAACAACTCAGTCAATGGTTGACTGGGTAGCCAATAAGCTATGTTCTGATTAGTTTGTGACAGTCTTAGGCTGTCAATCAAAAAAATAAAAAAAATCGCACACTCACAACATAATTTTCCAAGTAGAAAAAATATTTTTTTAAGTGCAGAGAATATTTCTGCAAGAGTAAAAATTATTTTTGCAAGCACATTTGTTTTTTTCTTAACAATCACTGTCAAGATTTTGATCCTATTAGGGGTACCTTCTGCCATCTTGTGAAAAAGTCTGAGCTTTGGGCTTGCTGCTTAGTCTTCTGGACTATTTCTTGAAGCATTTTTTGGTGGAATGGTAGCTCACAAAAAAGATTAAACTCTATTAGTTCACGCCATAACAAGTAGGGCTATTTTCGATGTTTCTCATCCTCTTTAAAATGAGCAAAGCCCTGGCTTTGTAGTGCAGGAATGAAAATACATTTTGTTGGGATTGGGTCTGCTTCTTGTCTAGGAAAAGCCTTGCTGATTTCTTTCTGATATGCTGCTATATTAGCAAAATTCCAAACGAGGACATGCTGGTTTCAGGAAGCTATTTCATTGCCGCATGGACCTTTCACAGTACGCAAGTGCAATGGTGAAGATGCTGTTATTTCTTACTGCAAAACGGTGTTGTAGGTGCAATGATTTGTCATCAATTTCTCTGAAAATAGCAAGGAATTGTGAGTGTGAGCTTCAGCTCACACAGCTGTAGCTCAGTAGCCATTGTTTTTCTCATTAGGGATTATTACCGAATTCCAATTCGAGTGAGAAGTTGTACTTTGATCCACGCTGATGAATCATGATGATTATTCAACTATACATGTTTTGGGGCATTGTTGGCTTGGATAATTTTTTTCCCCCCACAAAGTGACTTAGTTTTTAGGACCTTATCAGTTGTTCAGTGCTTATTTATTGGCAACCTGGACAAATAGAGAACACTTTTTCTCACTTTCTAACCATACTGAAAGACTATAAAACAGTTATGTAGAAGACATACAGTATTTTTGGAGTAGATACTTTCAGTTCCTAAACATCCATTGGCACATACACCCTGCTGCCCTGTACCTGCAGTTATGAAAAAAATCTGTAGCTGAAGGCCTCCATCTCCTCCTTGTTAGTCTCCGCCCTGCAGGGTGGAGCGCACGCACAGCTTCCGCTCTACTGGTCCTGCTGGAAGCGAGAGTGCGAGTATGATGTCTATCTGTCACTGCCTGTCTACCTGTGCCGGCGGGCTGGAGGCCTGCGCTCAGGTAAAAGGATGCGCTTTAGTATCTGTAGGCAGGGTGCCCATGTCTGAACACCTCCTACCCCTTCAGAGTTTGCATTCTCCATCATATGACGTCCTTTCAGCTGTCCACACATTTACTTCCTATTGTCTTTTTCTCTTGATGGAACTTGTTTGCGTCACCTTCAGTGTGATATATAGCAAGGAACGTAAGTATTTGAACACCCTGCATTTTGGCAAGTTATCCCACTTAGACATTATGGAGATGTTTGAAATTTACATCATAGATGCATTTCCAGTGTGAGAGACAAAGTTAAAAAGAATAATTCAGGGAATCACTTGGTATGATTTTTAAAAATAATTTATTTGTAGTCCATTGCTGTGCATAAGCATATGAACACCTCCCAATCAGCAAGAATTCTGGCTTTCCAAGATCTGTCACTTGGCCAAAGAGATGTCAAAAGACACCAGAAACAAATGGCTTGAACGGGCTACGGGGCCCATGCCAAGCTGCTGGATGAAAATGAAAATGTGTCAACTATTGGGGCAATTGTTAGAAAAGGGAAGAGGATGACGATGACTGTAATTCTAAACTCTGCTCGCCGTGTTTGGAGGAAAAAGGGGATGAATACTAGCATCCCAACACAGGGGGGACATTATTCTTTTGGGGGTGTTTTTTAATGGAGCCATGTATTGCCTGATTTTGGGCAATAACCTCCTTCCCTCAGTCAGAGCATTGAAGATGGGTCATGGCTTAGTCTTCCAACTTGGCATTGACCCGTACCACATAGCCATGATAACCAAGGAGTGGCTCCATAAAACGCATAATTATCAAGGTTCTGGAGTGGCTTCAGACCTAAACCCAAAAGAAAATCTTAAGTGGGAGCTTAAACTGTTGTGTTGTTCCGCGACAGCCCTGAAACCTAATAGATCAGGAGAGGATCTGTGTGGAGGACTGGGCCAAAATCCCTGTTGCACTGTGTGCAAATCTAGTACGTACTACTGGAAACATTTGACCTGTCATTGGAAACGAAGCCTCTGTACCCAATATTACCACTGATTTCTTCAAGTGTTCAAATTCTTATGTGCAGAAATGAAATACAAATAAATTATATAAACATTATACGAAGTGGTTTTCTGAAAATTTCTTTTTAATTTTGTCTTATAGTGGATGTGCACCTTTGATGTGAATTTCAGACCACTCCATTATGGGACAACTTGCCAAATCACAGGGTGTTCAAATACTTACATTCCTCACTGTATATAAGTTGCATGCCCATAATGAGCAGAAAATCTTTGCACTGCTTGCTTCATGTATATACTTTAAGAGGCAAGTGCTGTAGCAGTTGAACATATTGAGTTTGGTGTTCTCCTTTTGGCATGTGAATGAGTGAGCCTTCAGTGGTCTGTAGCCTGCCTACATTGCATCAATGGAATTTTAAGGACGTAATCCTCTCAACTCTACTGCCTGAATGGGATGGATATGAATGAATGGACAATTAAGACTATAACACAATGGTTGACTCAAGATCTTACCTGGCTCTGGCATGCTTGTGGTCTGCCACCACTCACCATGGCTCTTACATTACTTAAACATGATTTTAAGATCTTTATATACATATGTTTGGATTTATAGAGAAAAACAATTTTGCATGTCACTTATGAGTCTGCATTTGAGCTGCTTGTTCACAAGACTTCGTTAACGACAAGACAACACGTCTGGTTGTGTTGAGCATGCAGGCTGTGTTTGTCTCCTCTCTGTGACCTGGGGCACATGTTGAACACTAGCGTGTTATATCAATGTGTGCATCCATGTTGACAGTCATGTGATGTCATTCTCTGTATGCATTCACGCTCGGTCAGACATGTAATTCCAGTTGTTAATCTGTATTCTGTCAAACTGGATGTCTCTATAATGTTTACAGCTGAAGAAGCATGTGCTTTCAATTCACATTAGCTGAAGCATAAAACAAAGACTTAAAGGCCTAAGAGTTTTTATTTTTTTATTTTATTTTATTTTTTTAATCGTTCGATGTTATTAACTGTGCTTCTGTCCTCAGGAGACCTCACCCAAACTGCCGCGGGGGCTAGTCTTGTCCCAGCGAAACCCTCTCCTCCAATGCCCCCAAAGAGAACCACCCCGGTCACCAAGCGTAACTCCGAAGACTCCTCTGGTTCAAGCCATCCTATGACGCCTTCGCCACTTTCACTTGAGGACCACAGCTCTGTGAGCTTTCAGCTGCCTCCTCCTCCCCCATCTCCTCCACTTCCCTCACATATTCCGCCTTCTCCACCCCGACAGCAAATACACCCCCAACACCTTCACCATCAGCACTCTTACCCGCATCCACTACCGCAACCTATCCCAATCTTGTTTGATCCCCCAAGCCCTGTCAGTGAGTCCCCCCAGCGCCCAGCTCCTGTCCCACTGCACATCATGATCCAGCGAGCTCTGTCCAGTCCTGGCCCTATTCAACCCAACCCAGATGGGTCACAACGTGCTCACACATTGCTGTTTGAAACACCTCCAGACTACCAAGCAGATCGAGGTCGCCCCCTTCCTGTCAGCATTCAACCCCTAAAACTGTGAGTTCTTAATGCATAGAAACCGAAGTCCTGAAAAGAACATTAGTCTTTTTTTTTTTTTTTTTTAATTGGCTTGCTATTGATGGAAATTACCAAAACCAGATCTTTTCTAAAAATAACCTGCTTTTGCACACACACCACAGAAACGTGACAAATTACTGCAACTAAGAAAAAATATCAACATCCTTCCTACTGTTGTAACTTGTTACTGCTACATTGCCTGCCATTGACAGCATTAGCAGTCCAATCCCTTTAGACTCATGAATGGCACAGAAACATATTCATTCACTGCCAGAACTCCCAGTTCAAATGGATTGGACATCCATCGCCATCAATTGTAGCCAATGAGTTATACAGTAATTGCTTATAGATATCATTTATATGAAATTTTGTTCATGGAAAATCCATTTTAAACCATTATGAGTTGGTTTGAAAGGTTTTATAACACTTTTCTTCACTGCTAGATCTGAAGATGACTACTCTGAAGAAGAGGAGGAAGAAGAAGAGGACGATGATGATGAAGAAGAGGAGGAGTACGATGGAGAGATTCCCCAGCCAAAGCTACAGCCACGGAGTCGCCGCGGCTTGGTTGTTGATGCTAGCATTTGCGTCATTCCTAGTGAAGAAAACAGTGAGGAGGAGGAGGAAGAGCATGACGACGAGGATGAGGAGCATGGAATATGCAGAGAAGACAGTGATTCTGATGGTCCTGTGCTTTTTAAAAAGGAAGATGAGGATGAGGAGGAAGAGCCCCCACTGAGTAAGCTACACCATGTTATAACTAAAACAAGCATTTGTGTATGTTTGTTACAGAAAATTACAAATGTTGGTATTTTGATGAGTTCACAATGGTATTCTATAGTGACATTGACCCTTCTGCCCTCTAGTGGAAGAATATTTACACGCGCTTCCTTTCTCTAAATTGCTTCCATAGATGAACGATGATAATACATTTGTCAATATACAGGGGTGCACATAAGTGGTCCGCATGCGCGCATGCATACTGGACGTAGACAAACGCGCTGGCCCTCAACGGTTTCCATACGCTTTTGCGTACCGATGGCTGACCACTGTATTTGCGGCGGACACGAGAAAATAACTTCTCAAAATGTCGAAGAGGCAGGCCACACTGAGTAATTACCTCCGTGTTCCCCCACCCCCGTCAAAAGACAGACAGACGACAGAGACGTCACCGGAGCTACCGAAAAAAAGGACTTTTGCTGAAAAGTGGCTACAGGAGGTACATGGCTAGAAGCAAATGATGCTCGCACGGAAATGCGTTACAAAATGTGCCGTGAGAATCCCAATGTCGCCGATAAGAGCAGCGCATTTTATGTAGGGTCAAAGAATTTCAGCCATCCAAACTTTGAAAAGCACGAAAAAAACAGAGCATGTGGCAATTAAGCAAACTATCGATGTCAGACAAGTGGCGGAATAGGGCAGAATAAAGGTAATGAACAGTGACATGCACTGACAAACGTGTTTTTGCTCGCATTTTACAAAGCTAAACGTGCACGTTCAATGAGGTCTTATGAGGAGGACATCCCACTTCTAAAAAGGCTTGGCGTTAATGTGGGAGCCGCATAATGCCCTTTATTTTGAAGTGGTGCTTTTATGTTTATTTCTTTACATTTCACTTCACAGTAATGGCAATTTTGTTGTACCAGTTGATGTTAATCAAGCATTAATTGTTAATATAATTAATTGAAGTTAATTGGCTCTAAGTAAAGCTTGTCATAAATTTATCGCATCAGACGGGTCGGCTCTCAAGCTCAATGAGGACCAAGTCACATCTCCAGGTCCTCCTCTGAGAACCTGGGCAAAAAAATTATGTGCACCCCTGTCAATATAGCATAAAACACCAAAGGATTCCAAAGGGCTTGACAGACACAGAGTTGGCATTAAAATGTAAAAAGAGCAATGACAATGTTTTTAAAAAGTAAATACTAGGAATAAAAATCTCTGATTGCATCCCGTAATCTAATGCCCATCCAAAAAAAAAGCAGGGGGAAAAACTACAAAATAAATCATTTGTGAAACATACGTAATCTATATTAAATTTATAATTCTTAGTCGATAATACTGTTTTTAAACCATTCTTCAATCATTCATCTTCTGTGCACAATGGCATCAAATTAGGTCACTGCCTACCTGGTGGTTACTAAGTCACACTCTGCACTCTGATTATGAATCACTGTCATGGAAGATAACCATCTGGATTTTGGTTAAATACAATATAAACTTCAACAAAACAAAACAAAAACATTCACAGATTGACTTTTTCAGCTCTATAGAACAGTACAACAATATTATAAACACTTCATCTGTCTTCCACATAAATAATTTGTCATATTTATCTTGTCTGTTATCTAGGTGCCCTGGCCAGCAAAGTGAAAAGGAAAGACACCCTGGCTCTAAAGTTAAACAGCCGTCCCTCTGCACCCGACAGGGACAGATTTGTACAGGAGCGGAGCACCAGAGATGACCAGCCACTAGGACAGGCTGGCCTCACCTGGCAGAGCAGGGAGCAATGGGAGGCTATACGCACACAGATTGGATCTGCGCTTACAAGGTAAAAAGAGACATCATAACACTGCATTGCTCTTGTGTGATTCTAAATGATGTGTGAGTTTGCAACTCATCCTGAAATGCATGGACAAGTTCTAAAATCTTTTGTTGTATTTGCATCTTGAATTTCAAAGCATTGAAATTGTTTAAAAATAGAGCTCCCCGCTTTTCTCGCCATCAGACGTCTTAGCCAGAGACCCACTGCTGAGGAGCTTGAGCAACGAAACATCCTTCAACGTTAGTATACACTTTTTACCTTTTGTATCACTAACATAAGATGATCAAGTTATAGGTCGACGCTACATGCTATGAATCATAGAAATGATTGCGGTTTAAATTCTTTCATCCATTTCAATATGTATATTTCTATTCACTTAGTCATATCTATCATTTGAAGTTCTTTAAACGGGAAGTTCAGAAGGTATGACATTAGGCTTAATCTTCGAGTTGGCGTGGGTTTAATTAGTCGGTGGAGTTGATTTCAACAAATTCTGTGCAGTTTGTCAGTTATTTGTTAGTTTCAGGGTTCCGGAGTTTAGCATGCCGATAAAAACGATATTAACAGATCTAACTAGGGCTGCAGCTATCGATTATTTTAGCAGTCGATTAATCTTCGAGTGATCGAGTTATCTGATTGGGAACATTTATTGTGTTGGAGAATAAAATCTTAGCAGATGTAAAACAAAGGCTTGCCAAGATTGCACTTTGAAAAGAGCAGGTATTTTGCATATATATATTTATATTCGGCCACTTGTGCTCAGTCTGCCGGGGAGTCCCTTTTGTTCCCACAAAAAAATAAATAAATCAGCTGTGGAAAAAAACGATGTGAGATCATTATGCCTTGCTTGCCTAAACAGCCTGTTCCCTGCAGAGCTGTTGGATTACAAATGTTGCTGTTCATACTACAATTATTGACATGCAATGGTAAGTTTTAATAACTTTATCCTGGAAACACAGCCAACACTCTTGATTGAATGGGTCATCAGTGATTCTCATATGTGCATATGTTGTTTTTTATTGGTATGCTAAGCAGGCACCATTGACTCGCGCTAGCTTAGCCACTCCTGAGCCCTGAAACTAACACATAACTAACAAACTGCACGGAATTTGTTAAAATCAGCTCCACCAACTAGTTCAACCCCTGCTAACTGGAAGATTAAGATTTAGGTGAAAAAATTCTGAACTTCCCATTTAAGAATTTCCATACTTTTACGTATTTCTCATATATACTATATATTTTACATTCAGTGGAAAAGAATGAGGTTTGAAACTTCAATAACTGAATGCAATCTAATTTTCTGATCTTTTGTTCTCTTTCATCTCCTTTCCCTGCACATCAAGCCAGACTTGAATACAGTATCTAAATAAAGATCTTTTGTTGTTTTGTTCCTCATCTTCCTACAGCCAAAAATCAGGCTGACAGACAAGCAGAGGTTAGAGAGATTAAGCGAAGACTGACCAGAAAGGTGAGTGCCTATATTTTACTGACAATGTCCAGTCTAATATTTGGCTGGAAATTGAACTAAATCTCTTCTGGGTCATATTTCTCATAGCTGAGTCAAAGACCAACAGTTGCAGAACTCCAGGCCAGAAAAATCTTGCGATTCCACGAGTACGTTGAAGTCACTGATGCCCAAGACTACGATCGTAGGGCGGACAAGCCATGGACCAAGCTGACACCTGCTGACAAGGTAATGCACAAATCTTAATTTATCATTTTTGCCTAATCACAATGTCTAATAAGTTTTAATTTTCCTTACTTTTTAGGCAGCCATCCGGAAAGAGCTTAATGATTATAAAAGCACTGAAATGGAGGTTCACGAAGAAAGCAGAATTTACACAAGGTACACCCTGATCCTAAAGTCCATGTCAATTTTACAAATGCAAATGCCAAATTTTGAAGGTTAAAAATGATATTTGTAATTGGGAAAAAATTGTCTGTTGTGTCTGCGCTGTCCAACTATGTCTTGCTGTAAAATTTATTCTACTGTTTTTAGCTACATGTCCTTTAAACCATGAAAATATGTACGAACATTATGTAAACATGTGATGTCGTGGGGCTTTCTCACACCACGACAGTGTAACAGTACAAAACCATCACGCCAGAGTTGAGTCCTTGTCCACCCTGATGCCTGTCATGTAGTCGGACTATTATATTCATTTTCTATGCACCTCCAAACATTAAGAGCATAACTCTATATTTTTAAAAGGATCCACGGTTAGAAAGATTTGTAGTTCTTAAAAAAAAAAAAAAAAATATTATGAGTCAAAATTTTAAATTGAAACCCCTCTAAATTTTTTTGTTTTTAAACAATTTGTCAAAGTAGTTTAATTATTAGGTCGCATTGGTTGTTGTTGACGTCACATGGTTACGCTGCCGGGCTTCCAGAGTGTGACTCTAGCGACATAAACATGTGATCTGTTCAACCCTTTCAATTTGAACCCAAGAACAACATTAATGAACATGACAACTCTGTCAATATTTTACTAAACGAGCAGCAAAGGCACAATGAACAGGAAAGACGGGACGAGACGAGAGTAGTTTAAAAAAAAAAACGGTGTTCTGCCAAAATGTACTCCACCGGCAAAACTTCCTACAAGAGATGAATTTGACTTGCTTGTTTAGTTTAGATGCAATCAGACAGAACTTACTAAAGATGCCGTAAGAAAATACTTAAACGTAGTAATATCAAATAAGGGTGGTTTAAATATGCTACTTAACTAATGTGGTCAACAGATCAACAATCTGCTTTAAAACTACCACAAGAAAACACAATGCTTAAAACTATGAGAGGGAAACACATGCAAAAAGTATTTTTAGGCAATGAAAAGTTAACAAAAGACTCAGTAAAAACACATATAGTAAGTACTCGCCACTTTTAACCGATGAGCGCATGTCTTTGACGTCTCCCCGTGTAGAAGGAATTGCAGTAGCCTGGTAGTATTCGTCGAGTGACAATCTACGTCATCACTTCGAGCATCCATAAAACATGGCGCCCTCCGTAGGTCAAAACATGTACTAAATATTATAGATATTTATTTTAGATAACAATTGTGGCTTATTAGAGCCTAAAAGTCTTTAAGTCCGAGGTTCCCTTGAAAACATGAGTGTTCAGAGACATCAGTTTTTTACTTCATGGGATTTTTAATAAAATGCATTCAATTCAAATGTTTTTCCTGTTCACACCTGATGATGTGCATTTCCTTTTAGGTTTCACCGGCCTTAAATCCACCATATTCAGCTGGTGAAAAAAGCACTTAACGTCTCTTGCAAGCAGCTGCTGACTATGCAGACGGACCAACACTTTCTCATTTCCTGAATGTACTGTAAAATTAATCAGGGACAGCCTGGAACTGACTATAGACAAGAATGCTTCTCGCTCCCCCCAATCACCCTCACAAACTTGATTTCAGTGGATAGAGGTTGTGTTGGTGCTGGGAGAAGATGCAGTATCCATCCCAGACAACAGGGGGAACCACGTGCCAACCAAATGGAGACATTTGCAAAGGACTGACCTTGCAGGGCTTCTGTCGCCTGCGCAGTAATGTGGTGTCCTCAGGGACCTGGATCTAGTAATACCTTTAATGCGGCCTCATTCTGTGTTGCCTTTTTCTTTACTTTATATGAAAACGCTAACTCATTCATCTTGTTAATGTGACAACGTAAAGTAATAATAGCTAACAAACATGATAATGTCTAGTTCTCCACATAATAGTAATGGAGACACATGGATATAGCTTGCGAGGAGTGGAGAATGAAGACTGGGATATTCTGTTTTAGGATTGGACATCTCTGGGAAATTGTGTGTTTTTATATTAACTGTACAGATTGCTATTATGATATCTTAGAATGAAACTCAGAAAGATCTAATTACAAAATGTGTAATGCACAAGATATTTTATAATTTTGTTCATGAGTAGTGACGGCGCTTGGTTTTTGGAAATCTCTTTGGCTTGCCTGTCTTTAAAGTTGTGTTGTGGTCATTTCAGCGTGACTCTTTAGAAATTGAAGAGGAGATGTACAGGTCAGGATACTGTAGGTGAATATTTGTGCCAATGTACCCAATGCCTAAGAAAAAATAGGATATTGGTATTCATATCAATTATTTCTGAAATCTGCATGAGCCAACTAAGATCCCATTGTCATTGGATCTGGAAAATCTCTTCATTTATACTTTTCTATGAGTTTTGTACTTCCCTTTAATCACACATGCAATGCATTTCTGTAGCCATTTTGTATAAGGTCATGCTGGTACTGTCGACCAAGAATTCAAGTCGCTGTGATGGATCAGGGGTTTATCCAAAAAAAAAAAAAAAAAAAAAAAAAAAAATCTGGAAATGTATGAACGGTCAACAGGGGATCATTTTGGCTGGAACTTTTTATCTGCAACTATTTTATTTTGTAGTGTTGTCTGGCCAGTAGCTTACAGGGTTCCCTGCTGTGTACAGGTGGATTATAGGTTTCACTGATGCTTGTGTATATCTTGTCTTCCTTTCATTTGAAAATAAATTTTAAATAAAGTATTATAGGTTGATATTTTAAGCACAGAATCTTAGTTTATGATTAAGTGCTACAAGAATGGGAATGGCTATGTACCCTCTCTCTAAAGGCTAAGTTCATTTTTAATTGAATGTGAAGATGTATGGACTGATAGTTGTTTTTCTTTTAATTGTACATAGTGACATCTGGATCTAATTAAAAAAAAAAAATACTGCTTGAACCGTTTGTGCATGATGATTCACTACTTGGAATTTAAATTACAATTTTTGTTGATGTTCAAAGAGCAATTCTGTGTTAAATGTACTAATTGCTTGCTTCGTCAAGTAGGAAGGAGCGATCAAGTTGCATGCACTTTTTTTTTTGTCCTAAGATTTGTGGAACTTTTGGGGGGGGGGGGGGGGGGGGTCCGTCCAAAAGTTCCAGGACAGGTTCAAAATTTTTCAAAATTAATCTACAAGCCATCACGCTACTTTGGATCGCCCAACTAGCACATCCACAGAGAGATACGGCAGCGTTTGCTTTGTTCAGTGCACGACGAGCAGAGAGTGAGATGGTCGTGACGTAAGGCGTGCATGAAAATGGTAAATGGTGTTTTACTTGTATAGCGCTTTTCCACCTTTCAACTACATTAATGGAGTACAGAAGTAGCGTAAAGTGTCCTTTGTGGGGTTGTAGGGGAACAAGGTAAAATCAAATATCCAATAAGTAAGCAGGAAGTGAAAACCAACGTTCAAATTTGATTACAGTATTTTAATACTGATCTATTGGTAAATGCAAAATCAAGTATTTTACATGACACACACATTTATATACCGTAATTTTCACACTATAAGGTGAACCTGACTATAAGCTGCCACCCACCAAATTTGGCACGAAAACGGCATTTATTCATAGATAAGCCGCACTGGACTATAAGCCGCAGCCGTTGTCACTGTGTTATGGGACATTTACACCAAAAGATATTAACCGGTGACACTTTATTTGACAGCGGCATCATAAGACTGTCATAAGACCAAACGAACCACCATGAAGCTTTGAACCCATTGGCTGCAAAGCTTCATTACTTGAAGGAGCTTCATTTGGCCATCACTGCTCCTTTGGGGGAGACGGTCAACCTCTGCTGCCACGTGCAGTCAACACTGCTGTTGTCCAACATGCCTCCTAGCATGCATTGCAGTGCTACAGATGTAAATAACAATCAAAATTCATGGTTTGTGCTTTTTATTTCTTCAGTTACTGTTCCAGTTGTTTTATTAATTGCTAGTTACGGTATTTCGTAACACTATATTTGACAGTGGTGCCATAAGACTATCATAGTTATGACATGACACTGCCATGAGCATTAATGAATCCTTTTAACAGATGTGTTTTAGTGTTATCTGGCAAATTATCTCACTTTTGAATGGATGTGAAAGATCCAAGCTGGATATACAGTAAATAGAGTTAGTGACATAATTTGCCGGATGACACTTAATGACATAAGCATTCAGTAATACCCATAATAGTGTCATATCATAATTATGACTGTCTTATGCCAGTCTTATGACACCACTGTCAAATAAAATGTTACCTATTAACCCAAATAAATCAAATAAGCCGCAGGATTCAAAAAAAGGAAAAAAGTAGCGGCTTATAGTCTGAAAATTATGGTATATATACATATAATACATTTTATTTAAGACACTCGAGGAAACTTTACAACCAAAGTTACACAGGGGTGAAAGTAGCTAGAATTTCTTGCCGGAACTCCCTGACAAAAAGGTCGCCACAGAGCCAGATTTCTTTTTTTTTTTTTTTTTTTTTCTGTTACTGTATGAAATCTGACGTTAGTACATTGTTTTTATCTTGGAAATTCTTGTGTGGGAGCCAGGTAGGTTGTTTTTAGTATGGGGTTTTGACAGATGCCGTCATTTTTTCGGAATCAAAGCACCGTTCCGGCGCCAAATCTTTTACCAGAACTGCGTTTCGGACCGTATAAATTAAAGTAGACAAATATAATGTATTGTTCTTGATGTCTATAAAAGCGCTTTGTGACTAAGCCACAAGATGTGTGGTCCAGTGGATGTCCACTCAGTTGTTTCATTGTGTAGGGAGAAAAGGAGAAAATCATAGGCATTAGTCATTTAAATGGCAACATCCTGGGTTTAAGAAACAACAAGCAAGCAAGAGAAACAATTGTTGTCAGAAACATTACTTTTTCAGACCATACGGAGGGGAAAAGGGATAAAAATTAAATGATGAAGCAAACATAACTAGTATTTGGTTGCACCGTGTCTGGCTTTTTACGACAGCTTGCAAGGGCTGAACTATGATGCATGGAATTATGAATGACAAAAATCAGTCTGACTTCAAAATTCTGTCATCGCTCTTTCCAGATCAGTTTTACATGTTGGAGCCTTGTCATGGACCATTTTCTTCAAATTCCACCACAGATTTTAATAGGATTGAGAACCAGACTGTTTGCATGCTTTGACATTGACCTTACTTGTATTTTCATGGTTTTTGTTCAATAGCAAGATGCATTATCATCTTGAAGAATTATTCCATCATCTCTAAACAACATCTCGATGGACGGGATGAGAAAGGTATCCAAAAGCCAAGATAAACGTGTGCATTTACAGTAAAACCGTCGGATATAACATGAACAGGTGTTCGGCCATTCCTTACTACGCGGCGAAACGTCATACACAATGCTCAGGGCGCTTGCGCATGCATTCACACGCATGCGCACATCTGTTAGAGGCGGCGATTACTCACTATTTTTGTTTTTATTTAGTTATTTAGAACCTTTTCACAGCCTCAAAGATACTTTTTGCATGTATTACCCTCTCATACTTTTAACCATTGTGTTTTTTTGTGTTAGCTTTGAAGCAGTTGACCACATTAGTCACGTAGCGTGTTTAAACCGTCCTTATAGGGAATGGGACGTACTACGTCATTGTTTGGACGCGCCTCCATGCTGGCAATATGATTCACTTCCGGGCCGGCAGAGTCAATGCGGATTGTAACGTGTGGTAGTGCTAAGCTAACTCTTTCGGTGTTTTAGAAAGAAAATATGGGTGCTTATTGTTGCGTTACCGGGTGCAACAGCGTCTCCTACGACAAAAAAAGGGGCTAGGAAAAATGGACTCACTTTTCACTGTTTTCCTGCATGGAGGACCAAATATCAGATCACGAAGGTACGACGGATGGCTGGATTGCAGCGGTTCGTCGGAAAAGCATTTATGATCATATTTCTGCTGGAATGAGAGTGTGTTCCTGTCATCTCTACTCTTGTAAGTTGAACGCTTTATCCACTTTTGGTTTCAATACGTTTTTGTTTTTTTACACCGTTGTGTAAATCTGCCTCGGTAGGAATGCTCGCCTACTACGACTCACCTACCTGTTGTGTTCCTAGGTAAACCTGCTGACAAGACATCCCGATTGGTCACCATCTCTCTTCTTGGATCATTTGACAAAGAAAATTTGTTCAATGGAGTGGTTCCATTTGTCCTGTGTCGGACTCAAACAAGCCCCTGCAGCAGACGCCATCTGGGTCTGCCCTTCTCGTCGATGAACTGCGGGCTTTTAACTTGTGAAAATGCAAGAACTTTAATGCACATATTTATTCTGCCTGGCTATTTAACTATGGCCAGTGACGTTTTTTTTTTTTTTTTTTTTTTTTTTTTTTTTTTTTTTTTAACCACTTTGACAAAGACACGTTTCATTGTAATGTTGAATTTATATATTCCATTATCATTTTTAAATTATAATATTCTTATTTGCACTTATGTAGACTTTAGACTGTCAATTCAAATAGTGTTGGAAAAGTTGCAATACCTAAAATAGAAATGCAAGAACTGTAAAGTACATATTTATACACCTTTATTTACCTAAGGCCACTGGATGTTTTTTAACTGCTTTGAAAAATACAGGTTTTGTTGTGATCTTGTATTTATATAGTATATAGCTTTTTATAATGTATTATGTATTATAATATTTGCTGCCCCCTGCCAGAATGTGGGCCATTTTGTACTAAAAGGATTTTAAACTGTCAGTTCAAATACTGTGTTGGAGACTAGTACTTGCAATACTTAAAATGGAAATGCAAGAACTTTAAAGCACATATTTATCCTGTCTGGCAATTTACCCAAGGCCAGTAAATAGTGTTTTAAACTGCTTTGACAAAGACACGTTTATTGTGATCTTGTATTTGTGTATCACTTATAATTATATAATATTTGCTGCCACCGTCAGAGGGTGGGCCTTGTTTGCACTAATTTAAAGATTTTAAACTGTCAATTCAAATATCGTATTGGAGAAATTGCATTACTTGAAATAAATCTATTGCAACTTATCAGTCCCAGTTCTTGTCTACAACACTGTCCAAAAATTGTCAATGCATATTCCAAATAGAATAACAAAATTAAGTCACCTGACTTTGTAATTATTACACCTGTTTATTATGAAGACCTGAAGTAAACAACAAGCAGTTACAGTTTGTCAAGAAGTTGTTCAAGTCATGTTTTGGTATTCATATTTTATTGACTTTTCACAACAACACTTGGGATCGTGTTTGTAAGAGGAGAGCAAACTGAAGTTTCAGCGTGCACTCTTCGCCTTTCCAACCTCTCATAACGCTCCGATGTGGTGCGCTTGACCTCAGAATAACCCAAGAAGAGATATGGTGACAAATCGGGATGTGTTGTCAGCATTTCATATGCAGGTTTTCCTAGTAACACAACAGGTAGGTGAGGAGGAGGAGAAGGTTAGCATTGCTACCGAGGCAGATTTACACAACAGTAAAAAAAAAAACAAAAAAAAAACGTATTGAAACCAAAACGGATAAATCGTTCAACTTACAAGAGTAGAGATGAGGGGAATACACTCTCATTCCAGCAGAAATATGATCAAGAGAAATGCTTTTCCAACGAACCGCTGCGCCCCAGCCATCCTTTGTGATCTGATATTTGGTCCTCCATGCAGGAAAACGGTGAAAAGTGAGTCCAGTTTTCCTCGCCCTTTTTTTTAGTCGTAGGAGAAGCTGTTGCACCCGGTAACACAACAATACACACCCATAATTTCTTTCTAAAACACCGAAAGAGTTAGCTTAGCACGACCACACGTTACAATCCGCATTGAGTCTGCTGCCCCGGAAGTGAATCATATTGCCAGCATGGAGGCGCGTCCAAACAATGACGTAGTACGTCCCATTCCCTATTTGATATAACTACATTTAAGTATTTTCTGCAGGCATTTTTTAGTACCTTATTCCTGTATGCATCTAAACAAAACAAGTTTAGAGCGCACGGTAGTACTTTAGGTCTCAAATTCGACTAATGTAGACGTTTCGCCGATGTAGAATATTTTGGCAGAACACCGGACCTAAACAAAAAGTCATCAATTTCAAGTGCTCCTGTCGCTTTAAGGAGGCAGAGCGGCCCTCCCAAAAATCACGAGCAAATCATCGCGAGAACAGTCACCCGGCTCCCGTGGCGTGAATACGAAAAGTCTGCGTGTTGGTTCTTTTCACACCACAGACCACACTTGCACAAGTCTCAGCCTGGTAATTTTAACAACATATAACATTGTCTTAGACATTTTTTTTAATCGACGAGCTTAGCAATAGTTCAATGGCGACTGTGTCTTTTGTCTAGATATGTTTAGACCGTCCAGGAATCTAATGCTAAAGCTGCTAACTAATGCTAGCAGTGGTGCAAACGTACGGTGTTGTGTATATCCGTGCGAGGAATGACGTTTTGGCGGTCAACTTTCGTTTTTATTGTATAGTTGATTAGCATCCTATATATTGCACGCTAGGTGTGGGTGACACTAGCTTCGGTCGTGCACGCGGATGTTGTCAACTTTATACAGTTCTGCTAACTGAAGCAATCATGTTGGCGCATGAGCGCGTTCCCACGCTGACAGTCTGTATACACTATCGTGGAATTAGATTACGCCCTTATTACAGTTCATTTTGAACGTGTACATGGCTTTCCAATGAACAGGAACGTGGTGCAAATGGCGTTAGGCACAACTGTTCACTTATCCACGCACTGGGATGTACTGCATACACTTAAAGTAACAGTAGACGCCGTTGCTGATTTGAAATTATCTGTGGAAAAACACACGTCGCAATTTCACAAGTCCCATAATAATTTCATGTATTCTTTACAGGACAAAAGTGTCGCAGTCATGTCTACCAAAACGGCGGGCTCGAAAAGGAAATCTGGTGATGATTTAGAGTCGACCGACTCTAAGAAAGTAAAAGGTATTGTGTTATTTGAGCCACTTAAACTCACTTTATTTCCATTAATTTAATCAGAGTCTGCATAGTCATTCTCAACTCGTTTAGATATGAATGTTACCCAATGAACTGTTTATGGAGCAGCATGAGAATAAATCTTAACGCAATAAAAAAAAAAAGCTCTTTGTACCGCTGTTACTGTTTTCTCAATTTTTTTAATTTATGGGCATGCCATGAATTAGTTGTGATGACCCTTGACTATTGTGTCAGTGATCGATATATTTAAGACCCCTCGAGTGAAATATTTATTAGCAGCCAATGTAGGGGTGTGACAAAATATCGAAATGGTGATATATCGTGATACTTTGTATCCCAAAAGGTTATCGATATGGTCCTGCCAAGAATCGAGATATCGTTTTAAAAAGGTGTCAATGTCTCAAAATAAAAAGGAACCAACAAGTTGCTACCAAAACCTTCCACCATAGTAGTGTCTCAGTTAACTCTAAGGCTGCATTGACTGTGCACGATGCCCAATCCTTTTATACTGGGGGTTTTCAGGGCATTTACAGCTCACTTGCGGTTCATTTTAGGGCATTTATAGGTCATTTCCTGTTGAGTTTGAGTCGCTGCCTGGTCATTTGGGTAAGTCCCAGGTCACTTCCTGTTCTGTAACTCAACATCAACAGGAAGTGGCCGATAAAATACCCCAAAATCAACAGGAAGTAACTGAAGATTAACAGGTAAATGACCTTAAATGGCCCAAACTTACCTTATTTCCTGGCATTGGCTGCCACTGACGGCCACAGACGTTCAATCCATTTGAAGTGGGAGGGAAATTCGTTCATTCGCTGCCACACTCCAATTTCAAATGGATTGGACGTCCACTAGTGATAAACTCATTCCAATTCACAGCAGAAGCTTGTTTTTCTGTTTATTGTTGGTCAGAAAATTATTCTAGGATAATCTACAAATGTATCGATAATCGTTGTATCGCCATATCGTCTGATCATCGTTATCGTGAGCTTTGTATCGCAATTCGTATCGCATCGTGAGGTACCAACAGGTTCCCACTCCTAAGCCAATGTCAGAGTGAAATATTTATCAGCAGCCAACGTCAGACCTGCCTTACTATTTAATAAGCATTATTCACAAGCTTAATACTTTAGGTGGAACACTACATGTGTTGCTCTTGGTGATGGGGGAATGAAGCCTTGCAAATCACTGAGGGATTGTTTTAGCACCATGAACGATTAGAAGCGCATGTGTGAGTAGATGAAAAAAAAATAGTCACACTGCCTCTAATTTTAGCTGCAAAATGTTTTGCAAAAGCACCAAGAAAAATTGATGACGTCTGACGCAGTTTTTGGGACGAATGTGTCTTCGGACGTCATCAGTCCAATGACATTTGTCGCTTGATACAAGCTCCAACACTTCGAGTCGAAACATGGAGGTTCAGTCGACAGTCGTCCAAGTGCCCTGCTGTCATTGTGGAAAATCTGGTTTAATTGCCGCTTGTGGGTTGCATCGGAAGGGCATCCGGCTTAGAACTTGTGCGTCAAATCTGTCGTGCGAATCAATCTTTTTGCCTCGTCAACGAGGGGAAAATGCCGAGATGGTTGTTTCATTGTTATTTTCTTTTATATTACAAAAATTAAGAATGTTAAAACTTAACGGTTGCGCTTGTATGACCTTGGATCATTCATTTCACAAGACGGCAAGCTATTGATCTTGCACTAAAAAGATTAGGTCAGTGCCCACGTTTTTATGTCCAACAGTATTCTTTTCATAGTTTTACATATTATCGGCCTCAGTTTCTTAATCCTTGCCCTGAGATTCACTTTAAAAATGCAAGGTTAATTCAGTTATGTTCAAAATATAAAGTTACAATAGATAGATTACAATAGATAGAATATTTTTACATTTTCTTTGATTCTTCTCTAAAGGTTTGTTGTCACTTTGCAAGAAAGGAAAGGATAAAAAGCAATTGGCTGTAGCCAAACCAATAACATTTCAGTGGAAAACTAGTTTGTTTTGTGTCTTTGTTATTGTCAACTCATTGGTCTATGCATTTGCAACAGTTTACCACAGGAGTCATGGTAAGGAGGCGGGTCATGTTCTTGTCCTGGGACAAGGCGATGTTGGACAGCTGGGCTTAGGAGAGGAGATTTCTCAGAGGAAGAAGCCAGCTTTGTTGACGCTACCGGAAAAAATTGTACAAGTGACAGCTGGGGGCATGCACACGGTCTGCCTCAGCGAAACTGGCGTGGTAAGTAATACTATAATACTGGTCTAAAAAATTTTGGGAAATATCTGCTTCAGAGATTTGGCTAAATCGTACTTGCTGTGGTGACATGGATTGGAAAATAAAAGATTTTAGTGCTGGTATTAAGTGTTCAAGATATTTAATGTTAGGTTTTACAAAAAATAGTGTAATTATTTGATATTCAATTTTACAAGTTGCTGCATTTGACATGAGATGGACATATCAGTGTATGCCACCGCTTTGAAATATTTCTACTAGGGCTGCAGCTATCGAATAATTTAGTAATCGAATAATCGACTGAAAATTCTATCGATTAATGGAGTAGTCGGATAAAAAAAATTTTTTTAGGGAAAGAGCAATTATAAATATACATGAGAAAAAAAGACATTTAATCCAATATTGAACCACTTTCAGTCAATCAAAGTCTTTATTTTCCATGTACATTGTTGAAAACAGCCAACAATTACATATCAGATGCGACTAGAAAAAAAACAAATTCACTGCTTTCACTCAAAAACTTCTAGATCTTATTAAAAAAAACATAATTCCTACCTAAAAATGTAATTACGCTTGATAACACACATCACTTGAAAGCTATGTGTTTTTCCCATGTGTTTCAATTTAATTTCCATTTGTGTCAAGCTATTTTTAAGTTCTAATTAAGTTTTAAGTTAGTCTAAACTATAAGTACTGATAGGATTTTGAGTTTTTGCAGTGTTCAAAATAAATGTATGATACCTGCTGTTAGGCATGTGCCGATTACCGGTTTCACGGTTTACCGTGGTGTGAAAACGTCGCGGTTTCAAAACCACTAAAATTTTCCGTCAGACCGTAGTTCGGTATTCGCTATTTTTCTTGTGTCAAAAATGCAGCCAGAAGCGGCTTGGCGCAGCAGCGCTCCCCCCCTCCCGTTTGTTGCTGTGTGTGAAAGTGACGCTATCGGCTAGCCAGCCAGCTAACCCAAAAACAATTACTCCAAACATAAGGCGTACTGTTCTTCAATTTATTGAGCTCTCAAATCGTGGTAAGTGTAATATACAAAATGAATACATTTAAAATGTTGTACAATTAGATATTTCCATGTGAGTAGCTTCAACAGATTAGCACCATGGAAAAAGTTCGCCAAAAACAAAACACACATTTTCCTTTTAAATTCAATATAAAAACTAACTAAAAGCTTACAAAGATGATTGTTAGCCTAGGCTTACCTGGGAGAGCAACTTTGTTGAGTGTGACAGCCGCAGAGTGAGAAAACAAGCTTGATTCGATTGAATGAAGGGGAAAAAGTGAAAGCATCAAAGATCGCTAATTGCGAAAGATGATCTTGCCCTAAGCACAAATCCACGTTCGCTGGATCAAGAGGAGGTCTCACTCCCAATGTTTTTTTTATTTTATTTTTTAGATGAAACCTTTCCACAATATTGACATTTTAACTAACTTATACATTTTTAACTAACTTATGAATTCTTTGTTCTTTTTAACACAAAGGCATGACATCATGTAGACTAGAGTTGACACAGTGGCTGAAAATGGCAACACTTAAGGTTTTCCACACTCAAAAAAAAAAGTCATGCAGTATAAATAAAAAAAAAATATATATATATACAGAAGTGTTTTTACTTTTTTATAGAAATTATTTTGTTCTTGCTCTAATCTTGAGCAACTTCAGCTGTGGCTGTGAGTATAGTCTATAAGTCATATTTAGTTTAATTTTATTTAAAAATATATATATATATTGATAATTTATTTTAACAATATATTCATGTTCCAATTTGCAACTATGGTCTGAAAAAAAAAAAATCCTGTTAAATGGAAAAAAACAAAATTTAACCCATGCATCTCAAAATTTTTTGGAGCTATAATTGCAATACCGTGATACCGTGAAACCGCGGTATTTTTGCTCACGGTTATCGGACCGTCAAAATATCATACCGGCACATGCCTACCTGCTGTATTGGAGCACATTATGGACCAGTGCTACTTGGCGTTTTATTCAGCAATGAGTACTGAGCTAAAACTGACAGTTAGCTTTATTATGTTTTAATTTTACACCCTCATCACTCTACAGCGCTGTTTTTACAGATTAAATAAAGCCTGTATGTAAGAACCGTTAGCCACGCATTGACAGTGGTCATAATCAATAGAAACCTATCCCTCCGAAGGGCAAACGTTACGTGAGCAAGTGACAGTAACGTTATATTTATTAGCGCTTAGCGCTCTATTGCTTAAAGATGGCGGCTGTTTACTAACGCTGCCCAGACGCGGCACAGTCTGTCATTTCGCATCTAGTTCTAAATGCATGCGATATCTATGAGATGCATCGGACACTACCTGCTACCACACTAGCATCATGCGGGTGTAGATTTTAGCAACGTCAGCGCAGTTTGTAGCGGCTGTCGGCTGCAGTAAAGTTTTTTTTTTTTTTTTTTTTTTTTAATCTTCCTCTACGCACGTGACGTCAGCGTGTTGTCCTGCATTAAAAGTAGTCCAGGCAAAACATAATGCTTAGAGCTTGCAAAATTAAACGATTCATCGAGGTGAATAAAATTACTCGGATCAGTTTTTAAACTCGAGTTGCTCGAGTATTCGTTTCAGCTCTAATTTCTACATTAATGTGTTTTGTCCACTTCCAAAACACCAGGATTAATGCAATATATTTCATCTAAATTGCTTGTATTTTAACATTTCAACCAGATACTGTATCTCAAAAAGTATAGCGAATTAACACTTTTGACCTCATTTTTCTTTTTTAGCGACTCCGCTTTACTAAAGTCTCACTTTTAACCAGGAACCATTTTGCTTGTAGACCAGTGTGACATACACCTATCATATGTAGTGCCCTATAAGCAACACAAGATGACACGTAGGGAGCAAAGGATGCATTTGACTTGTTCACAAAATGAGATTAAATCTGAAGGATCACACTAAATTTTGAATACCTCCTTAGGTCTATACGTTTGGTTGCAATGACGAAGGGGCCCTTGGTCGTGACACAAAAGAAGAAGGTTCTGAGATGTCTCCAGATAAAGTAGTGCTGCCAGAGAAGATTGTCCAGGTGTCAGCAGGAGACAGCCACACAGCCGCACTAACAGAGGAGGGAATCGTCTATGTGTGGGGATCCTTCAGGGTCAGTCGTCTTACTTTTTCCCCATATTATGTGCAAAGATTACATATATGCAACAATCTATTCAAAAGCTAAGAAGAGTCTCCCATTTCCCAGGAAACAAAAATTCTACCCCTTTCCTTTTAGTAGTCAGCTGTAAAAAAAAAAAGCCATGTTTTATAAAATGTCGTTTCTCCAAAAAGCATCAAGCAGATCAGAGACTTTGGCACTAATATTTGTTACCTCTGAGGAGTGCTGCATGATTTGGTGAGATTTATCGCTAAGACAATATAAATCTTTGTATCAACATTTTACACATTTATTATTATCGCCATGAATAGACCTGTTCCTGCAATGTATATGGCGACGCTCCGATATGCCCACTTTGGCCAAATTTCAAAATTGTCCTATATGTGATACATCATTGGAAAGTTTAAATCTCAATTTTCTGGGGGGAAAAAATTTAACAGGAGGGCATTTCTTTTTTTAAACAGCAAAACCCTAACTGGAGGTGAGAGCACGCAAGAGCATAATTAAAGACTCCATGATATTAACGAGATATTACGCGTACTTACCTCTTTTTGATCCAAAAACTCCATGTAGCAAGTATCACAGAGTGTGAAGACACAGCTGTGAATGGCTACAGCCGGATTTTGGGGGGATTTTATGGGTGAAACATGGTAATATAACAAGGGTCACGATGCAGAAATCGCAGACATCAAGCAGTGGTTGAGATTTTCATATATTATCCCTTGAAATTTTTTTTAATTTATTTATTTTTATTTATCATCTAAGATATTGGGGAAAATGCGAAAGTAACGGAATAAAACAATTAGGGGATAGTTATTTGGTAGATATCCGTGACTTTTTTACAAACGCTAATTTTTTCATTCTGACGTAATTTGTTTAAAAGTTTAAAATATGCGAGTGAATAATATTTTAGTCGTTTTTTTTTTTTTTTTAAATATCAGACTTCAATTAATGATTCTAAGCTAAAAATGACAGACATTTCAAATAATAAAAACGATTACTTACCTTCTTTCTATGGCTAGGTTGAAACAAAAGCGGTTGCGCAACGTCTGTAAACGGGGGTTTCCAGGGTAAAACGGACAAATTAAAAATAGTTCGGGGGCTTAATGTGCCATGAATCTGCTATGGCAGCATAGAGACATATTGTTCTATCAAACACAACAGCTATTTTGGCTTAAAATACAGCAGTTTATTTTAAAGAGGGGTGCAAGAGCAGGAACTGCTTTTTCAGGCTTGTCCGTGTTTTCCGCCATATACTGGTCCTTCTCAAAAACTTCGCGTATTGTGATAAAGTTCATTATTTTCTGTAATGTACTGATAAACATTAGACTTTCATATGTTTTAGATTCATTACACACAACTGAAGTAGTTCAAGCCTTTTATGGTTTTGATATTGACTATTTTGGCAAAAAAGTAAAGAAAAAACAAAAATCCCGAGCTAAAAAAAATTAGCATATCATGAAAAGGTACTTTAAGAAGCTACTAACCTAATCATCTGAATCAACGAACTAACTCAAAACCCCTGCGAAAGATTCCCGAGGCTTTTAAAAACTCCCAGCCTGGTTCATTACTCAAAACCGCAATCATGGGCAATACTGCCGACCTGACTGCTGTCCAGAAGGCCATCATTGACACCCTCAAGCAAGAGGCTAAGAAACAGAAAGAAGTTTCCGAGTGAATAGGCTGTTCCCAGAGTGCTGTATCAAGGCACCTCAGTGGGAAGGAAAAAGTGTGGCAGGAAACGCTGCACAACCAGAAGAGGTGACCGCACCCTGAGAAACATTGTACAGAAGGGCCGATTCTAGACCTTGGGGGACCTCCAGAAACAGTGGACTGAGTCTGGAGTAGAAACATCCAGAGTCACCGTGCACAGGCGTATGCTGGAAATGAGCTACAGGCGCCGCATTCCCCAGGTCAAGCCACTTTTGAACCTGAAACAGCGGCAGAAGAGCCTGACCTGGGCTACAGAGAAGCAGCACTGGACTGTTGCTCAGTGGTCCAAAGTACTTTTTTCAGATGAAAGCAAATTTTGCATGTCATTCGGAAATCAAGGTGCCAGAGTTTGGAGGAAGACTGGGGAGAAGGAAATGCCAAAATGCCTGAAGTCCAGTGTCAAGTACCCACAGTCAGTGATGGTCTGGGGTGCCATGTCAGGTGCTGGTGTTTGTCTACTGTGCTTTATCAAGGGCAGGGTCAATGCAGCTAGCTATCAGGAGGTTTTGGAGCACTTCATGCTTCCATCTGCTGAAAAGCTTTATAGAGATGAAGATTTCATTTTTCAGCACGACCTGGCACCTGCTCACAGTGCCAAAACCACTGGTAAATGGATTACTGACCATGGAATTACTGTGCTCAATTGGCCTGCCAACTTTCCTGACCTGAACCCCATAGAGAATCTGTGGGATATTGTGAAGAGGAAGTTGAGAGACACCAGACCCAACACTGTGGATGAGCTTAAGGCCGCTATCGAAGCATCCTGGGCCTCCATAACACCTTAGCAGTCCCACAGGCTTATTGCCTCCATGCCACGCCGCATTGAAGCTGTCATTTCAGCAAAAGGATTCCTGACCAAGTACTGAGTGCATAGCTGATATAATTAATTGAAGGTTGACTTTTTTTGTATTAAAAAACACTTTTTTTGTTTTGGTCGGATGAAATATGCTAATTTTTTAGAAAGGGATTTTTGGGGCCGGTGGTTCTGGTGGACGGGGCCACGCCCGCGGGAGCCTGCCTCTTAACTCACGCACTTCGGCACTGTAAATATTTTTCACCCTGGCACTTACATGCTCATACATTTCTCCGGGGAGAGTTGGGACGGGGCTTTACAGTCCCAGCCCGACTCCCCCCTGTTTTTAATGCACCGCACACCAAGGTTGTGGGATGGCTGGGACCTGTTGGGGGGGGGGGGGGTCTCACGGCTGCCTCCTCACCACAGGCCCCGCCATCCCTGCACCTTTTTTAAATGCACCACACACATCATACTCCACAGGAGAGCTCCGGCAAAGGGCGGTGGGACGGGCGGCTGGGCAGAAACTCCATGCTGCGGTCCCACTGCCCCAAGCCAAGCTCTCCTATTTTAATGCATACATTGCACTACCCTCCCCTCACACCCCCATCACGGTGCTGGGTGATGGCTGCCAGTCGGGAACCTGGCAGCCACAGTAATAGGGTGGTAGGTGGGTCCCACACTTTTTCTATATGGCGTGGCTCCCGGGGTGTGGCCTCCCCTCTGCCTCGGCTGCCGGCCGCGGGAGTGGGTTGGGGGGTCGGGTCTCCGATCTTGCATCGCCCCGTGGCAGTTCCTGGGCGTTCTCCTGCCTCCGCCTTCCCCTCTCTTCTCTGGCTGGGCATCCGCCCTGCGCTCCGTCGCGGGTCGCTGGCTGGGCGCCGGTGTGTCAGCGGGGTGTCGCCTGCACCGGCGGGGGACCCTGCCTTGCCTGGGGCTTGGTGGACCGCTGGGGGTCCCGTGGCGTGCCGTGCCGGTTGGGGGGCTGTGGCTGTGGCTCGTGGTCCGGGTGGGCGGGCGGGGGTGGGTGTAGGCGTGGGGTTGGTGATGCGTCCCCTCCTGCCATCCCTGAAGGCCGGTTGATGGGCACGCGGGTGGCCCGGGGGACCACCCTGGGTCTCGGGGGGGGGGGGGGGTGATGGCTCCTTTGCTGGGCGGCGGGAGGAGGGATGGGCTGCGCATGACTCTCAATGTGAAACATTAAAACTGTTCAGAATCCGGGCACTTAGACTTCCATTCTCTGTGTCAAACAGCTGAAAAGGACAGGTTTTAAAAAAAAAAAAAAAAAAAAAAAGGGGGATTTTTGGTTTTTCTTGACTTTTTTTGGGGGGGGCAAAATCATCAATATTAAAACAATAAAAGGCTTGAACTACTTCAGTAGTGTGTAAAGAATCTAAAATATATGAAAGTCTAATGTTTATCAGTACATTACAGAAAATAATGAACTTTATCACAATATGCTAATTTTTTGAGAAGGACAAGTACATTTTACAGGCCAGTTTAAAATTCAATTATAAAGCCAGTCGGGGGGAATGTTTGTTGTATAATTTTTCACGAAATAATTTGAATTATTTCGTGGCATAAAAATATTGTGATATACAGTATTGGCTCGAATTTAAGACGGTGTTTTTTGCATTGAAATAAGAATGAATGAAAACTAGGGGGTCTTCTTATATTCGCGGTCTAGACGTCATATCCATTCGTGACGCTAGATGGCGCCAGTTATCATTGAAGCGATGTTCTGTCATGACAGATCTCAGCTACGCTCCCCTTTCACGACGCTAGATGGCGCCAGATATCATTGAAGCGATGTTCTGTCATGACACTGTCATGTCTGTCAGAACAGACATGGCTGGGTGGGGGCTGTGACCCTGGAATGGCGCCCGCGCGGCGTCTCCACCCGTCTGGGTGGCTGTCGCGCGCCCGGTGGGGCTCGCGTGCTGCTGGATGTGGTAGGGCATGCTCGGGTTGGGGGTCCTGGTGCCGGCATTGGCGATGGGGGGGCGTAGGGTTGGTCGCCAACGGGCTTACATTCATAAGAGATTCACACGATTACTGGGTTCTAGATCACAGAACTGATTTGTGTACACTCTACCCCTTTCAATCACTTAGCTTATAGACACCCCCATGACCGTCCCCCTCTTTCAATGGCCAATAGGCCCCCACATGGTGTAAACCGGAAATACATCTCGCTGACGATGGCACCAGCATATTAGTAATTAGTCTAGATGTTGAATGTATTTCTTGTTGTTGTTTGTGTATGTGTTTTTCTTTCTTCTCTTGTGTTTCTTTTTCTTTTCTTCTGTCCCCCCATAATCCCTTCCTGTTTGCTGCTTTGTCATAATAAAAAGGTATTTTGAATGATCACAATGGGAGTATGTCAGACTCTCAATGTGAAACATTAAAACTGTTCAGACTATCCGGGCACTTAGACTTCCATTCTCTGTGTCAAACAGCTGAACAGGACAGGTAAAAAGAAGAAAAGAAAAAAAAAAAAAGTTCAGATATTAAGATTTGAATGAGGCAAAATAACATGCTTTTTCTCTCTCAAGTGTATTGTTATACTCATTTATTTCGGATGTACTGTAATTATTTTCTGTATAAAAATTAATTTGGTGTTCAAAAAGTCTTTTTTTTTCAAACTTGAGTCTTGAAAAAGAGGGGGTCGTCTTATAATCAGGGCCGTCTTATATTCGGGCCAATACGGTAAATTTGCATGCTGGAGATTTCTTCCATATCGCACAAAATTACTTCTGAACAGTGGTTTTATTTCATAGAACAGAAAACAACACTTTGAAATGACTTTTGTTTGCAAAATAATGCATTTAACGATACTCCCTCAGTGATTCACCTAAAGGCAAGTTAGTTGGGGCACCTGCTTATATACTGGCAGTTTTTTTCAATTGTGACATATTTCTAAGACCTGTTGTATTTATCCATATTTATACATAAACATACTGTACTTTTGTTCCTCTTTGGCATTGAATTAGTTAAATTGATAATTGACTGATTATCAGTTTCACAGAAGCCCCACACCTCAATAAGATGCTTCAAATTCTCATCCTTACTGGACTTATTTGACAAATGTCCCTTTTAAAGCATTTGAATGACCAGGAGACAGAAAATCATCACGTTAAAGGGCAGTTTTAACTCCAATTTAATTGCACTGGATTTTTCATTCCTCTCCACCTAAACGTGTCGCTGCTTCTTTTTCTTTTATTTTTTGTAGTCATTGCGTTTTCATTAATATGGTACTCAGTGGCACACGGGTAATTACATCTCTATTATCTCTGCCTTCCACCAGCATTACAACTCCCTTTATTAAGACCAGAGCAGATTTCCCTGAGGGCAACACACTCACTATTGTTTGAAACCCATCATAGAAAATGTTTAATCAGCATTAGTGGATCCAATCTGATTGGTTGAGACAAATTCATAACTACGCAGACAACATGGATTGAATCTATGTTTACATGGTTGTCTAGGTAAAGCCTTGATGTATAATTTTTTTCTGTATAGGTTTATAACTACAAAAGCAACTGCCATATTGCTTGTTTGTTTTTTTAATATCTTTTTCCAACTCATTAATATTGATCTTTCCCCCCACAGGATAATAATGGCGTTATAGGTCTTGTGGATCCTTTCCAACCAACTCAAGTTCCTCAAAAACTATCCTTGATGGAAACTGTTGTGAAAGTTGCATCAGGTAGCAATTGATCATGTGACCACATTGTTTCACCAACTGTTTAAGTGACTGGGAAAATGCTATTTATTTATTTATTTATTGTTTATCTAATGTTGGGTAATGTTTCACCAGGTAATGACCACCTTGTAATGGTGACGATGGGGGGAAATCTTTACACTTCAGGCACTGCAGAACAGGGGCAGCTAGGGCGGGTGCCCGAACAATTCTCAAACAGAGGAGGCAGGAAAGGCCTTCGTGAGTCATAATCGCCGAAGTTGTTGTTGTATTTGTAATACATATGCTATTACCAGGTACTAGTTTCCAATCTTATGATTTCAGATCGATTGTTGATTCCTCAGTTGGTAAAAGTCAAAGGGAAAGTTCACTTCATAGACGCGTTCTGTGGCGCGTACTTTACATTTGCCGTGACCAAAGAAGGACATGTGTATGGATTCGGCCTCTCAAACTACCACCAGCTGGGCAAGTGTTCCATCAATTTTTATGTTCCACTTTCTGCTACGAACTATGACAGAGATAATGACTTTTTTGTGTCCGTAAAAGGGACACAAATACTTTATTAGTGGTCAAGATTATTATTGAATTTTCCTTTGCCATATCACATTCAAATCCACCAATTGTAACAATATTAAGTTTGTTAGAGCAGCCCAGTGAAAGTTCACTATAATCATGCTCCTAATATAACTCCCAATTTATTTGGCACCTTCTTGTGTTTGCTGCGCGTAGTGAAATGTTGCATCCTGCCTGTTTCTTCAAGCCGCCCCCCCCAAAAAAAGCAAGATACAGTGGTGCCACGACATACGATCGCTTCGACACACGATCTTTTTGACATCTGACATAAAATTTGAATCGCCATTTATTCCATTAACTCACCTAGTGTCCGCTGCCGTTGACGCCAGGATCAAAACATAAAGTAAAGTCACGTTCAGGTACAGTAAAAAAGTCCGCCACATTAGAACCCAATTCGTTACATTCTTACAGGTATTATTATTATTATTATTATTATTACTATTATTGTTATTCTGATTTGTATTCATAATTTATTTGGTTTGCTCTTTGTAATTGTTATTTGCAATAGTAACAGCAGTAATTATTAAGGATTTAGTGTAGGTTTTTGGGCTGTGTAACGAATTAATGGAATTATAATATATTCCTATGGGAAAATCCCGCTCAACATATGACCATTTCGACCTACAAACAAGGTCCTGGAACTAATTAACTTCGTATGTAGAGGTACCCCTGTATTGTTATTGGTAATGTGACCAGTTGACATAATTTTATTTAATTCATGCATCCAGGTACCAAAAGCACAAAGATGTGTTTTGTACCAGTAAAACTGACCTCCTTCAAGAATTCTACCACGTCCTGGGTTGACTTCTCTGGAGGACAACATCATACGGTCTGCCTTGACTCTGCAGGTACACTTAAGAATGTCTTTTTTTTTTTTTATTTCGTGCAGTGCGCAGTCTGAATAATTTCTCTTTTATCAGGACAAGTGTACAGCCTCGGCAGAGCAGAGTATGGGCGCCTTGGCCTTGGTGAAATAACTCAAGAGATAAGTGAGCCCACAGCCATCAGTGGACTTGAATCAGCCAGTAGAGTGACATGTGGAGCATCAGTCAGCTATGCTGTCACCAAAGAAGGTGGGGGGAAAACGCTACCAGTTGAATGGCAGCAGCAATCCTAATTCTCAAATGAAGTGCTGCAGTTTCTGTGTTTTATCTGAAACGCCTTGACTATATCTGTTCTAGGCTCTGTATACGCTTGGGGAATGGGCACAAATTTACAACTTGGCACGGGTCAGGAGGATGATGAATGGAGCCCTGTGAAAATGACTGGGAAACAGCTGGAAAACGCCACAGTACTCATGGTGTCCAGTGGAGGGCAGCACACAGTCCTTTTGGTTAAAGACAATCAGGAAAGCTGATGGGTTGCTCATCATGTAATGATTCTGCAGCTGTGTTCACTGTGCCTAACTAAAATAGAGTGGAGGAGGGTGATTGATGTTTTACTGTGACTTCAAAATGGCAAAGTATAAGTGGGGATGCGAGGTAAATAATGGTAATGGACATTTTGAGTAGATCACGATGAATGCAAAACTTTTTTTTATTTTATTATTATTTTTTAAAATAAATTCTATTCCTCATTTTGCCCTTGGTGCGTTTTCAGTGAAAAGTCATTTGTATGACTGTGAGGTGTTTGACTGTTTGTGTGCACATAAGGGTGTTTTTAATTAGTTGTCCCAGGCTGGACTTTTAAAAATGTTTATTTTCACTTAAGAACATTAATTACCAGGCTTTTTGATTCGGAAAGGAGATTTCTACCAATTATGTTTTGTCAAGCTGCTGTCCAGAGAAAATACTCAAGTATTTTCACTTCATTTGCATCACTGTTTTGTATTTTGCTACTGTTCCAGTCTTTAAGAAAATAAATTTCATCATTTTTCATGTTTTTCTGATATTTATACCTGTATATTGAATTCATGTCTTTTGTTTCATAGTTTTGCCTATACTATTTTGCTCCAAGAGCTATTTTCAAGGAAACAACCTCCCGCGATCTACCTTCACAGCGGGGGGTGGTGCAAAACCAAAAAAAGAGTTACGCAACGTAATTATCTATCTACAAAAAAATGTCTATCTATCTCTCTCTCTCTCTATATATATGTATATATATATATATATATATATATATTTTTTTTTTTAATCCCCGTGCTGCGAGATACCCACACTAGCGTTGCTATCAACGTAATGGGCACCCTGGTCTAACAGGAGCAGCTTTGTCCCCATAATTTGGATCAGTGATGCTAAGATGACATTTTAACAAAGCGTTTGACCTTAACTTTCTTGTTTGCCTTTTTCCTGGATGTTACAGTGCTGATATGCCCTCCATGTGTTGTCTTTCACCTGTTGAGTCAGAACACTTCTAAACATTCTAGCTCAGACTTCCATGTCCAAGTCAAGTCAACTACTTCAGGACTAATGTTGCACTAAATTTGCTAGCTTGTCATACAGTATAGTACTGCTGGCTCCTTGTCTTTGACCGGGGCCAGTTTCTTAAACAGGCACCAATAAATGCAATCAGACTCCACTTCCATTTTACACAATTAGGCTCAATATTTATGAGAATCATGAGTTTGAAAATGTGTTTCCAGATTGCAGTCTGCTTGAACTGGTACTGTTTGGCAGACATGTCCTCTGCCAGATGGTCAATTGACTTTCCCTCACCCATGTACAACAGATGATTACTCCAGATCAGGTGATAACCTCAAAGTCAGGCTCTAATGTATGCGCCAACTTGCTTTGGTGCCAAGAGCCGTTATGTTCTACCATCTGCTCTGACAGACCTTATCGTGACCAATGTGTTTTGAAGTGTGTTCGAGGCCCATGGGGCTCTCCCAACACTCCGCGGGACATCAAGTACCTGCCATGATGTCATGTCATATTTGATAGTGCCCTAAATAATGTACAGAAGTACTGTTACAAAGGTCGTTACTTAAAAGAGAATGGAATTCTGTAAACGTGTAAACTCTGTATAGGAATCCCACACTATTTGTGAATTCACCTGTTTTTGGATGAACCCCTCTTTCACCTGTTGTGGATTTATTTTTGTTAATCTATCATGGTATATCTCTGAACCCTCACGATTTAACCGTCTGTGCTCAGGCCTGAGCTCTGTCTACTAAGTGTTGCTTAGGCGCCGTTTTTTGGCCTCTTCTTGCCAAGGAACTACCGTAATTTTTGCACGATAAGGCGCACCTGACCATAAGCCGCCACCCACCAAATTTGACGCGAAATCGACATTTGTTCACAGATAAGCCGCACTGGACTATAAGCCGCAGCTGTCCTCACTGTATTATGGGATATTTATACTAGGGCTGTCAAACGATTAAAATTTTTAATCGAGTTAATTACAGCTTAAAAATTAATTAATCGTGATTAATCGCAATTAATCGCAATTCAAACCATCTATAAAATATGCCATATTTTTCTGTAAATTATTGTTGGAATGGAAAGATAAGACAAGATGGATATATATTTTCAACATACGGTACATAAGGACTGTATTTGTTTATTATAATAATAAATCAACAAGATGGCATTAACATTATTAACATTCTGTTAAAGTGATCCATGGATAAAATGTTACATTAAAACGCCTCTTAATGTTTTCGTTTTAATAAAATTTGTAAAAATTTCAATCAAAAAATAAACTAGTAGCCCTATTCTGTCCTCAATGTGTGTAAGTACACAAATTGACAGATAGCGAACATAAGTTCCAAAAAGAAATCAGACGGTGTGGCAAAGTTGCATGGGCTTTACTGAAGTCATCTCTTTTTGACAGGAGCACGTTTCTTGTATTTTTGTAAAACTGAAAATAACAAGGCAATGTGTCAATAACTTGCATAAATCACAAAATAACATAAAATGTACACACACGTGTCCATTTGAGCAGTAGCACTAGCCAATTAGCTCACAAGCATCTAACAGTGTAACTGCATTTCACCATATATGTGAACAAATTCAAATACACATCATCAATAACTATCTAATGCTCATGAATATAAACAAAGGAGGAATATAACTCACAAGCGATGCATGTATTAGACACAAACAGTGTGATGGGGCTATGAGAACTGCCACTGAATACTGGATGCGGACGTTAGCTGGTCTGAATAGCACTGTCTATTAGTGTGAGTTCACGTCGACATATAATTACGTCAGAAAAGCGCGCCGAAACCCAAATAATCCACTGCACTGAATCGCCAGCAGAGGGCGACATTACGCCAAATAACATATGCAAGTCACACCTAAGCGCCAGCAGAGGGCGGAAAAACTCCATAAAACACAATTAACAAGTTGGCCTTTCACTATACTGACATTTAAATCTGTCTGAGCGGCCATAGTGCGTTAATTGCGTCAAATATTTTAACGGGATTAATTTAAAAAATTAATTAACGCCCGTTAACGCGATAATTTTGACAGCCCTAATTTATACCAAATACTATTAACAGGTAACACTTAATTTGACAGTGGCATCATTTGACTGTCATAAGATAATACCAAATGAACCACCATGAACCAATTGGCCGCAAAGCTTCATTGCTTCAAGAAGCTTCATTTGGCCGTCACTGCTACCTTGGGGGAGACAGCCAACCTCTGCTGCCACCTGCTGTCAACACTGTTGTTGTCCAACATGCCTCCTAGCATGCATTGCAGCGCTACTGATGTAAATAACATTCCAGACAGCAGTTACAGTTGTTTCATTAATTGCTAGTTATGGTATTTGGTAACACTTTATTTGACGATGGCGCCCTAAGACTATCATAATTATGACACTGCCATGAGCATTAATGAACGCTCATGACAGATGTAATTTTTTGTCATCCGGCAAATTATCTCACTTTTGAATGGATGTAAAACATCTGACCTGGAAATAAATGGACTTAGTGACATAATTTGCCGGATGACACTTAAGGACATCTGTCATAAGCATTCAGTAATGCCCATGATAGTGTCATGTCACAGTTATGACGGTCTTATGATGCCGCTGTCAAATAAAGTGTTACCTATTAACCCAAACAAATCAACAGATAAGCCGCATTTGGACGATTAGCCGCAGGATTCAAAATGAATGAAAAAAGTAGGGGCTTATAGTCCGAAAATTACAGTATGTTGACATCAAGGAAGGAGCTTCCTTTTTGACTGTCCATTAATTTGTCTGATTGCAAACTAGTGCACGAACATGCAAAGTATTCTGATCAAGTGTTATCAATATTTTTATTATCTTTATACAGCATTTTGCATGACTAGCATGGGAACATTCAGTGGTGGTTCTACACCATTTATAAATAGTTATAAATAGGCGGGGGCTGTCGCTGCAGCATTTCCAATCTGCTTGTAGCTAATGTTTGTTAACCTTACCACAACACAAAACCAAGCCAGCAGCCTGTTGTAATAGATGGTTATTAGTATTGAAAATGGGTTGCTGCATTGTGTATAGCTCTCAATTGCCTCAGCATTCAAAAAGAAAACAGGACATTACGTCCTATTTCTGTATCGTAAAGACAGATGTTGTTGAATGGAGAGTGCCACATTACAGCCAAAGGAGTTGGGAGTTGCTGATTCTGAGAATGAAATTCAAGTAACTCCTATGACAATCATGGAATAATACAGTACAGGTAGAGTTTGCGGCTACGAACTGGAACAATGTCACTTATCACAACACACAATACATTGCTCTTTTTGGTGCTCTACTGTTCCATAATTTTTTATCCATTTATTTTATCATTTTTCTCAACCTTGCTCAAAATCTTCACATATGAATTTCCAAGTTTCCAAAAATGAATTTAACCCCTGCTATTATTACTGAAATAAAATGACCAGCACAATTCTGGGACTATGTTTTTGTGACATTTTAAAAATTGTACTGTGTCAGTTCAGTTTGAAGGGGAACGTACTCTGAGGTATAAATGAATACAGGCTGGCAATTGTGCTTTAATGGGACTTTCAATATGGGACTTTGAATATTGGAATTGAGTTGTTACTGTTGAATAGCAACAACAGTTATATCACTGCCAGCCAGGTTTCATGCAGTTGAAGAGAAATAACTTGAGCTGTAAATCTCACAAACAGTAGAGAAAGACCATCAGTGTAGAACTTTGTTTCCATTCCTACGTGGGCTGTCAAAATTTATTGAATATTGACAACAAATCGATGGGAAAAAAAGTCAGTTATGATGAATCCATTCATAGTTAAAATCATTTTCTAACTGAAAAACTGAGCAAATGCTTTTACTTCAGCCTTACATAAGTAAATATATCTGATTTTTATAGTCCTCTATGAAACCATTGATTATATATGTAATTAATGAAAAATATCACATTTGCAAACTTTGGTTCGGAAACCATTCTCAATATTTTCCCGTTTTCTGACACGCTATGGACCAAAACATAATCATGTTACGGAAAAAAATACTTAATTTAATTAATTGAATTTAATCAATTTGTTTAAAAAATCATTTGCAGCATTAGTATGATAACAAATATGAAATATAGGCGTATTGCCCTTAAAGTTTGGTTTAAACCTGTTGTGGAATCCATGTAAAATCTTGTTCCTCACTCAAGGTCCTTCCTCTTACTGTTAAGCGCATTTCTCGGTTGAGTGGATTATTCTTGCTACGTTGCAGTTTCCGCCAAGAGGGAGAGAAACTCTTCGCTCTTTTTAATCTGGGTTTCTAATTAGCGCACAAGAAGAAAACATTGTTTATTTAGTTAGCCATCTAAATGTTTACCATAGCTGGATGTTATCATCTCTGTGTGCTGTCCTATTAAACTATTAGTGCATGATACAATGTTAGGCTGGATTTAACATTTGCTTTACAGTTTGCTTTTAAAATTTGCTTACTATCAATGCAAATTATGTTCTAAGCGAATGTGAATCAAATGATGCCTCAAAAAACAAACATTTGAGCTGCATGTTTTTTTTTTTTTTTTTTTTGTGGGTGGGGGGGGGGGATTTGAAGTTTTGGTCATTGCTTATCTAATTAGACCTGAAGAACAAGGCTTCTAGAAATCTAATGAATCAACAAGAGATTAAAAAGGCATTTTAAAAAGTGCTTACTGTAATTGATAAAAGTAAGATGTTACTAAAGCTTGCTTGAATTTTATACAGTGGTATGAAAAAGTATCTGAACCTTTTGGAATTTCTCACATTTCTGCACAAAATATCCATAAATTGTGGTCTGATCTTTGTCAAAATCAAACGGATGAAAAATAAAGTGTCTGCTTTAACTAAAACTACCCAAACATTTAAAGGTTTTCTTATTTTAATGAGGATAGCATGCACACATTGACAGAGACGTGAAAAATAAGTAAGTGAACCCTCCTCCTAAGGAGACTTCAAAAGCAATGGAAACCAATTTTTACCAAACACTTTAAGTCAGGTGTTTGCCCAATCACTGATGAGTGTTTTAAAGCTGCCCCGCCCACTATAAAACACACACCTGGAAAGAGATGTCTTGATGACAAGCATTGTCTGATGTGCATCATGGTTCGGTCAAAAGAGTTGTCTGAAGACATGCGATCAAGGATTGTTGATTTGTATAAAGCTGGGAAAGGATAAAAAAACATCTCTAAAAGTAAGGGTGTTCATCAATCAAGAGTCAGAGAAGTTGTCTACAAATGGAGAGAGTTTGGCACTGTTGCTTCTCTCCCAAGGAGTGGCAATCCACCAAGGAAGACGCCAAGAGTTCAGCGCAGAATTCTCAGAGAGGTAAAAAAAACAACCCTTGAATGTCTGCTAAAGACTTACAGAAATCACTGGCACAGTCCAATATCTCTGTGCATGCATCAACTATATAAAAAAAAACCATGGCCGAGAATGGTGTTCATGGTAGGACTCAACGGAGCAAGCCACTGCTGTCTAGAAAAACATTGTTGCTCGTTTAATGTTCGCAAAAAGGCACTTGGACACTCCACAGAAGTTTTGGCAAAATGTTTTATTTTATATTTTACTTATTTTTCCCCCTTCTGTCATTGTTTGCATACTATCCTCATTAAAATATGAAAACCTATAAATATTTAGGTGGTTTTCCGTTAAATCAGACAGTGTTTTTTCATCTGTGTGATTTTTTACAAAGATCAGATCACATTTGATGGTGATTTTATGCAGAAATGTGAGAAACTCCAAAAGGTTCAGTTCAGATACTTTTTCATACAACTGTATGTGTTAGATTTGGTGTCATTTTTAAATTTAAGCTGCTCTTGAATTAGTATATTAAGACCTATGGATTGTCTCCTTTGATTTCACAGTTTACATTAACCACATCAATATTTTGTACGCAAAGAACTGGTCTGTTTATTTAGATACAATATCACTCAAAAGTAAACTAAAATTTTCATCTGTGGGAATTCTCTTAACTCATTCACTGCCAGGGTGGGTATAAAGTGTATATATTACTCACAGTGTATGTGTCAATAGACATCCAATTCAATTCAACTGGATTGGACGTCTATTGCCGTCAATGGCAGTACCATGTTCAAAATGTAATTGTAAATGCAATGCCGCATGTAAATGTAATTATTTTAATGACATGGTCAAATTAATCTAATTTATGTTTACATAAAACCTCTCAACAGATAACTATTTATTCATGGTCAAAGTGGGCAAGACACTAAAACCTAATTTTCCCCCAGTGGGTTCGGCAGCGCCTGGCATGGCAACAGCACCACACCATTAGTTTATTAAATGTATTTAATCATGTAAAGCGCTTTGGGCACGATAGTAACGTGCCAATAAATGCTCTATTTATAATTACCTTAATTTTAATATCTTTACTATGCTGCATAAAGGCTTCTTTAACGGTGCTAGACATCAAATCCATTCAAACTGAGAGTTCTGGCAGTGATCAATCACTGTCAAGTGAATTGACACATAACTCTGACAATGGCAGCAAATGAGTTAATGGAACAACAGTGTGGCAATATATAACAGAAATCACGTTACAGTGCGTTCTGTGCGGTGTGTGGCATAGAAAATTATAGTTGGAGGATTTCCTGCAGGATACATTAATTGCAGAAGTTAAAGTTTTGTTCTGCAGCGGGATATAAAAATTGATTATACGGCTTACTTAGACTCTTGCAGAGAATTGAAAATGTTAGAAAAGGAATTTAAAAACATTGATTTTCTTGCAGGCACTTTCCTGGATGTTGCAATTGTTTTCAACATCTAGTGTCTTCTTCCCTTTCTCTTGTAAGTCTTTCAAAGCTGTGATGAATCAATATATACTAGTACAGTATATTAACAGCCGCAAGTAGGTTGTTTCACACAGAGGGTTTCATAACGCATGTGGATTTTCATGTATCTTCTTCCCTTAATCAGTGGGAAGTCTCATGTACCTGCACAATCACATTGTCAGTCACATAATAAAAGCAAGAAAAAGTAATTACGGCAATTGGCTGCTTCACTGAACCTTTGAAATGCATTCACTTGCACCATGTTGACTTGTGTCTTTGTTTTACGCTGTGCATCTTTAATGAGCTTTTCAGGTTGCAAGTATTAATGTTTCTACAAGTTTGGCCTCCCTAACAAGACAAGTTGAGGTGCGAGTTTAAACACCCTGCTGTGATTTTAATTAACTTTTTTTTTTTAGACTTGTAATTACGTCGTGTGTCTTTTGGCAAGCATGCATACATCAATAAATTTAAAGTTAATCGACGAGAGTTGCGCTTTGCTTTCATCATCACTTCATTGTTGCAGTAAAATTAATGAACATACTGTCATTTTTTTTTTTTTTACTGGAAAATTTCCTTTTAAATGAACCAATATTTAAGCTTTTCTGACTTTCAAATGATTGACAAATGATTGATACGGAGTGGTATTTACACTGAATTTAACAATATGTTTATTTATAATTTGTTGTTTTCATGTGTTCGTATGTTGAAGAACAGCAGTTTTTTTTGTTATATTTAAAGATGTTACTTCTATCTAGGATGTAATAATCTTGGGGCCGTAATTATTGAAACAATGCATTGTAGAGGGAAAAAAATGGGGGTGGGGGGGATATTCTATATATTTACTATAGCATCTTCGACCACTTAATCTGGTCGAATCATGTGGGCAGCTTGCCTGGTACACCAGACTCACCGCTGTTGCAGCTGTTGAGCCTGGCCACCGCTCAGCGGATACAATTTCCAGGGTGGAGCAAGCCACAGCAAACAGACAGCGGAGTGGACCAATCAGCAACGTGCAGACGTCAGACGTGACGTTAGTAAAATGACGAGGGCAGGACGAGGGACTTGCGTGCGGAAGTAAACATACGAGGAGGGCGGAGTTTATTCAACATGGCTAGCGCGAGACAGATTGTTGTCAATGACTCGTGTCGATGTGTTTTTGGTCATTTAAAACTGATTGGAACGTATTCTCGGCTCTCCTGTTCACCATCTGTGTTGTTCTTCGACCACTCTTATTTAACATCTATATGCTTCCGTTAGCTCAGATAATGGAACAGTATGACATCTCCTATCACGCCTATGCAGATGACACACAACTGTACATTTCTGTGTCCCCACATGATTATAGTCCCTGAGTCTCCCTGAGTAAATGCATTCATCAAATCAATGAATGGATGTGCCAGAATTTTCTCCAGTTATATGTGGAGAAGACAGAGGTGATCATTTTTGGGCCAAAAAAGGAAAGGTCAAAGATAAGCAGGCAACTTAGCACAATGTCACTTACAGCTACAAATCAAGTCATAAACCTTGGCGTAATTATTGACTCAGACCTAAAATTTGATAGCCATCTAAAGTCCGTCACTAAATCCGCTTATTACCACCTAAAAAATATAACCAGAATTAAGGGGCTTCTGACTCAACAAGACATGGAAAAACTTATGCATGCATTCATTTTCAGCAGATTGGACTATTGCAACGGTATATTTACGGGTCTTGATAAAAAATCAGTCAGGAAGCTGCAGCTAGTACAGAATGCTGCAGCCAGAGTCCTCACAAATACAAGGAAGCTGGACCACATTACACCGGTTTTGAAATCGCTACACTGGCTTCCAGTGAGTCAAAGGATAGACTATAAAATACTACTGCTCGTCTACAAAACACTTAATGGCCTTGGACCAAAATACATGCTTGACTTGTTGGATTCCCATGAGACATCTAGACCCCTAAGGCCGTCTGGAACCGGTCTTCTGCATATTCCAAGAACAAGAACCAAGCAGGGTGAGGCAGCATTTATTTATTATGCTCCTCACCTCTGGAACAAGTTACCTGAACGTCTGAAGTATGCTCTAACTGTTAGCTCTTTTAAATCAGGGCTAAAAACGCTTTTGTTTAGCACTGCATATCCATAACTGGCTATATATTTCAATCTACCTGCTTTCTATTCCTCTTGTGCTTATCTCCATTGCTGATTTCAATTATTATTAGTAGTAGTAGTTTTTGTTATATATATATATATTTTTTTATTTATTTATTTTTATTCTATTTGTGATTAAATGCGATCTTTTGTCTTGGTTTTTACGTTGTTGTGGTGGTCCTAGCCCACACTCCCCTCTACTGGCTTTTATTGTTGTTACACTTCCTGTTTTATGTGGCATGAGCTCAACCTTGGCAGACCTGGGAGTGCACCTGCAGCTCATCACAATCAACTCTGCTTTTAAGGAGCGGCCTGGGCAGCAAGCAGGTGCCAGATGATTCTGCCAGTCACCATTGGTACATCGGCCAACTAAGCTTGTAGTTTGTGACTCTGGTCTTTGAACTTTTTACTAATTCTGTTTTTTGTCATCAGGACACCCACCCATCAAAGCCCTCGCAGCCACAGCCATTGACCATTCAACCCACCAGCTGCTCAACACTCTGTCCTTGTACAATAAATACCACTTCACACTTCATCTGTTTCCGGCTCGCATTTTGGTCCAAATCAACTTTGCCTACCTTGCCGTAACAGTTGTATTGATTTAAATGTGATTTTTATCATCTTCATGTGATGTAAAGCACTTTGAATTGCCTTGTGTTGAATTGTGCTATATAAATAAATTTGCCTTGCCTTGCCTTGTTGTGGAGACGACTTCCGACGCGCAAGCGTGGCGTTGCTCGTTAAGAACACGTCACGCAAATAAACAAATCTGATTTGTCGATTGATTTTGTACCTGCTCGAGAGGCCGTTAATGGGCTGGTTCCCAGACTTTTCTTTCAGTGTTTGAAAAATACAGGGAGAACAGTCTGGCCGTGCCAGGCAAGTGGGCAGCAGCTTCAGAAGAGAAGCCCAGACCTACCTTGACCCCAGCAACTTCATCCAGCTCCTGCAAGAGATCCTGAGGCGTTCCCAGACAAGCCATCCCTAGCGTCTTGGGTCGACCCCCTGGCCTCCTCCCAGAGGGACGTGCCCGGAACACCTCACCAGGGAGGCATCCAAGGGGCGGTGGTGAGGACATTAGGAGGGCATTCAACTTAAATGTAGGGTTTATTATGTATGATGAGTTTTTTTTTTTTTTTTTCATATAAACACTACATTTATATTTAATGTAGGATTTTTAAGCAACAAAAATACTCATTCTTTAGCATTTAGCAAGACGAGCAATGAATATTCAAAAGATCATAAGTTGATTTGATTGTTGCACGAATTTAGCTGTTAATAGTCCAAGCAGGCATCTAGGTAAGTGAGAAAAGCAAAATTAATTAGGCTTAACATCAGGCGCAACAACAAAATCAGGGGAATACGTTTCCTTTCAAAGGGTCTAATATAGAGCATAAAAAGTAAAACTGGATTAGCTTTTGGCAGAATGTTGTACAATTGGATTCTGTGGATTGATCTGAGCAAGAAAAAAGAATAGTTCATTATCCAAAGGGTATTGCATTGTGTGTCAGTCAGAGGGTGAGTGAGTATTGTCTGCGATGGACCATATGCACGACAACACAAGAGTTTCTGGTGGAAAGGTTAGGAGGGATACGCGTTTTTGTTTTCCATTTATTTCAAGCTACTGGGACGCATTATTTTGAAAAAGAAAAATCCTATTTTTAAATTCTTTATGCACACTTCGTTACAGTTTTGTTCTAGAGCTCTAAGGTCACTGTTCAATTCAGAGTTGCGTGTTTTGAATAAACAATGCAATAAATCATAAATGGATCCTTTGACCGCTTTGCTCATACTTGGATATTTGAAGTACTATTAAGATAAGTCATTCACATTAATACTTAACAACATAATTCCAGCAAACTGATCAACTGTATCGTCTATGACTTATCAATTAAGTGGATGTCAAAATTAAACTACGACAACAATATTCTAATTGATCACTCAATTAACTTGAAACTGACAGAAGTATCATTAAGATGTACTGAAATTAGCCAGCAAAGATAAGGAATAGTTTTAATCTTGTGATCTAAAGAATTATGTAAACTATTCATTCATTCATTCATTCATTCATTTTCCATTTGCAGGATATTCTTGATATTCCATTTCACACAAGCACGTTAAAGACGCTCTGTGGTACATTTAATAAGGCCACAGTAGAGCATGACTGAGTCTGCTGTTAGTTTCACACAATGTACAGTGGACAAAGTAGATTCTTTGTACACATGGCACAGGCAAAATTATCATTATTATTATATTGTCACTGCTACTTGATGTGTTTTTCTTCTACTCCTCCAGTTGCTATGCAACTTAGGTGGTCATGTTTTCACATGAGTCATGACCTGTCTGAATCCTCTGGTGAATCTAGCTACATTTATGAAATCAGACACGCCTGCTACAATTTTTAAAGGAGTAATTAAGATGCATGAAACATTTATTATGATGCTGATGCTGATTACTATGTTGATTACATCAACTGTAACAGTACTTTCAGTCAAGATCAAATTCGGTGCTATTGTATTCTATTTGCTATTTGTATTTTATTTTGTGTGTTCTATCAGCATTTTATTCTGATGTAAGAACTTAAGAAAATTCACCAATTGTTGCATCTCTTTGCTGTTAAAAATTCATTTTCTTAGGCTGAAGGCATGTCAAGTCGCCACTCAGGTTGTTGTTCTTATTACAGACTGAAGGCTTGTCAAGTAGCTGCTGAAGTTTTTGTTGTTCTTGTGAACACTAACTTTGAAGTTTTACTCCTTTGGGCATGGGCCAGTATCTTTTGATACTTGAGCCCAATTATTTTTTATTTTTTGCATCATGGTTGAGTCATTAACTATGGAATTATTAGCCAGCAGAGGTCAGCCTGCTGAAGGCTTTGTTCGCGACTCATGCTCATGTAATTTGAGGACAGGTCAAGACACAAAAGTGCTAAATAAAACACAGTGGACCCAAAATATGCTGCTATGGTCCCATTTTTGGACCGTACAGCGAAAGAAAACACGTTGGTCAGAATCTGTACCACAACCATGTTGCACCCCGAAACAATATGATGATAAACTTGTTAAATTGGAAGAAACCCAACCAGATTTATTCATTGTCCCCAACTACCCTGCATTGACAGGGCCGCAAACACAGAGTAGGAAGTTTAGAAATTAAAGTATATTTAGTGAATATTTTTCCCAAAAGCCATACACGAGTTTAATATCTGATACAACACACTTGAGTAAAAAATTTTTTACATTGATTTCCTTATGGCAAACAAGCTCTGTGGATGAAGGTCAATCACAGTCAGTCGTGCTGAACATTGCCAAAGACATGGTACCCTTTTTTTTTTTTTTTTTTTTTTTAATTTCAAAACATGTAGCTAACTGTTATGTACTAAAGGCTTTTCAATGTATCCTCCTTGCTTACGGCTGAGTGCCTGGAGCCACTTTCATCTTTTTATGCTGATATTTTTCCTGTGGATCCAACAGTAGCTGATCACTCAATCCACCTACGTACTCACTTCAGCACTTTAGCTGCCCTTTTTCTATTTTTGCTGTAGCCCTCAAAAAGAGTTGGGAACCATCTATTTCCAAGGCTGTTGCTCTCTTATAGCCAAGTGAGACCTCACATTTTTCTTTTGTTGTACAAAACAATTATTTTATTCCAACAAGAATTACAAGTACATTATTGTCACTGTCAAGAAAAACTGAATGGAATTGATGCACTACTTGAAAACTATTACTTGAAAACGACACTGGTTGGCTACTCAGACCAGTGTGGTGAGTCGCGCTTGCCGAGTTTATAATTTGGCAAACTTCCTTCTGACAAAATTGAAGACCTTGCCTTGAAGGACAAGTTGGAAGCTATCCTTGAAGTTGATGAAAAAGAGATGGAGGCGACACTAGCTCTACGCATGGGTAAGACGGGGCAGTGCTCCCTCAAATAGATGTCGTGCCCACTCACACCAAAATTTTAGAAGTTGAGAAAGCACATTTGTAATGCACTCACAAAATTAATACATTACAAGTTGACGGATTAATCTGTGGCAGTGGAAAAAAATCCACCGAAAATGGGGCACGAAGATGATATAGTATCAGTTCTCTCTCATCTCTCTTTCCCTCAGCTGTGTGTGTATTGATCACAGGATGGTCAGCGCGCGCACAGTACACAACCCCAGTTAACATCCAATCACTGTTAGTATGTAAATGAGCCTAGACATCACCAGACAATGTGGTGTAAGATTTCAGCGCGGGCGCGGAGGGCGAAGACTTTGAAGAAACAGCTACGTTTTCTCAGTCCCAACAACCGTGAAATGGGGTTGGGCACCGCTAACAACCCAATTCATTGAGGGAAATGCTGTTACTATAAGCACTTGGGGGAAGTGGGGTGCTGGTGCATGATGTGTACATACATATAATGCCCCTACACATTTCTCACTGTCCTGTCTTACATGACTGCCTACAACCGGCCCTGGAGGGAGAATCGTAAAATTGTACCTGAGTCTCATTCTGTATTAATGACAATAATAATAATAATAATAATAATTGATTCATTTTAATTTTGATGCACCTTTTAAAAACTAAAGAACCCTGTACAAGAGATACAAAGAAAAATTAATAAGCACAGATTAAAAGCAGGATAAAAGTAACAGAAAGCGCAGCCCATCACTCCTCCCGAACCCCAGCAAAGGAGCCATCGTCACCCCCCGGGATCCAGGGTTGTCCCCCGGGCCACCCGCGCCCCCCTCAACCGGTCTTCAGGGATGGGAATAGGGGACGCACCACTGACCCCACGTATCAATTTATGTGTACATTTTTAATTATTGTTGTGGCATTACTTCGCAGGCAAGAGAGAATTCTTATTCTATGTTCATCATTCTAGCAACTGTTTCCCACTGTTGTTCGTATTTTTCCATTTTATTTGTCTGTTTGGCAGATATTTCTCTAATATTATATATTCAATGATTAGATTTAGCCATTGGTTAATGTTAACATTTTGTTTGTTTTTCCAATTCAGCAACATTGTTTTTTTTGGGGAGGCTATCGTTAAACTTGCCAGTAGTGGACGGGCTTGATGATTTGAGATATTCACTGTATTCAGCTCGCCAAGCAGACCAAGATTTGGAGACAATGGAATCCTGCAGTTCAAAAGGGAAGATAGTTTCTTCGTTGCCTGTGACCAGAACTCTTGTACTGGTTTACATTGCCAAAGAACATGAAAGTATGTATCTGAAGTGTCTTCGTTGCAGCTTGTACATTTATCAGATTTGGAGAACCCCATTTTGTGCATTTTAGATTGAGTGATATGCCATCTGAACTGTAAAAGTTGAAGGTTCTTATTTTTTGTCATTGTGAATGCATTTTTACAAATGTGGGACCAATAGTTCTTATCTAATGTTACCGTAAGGTTGTTACTCCATTTTTCGATTGGTAGACAAGTAGAGTTGTTACATGAGAAGGCTTTATGTACTTTTGAAAGTGTTTTTGTGTTGTTGTTGAGGATGAATGTTTACTATTTTATTTACGAAAGGTGGTGGATCTAACGTACCCGTTAGTAATGGTGATTGGCTTTTGATGGCTGCCCTTTTATTGTACTGAAGGAAATTGACCCCTCTGATTTGGAAATCTTGTAGTATTTTTTTCATATGGATGTATTATCTTTAAACAAATGCTGTAACTAATTTATTCCCGTTTCATCCCATGTGCTAAAATAAATGGGAATTTTATCAACTCCAAAGTCTGGGTTGAGCCAGATTGGTGAAAATTTACACGGCGCTAATTGTGAATGCGTAATTTCCATTCCTCTCCACCAGGCTTTCAAGGTACATGCTATCATTGGATTCTTGAAGCAGTTATGGTGCTAGATATTAGAACTAATAAAGAAGAGGTTTGCCAGTTGTATTTGATTGCAGTCTGTTTGCTCTAATTCTAGCCATGATTGTTGTTCAGTGTTAAGGTGTAACCGCTTAAGAAGGTATTGTATTTGATTTGCTATATAATGGTATTGGAAATTGGGAGCCCCTAAACCCCCCTCTGGTTTATTTCTTTGCAAGTTGGCAAGGCTAATTCGGTTTTTCTTGTTCTTAAAGTAGAATTTTGTGACAGCTGAGTCTAGGTCTTGAAACCATTTTTGAGGGGGTTTAAAGTAGGGCTGTCAAAATTATCGCGTTAACGGGCGGTAATTAATTTTTAAAATTAATCACGTTAAATATTTGACGCAATTAACGCACATGCCCCACCCAAACAGATTAAAATGACAGCAGTGAGTGTCACGTCCACTTGTTTTGTCGCCCTCTGCTGGCGCTTGGTTGCGGCTGATTTGATGGGTTTCAGCACTTGTGTAATTATTGACAACAATGGCGAGCTACTAGTTTATTTTTTTATTGAAAATTTTACAAATTCTATTAAAAAGAAAACATTAAGAGGGGTTTTAATATAAAATTTCTATAACTTGTTCTAACATTTATCTTATAAGAACAAGTCTTTCTATCCATGGATCGCTTTCACAGAATGTTAATGTTAATGCCATCTTGTTGATTTATTGTTATAATAAACAAATACAGTACTTACAGTATGTACAGTATGTTGAATGTACATCTCCGTCTTGTGTCTTATCTTTCCATTCCAACAATAATTTACAGAAAAATATGGCATATTTCAGGGGTTTTCAACCCAGTCCTCAAGGCACACTGTGGGTCCTGGTTTTTGTTCCAGCCGATCCAGCAGAGACAGTTGAACCAATGAGGCTTCTGCTAAAACAAGCCACACCTGACTGCAATCAACTGATTGCACTTGTAAAACACCAGATTGGGGAAAAAGTGTTGTCATCTTGTTTGGTAAGAATGAAATCCTGCACCCACAGTGTGCCTTAGTGGAATAGGTTGGGAACCCCTGGCATATTTTATAGATGGTTTGAATTGCGATTAATTACGATTAATTAATTTTTAAGCTGTGATTAACTCGATTAAAATTTTTAATCGTTTCACAGCCCTAGTTTAGAGGGGATCATTGAAAACAAATGATTTATTTGTGGTAATATTTTCATCTTGACTCTCGCTACCCGGCCCATAAGTGAGATGGGTAGATTATTCCGGGGTATCAAATGATCTGCCAGTGCTTCAAGTAAATTTTACCCAGAGTTCTTGAAAAATAGCTAGCTAAAAATAACAGACGTTTTAAGCAAAATGTTTGTATGTCTAATCTTTAAAAAAGCTTGTTTGTCAGAAATGTTCTTAATTCAAGAATAGCTATTGTTCAAAACATTATTTCAAATGTATTTTTTCAGGATTTAGGTGAAAAATGACCAACTTTTAGATGTATGGGCTTAATAAGAGAAAATAGTAATATGTAATATTTACTTAAATGGAATAATCTGACATATTCTTCTGTTACCTAGTCTTTAACACTCAAAACAAGATGGAGTAAAGTACTCGACTACATTTAAGTAAACTAATCTGATTCAGACGTTATAAATTTGCAGTGTAAAGGTTAGTAAAAGACGATACATATTTATTTTGCATTGATCATTTAGCCTATCAATTAGATTCATATTCGTGAGAAATGTAGTTCTGACCCCCGTTCACCCAATCTGTTTGGTTTTATTAATGTCCCGTCCCCAGCAAAAGTGTACATGTAGGTTGTGCTGTGATAACGTCCCTACCAATATTGAGACCAAACTTACGCCCTTGATTCGATGTGTTTTGAGTCTGTATTTGAAAGGTTAGAAAGAAGTTATATTGCAAAGGTCAGGGGGTAGGAAGTTCCAGAGCTGGGGAGGCAGAGTGACTAAATGCTCTGGAACCGAATGTGGCAAGGCAGGAACATGGGACAGAAAGGTGGAGGGTAGAAGAGGAGAGAAGTGGACAGGGATGATTGTTAATCAAAAAGAAGTTAGCCATGTAAGATGGGGCCAGGCCGTGAAGTGCTTTAAAGGTGATGAGGTGGATCTTGTAATGAAGTCTATGTTTTACCGAAAGCCAATGGAGTTGACAGAGGATGGGGGTGATGTGGTATGTGGTGGGGGTTCATGTGATAAAAGGTGCTGCTGAATTTTGGAGAAGCTGCAGTTCCTAGAGGGATTTAATAGGGAGATCGAAGAGCAGTGAATTACAATAATCAATTCGGAAGGTGACTGGACTGTAGACAAGAGTGGCTGTGGTGTGGGGGGTGAGAGAAGGGCGAAGATGAGAAATATATATACATATGAACTTATCTTCCACTGTATGTAAATACTGTGCATTTTAGAAAGAACTGATTCATATGATGACATACTGTTCCTGTTGACTCTATTGATGTTGTGGCAGTTATGGCTATTAATAAATTCATGTTAGCAGTGTAGTAGATGACACGTTTTGTACTAAATGTTTTGAGTGCTCGTCTGTTTCCATGGCTTGTGAAGTTGAGTGTAGGCTAAACTCTCTGCCATCATGTTCTTTCGTGAGTGTGTGCAAAGGAAACTAAAGAGGGCATTATTAGCAAATAAATATCTCGGCGTATTGAGCTGCTCGCTCCCAATCGCCTGCAGACCATAGGCTACTGGTAATTACTGCAGATGTCCTCGATGTATTGGGATCCTCATAATGTGGACCGAAGGGGCTTGCCGCCAAGTCCCTCAGCTGTGCAGAGGCTTGTGAGATGGACAAGTGTCCTCATCTGGTATTTCCATGTCTGTGCTGAATTATACAGTAGTGTGTGTGGGTGAGTGCGTTTGAATACTATTTAGTTTGTCTCTCTGCAATCTTCAATTAGCTAGCATAAGCTCTTTCTCCGTCATATTTATTCTTTGATCATTCGCTCACAATGAGTGGTGACATGAATAAAACTGCAGCAAAGTTGTAAACATCCAGCCATATCTAAAGGCTGACTAGATTTTTTAAAAGAAGTGAGTTTGCAAGCTCTTGTGGCTCCCAGCTGGCAAATAGCACCCATTTTCAAGCTTTGAGCCAGCAGGGACTCCACTCGAGTTTAAACCCAATGAAAGTGAAACTATTTGCTTCTCTGGTTTAATGCAAACTGCCATGCAGATGCACAAAACAGTAGGTCACATCCATTGCCAGAAAACTCTGCATTATTACTATTTCACCTTGCTCCTGCACCATTTTGGAGTACAACCTCTGCCTCCGTTTAATCCTGAACTCAAAGAGATGTGTTTAATCAGGCCAGATTTTCACAAGAACCTCATGTACTTTAGTTCACTCACTGATCTCTTCTGCTGTGCTCTACAAATCGCTTAACGAGTCTTGCAGATTCTCGTCACACATCTGTTGGTTTGAGCGAGCTTTTGATCCTGACAAATGAGTAGAGTACAGGCGAACAAAGTTTTAAGAATGCATCAGCAAGAGTCTCTTTCTCTTCATTAGCACCAGGGAACAAGTGCAGTCGAAGTTCGACTATAAATGCAATTAATTATACGCGCCTCATTGATGTGCTGTGTGCATGTGTACTCCTTTATACTTTATGTTCAATGGCCAGTCAGGAAATAAGCTTTCAATCCAGAGACTTTAATAAAAACAACCCAATTAGGTTTTCATTTTCGCCTGTTCTTATCAGCTTTTCCCCTGTGTTTACCAATCTGTTTCCTCCAGCTGTGTCTTGCCCATGTATTCCACACTGTCTACATATACATGGAATTTGGATTAAAATTATGATCGGGTGCACTGCTTTCATTGGCACTCAGGTGTCACACTTTCGTTCGACCATACATTTTTGTCATAAGCAAGTATATTGGAAATAGTGGAATTAGAAAAATAAGCCGAGTGACTTCTATGTCAACAAAGCATCGCTCCTTCCATTTATACTTTAAACGTTAGCGTTATTTTACGTATTTTCCCTTTTTTCCCTGTTTTTCCACCGTCAGGTCTTTCAACAATTTTAGTTTTTCTCAATTGCTTTGGTACGTTTCTTAGATCAGACTTGCAATTGTCAAAACCACTTGTTCAATCCTCACAACATCGCATCACTAGTGAACATCAAAAATGCAGTTTCTCATTCTTTTGAGCAAGTTGCAGAAGTTTTTGTGCATCCATGCAAATGATTTTGCACAATTCTCTGGTATTTCCTACATTATCATTTGCATCTGCCATGATGGTCGTCAAAAAGGATTATCATGGGTCTCTATTGAATAGTCTTGACACCCACAACATCTAGTCATTACTTCATTACATAAGTCTTTACATGCAAAATGGATGAACATGTTGTCAGAATATGTAAACATGTTTGTGCTTATTTCTGAGCATTTCCATTACTTATTTTACGTAATTTATTTTAACCTGCCAAAATTTGTAATAGTTTGGGACAATGTGAGTTTCCACCACGCCAACTTAATCAGGGAATGGTTTGCAACCAACAACGGAATGGTAATGAAGTTCCTACCACTATACTACCCATTCCTCAATCCCATAGAATATTTTTTCTCCACATGGAGATGGCAAGTGTATGATCACCAGACTCACAATCAGATGACTTTTGTCACGCTCTGCGAACGTGGAATACAAGATTGGACCCGAGTGCAGACAACAACTGAGGGGAAAGTACAAGGGTTTATTAATACAACCAAAACAAAAACACGCAATCGTGGAAAAAGGGAGAATAACAAAAGGGGTCAGTGACAAGAGGTCGACGGGGATCGAATAACACTAAACTAGGTGGTGGGCAGCGAGCCAATAAGATAACAAAAATAATCACACTCAATACCTGCACAAGGTAGAGGAATCACCAAATAAAAAAACAGCTGACGAACAAACTAGCAATCCCAACGAGCCTTGAAAGTACATGAGTCGAATGGCAATCAGCAAGCACATATCTCGGCACAGTTGTCTTGGATCGCCGGCGTTATATACTAATGGTGATTAGCTTGAATTAGCTGCAAGTGCGATGTCAGGAACGCCCACACAGCCGGCTCTGGAACAAAACAAAATCTAACCAGCAGCAGAATGTGACAACTTTCCTGGATGCCATGAATGCAACACAAGCTTAACTGAACATTTACAGGCAGATGTAAATAGTGACTACTCACCCAAGTCAAAAGAACTAGAAATGCTTCAAAACCTGAACTTTTAAATCTTTGCAATCCATACAGGTTCAACCGATACAAACTCTTGAGTCTTTTTCCTGCCACACTGAAATTAAAAAAAAAAATCACTGTGATTAAACAATACACGTAAAAATTAAAAGTTAAAAGTCAAATGTAATTCTGTTGACTTACATTCTCAAATATATATTTTGTGTTGCTGCATATACATAAAAAAATATTGAATTTTTAGGACTCCAGTTGTCAAATTTTTGTCTGAAACAGATTACAAAATCATAAAAAAATATTGTAAGGAAATTAACCTTCCCTGAAATCTTAGATTTTGATCAGTTCATGGATAGGATAATGATGTTTCCACATCCCCTCATGGGCTATCATCTATTCTGTTATCAAATGATACCCCTAAAACATTCATTATATGCCTTTCCGTTGTTATGGTCATTTTTGAAGTGACATCATCATGTAAGGCATTCAAGAAGATTCTTTCCACGCTGTATTGCAAGAGAGGAACGTTGTGACGTGGGTGAAAATTTGTGGTCAAACAGAGAGGAACGTCAAGATGTGTAGAAAGAATGGATGAATAATCCTGACAGCATTTGAAGTTTAGCTGTGATGATTGTCTTATAATAATAACAATAATAATAATAATAATACATTTTATTTCTAAAGCACTTTTCAAGCCACACAAAGACGCTTCACAAGAGAGATGGAATCACAGTACGATCAAAACAATCATAAAAAGATTAAAAAGGTAAAAGATTAAAATCGCAATAAAAAGAAGTAAAGCTATAACAGAGCTAAGGCTCATGGTGGGTAAGAAAGAGTGAACAGGTGTGTTTTGAGTCTGAATTTGAAAAGTGAAAGGGTAGATATACTGCGAAGATCAGGGGGTAGGGAGTTCCAGAGCTGGGGGGCACACTGACTTAAAGCTCTGGAACCAAAGGTGGAGAGGCGGACACAGGGGACGGAAAGGTGGCGGATAGTGGAAGAGCGAAGTGGATGGGGTGGATTGTTTAAACAGAGTAGATTGCAAAGGTAGGGAGTGGCTAGGCCATGGAGTGTTTTGAAGGTGATGATCAGGATCTTGTAATTGATTATTTGTTTGACAAGAAGCCAGTGAATTTGACGGCGGATGGGGGTGATGTGGTGTGTGGCGAGGGTCCGAGTGATGAGGCGTGCTGCTGAGTTCTGGAGGAGCTGCAGTTTTTGGAGGGACTTGTTAGGGAGACCAAAGAGCAGTGAGTTGCAGTAATCGAGCCGTGAGGTTATTAGACTACAGACCAGGGTGGAAGCGGTATGGCGGGTAAGAGAAGGGAAGAGACGAGAAATGTTGCGAGGGTGGAAATAGGCTGATCTGGTGATCCTGTTGATATGTGACCGGAAGGAGAGTGTGCTGTAGAGGATAACACCCTGACTCTTAATCTGAGTAGAAGGAGAGATCGATACATTGTTGATGGTAATAGAGAATTTATGGACATGAGAGAGCATTGCGGTGGTTCCAAAAAGGAGGACTTCTGATTTTGAGCTGTTGAGTAGGAGGAAGTTAAAGGAGAACCAAGAGTTAATGTCATCTAAGTAGAGGGTGAGGGAGGACGGTGGGAGGGAGGCGGTTGGTTTTGAGGAGATGTAGAGCTGGGTGTCATCCACGTAACAGTGGACGTGAATGTTGTGTTTGCGGAAGATGGAACCGAGGGGGAGAATGTAAATGATAAAGAGGAGCTGCCCCAGGACAGAACCCTGGGGCCCGCAAGCGGACACAGGAGTTTATTGGATTTATGGGGGCCGAATTTGACAAAATGTGTGCGGTCGGACAGGTAGGAAGTGAACCAGGAAAGGGGTGTGTGGGTAATACCAAGGGAGGAGAGTCGGTCGAGAAGGATTATGTGGGAAATGGTGTCGAAGGCGGCAGTGAGATCGAGGAGGACAAGCGTTGATAATAAACCAGAGTCGGATGCTATGAGGAAGTCGTTTGTAATTTTAAGTAAGGCTGTTGCAGTGCTATGGAGGGGGCGAAAACCGGATTGAAACTGCTCATAAATGTCATTGGTAATTAGGTGGTTATGGAGTTGGGATACAACGGTTTTTTCAGGAATTTTGGAAATGAAAGGTAGGTTGGAGATGGGGCGGAGGTTATTGAAATTGGTGGGATCCAGGTTGGGTTTCTTCAGAATGGGTCTGATGGAAGCAGTTTTGAGAGATGGGGGAACCGTACCGTATGTGAGTGAGGAGTGAATAATAGTAGTGATGAGGGGGACAATTGAGGGAAGACAGGTTTTGATGAGGGCAGTGGGAAGAGGATCAAGATGACAGGTAGTGGGTCTGGATTTGGTGATGATGTCAGAGATAGCCGGGACTGAAGGAAGGGTAAATGAGGAGAGGGTGCTGATGAGAGGAACATGAAAGGGAACAGGGTCAGTCCCAGAAACTGCAGCTCCGTGGTGAGTCAGGGATGGGTGAATGTCAGTGATTTTTATCTTATGTTCACATTTCTAATTTTGATTTTATGTTATATTTCTTTGTGATACTCAGTGCTGTCTTTTGCTTTCTGTATTGCACTGACATGGTCTGTGAAGGTTGTAAAAACAGTAAAAATGTAAACTGAATCTTGTCCAGTCTCTTGCAATCAATCTCCCACACACAAAGGCAGAGGTTGTGCTAGACTTTTTTGTTGTCTGTCATTTTGACTGACAGGGTCATAAAAATTTGGTCATAATCTATTTTTACCAGTCACTTAAATTTTTAAAATGACTATATCTTGATGCATAATATAATGTAACTAACATTAGTGCAGTCATGGATTACAGTAAGCAGGCCAGTGCTGTGTTTCCATATATATTTTTATTATATTATGTATATACAGGATATATATATATATTTTTTCCCCCCAAGTGGGACCTTCCATGATCCTAATACATTTAATAATAATAAAATATTATATAATTCCATTATATATATATATTTTAATGTATTATGATTACTAAATGAAAATGCATGTTGATACGACGCACATAAAGGCAACTTCAATTTTTTTTTTTAAATCGTTAGAAAGTTGTATGGACTTACAATCCGTTAGCTTGTTGTTTCCTGTTGTCTTCCGAAATACACCTGGGTGACGGCGCGTCAAGTGTTCGTTCATAGCCGACGTGCTACCGTGGTATGCGAGCTCAGCTTAGCAAAAAGAGTACACACAGTGGTGGCACCCTCCATATTTTGCTTGAAATAATTTCAGGCTCTGGCTAGTCTGGTCCGCTTTTTTGGCTTTATGCCGCTTTCACTGTGTTACCAATTCTGCCCTTCTTAGAAATTGGTGGTGTTTTCAACTGCTCGCCGCAGTGAGGAGTGAACAAGTGTTCTGACAAATTTTGCAACCCATCAAAAATTGCTACGTTGCGGTTTTGCGCGTGCGCGTAACGTTAAAAATGGCCGCGAATGCAGCGATTCCAAAGTAAACACTACAAACTTTCTTTAAAGAAAGGAATATTTACTTAAGTTTGATCATGTAAAGACATGTACAAAAGTTCTCAAACACATCCTACCATGTTAGCTGCACACAGCAACTGCACCCCGTGCTCTCACTGTTAACGACTTCGCCGCGTCGTTAAGTATTAATTTACGCCGTTTTCGTGTTGCACATGTATGTTTATGATGTATCTAGTTTAGTTAGCACCTTTGGATAACATTGACAGTCCAATTGAATGTAAAAGAGGGCTTTTTTCAGCGCCACAAAAGCTTTGGGAGCAAAATTTTATAAGGGAGCAAATTTTGACAGAACACCGGCGATTCACTTGATTCGTTGTCATCCTTCATCCTCCACTGCACCAGTCCCTCTTTTTTCACCTCTTTTATCAACACCATCGTCGTTTTGGGGGCTTTTTGAAGAAACTTCGGACACTCAGTTGCCTTGACATTTTTCTGAGTAAGGCCAACGACGTCATGCATCAAGAGAGACAATAGCTAATTAATATGCTCACTCGCCACCCTGTGGTCTGGGGTGTGAATTGCAACCTGTCAAAATGACAGATGGACTTCAGTTTTTTCCGTCACCGTTTTAAAAAAACGGTCAATGACGGAAAATATTCGGTTAACGCGACCCCTGCACAAAGGTGTAACTTGCAATTTTCATCAAAATCTACGTACACCATCTTCAGCATCAGAGCCTTCCACCAGAGTAACTGTTCAATTGAGAGCATGACTAATTAATTTGCCTGTCTTGTCTGTACACAATGAAACAAGGATCTGTCATTCTGACAGCACTGACATGTTTATTGACACAGAAATTTAAGTTTGAGCGATAGACGTAGTATTTTGCCCAGAAAACTGGCTTTTGCAGGTAATCCATGTTTTGCTACTTGTGCGACATGTTGTGAGGATTGAAGATGTTTTGATCTGAGAAATGTACAAAACCAATTGAGAAAAACTGTAAAATCTTTTAATATCTCTAGCAACATGTTCATCTCGTATGCAGGCCGGTTTAGTCATGCGTCCGCCCTGTAATCCACTCGCTCTGATTCTACTAGCTTCCAGGAAGAACAGAAACGCATATACTGATGTCAAAGATATGCGCGGTAAAGACGGATTGCTCTGAAATTTTGGAATGAACAGTTTTCATGCTCGTCGATCGGATTATCAATCGACATAAACCACCCCTCCCATTCGGAATAGAATCTTGATCGGGTTAGAATTTTCCAAATGGGATGTGTACATAAAACATTTTGAGTCCGATCAGGCTTTTAATCCGAATGAATGTGTCCACCTAAACGTAGCCATTGTCTTTCCCTTATTCCTTGTTTCCTTTTGTGTTTTTGGAAATAAACATGTTAGGGTTTTTGTTGTTGTTGTTTTCTTTTAACTTTCCTGCCTAGCAAGCTAGGCAATGATGGGTCACCAAATGCAGACAAGTTGTCTGCATTTGGTGACCCATCAATTGTTACAGAACTTGGAAGTACCGTAATTTTCGGACCATAAACTGCTACTTTTTTCCTTCATTTTGAATCCTGCGGCCTATAGTCCAGTGTGGCTTATTTTTATTATTTTATTTAGGTAAATAGGTAACAGTTTATTTGACAGCAGCACCATAAAACACTATCATGGGCATTACTGAATGCTTATGTCATTAAGTGTTGTCCAGCAAATTATGTCACTAACTCCATTTATGTCCAGGATCTTTGGATCTTTTCTATCCATTCACAAGTGAGATAATTTGCCGGATAACACTAAATGACATATGTTATGAGCATTCATTAATGCTCAGGAGTGGACAGTGTCATGTCATAATTATGATTGTCTAATGACAATCTTCTGACACCTCGGTCAAATATATTGTTACCAAAAGCCATAACTGGCAATTAATGAAACAACTCGAACAGTAACTGAAGAAATAATTAGCACAGAACATACATTTTGATTGTTATTTACATCTGGAGCACTGCAAAGCATGCTAGGAGGCATGTTGGACAACATCAGGTGGCAGCAGAGGTTGGCTGTCTTCCCCAAAGTGATGGCCAAATGAAGCTTCGTGAAGCAACTAAGCTTTGCAGCCTATGGCGTACTGCACAAATGCTATTTTTAGACAGTGACGTCGCATGGTAAAGTGGAAGTAAAACAGAAGTGGGACATTATAGACACGCCCTCGCATAGAAATCATGTTAATTATGCTACTTTTCTCCGGTAATCTTTCAAAAACGAACATGCCGATCACACATTGCTTTTTCGGAACTTGAAGAAATGACTCTAGACATTACGATATATGAAGGATGTTTTCTTCATACTTCCCGAAACCAAAAACTCGGAGGAAAAAATGTGAAGAAATAATCAACTTGCGTGGACTTTTAACGCCAGCTCGGCAGTAAACATTTATGGAGTAAACATTTTGTTGGGTTGGCCATTTTGATATTTTTAACTTTTTTTTTAGCGTCACGTTGTGCCGTGCTGCTCCTGTCTGAAAATGAATGACCTGAAAAGAATTAAAAATGATATCTGACTGCCACTATTACATTTTCTGTTGTAAAAAAACAACTTTAGGGAGGGGGAAGTGTAAATAAATTATAGAATTAAGATGTGTTATTACGGTTGAAAAAGGTTGAAAAAGGTGAAAAAATTAAAAGTGTTCATTGGCTGTCACTGAGTAGCATTTGATATTGCTAAGCAAAACAAACAATATAAATTACCTCAAGAACAGTCAGAGACGTAGGACAACCAGCGGATATAATATTTAAGAAAGACAGGGCTGGTGGTAAAGGATAGCTTGTTGAAACAGGAGAATGTCATTGTCAGTTGCTTCAGAAAAAGGTGTCTATAAAAAAGCTACCTCTGGATCAGGTCGGCTCTTTTTCCCGTCTTTTTCAGCCCTCGAGACTCACGCCATCTCTTTAACTGAACATTTTTATGTTTTTCCACATCTTTGCCAGTGAATTTGACACCAGTGCCATCATTTTCAGAGACAATTAGTAGGTTTAGCTCTGTAAACATCTCCTTCTTACACGATTTACATTCATTTCCTATTGGGGACAAACGGTCGTGTGTCCCCCCTTAGCAACAGTAGCTAACCTCATGAATATTATTGAGCGGAAGTGACGCGTCTCTTGCGGTACGCCATTGGTTCAAAGCTTCTTGGTCACAGGTGTCAAACCGATTCCAGAAAGGGCCGAGTGGGTGCAGGTTTGCTTTCCAACCAATGAAGAGGACACCTTTTTACCAATTAGATCTTTTACATGTGTAATCAGTTAAACTTTGTCAGGTGCTGCTTGTTTCAGCAGGAAGTCCATTGGTTAAACCCTCTGCGCGTTATCGGTTGGAACAAAATCCAGCACCCACTAGGCCCTTTCTGGAATCGGTTTGACACCTGTGTTCTTGGTGGTTCATTTGTTCTCATGACAGTTGTAAATGCTGCTGTCAAATAGTGTTACCGGTTAATATCTGTTGGTGTAAATATCCAATAATACAGTGAGGACAGCTGCGGCTTATCTTCCAGTGCGGCTTATGGTTGAACAAATGCCGTTTTTGTGCCAAATTTGGTGGGTGGCGGCTTATAGTCAGGTGCGCCTTATAGTGTAAAAATTACGGTACAAACATTTGACTCATTCTTTGGGGGAAGGCTTATGCATATGAATGGCTTTTGCAGTTTTTTAATTTGGAAAGATGATTTGAGTTAAAAGCGGTTCCCTGAACACTTATGTGGAAATAAGTGAAACATTGTTTTAAAATTACATACACACATTACCACATTGCCATTTTCACAAAGAAAAAATGTTGATTGAATAATGAATTTGGCTGCATTATTTTTATTCCTTATGCTCACAATGCCAAGACTGAACCATGTACTGTATAATCCATTAAAAGTCTTGATTTATCGTCCCCACTGTGGCAGGTAAAAGGAATCGCCCCTTCTCCTCAGCCTTATGATTACCTCTGGTCCAACCTCAGCTCCAATGAATAATGGTGACATTATGCCGTATAGTTTTTTTTCTCTGTGCCAGACACCTCCATTCAAATTCGGGAGTGAAATAATAGTTTAAACATTCACGAGACCAATCCAGATGAGCGGTAATTCATTATTCTCTGAGTAGTTATTCCCATTTTTTAAACAGATTGATCTTTTAGCTCTCGTGTGTGGATAGGAAAGATTCAAGCCCATTGGGGCATGCGGTTCTAAGATTGTGCAGCTACGGTATGAATGCCATGTCGAATTAATGGCTAATGCCCAGATGGTATCTTCAATAATCTTGCAATCCAATTTAAATGGGAGTCTGCAAAAATAAGATGTGTATCTCAATAAATGTCAAGTGACACTCACAATTTCAATTGTCCTTTATTAGCTATTACCATGGGAACCATAGTTGGTTATGAGTCAACGCCGCCAACCTACAAATGATAAAAATTGCTTCCCTGCTTCGTTTGGAGCAAAATAACAGATCAATTTATGTAAATAAATGAACAAACATGCATCCTCTAAACAATTATACATGTTAAGGATCAGTTAACAGGCTTCAAAAAATACAAATCAACCAAACTAATTGGCTATTCAGCCACCGCCATCTCCAGAAGTATCCCTGACAAATGACATATTGTGCTTTCAAATGTTTTGTGATATTTACACTTCCTCTTTGGATGTGACACATTCACTGCAATCAACAGAGGCCTCAACAGTTCTTTTGTTCATTATGATGCCCTCTGAGGTCACAGAGCCTCGCTTGCATACCAGTTCCTACTCACTAATTACATGCATTACTCCGTGATGCAAACTGGCATTTAAACAGAAGAATACCTGTCAACAATATCTGTGATAACTACCACTAGAAAAAAAGTTCACAAAAGTCAATAAGATAATTTACAAGACGATGTATGCTGCCTCAAATGACTATAAAGCTAATCCTTCCCAAAGGAGATTGTACAAAAAGGGTCACTGTACTCTGTGTATGATGAAGTGTAGCACTCTCCCACTCACGAAACACTTGCCTTGATATCAAAGAACAAAACCTAATGCTGATTAAGGCATTATGGTTCACATTGCCATTAAGCTAAAAGCATTGCAGATCTGAAAACATTGAAAGCATCCTTTAATAGGAGGACTAAATGAAAATTTATGGCCCGATAAGCCTCCTTTTGATTTATGAAGGAGTATTAGGGCCACACTGAAAAGGATTTGTTCTATAACTCGGAGAAATGGCAGTTGCAACTGCAGCTTTACAAAAGAAACTGCAATATCAATATATGGTTGGAAAGTTGTTCTAAGAAGAAAAAAGTCTCAGTATTTTGAGAGGAGAAAAAAAAACTATAATTTGAAGCGATTAGAAATATATTTTAAAAAATAATTACATTTTTATTACAAATGAGAATCTTATCAACATTTGGTTATTTCTAACACATTTTTGGGGCGTTCCCATTTTCAGAATTTTACATTTGTTTTCCCGCCTAGTTTGGCTCTAATCCTCGTTTTATACTGATGGTACATTCTGATTATGAAAATCTTCATAGTTATAATATAACGTGTATATGCTGGCTGAAGCCCTCTACAACAACAACAACAGTTTAGTTCAAAAAATAAAACAATACAAAAAAAAGCGTCATCATTTAATGCTCTAACACAGGGTTACCCAAGTCCGGTCGTCGAGGGCCTTTATCCAGCTTGTTTTCCATGTCTTCCTCCCCTAACCCACCTGACTCATATAATCAGGATCAGAGGCGTCACGTCCCACTAGGCAAACCAGGCAATTGCCTAGGGCCCCCAGCCAGCAGGGGCCCCCAGAGGGCCAACAGATTTAGCACACGCAGCTTTACTGCACTGTCGCAGCAACGAGTGCCAGTGAAAGCCTTGTGTCTGAGTTCCCTGAAGGGGCCCCTTCACTCGCTCTACATCCCCCCTCGCGTGACTCAGAGTAAGAGTGAGCGGCGATTTGGCTTTTTTTTTTTTTTTTTTTTTTGGCGTATATCCAAAATGAAGAGAAGTTATCTTTCTGGACGTGAAAAAAGAAAGAAAAAAAAAAGCAGAAGAGCAAGCAAGACAGCGGTGAGTGTACTATGTTACTGTAGTTTTATGTCCTAATGTAGTACAAGCGTTATTATTACGGCTGTCAAATTTATCGCGTTAACGGGCAGTAATTAATTTTTTACAATTAATCACGTTAAAATATTTAACGCAGTTAACGCATGCGCGGGACGACCCACTCATGCATTACCACAAACGGACTACAATGACGCCATTTTATGTATATTAAGAGCTAAGAGGCAGTGACAAGCGAGAGGAGTGGACCAAGGCATTTATTGGGGCCGCGCTATTTATTGGCATAAGCTTTGGCATCTCTTCCACAACAATTATAACTATTGTGGCGAGCGACGTGGGGTTGGATGACAGGCAAAAATCTCTTCTTAACACCCTGTATTAAACACAACGCAGAGAAGATATGCCATTTGCAACCACCACTGACAGTCATGGCTGCCCAACTTCCCATCATGCATTTGGGCGGACCAGTTAAGTTGCTACAGTATCATTTACTGAAAGCACAACAAAAATAATATTCCTCTCTCTCAAAAAAATAATAATGTTCACAAAACGAAAAGCGCTCAATGCAAAGAGAACTGGCATTCCCAATCAAAATAGCTATGCAAAATATTACTCAGACCTTGGTCAAACTCTATTCAAACATTTCGTTTAGCTCAACAAATACACTAGATGGCAATAGTTAGTCACAATATACAAACTATCAGAGGTCTCGTACGTTGTAAAGTCAACACTCAAATGAACGTAAGGTATAATGAACCCGGAAACTACGGCGTCAGTCGAAGGGGAAAAACTTGGCTGGATCTCTAATTAATTTAAAACTCGCCCTTGACACCTTGGTGTGTATTTCAATCACTACCTTCCACAATGGTGAGCTATTAGTTTAGTTTTTGATTGAAAATTTCACAAATTTTATTAAAACAAAAACATACAGAGGGGTTTTAATATAAAATTACTATAACTTGTGCTCACATTTATCTTTTAAGAATTACAAGTCTTTCTGTCCGTGGATCCCTTTCACAGAAAGAATGTTTATAATGTTAATGCCATCTTGTGGATTTATTGTTATAATAAAAAAATACAGTACTTATGTACAGTATGTTGAACGTACAGTGCCTTGCAAAAGTATTCGGCCCCCTTGAATCTTGCAACCTTTCGCCACATTTCAGGCTCAAACATAAAGATATGAAATTTAATTTTTTTGTCTAGAATCAACAACAAGTGGGACACAATCGTGAAGTGGAACAACATTTATTGGGTAATTTAAACTTTTTTAACAAATAAAAAACTGAAAAGTGGGGCGTGCAATATTACTATAAACTCACTCCAGAAGTTCAGTGAGGATCTCTGAATGATCCAATGTTGTCCTAAATGACCGATGACGATAAATAGAATCCACCTGTGTGTAATCAAGTCTCCATATAAATGCACCTGCTCTGTGATAGTCTCAGGGTTCCGTTTAAAGTGCAGAGAGCATTATGAAAACCAAGGAACACACCAGGCAGGTCCGAGATACTGTTGTGGAGAAGTTTAAAGCCGGATTTGGATACAAAAAGATTTCCCAAGCTTTAAACATCTCAAGGAGAACTGTGCAAGCCATCATATTGAAATGGAAGGAGCATCAGACCACTGCAAATCTACCAAGACCCGGCCGTCCTTCCAAACTTTCTTCTCAAACAAGGAGAAAACTGATCAGAGATGCAGCCAAGAAGCCCATGATCACTCTGGATGAACTGCAGAGATCTACAGCTGAGGTGGGAGAGTCTGTCCATAGGACAACAATCAGTCGTACACTGCACAAATCTGGCCTTTATGGAAGAGTGGCAAGAAGAAAGCCATTTCTCAAAGATATCCATAAAAAGTCTTGTTTAAAGTTTGCCACAAGCCACCTGGGAGACACACCAAACATGTGGAAGAAGGTGCTCTGGTCAGATGAAACCAAAATGGAACTTTTGGGCCACAATGCAAAACGATATGTTTGGCGTAAAAGCAACACAGCTCATCACCCTGAACACACCATCCCCACTGTCAAACATGGTGGTGGCAGCATCATGGTTTGGGCCTGCTTTTCTTCAGCAGGGACAGGGAAGATGGTTAAAATTGACGGGAAGATGGATGCAGCCAAATACAGGAACATTCTGGAAGAAAACCTGTTGGTATCTGCACAAGACCTGAGACTGGGACGGAGATTTATCTTCCAACAGGACAATGATCCAAAACATAAAGCCAAATCTACAATGGAATGGTTCAAAAATAAACGTATCCAGGTGTTAGAATGGCCAAGTCAAAGTCCAGACCTGAATCCAATCGAGAATCTGTGGAAAGAGCTGAAGACTGCTGTTCACAAACACTCTCCATCCAACCTCACTGAGCTCGAGCTGTTTTGCAAAGAAGAATGGGCAAGAATGTCAGTCTCTCGATGTGCAAAACTGCTAGAAACATACCCCAAGCGACTTGCAGCTGTAATTGGAGCAAAAGGTGGCGCTACAAAGTATTAACGCAAGGGGGCCGAATAATATTGCACGCCCCACTTTTCAGTTTTTTATTTGTTAAAAAAGTTTAAATTATCCAATAAATTTTGTTCCACTTCACGATTGTGTCCCACTTGTTGTTGATTCTTGACAAAAATTAAAATTTTTATGTTTGAAGCCTGAAATGTGGCGAAAGGTTGCAAGGTTCAAGGGGGCCGAATACTTTTGCAAGGCACTGTATATATCCGTCTTGTCTTATCCTTCCATTCCAACAATAATTTACAAAAAAATAGGGCATATTTTAGAGATGGTTTGAATTGTGAATAATTACTATTAATTAATTTTTAAATTGTGATTAACTCGATTAAAAATTTTAATCGTTTGACATATACTTTTATTAAATATGCTATTGCTCCAAGTCCAACTGTCCCCCTTACTTGCACAAGCTCGAAGGGCCCCGTGTTGCTTGTTGCCTGGGGCCCCCGGGGACCCTTGCTACGCCTCTGATCAGGATCATTATCAGGCTCCTGCAGAGTTTTCTGATGAGCTGATCGTTTGTTTCAGGTGTGTTAAAGGAGGGAGACATGGAAAACAAGCTGGATAGGGACTCTCAAGGACCGAACTTGGGCACCTCTGCTCTAATATATCTACTGTATATGTTGCTGTATTTACATTTCCAATATAGACACAATCACTGGCATAATTTCCACATTTTTATGTAAAATATGTTGGAGAAAAATGTCCATTTGCCCATGTCCAGTCATCCCTAATGGATAATTTCTCCATATTGTAATGTGAATCGGAAGCCTCTCCTTGATTTGCTAATGACTTTCCTCCAAACAGTTTGAAGTCAATGACTCAGTTTACTGTGCCGCCTTCTCATTCAAAACATCATGTTTTAGTGTAGGCTGAATATTAAAGTCATGCTAAGACAAATGTGTCCCAACCACTAGAAGAGTGGAAACAATGAGTAATTGTAGATTTTCTCTTCCAGCTCTATTTTTGTGAACGGTGTAAATCCTACATAACGGGTAGCTCAACTCTGTGCCAGAGGCAGGGCTAACCAATTTACTTTCAAGACAGGCGCAGGCCGGCATATCTGTGAGGGGAATGTGTTGTGACATTGTGGGACTGTTTACAGATGATGTCAGTCATCACTACTCAAAGCGACTCCTCTCATTCCCTTTAATTGTGTTGCGCTTAAAGTCACGCATGGAAACATGACTCCATTCTCTATGCGTAAAAAAAAGACCTATGTGTTATCACTGCACTTCATATGTGACTTAAGCCTGTGGTGTGGCAATAAACAATGTGAGTGGCTAGCCGTAATGACTTATGATAACCGCTGGCGACGTGAATATATGCATGAAAATCAAAATCTGCTGACGTTTTTGCTTTACCTCAAAACATGTCTACAAAAATAGAAATTAAAAAAAAAAAGTTTAATGGTGTTTTTACTGGAACTTTTGAATGGAGAGGCACAGAATGTGTTTGTTTGTTATTGACCATGAATGTGCCCGTCATTTGTGATTACACCCCTGTTAGGAACAAAGGAATAGATTTACAGTAAATCAAACGCAATTTCCTGAAAGACATTAGCCCTTCCTTGTTACTGGATTCTCTCTTTTAGCCGCAAAGACCCATTGTCATTATGGTGTCGTTTACTCTGCCACGCTGAATATACATTACTGAACTTCCATCCATTTTCTATATTGTTTAGCCTTATTGGGTGATGATGGGTGAACTGGAGTCCATTCCTTTTAGTCAAAAGGTGACGTACACTCTAGACTAATCACCATTACTATCGAAGTACCCATATACACAACCGTTTGCCGTATTTGTCCTTTTTTTTACCGTGGCGCCTGAGTATAAGTCGCACCAGCCAAAAAACGCGCAATGAAAAGGAAAAAAACATATAAAAGTCGCACCGGAGTATAAGTCGCATTTTTTGGGAGAAATTTATTTGATAGAATCCAGCACCACGAACAGACATGTCATCTTGAAAGGCAATTTAAAATACAATAGAGAACAACAGGCTGAGTAGGTGTAAGGTATGCTAACATTACATGACGCTAGAAGTTAGATCGGGCCTAAAAAAATCCAGCCCGACCCGACCGGCCCATGGGTATTAAAGCCCGACGGCGCCTGAGCCCGATCAATTAACTTGATTTGCTTGCCCGAGCCCGAAAAACCCGAAATTTTATGTTTTATTTGTAGGCACGAGCCCGACAAAAAAAAGGAAAAAAATGTTTTATTTGTGAGGACTCAGGAGGAGGAAGAAATGCGGGGAGGCGATGCGTGGTTGCGTTTTGTGTGATCACGTATGTGACGATGAGGTTCATATATGCATAACGATAACAAATTAAAGCCTGTCTCTGGTAACGAATTCTCCGAGTTAAACAAGACAAACAAGTTCTCCCACTTGAAAATATTAGAGAGGCCTGTAATTGTCAACATTGGTAAACCTCAACCATCAGAGACAGAATGTGAAAAAAAAAAAAAAAGAAAAACACATTGTTTGATTTTTAAAGAATTTATTTGCAAATCATGGTGGAAAATAAGTATTTGGTCAATACCAAAAGTTAATCTCAATACTTTGTTATGTACCCTTTGTTGGCAATAACGGAGGCCAAACGTTTTCTGTAACTCTTCACAAGCTTTTCACACACTGTTGCTGGTATTTTGGCCCATTCCTCCATGCAGATCTCCTCTAGAGCAGTGGTGTTTTGGGGCTGTTGTTGGGCAACACGGACTTTCCACTCCCTCCACAGATTTTCTATGGGGTTGAGATCTGGAGACTGGCTAGGCCACTCCAGGACCTTGAAATGCTTCTTACAAAGCCACTCCATTGTTGCCCTGGCTGTGTGTTTGGGATCATTGTCATGCTGAAAGACCCAGCCACGTCTCATCTTCAATGCCCTTGCTGATGGAAGATTTTCACTCAAAATCTCTCGATACATGGCCCCATTCATTCTTTCCTTTACACAGATCAGTCATCTTGGTCCCTTTGCAGAAAAACAGCCCCAAAGCATGATGTTTCCACCCCCATGCTTCACAGTGGGTATGGTATTCTTCGGATGCAATTCAGTATTCTTTCTCCTCCAAACACGAGAACCTGTGTTTCTACCAAAAAGTTCTATTTTGGTTTCATCTGACCATAACACATTCCCCCAGTCCTCTTCTGGATCATCCAAATGCGCTCTAGCGAACCGCAGACGGGCCTGGACGTGGACTTTCTTCAGCAGGGGGACACGTCTGGCAGTGCAGGATTTGAGTCCCTGGCGGTGCATCGTGTTACTGATAGTAGCCTTTGTTACTGTGGTCCCAGCTCTCTGTAAGTCATTCACTAGCTCCCCCTTGTGGTTCTGGGATTTTTGCTCACCGTTCTTATCATTTTGACGCCACAGGGTGAGATCTGCATGGAGCCCCAGATCGAGGGAGATTATCAGTGGTGTTGTATGTCTTCCATTTTCTAATAATTGCTCCCACAGTTGATTTCTTTATACCAAGCGTTTTACCTATTGCAGATTCAGTCTTCCCAGCCTGGTGCAGGTCTACAATTTTGTCTCTGGTGTCCTTCGACAGCTCTTTGGTCTTTGCCATAGTGGAGTTTAGAGTGTGACTGACTGAGAGTGTGGAAAGGTGTCTTTTATACAGATAATGAGTTAAAACAGGTGCCATTAATACAGGTAACGAGTGGAGCCTCATTAGACCATGTTAGACCTTGTTAGAAGAAGCTAGACGTCTTTGACAGCTAGAAATCTTTGTTTGTAGGTGACCAAATACTTATTTTCCACTCTAATTTGGAAATTGATTATTTAAAAATCAAAAAATGTGATTTTCTGTTTTTTTTCCCCCACATTCTGTCTCTCGTTGTTGAGGTTTACCCATGTTAACAATGAAGGCCTTTTCAAGTTGGAGAACTTGCACAATTGGTGGTTGACTAAATACTTATTTGCCCCACCGTATATGTATTTTTTTTATTATACTTTGGTAAAAGAAAGTGAACAAAATAAACTTTGGGGGAGGCGTGCGCTACTTCGTGGTTTTTCACTTATCGCGGCGGGTTCTGGTCCTCATTAACTGCGAAAAACGAGGGATCACTGTACTTGAACAGGCTCAATGGACAAAGACAGTCTGAATCGACACGCCCAAAAAACAGATATGACAAAAAAATCCGAATTGTGCATGACGACCTGCAGTATGAACCTAGCCTTAGTTGGACAATTCTGAGCCTCCTACTTGAGTGATGGCCCTTATTTGTTTTACATGACTATGCGTCAGTGCTGAAGTCAAAATCAATAAACACATGGTTGAATAAGTTTGGTGTTTCCCGAAGGTCTTCTCAGAGGAGTTGAAGCTTTTAGTGCCAATTTTCAAGTGTTCATAAAGTTGTGAACAGGGGTGTTTCTCTACCACCTGGATGCTCTAAAAAGGACATGGTGGTAAAATGTTCTGAATGACTAAAGCATAACCAAGTATAAAAATGTTGATACCATGGCTACAGTATACAATAGTGGCTTGTCCTGTGCAAAACTGCAGTGTCTGTGTGAGTCTGTATTTGTGTTGTTTATATGCACCATCTCACAGTCCCTGCTGTATCACCTGACAGCCACGGATAGTGGAAGGCCCTGTGTGGCATTTTAGACATATTATGGTTGCAATGCCAGAGACCTCTTCAGCTCAGCTATAATCTGCGTTGCCTGCTCTTAGCCGGCATCTCTGGGGTTGAAGCAAGCTCTCATCTTAACTACCTCAACATCAGTATGCGCAGAACAGAAGATGATTTTAATGCATCTTCATAAAACACCTAAATCATGCGGTGATGATATGTCAAAGCCACACTGCTGTCATTTTCACCTCTCTGGTCCTCATCATACGGAACTTTTAACGAGTCGTTCGTGACTACATTGGATAAGCAGACTGCTCTGAGCCTTTTGTAGCAAAGGCCTTTACAGCGGGACAAGTCGATTACTTCAATGTGTTTACACTGAGCTATGCTTTTCTCCCAATAAGGCCGGTCATCTCCAAACACTCTTAAAGCTGACACTCAGCAATGTAACACCCAATACCGCGCTGAAGTAGGGACAAATCTGGAAAAGTATAAACCAGTCTAAACACCACCTGTCGTGTGTAGTGCATTTTGAATGTGCTTGAACATTGTAGACTGACAAATAAAAAGGGACAATCATGTCGAAGTGGAAAATGTGACGTTCTCATGTTGTTATTGTGGCCATATTTACAGTCAATTGAGCACCTCTGCTGTGATTTTGCACTCAGGGTGCTGTGATGTAAAACAGCTTGTCCCAGAGTATAGGAAGCATGGCTAAGCTTTTTGAAATGGTTTTCTATGACACAACTCAATACAGCTGACAACAAACCACTCCAAGGCATAGCTAGCCTCTCACTCAAAGTTAGTTGGGAAAAAGCTCCAACTTATCTGTGATCCTAATGAATGCACGGCCTATAGAAAATGGATATTACGAATCAATATTTCACGCACCCAACAAATACTGCATAAAGACTTGTGACGGGTCAAATGTTATGTGAACATGAGACTGAACTGTTTTTTTTTTTCAGTTGATGAATTTTAAAACTGACAACTGATTGTTGTTTGAAAGACTATTTACATTGAAAGAACCCCCAAAAAATTAACATGAGAGAATTTTAGTCCTACGCCTCTTGTAACAGTACCAAACCATGAAATTGATTTTGATGATGTTTTTCCCCAGGTAAACTTGCTTGTATTGAAGGTGAAGTCGACTGAAATAAGGTTGCAAGCTTGCTAGCTATTTTAGCACTACTTGTGAAGCAAAATTAAAACATTCTATACTGTTTTATAAGTATTTCAGCCATTGAGTTGGCAAAAAAATCAAGTGTTTTGTTTTTAGTCATTCAGTTAAGCACGTTCAACAGCACGTTTGTATTTTCATTGTTTGTGTATTTGTTAGTGCTGCACATTTAATCGAGATCATACGTTGATAGCCACAATTAAATCCTCGTGATTTATGAAAAATATTACATTTTAAATGTAGCCACTCCTGCACATCTGGTCTGGCTTTTTTTTTTCAACCAACCACCGGCAGATGAGCACATTGGGAAGGTTTTTTTCAAGGTGCCTACATAACAAGCAAGCACCTCCTGCAGAGTACTGGTTTGAGGAAAAAAAGTAACTGTACAGTAAAAAAAATTGAGATCAGAAGCTTTGTGCGAGGAGCTGCTACTAAGATATCAACATTCATGGAACCGACATATTAAAGATTCAGAGCAAGTGGCCCTAAACACGATACTATAATAGCATATTCATTCAGTTTGCCTGTAGACAATTTTCAATTCTTGGGTATTACTGTTATACTGTTAACATACTGATTGTTGAAAAGTGCCAGGATTTGATTTTAGCCATAATTGTGCAGCCCTAATCAATGTGTTTGATTTTTTTTTTTTAATGTATTTTACAAGTTTTTGTTTTCAGGTTGAAGGCATTTTTAAATGCCTGATCAAAGTTTTTCCCCTTTAATCTGTCACTCCACTGTCTGCATTCACCATTTCAGAATCTACAGGCACGCATTGGCATTTTTTTCTTCATCCTGAAAGACAAGCATTGCTTCTCTTCACAAGGAATCCACCATGAGAAGCCTCAGGCATGAGACCGACATAAAACTGACAGTGGTGGAACAAATGCCGACATTTATGCGTTCACACTCCTGTGGTGGAGAACTGCGTGACTTCTGTCTGGAGGTCATCTTGGATCCCCGTTCAGTCCACGCCTAGTCATGCGGGCGGTCTAGTGGCAGGGGCACAAACGGACACGGGCTCCCTGGTGCTGTTGCGGCCACGTGAGAAGCTGTGCTGCTCTGTACGTTTGCGATAGGGCAGGCAGAAATCCCTGAAGCATCTCTTGAAGTTCTCATCCAGAAAGGCGTAAAGAACCGGGTTGAGGCTGCTGTTGATGTAGCCCAGGGCGATGCACAGATGCCAGCTTGCCGTCACCAGTAGGTTTTTGTGATTGATCTTCACCATGGTCTTGACGATAATGAAAATGTGTATGGGAGTCCAGCAAATGATGAAGACTGCCACCACCACCAGGACCATACGGGTGATCCTCCTCAGGTTCCTATCCTTCTCTTTGGATCCAGAGAGAAGGCGGACACTCTTTAACCGCAAGATCATCAGACCATAGCAGATGGTGATGACGAGCACAGGCACAAGGAAGGCGAAGATGAACACGCAGATTTTTGTCACGGTGTCCCAGTACCAGTCTGGTTCAGGAAATATGATTCTGCAATCCGCATTGCCTGGGGAGAAAAACGATGACAGTTGAACGGAGGCTCATGTGGATAGGCTAATTCAAGTTTAATCGCCCAGCTCAAATGTGTTCTCTTCTACAGCCTCATTACTCCCTCAATTCAACACAAGCACCTGTCATGGAAACTACTGAACAAAGAGTCATTATGGTACAATATTAGGATGACTGTGTTTCAAGATGGCAAAAGTATACCCTGTTCAGAAATCCAGTTTATGCTGGTTTCTGTGCCAGCAAAACCAGTACCCGCAGAAGGACCTTGCTGGATTTATTGTGTTTTGGTATTAATCTTGCTGGTAAAGAAACCATCATATGACGGTTTTCTTAGCATTTCACAATCTGTATTAGAGTAGAGTAGAGTAGAGTAGAGTAGAGTAGAGTAGAGTAGAGTAGGAGTATATGTATAAATCACCAATTTCATTAGGATATCATACAATACTGTAGTGATTCATTGGATAACATTATTTTTCTGATATTACAAAGTAACTTGTACAAAGAAATGTTTTTGACATTTTTTTGCTGGAACATTGCATACATTTTATTACAAACTACTCGTTTTTTTCTGTTATGCTATATTTTTATTCCATTGTGCTTAGCTTACGATATGTTTATTGATCCAGACCGATCTATCTTTACACTCTTACTAGATAGTAGTGGTCTAAACACCAATTTCTTGGGGAATGATACAATATTTTACAGAATCTGCCATGATTCAAGTCAGTTTGATTCAAGGGCCTTAGATTGATACAATAAAATATTTACACATTTACCAGAACCAGTTCCATTGTACCTACACTGCTGGCCAAAAGTATTGGCACCCCTGCAATTCTGTCAGATAATGCTCAATTTCTCCCAGAAATTTGATTGAAATTACAAATGCTTTGGTAGTAATAACTTCATTGATTTTGCTTGCAATGAAAAAACACAAAAGAGAATGAAAAAAAGAATTAAATCATTATCATTTTACACAAAACTCTGAATGGGCCAGACAAACGTATTGGCACCCTCGTCCTAATAGAATTGGTAGCACAACATTTAGACAAAATAACTGCGAACAACCGCTTCCGGAATCCATCAATGAGTTTCTTACAATGCACAGCTGGAATTTTAGACCATTCTTCTTTGGCCAACTGCTCCAGGTCTCTGAGATTTGAAGGGTGCCTTCTCCAAACTGCCATTTTCAAATCTCTCCACAGGTGTTCTATGGGATTCAGGTTTGGACTCATTGCTGGCCACTTTAGAAGTCTCCAGTGCTTACTCTCAAACCATTTTCTAGTGCTTTTTGAAATGTATTTTGGGTCATTGTCCTGATGGAAGAGCCATGACCTCTGAGGGAGACCTAGCTTTCTCACACTGGGCCCTACATTATGGTGCAAAATTTATTGGTAGTCTTCAGAGTTCATAATGCTATGCAGACGGTCAAGCAGTCCAGTGCCAGAGGCAGCAAAGCAACCCCAAAACATCAGGGAACCTAAGCCATGTTTGACTGTGGGGACCGTGTTCTTTTCTTTGAAGGCTTCATTTTTCCCCCCATGTAAACTCTATGTTGATGCCTTTTCCTAAAAAGCTCTACTTTTGTCTCATATCACCAGAGAAAATTCTTCCAAAACGTTTTTGGCTTTCTCAGGTTGGTTTTGGCAAACTACAGCCGGGCTTTTTTATGTATCTGGGTCAGACGTGGGGTCTTCCTGGGTATCCTACCATTGAGTCCCTTTTCATTCAGACGCTGACGGATAGTACGGGTTGACACTGTTGTACCCTCGGACTGCAGGACAGCTTGAACTTGTTTGGATGTTCGTCGAGGTTGTTTATCCACCATCCGCACAATCTTTCGTAGAAACCTTTTGTCAATTTTTCTTTTTCGTCCACATCTAGGGAGGTTAGCCACAGTGCCATGGGCTTTACACTTATTGATGACGCTGCGCACGGTAGACACAGGAACATTCAGGTCTTTGGAGATGGTCTTGTAGCCTTGAGATTGCCCATGCTTCCTCACAATTTTGCATCTCAAGTCCTCAGACAGTTTTTTGGTCTTCTTTCTTTTCTCCATGCTCAATGTGGTACACACAAGGACACAGGACAGAGGTTGAGTCAGCTTTAACCCATTTTAACTGGCTGCATGTGTGATTTAGTTATTGCCACCACCTGTTATGTGCCAGAGGTAATTAACAGGTGCTGTTAATTACACAAATTAGAGAAGAACCACATGATTTTTCAAAAGGTGCCAATACTTTTTGTTCGGGCCATTTTTGGAGTTTTATGTAAAATGATGAATAAAAAAAAATTCCCATTCTTTTTTGTGTTTTTTCATTGCGAGCAAGATAAATAAAGATATTACTACCAAAGCATTTGTAATTGCAATCATTTTCTGGGAGAAATGGAGCATTATCTGTAGGGTTGAGAATCGAAATCCGATTCCAATTCGGAACCGGTTCCGAGTGTTTCGAGGCCTCGACATCACAATGAAAAAGCCTTAACGATTCCAAAAGACGCGTATTGCGTCGTGACGTGTCTTGTTGTCCAGACGCATCAAACTAGCATGGCGCCAAGAACCACTCGCTCCAAAGTTTGACTACACTTCACCAGGAAACAGTGTGAAAATGAAAGGTTACGAAGGGTAAGCACGAGCATTGCAGCCATAAACATAACAATGACAGCAGGTAGGTTCAAACGCTCGAAAGTGTGTCTTCACTTCACGAGGAAAAATTACAACAAAGCGACTTGCAGTCATTGCAAGGTGGAGATTTGCTGACTTTATTCAACCATCACTTGAAGAGTGAAACTAAGAATAGAAATGAAACAAATCAATTTCGTCCCCAATAACAAACAGGTTTGCATCAACGTAAATCAGCGATGATGAGCTGCTAATAACAGTATGGTTAGCATTCGTTCGCTAGCATTAGCACATCGTTCAAACCACTACACAACTGGATTTAAGTGTCCGATCGCGAGTGGAAACACAACAACAACAACACAAAAGATGATACGTACAGGCGTTGCCTCTGTAGATATTAACATTAACAAAGAACGTTGGCTCGTAGAAGTGTTTCCCTCTCTCACTAACTCGCCCACTCACTTGGATGCGGCATTTCTTCTTTGGGTGTAAGCGCGCTCTTCTTCACGTGAGCGCGTTCTTCTTCAAGTGAGGAAGCGCAAGGGCGCCCCCACTTGAGCGTGTAAGCGCCACAAAAACTAAAAGGCATGCAATTCAATGTAATGGTAAAATAATACACGTTAACCCAGCAGTCACCAAACTGCGGCCCGCGGCCCAAATACGGCCCGCCTCCACATTTTGAATGTTTTTTTTCTCAATCGTATTATTTATTTCCTGGCCTTTTCCTTGAAGAATTCAGAGAGGGTTATTTGGTTATTATCTATTTAATTAATAGTGTTTTTATTATTAATTATTAATTATTATTATTATAAAGAGTCCAGAAAGGGTTATTTGATTGTGGCTTTCTGAAAAACAATAATTTTTTACATTTATGCAATCGTCACACTTTTTCTGTTACAAACTGACCCCGGCCCCTCATCAGAGAAGGGAAAAGTTATGTGGCCCTCACAGTAAAACGTTTGGGGACCCCTGCTTTAACACATATTGCCAAAGGCAGAACAAAAACCTATCTGCCAATATATACCAATATTTTTTTTATTTCTATTAGATAAATGTTTCAGTAAAATGTTACACATTCTTGTGTATTTGCCACTTATTGCCACAGTTAACATTGAGGCTTTGGGCCTCTTTTGATCTCGTTGTGAGTTTGTAAGGTTGTGACTTCTGATTAAACAAACTCGATGCCAATCAAAACGTTTGTTCTTCTTTTTCCCCAAATTAGAATCGATAAGAGAATCGATAAAGAATCGAATCGTTAAGCAATATCGATAATGGAATCGGAATCATAAAAATCCTATCAATTCCCATCCCTAATTATCTGACAGAATGGCAGGGGTGCCAATGATTTTGTCTGGCACTGTAAAGCAATAAAAAGTACAACACAATTTTGACTCAATCGTTTAAATAAAACGTCATATTAAAAAGATGATGACAGTAATCAATGGTTTCCATTTTGATCGATTTCATTTCGATTGAATTGATTTGATTTTAAAATTGACATACCTATCCACATCGATCATATGTTACACCCCTACTAGATACCAGAGTAATTTGCGTAAAAATACAACTTTGGTAAAAGTACTGTTTCAACATCTGTACTCATTTTATTAAGTCAATTTTTGGCTCAAACTAAGTTAAGACCTAAAAAAATAAATGGCAGCAGGCACAAATGAAACAAAAGTAGAGATTTTACATGCTGGTTGCTTACCACTTAACTAATCAAGTATTTTTCCCCCTAGCACATGGAAAGACTACATTCATATGACTCTGTTTTAATGCACTAAATGCTGTAAATCATGAGATTCAGAAACAAGGATAGGCAGTCTCTTTTTTTTTTTTTTTTTTTTTTTTTTTTTTTTTTTTTTTTTTTTTTTTTTTTTTTTTTTTTTTTAACGTGCATCTTCAACAATACTTCTGTATGCCTCACCTTTTGCTGTCACCTTTGTAACAGCCATGATCATCACAGGGACCGCAATGACCGATGATAGGATCCAGATGCAGATGTTTATGATCTTGGCCTTGGCAGGAGTACGGAAGTCCAAAGCCTTTACGGGATGACATACAGCAACGTAGCGGTCCACGCTCATCATGGTGAGGGTGAAGATGCTGGTAAACATGTTGTAGTAATCGATGGCAATGACCACTTTGCACAGCAACTGCCCAAACGGCCACGTGCTCATGAGGTAATTGGCACTCTGAAAGGGCAAGGTGCTGGTGGCCAGGGCGTCCGCTAGGGCCAAGTTGAAGATGTAGATGTTGGTGGCGGTCTTCATCTTGGTGTATCTGGCGAGGAGTAAAGCACTGTTAGCACACTGGGAAGCAAACTAGACGGTGTTTATGTCTGCTGCGGTCGACTCCTGATTGCCATTAAAGCGTAACGAGGTTAGAAACCAAACTACTATATTGATTTTAACCTCATTTCCTCTCTCAAACCAATCATGCGCAGTTTTCCCCGAAATAATAAAAGCTTTTCAGATGCACAAAGCTGTGATGGTGTTACAAAGCATGAGAGCGTCTCTTCTGCCACAATGACTGTAACCCCCATTAAACCGCATGCGTATAAAAAAAGTCCTGCACAAAGCCCTCCAATTCTGCTCTCTGATGTGCCATTTAGAAATTGTTTGCTTCATTTTTTGGAAGGCTGTCTAAAAAAGACTGTTCATGCTAAATCAAACCGCGTCATGCCTCAAATGAGCTGAAACTTCAAACTAAACGAATCAATACCATCCACAGCTGTTGGAGTGATGGATCACTTTGTGTTAGTTATGCAAATATATACATCGATTTGAGGGGTGGGTGGAATGATCCTATCAGGAGCTATTAGTAACTGTAAAATGCACTCGCTCCCTCCCTTCTGGTGTGTATTAAGTGTATGTGGTATGTGTGAGTATGGCACTAATTCAACATATGCACTCACAGCAAGAAGGAAGACAGTACATAATTAGTATTTCAGGGAAAAAAAAACCTATGACTTTTACATATTATCATTAAAAACAGCTATATTTTTTCGGGGAAAAAATATATTTGTTATACTGTTGGGAAATAAAAAACATTTACAACAGCTGGTAATAGCGATATAAGGGATTATTTTAAAATTAATTAAAAAGTTATTATTCATTAGTACTACTCAGTAGGATTTCTTATTCTTATTAGTAGACATTATAGTGGTAATACTTTCAAAACAATTAAGGGAGAGAGTTAGGACTGGTAAAACCCATATACAAGGGTGACCTAACGTCCTCTTTTGCCCGGACATGTCCACTTTTTACATCCTGCCCATGGCGTCCGGCAGGATTATATAAATTCAGGAAAATGTCAGTTTTTTTGACTGACGACTTGCACAGAATACTACGATACTGTTGGGTCTATGACGTGTTCCGAAAGAGCCTGCCCAGTAGTTAATACGTATGCTCATGTACCTAAAACTGTTTCGACATAAAAAAGTCGAAAATACCTTTATTCTACTTTGGATACAAATTTGCGCATGCGTGTACAGTAACAGACTGGTTTTATCATGACGTCAGCTGTCAATTCTCATTCACAAACAAACCTTTGTGAGTCGTGATTACAGGAGCACACAGGCTATTGGTATGTACACTTGCTAAACTTACCTTTCGGCAACTGCTGAGTTCTGTCTGAGCTTTTTACTTGTGAAATCTGGGAAATCCTATTTGGTGTCACATCGTTACGCTGACGATGATTGTAAACTTTAATAGCAATGCTTGATTTTTGCCTCGGCTACCAGTGCTAGCTGTCAGTGTTGTAAGCCGCGCTAGGCATTATGGAATATGTAGTTTTTAAGTGCTCTGTTTGGAATTGTTCGTCAGTTTATTTCAGTTATTTGGTTGTGTGCAATCTAGAACATTAATGAGAATGATAGTTAAGTGGGAACAATTTGTCAACGACAGTTGTAGTAATAGTCTTGAGGGTACGGTTTAATTTACATTATTTCACTGGAATGAAGAAATTAGTTTTTTGTTAAAGCTGGATTTTTTACAGAAAAGGTATTACAGTGGTACCTCTACATACGAAGTTAATTCGTTCCAAGAGCTTGTTTGTAAGTCGAAATGGTCATATGTCGAGCAGGATTTTCCCATAGGAATACATTAAAATTCCATTAATTCGTTCCACACCCAAAAACCTACACTAAATCCATAATAAATACTGCTGGTACAAGTATTATAAATGGCAATTAAACATAGCAAAATAAATAAGTTATTAATAAAAATCAGAATAATATAATAATGATAATAATAATATTAATAATAATAATAATAAAATAAAAATGATTCCGTTAATAATGTAACAAATTGGATTCTAATGTGGCGGACACTTTTTGCTGTACCTGAATGCACCGCGGGGTTGACGTCACAGTGAGATAGGTCAGTGCGGTAGAGATAATACTTTCGTTTTCTTGAGAGCACAGTCAACTGCAGAGGGCAATGGTCGTTTTGTGTTGAATAAGTTCTTAAATAAATTATTAAAAACGTGAGGAAGCTGGCGATTTCTTTGGCGATGTTACCACAATAATAATTGTCACCTTAACTTATAAAGACTGGCGAACGGTGGTCGGAAGAGGACCGTGGAGCTGTATTGTTGAGCCAGCTCACGGATGCGCACCCCACGCTCATATTTTTCTATAATTTGCATCTTCATTTCAAAGGTAAGCATCACTTTTTTCCTTGTTTCACCAACTGTACCAACTTTTTGGAAACCTGTGTTGATTTCTCACACAAGAAAATCCGCCGTGAGTTCGTTTGCGTTGCTGTCGTGTCGTCGTATTTCGAGCATGTCGTCGGATGTAGAAACAAATGGCGCGTCAAATTTTACGTCGGATGTCGAAAAGATCGTGTGTCGAAGCGATCGTATGTCAAGGTACCACTGTATTTCGAAAATTGTTTCAGATCATTTATTTGTACAGTAAGAATTGAAAAGACAGCTATTATTTTGTTCAAGGATTCATGTACTCGCCAATATAGAAGAGGCATTTTTTAAAATTACAATTTAGGACAGTGTTTTTTGCGTTATTATTTTAGGAATAACAAAGCCTGTTAAGTAACCTATGCAAATTTCAATATGTTTCTTTGGTTGTATTGCTATTTTTTTAATTTTATTTTTATAAAACTGAATTTTTCTGTCCACACGGAGGAGGCAAACTTTAAATATATTAAAGTGATAAGGCATCTTTGAGTGAGCTTCAGTATCTAGGGGCCGGGCCGAGTGTGCTGTTTTTTTGGAAATCAAAATATGTAAATATACAAATACATACAGTATATGACGGAAAACACAGACAAGACTGAAAAAGCAGTTTCTGCTCTTGCACTCCTGTTTAAAATAAACTGCTGTATTATAAGCCAAAAGAACTGTTGTGTTTGACAGAACAATATGTCTATATGCTGCCATAGCAGATTCATGGCGCATTAAGCCCCCGAACTATTTTAAATTTTCCGTTTTACCCTGCAAACCCCGTTTACAGACGTCGCGCAACCGCTTTTGTTTCAACCCAGCCATAAAACGAAGGTAATTAATTATATTTATTATTTTTAAAAATTCATTTTTAGCTTAGAATCATTAATAGATGTCTAATATTTTGTTAAAAAAAAAGAAAAAAGACAAAAAAATTATTCACTTTTTTTTGTTTTTTGTTTTTTTTTGTTACTGTCGCATATTCCCTGATACTTTAGATGATAAATAATCAATCCAAAAATAGAAAAATTGAAAAGGAAAAAAAAAAAAAACCTTTACAAGGGTAAATATATGAAAGAAAATTTCGACCACTCCTTGATGTCTGCGATGTCTGCATCGCGACCCTTGTTAAATAATATATATATATAATAAAACTTTAAAAATGTTTTCACTTGCGTATTTTAAACTATTAAAAAAAATTACGTCACAATGAAACAAATGGTGTCTGTAAAAAAGTCACGAATATCTACCTCATAACTATCACTTAATTGTATTTTTTTTTGTTACTGTCGCATTTTCCCCGATGTGTTAGATGATAAATAATCGATCCAAACAAAGAAAAAAAACGTTTAAAAGAGTAAATATATGAAAATGAACATCTCAACCACTCCTTGATGTCTGCGATTTCTGACCCAAAAATGACCCATAAAATCCCCGCCAAAAATCCGGCTGTGGTCATTCACAGCTGTGTCTTGACACTCGGTGATACATGCTACATGGAATTTTTGGATCGAAAAGAGGTAAGTACGCGATAATATCTCATTAAAATCCTGGCGTCTTTAATTCTGCTCTCATGTGCTCTCATCTCCAGTTAGGGTTTTACTGTTTATTTATTTATTTATTTAGTTAGTTATTTTAGATGCCCTCCTGTTTAAATTCTTCCCCCAGAAAATTGAGATTTTAAGCTTTCCAATGATGTATCACACATTCATATCGGACAATTTTGAAAGTTGGCCAAATTGGGGGTCTCAGAGCGGAACTTCAAGTCATGTAAGTGTTTTCCGCCATATATATATCGGAAATTTCGCACACCTCTAAAATATAAATATGTACAGTGGGGAGAACAAGTATTTGATACACTGCCAATGGGTTTTCCCATTGGCAGTGTATCAAATTGTTCTCCCCACTGTATATATTGGAGGTGTGCATAATTTCCGACTCATAAATTATTCGCGATTCGGCCGAGGAAGATTCGAGAACGGTTCACAAACATCCAAATTCCGATATTGAAATATGACAAGCGGAACTTAAACAGTGAGCGCGGTCTTCGGGACGCAATGAGGAACAGACCGAGAGTTAACATCATGCTAGTCATTACCCGGGTAATGACAATGCTCAACTCACAGCTCTGGCTCAACTAATGCCGCTAGATAAAAAAACAATAATACCTGACTGCTGCCGACAGCCGCTACAAACTACGCCCACATAATGCTACTGTAGATATCACATGTATAAAGAACTAGATGCGAAATGACAGAGTTGGCGGCGTTAGCAGCACATGTATAGAAAACTAGATGCGAAATGGCGTTAGTAAACAGCCGCCATCTTAAAGCAGTAGACTTCCCTGGAAGGCTATTGCAGCAAACCTTCCAAGCGAACCTAATTAACTTTTTATCGAAAATACTCCTAAATCGGCAAAATCTTGACTTGAATCTATCTTTAAATGATGTAACAGTTTTAAAACTTTCACATGTCGAAAGTAGACGGAAGGGAAATTATGGAATAACGCGAGTAATTTTAAAAACTTTAATGGTTGATTTACAACATTAAATTAATTGAATGTAGTTTAAAACTGCTGATACAGAATGGGGACTTGAGTATTTTATTTACTGTTTCGAACTGTTAACTTGATACTGAAATAGTCGTTTATTTAAACCTGAGAGGATTTTTGTACAATTTTTGTAACTAATGTACGAAATATTAACAGCAGCTGGGGGGTTGTTTGGTAGTGCATCAATAATCGCTTTATAATCGAATCGTAGCCTCTGAATCGTAATCGAATCGCTAGGTGCCCAAGGATTCCCACCTCTAATATATATATATATTAGTAGTACAGGATGTAGTTAAATAATGTATCCTTTGCTTTTCAAATAATATATGCATACCAGTATATTTCTCATGATCATTTGTGCTGGTTAGAGGAGATCATTTTAAAGAACGCAGTATGTACCTTCATCAGTCAAGTTACAACATACAGTAGTGATAGTCATACGCAAATTAATACAGATGTTAAAAAAAAAAATAAACAAACAGCAATAGTTTTATCGTTTAAAAAAATTTTTTTTGGGGGGGGGATATTTTTCCTGATGCTAAACTGCATACCAATCAAGTGAGTATATTTCCCTGGTCCCCCCACTTCTTACCTTACTACGCCGTACATGACAAGAACGTTGCCCAACAGTCCCACCACACAGATGAGCGAGTAGAGGGCGGTGATGCACACAGCGATGACGACCCTCGCCGTGTCACGACCCACGGGCACGCTGGTGCTGTTGGTCCCATTGGCACCGACGCCCATCGGGGGTCCGAGTAGGAGCGCGTCGGGAATGGTGACGTTGAAGGGAGATAATGAAACATACATGTCTCCCGGAGGAAAAGTGGGGAACTCCATCACCAAAAACCAATAAGGTTTTTTGTTTTGTTTTTTTAGGCAAGGATTGTTTTTACACTGTACCTGATCGGCGGACTTGAGAGACTGCGAATTAAGTGGCCGCAACGCGTGGTACTCTCTCCTCTCCCTCTCTCATTTGCTGTCGGGCTCTCTCTCTCTCTCTCTCGCCGTCTCTATCCACTCCCTCTTGCCCTCCCCCTGTCTTCCTCACGATTGTCTTGATTCCACTATTGATAGTACAGTATTTTCTTTGTAGTGCAGCTACAATATGTCTTGCAAATTACTATGAAACTACTATATTTAGCAGGAAAAAAATAGATGGATGGATGGATTTTTGTCTAACATTTTCAAAATGATTTAAACTCAGTGTGCAGTGATCCCTCCTTTTTCGCGGTGACCAGAATCCGCTGCGATAAGTGAAAAAAGTAGCACCCCTCCTTATGTTTTTTTTTTTTTTTGGTGTGTTCGTTCAATGTACATATATATATATATATATATATATATATATATATATATATATATATATATATATATATATATTAGGATATTAGGGCTGTCAAACGATTAAATTTTTTTAAAATCAAATTAATCACAGCTTAAAAATGAATTAATCGTAATTAATCACAATTCAAACCATCTATAAAACATGCTATATTTTTCTGTAAATTATTGTTGGAATGGAAAGATAAGACACAAGATGGATATATACATTCAACATACTGTACATGAGTACTGTATTTGTTTATTATAACAATAAATCAACAAGATGGCATTTACATTATTAACATTTTGTTAAAGCGATCCATGGATAGAAAGACTTGTACAGTAGTTCTTAAAAGATAAATGTACAAGTTATAGAAATTTTATATTAAAACCCCTCTTCATGTTTTCGTTTTAATAAAGTTCGTAAAATTTTCAATCAAAAAATAAACTAGTAGCTCGCCATTGTTGATGTCAATAATAATTATGGTGCTGAAACCCATAAAATCAGACGCACCCAAGCGCCGGCAGAGGGTGGCAAAACACCAAAAAACACAAGTAACAAGTGGTAATGACACTTTGCCGTCATTTTAATCTGTTTGAGCGGGGCATGTGCGTTAAATGTGTCAAATATTTTAACGTGATTAATCTAAAAAATTAATTAACGCCCGTTAACGCGATAATTTTGACGGCCATAATATATATATGTACTGCATATGTGTATATATATATATATATATATATATATATATATATAACTATATGTATGTATATATATATATATATATATATAACTATATATATATATATATATATATATATATATATATATATGGCGGAAAACAGACAAGCCTGAAAAAGTCTAATATTTCGTTACAAAAAAAAAAGAATAAAAAATTATTCACTCGCATATTTTAAACTTGAATGAAAAATTTGGTGTCTGTAAATAAGTCACGGATATCTACATCATAACTATCGCTTAATTGTATTTATTTTGTTTCTGTCGCATTTTCCCGATATGTTAGATGATAAATAATCGATCCAAACAAAGAAATATGGAAAAATAACATTTAGAAATGACAGACACTTTGAATAACAAATATAATTAATTACCTTCGATTTATGGCTGGGTTGAAACAAAAGCACTTGTGTCGTCTGTAAACAGGGGTTTCCAGGGTAAAAAAAAGAAAAAGAAAATCTCGACCATTCCTTGTTGTCTGCGATTTCTGCATCGCGATCCTTGTTATTCACCATGTTTGACCCATAAAATCCCCCAAAAATCTGGCTGTGGCCATTCACAGCTGTGTCTTGACACTCGGTGATACATGCTACATGGAGTTTTTGGATCGATAAAAGGTAAATATACGATAATATCTCATTAAAATCGTGGCGTCTTTAATTCTGCTCTCGCGTGCTCTAGCCTCCAGTTAGGGTTTTACTGTTTAATGTTTTACTTTTTTTTAAAAAATGCCCTCCTGTTTAAAATTTTTCTTCCCCCAGAAAATTGAGATTTTAAGCTTTCCAATGATCTATCACACATGCATATCGGACAATTTTGAAAGTTGGCCAAATTGGGGGTCTCAGAGCAAGTTACGTGTTTTCCACCATATATATACATAATTTAATAAATGGTTTTCAAGCACTTCAAATGTAATCATTATGATGATTATGATGACATTTTTAAACATGTTACTGTCGCACCAAATTATTTTTAAACAAGAATAAAGAAGAAAAATGCTTGTCTTTATTAAATGCTCGCTCAAGATGCTCACTTACACACAATGAGTTGCCACAGCAACTATTTAACAAGCTAAGCGATGATTGACGCATGCGTCGCTTTGAAGTTTCGGCTTCCAAGCGCCCATCGTAAGATCAAACCTCCACGTCTGTCAATCATCGTTGTTAGGGTTCGTGGATGGGAGAGGACCCCAAAGCAGACAATGGGCTGTAAAAACAAAAATATTTTTGTTTATTGTTCGGGCGTTGCTGGCGAGATCCAGACCGACGTGAGGCAGAAAAAGCTCGGGGGGGAAATCAGGCGTGGAGATCCGACAAGGGGCGTGCACAAACAGGTCCTGGGACAAAAGCAAAAATCGTGAGCCAAAAATAGTAGACAATGGAAGTAAGACGGGATACAACTGACAGCAGAACTAGACAAGTTGATCTGGCAACGAGGTGAGGCGTCCACTGGCTTTTAAAGGCTGCTGATGACGATAGCCTGCACCTGTGGCCGCTCCACCCGTCTGACCTCCAACCTGTAATTAGGATAAAACATGCACACCTGCCGAAGGCAGTTGGGAATTCAGGAGGGAGGAGTAGAGGCCCTAACAATCGTTAACTGCAATAAGGAACTCCAGTGCACTGCCTGACCAAGAAAAGCGGCAGGAGCAACAGTGAGAGACTACGTGATTGGATCAAGACAGCTTTAAAAAGTATTGCATTTATTTATCTATTTTTCAATTGAAAAAAATATATCTGCGATGACTGAAGGCGCGAAGTTTGAAGCACAAAATAGCGAGGGATCACTGCAGCTAGTATGCACAGCGGGTTTCCACATGATTGTTATGGTCGGCATATTCCAAAATCAATTACAGTTAATATATATTTTTAGATTAATTTATGAACGTTAAAAAAGACAAATAAATCACATGGACTTTGTCAAAAAGAACCAGGACTGTTGCCACAAAAGGTATATGAAAACCAAACGACAGGTTTTCCCTTTCAGTGGACGCCGGATCAAATCAGCACGTCCGCAAAACAGTCCGACATCATTTGTGCCATTCACTGAGTGAAAAGAGGCAGAGTTGTGGCAGGGCAACTCATGACTGCCTCAGCATGACAATGCGCGGCCAGGCGGCAAAGAACAGCGCAATGCTGGAAAAACCTCCTTACTGTACACAAAGTAACTGGTTGTCTGTGATTTCGTTTCCTCTTTTCCAGCCTCTAGGGCCTCATCGATGGATGCCATCAGGCTAGCAGTTACGAATGCTGGAGTTGTGGTAGATCCCAGAAGAATTCTTCCAGAAGGTGCATGAAGGTATGATGGAGTAGGCGAGGAAAATGCTTGAAGCTCCGAGTGTATTACCTGGAAAGGGAAAATTTATGAGTTTGTAGATTAAATTGTAATACCTTACACAGGTATATTTTATATATACCAATCCTTGAACTTGTACCTCATACATACAGTATGTATTCACTGCCTTTGTCATGAAGCTCAGGTTTAGATGTTATAAATTTTAAAATTGCTTCTGCATCCTAACTTGAGAACGTACTCCTTTGGTAGTGTTAGTTATTTGATTTTATTTGACAAGTCACACTCCTGTCTACATAATGTATGTATAACCAGGTGACAGTTCATGAATCATGTACTTCCCAAGAACCGATATGGATTTCAATTAGCAAGGAGCCAAGTTGGAGCCAGGTCACCGTAAAACATCAATACGTCGTTAGATAAGCAGGGCGGCGAAGATGCTACGCCCTCAACAGCTATGAGATTGTGACAAAAAGGTGGAGGCTCTGAAATTTATATTCTTCCCAAAATGCCTATAGACAAGTTTCCTAAGCATAACATGGGCATGGCCATCTTTGAATGTTTCTGCAGACTTCCAGTTTAGACAGAACAACGGTTGAAGTAAGCAGTGTGTAGGCAGAGTTAAAACTGCAAAATCAAACCAGTGGAACCTACAGGATCTCCAAAAATGGATTCAGCACGACGTACATGAAGCGTGCGTTTGTTCTTATCACTTCGTTGATCGTTCATAGACAAAATTCTAACAATCTGTACAGCCTGTGTTAACTTGAGGTGTAGATTGATACGCTGACCTCTTGAGTGACCAAAATGAGGCAAAATTACAAATAATATTACAGTTGTCAAATACAGAAGGGCTGCCACAGATTTTGTTGTTACAAGGAAATACTACAAGGTATTGTTCATCTGGTTAGATTATAGTTATGGTATTATGCGTTCATCACACATGTACATATAAAAACAGTATGTTATTCTTATTTTATTGCAGATATTGATCACAATAAAACTTTTGGACACTATGATTCCATTTCTTGTTTTATTTAAAACGATTGGTGCATGTGCAAAACAGGTCAATAAATCACAATTTATAAAATTGTGTTGTTGAGTTTGAAAAATATTAACGAAGGTGGAGCATAAGTCGAGCCTTCCATCATCAAAGTAGAATGCACGCAGTATCGATATATGTCCATCAACGTACAGTAAGTGTTTTTGTGAGGAACATCGTTAACTTTTAGGCACCTGTCTAACTAAGCTAATAAATGTCGAACTAGAAAAGCTGCAGCAATGGTTCAATGCTAATTAATTATCTTTAAATCTGGAAAAAAATAAATATATGCCATTTGGCAGAAAAGATCTGAAGGAGCACTTAAACATACAAATAAACCATGTGACAATACAGAGAGTGAGAGAGCACAAAGTCTTCGGAGTAGTAATTGATTATTTATTAACATAGAGGGCACATGTAAGCCATCTGAAAAATAAGCTAGCCAGAAGCATTTGTATTCTCTTTAGAGCCCAAAATGTGCTCGTGAGAAGGCTCTCCAAACACTCTACAGTGCATTGATTTTGCCGTATCTCAACTATTATGTCAAAATTTGGGGACACACATACAAAGCCCACCTTCATCCTCTGCTGGTCCTTCAAAAGAAAGCGATTAGGATTATCCACAAAGCACCATATAGAGCACACACAAATGAGCTTTACATCCAGTCTGTTTTTAAAATTTTTAAATTTGATGCACATCAAAACTGTTCAGATGATGTACAAGGCCTGTTCAAATTATCTTCAGCATAACTTACACAAATTCGCTTCCACGCGAGGGAATCGAATTATGATTTGAGAAGGAACAATGTGTTTAACTATAGCCATGTAAGAACTACCTTAAAATCATTTTCGATTAGTAACGTTGGGGCCATCCTCTGGAATGCTCTTAACCCTGCACTGACCAACATGGGGTCCCTAGCAGCGTTTAAAAGAAAATATAAGGACAGTATACTTACTCGCTACCGTTACTGATCTCCAGTATTGAAAAAACAACTGCACGTGAGTCAAATTAGGGCGTTCTGCCAGACACACAGACACCACATGGTGTTCCCATAACAAAAAGTTGAGGAATTTCAGAGACTAAAGATAAGGTAGTTGCAACATGCCCTAATAATCAACTCTGTCGCAAAGACAGAACATTCCAATTGCTGACATACCCGAATGCGGTCGCGCTTTGATTAAATCTGCAACAATTTTTGTATAATGGAACTGCTTCAACTGGTCACTAAGTGCTCTGGACAGGATTTTTTCAACAATGACCCAAGTGTTACGTCGAATCAATTACTTTTGGGAAGATAATTCATGTGTAAACAACAACAAAAAACAACAATACAGTACTTGTACCACAATGTGAAATGCCTACTCTATCATGTAGCGATGTGCGTCCTTTGGTTTAATTGGGGACGGGATTTAATAAGCCTAGGCTTCTCCCGTCAGCCCTTGTCTTTTCTTCGGTTTTCTTTGGGTTAATCTTATCACAATGCTATATTGTAACCTTCAATGATACCGATGATGATGACAATAAACAACAACATCAATTTGTCTTCCCTTGCCTAACAGCGTTTTCCACTTGCAAACAAATGAACAAAATACTTGTAACACTTGGATATATGTGTTTACATAATTATGCCATCTTAAACGTACTGATTAACAATAGGCTAGCTGCAGATAGCATGTGTTTCTGCCACAGCAGTACAGTAGTTGTAGTAAATAATATTAAACATCATCATCGTAACAACAATATCTAAGACATCAAGTCATTCCATGCGCAAGATTTTAGCTTTAGTATGTTTTTTGAGCACCGGACACCTGAAAATGCAGGGATAGGAAGAACTTACTTTCCATAACATGGCGGCAACATGGCTACATGAACACCCGTCACGGGCTTGGTTACACATCTGCCTTCATGACCATGTTGTCCTCTCATGTCATGATGATGGAAGATGGATGTGATATTTCCAAATTGCCGTTTTTTTTAGGGATTTTGATGAGTGATGCCAATCCAGCTCCACTGTTGTTTTGGATAGAGAAAGTGTAAAACGGAAGGCGCGAACAGAAATGCAGAAGGAAAGTGGAAGTACCTCAGAAACTTGTCTATAAATGTCCGAAAAATGTCGCACTGAGCGGCCTGGTGCCATGCTGCCTGTCAATAGCTTAACAGCACTCCGCTCTAGGCATTTTGACTCAAAATTGATTTCAGCCTGCGAGCCATGATTTGACATCGATTAAGTCGATGATAGTGCGGTCTCGGCAGCCCCATGAGAGCAGGAGGAAGGGGGTAGAAGTTCCAGCAACAAGCACGAGCCACTGCTCGGTGGAACAGGGCCTTTAGACAAGATTGTTTCAAGGCGCAGATCTGATGATGTTTCTGTAAACAGAAGTTTGGAACACCATTCCCATAACTGGCCAGCTGCCTAAACTGATCTATCAGAACGGAAGGCCCTGAATGCACACGTACAAGGACAGTTTTGTCCCGTGTAAACTGGACTCCAGTCTAAAAAAGTCATTAGATCTGTTATTTAGTCACCATGAGACTGTGGCAAAAACTGTCGTGATGTCATCTTTGCAGTAATCCTTTTTGTTAAACTACTCTTCAGTAAGACATATGCAAATTGGAGAAGAATCAATAATATTACTGCAATGCATTTTATTTTTTTCACTATAGTTTGTTGTTTATTGCTTCACTGTACAATGAAAACACATTACTGTACTTGGCAAATGCATAATTAAAAAATAGCTCTTTTTTATTGTAGTAGTGTGAGGTGTGGATTGTTACACGTTGTTAACGTAATCTGTCATTGCATTTTTTTTTCAAGGCCATTATCCTATTCAGAGTCAGATATATTACTTTGTTGTGTCCTTAATTACTAGCCTGGGGCTTTTTATGTATATGCTCAACTCAGGGGGTATATGTTTTTATTTGTACAGACACATTTTAGAAATCACATTTATCATCTTTATTGGTGTACTACAAATCAGGCCAACTTGAAAAACAACAAAAATGACCATTATTGGGAAAATGCGCAATAGGTGTCGGCATTAATTCATCTGAGAAATTGTGCCTTGGTGTCAGCGTTTGGCTCATGCTGTCGCTCATGGTACTGTAGCTACCTGGATGCCAAGCAGGCCCTTTGCAAGGGACCCTTTTCCAGACTCTGTTTTAGGACAAATGTCACTCACTGATGTTTTTGATTGTAGAACCTGTCAAATACAGTGCATAGACTTCATAATGCATTAGCGGGATATGGGGCACGGGGCCGATCAATAGGGGGCCTATCTTTGTCATAGCTGACCGAGTGGAAACACAGACAAAGAGCTTTTTCCGTTGAAAATTGTTGCGAATAAATGCTTAAATCCCTGAATTCTTTATAGATATGGACATAAAACAGTCTCGATTCTTGGTTAAAAGCAAAAAAAAAAAAAAAAAAAAACATGCAGGTAGCATTTATTTTACGTAAATATTGCGAAGTATTAGGCTAGTCAGTAAGGAAATTAGCGGCCATCATATGTAAACAAAGAGCTTTTTCTGTTGAAAATTCTTGTAAATAAATGCTTAAATCCCTGAATTCTTTATAGATATAGACCTAAAAGAGTCTCGATCCTAGGTTAAAAGCGAAAAAAAAAAAAAGTGCTGGTAGCATTTATTTTATGTAAATATTGCAAAGTATAATGTCAGTGCTGTAGCGGCTAATTTATCCCATTGATTTTTTTCACAACATTTCAAAATGCATGCATGGTACGAAAAATATAATAATTACCTTGAATCCTTGAACAAATCATCCCTGAGACATTCCTTTCTGTTTGTATGCAGTACAGCTTTCGTACTTCTTCAACCTAAATCCAGATTTAGATCGCTGCATGTGACCGACTGCTAATAAATTATGCAGAGTATTGGACAGCCCCCTTAAGGAAGGCGTGACAAAGTGAATGGGGAATGTGTCATGTCAATACATTATGAAGTCTATGTACAGTGCTTCATCCCCCACTTTGTTATAAAGTCACCCTTGACAAGGCTTGTGCTTGCTTTACTGGACTGTATGCACTGTAATCCAAAACAGTTAAACTAGCTCATAACTGTTAAGATGGTTCCAGTCAAATGCTGTTATCAGTTGACTGAGCTATAAAGTTTTGAGCTTCATTCCACTTAATTGAATAGAGTTTAATATTTTATAGTTAATTTGTGTCATACGCTATAACTTGTGTCAAACTATTTAAATGGAGCATGTTGGCCATAACACTCATTCCCTTTTAGGGATGGGAATCGAGAACCGGTTCCTATAAACTGTGCTCTTCAATTCCGTGGAATCGTATGACAGTTTATCTAACAGTTCTCTTATAGATTCCAGCTAGCACGAATTATGTCATGTAATTTTCGCATGTCATACACGCTCGACTCAGCAAGTAAATCTATGTGATTATTTAATGAGCGACCACCCACCAAGTATAATCTGGAGAACTGTCCCCGGGTAATTTGGCAACAATTTTCACAGGCCAGGTCATTATTCATGAAACTATTTAAAGAAATGGTGATTTTCTTTTTCCCCAAATTCGAATCGATATGAGAATCGAATCGTTAAGCAATATCGATAATGGAATCGGAATCATAATAATCCTATCAATTCCCATCCCTATTCCCTTTCATGCTTATTTGTGCCCAACAGCCAACATCAAACACTTATGAGTCTATTAACACATGGTGTTTCAAAAAGAATGTGCCAAAATCAGCACTCAATATTTCAAACATGAAAGCCAATAGAACACTCCATCTTGAGACGTGTGTAGTACATACTTTCAAGTTTTTTATTTCAATCTTTAATGTCATCCGTATGGAAATTACAGTTTCATTGAGTACTTATAAAACCTAAAATAAAAACTTGAAATTATGCACAACAAATGTCCAAGCTGGAGTTTTTCGTCTTTGAAATGACGTGTACTGATTTTGAATTTTTTTGAAACACCTTGTATTAGTCCACTATTCCCTCAATGTTGTTCCATCTTAATTCTACACTTTTCTAGTGATCCATTGCTCTTCTTACTGCCTTTAAAAGCCGGGGGTGCCTGTTCATAGTCCGTGGCCTGTGTTAGTAGAGCCATTAGTGCACGCAATGTCACTTGGCAGTCACCTCCATGAAATTACCTGACTAACCCATAGGAGTAATGAAATTACCTGCCACAAGCCAGACTGATTAAATATTTAACAAGGTTTTCAAAGCCAATAATAGAGCAGCAATCAGCCTGTTGGATTCTGATCTGAAGCTGAATGATTGTGTTATTTTTCTGTCTTGTACTTTATGCATGAGCTTGAGATATTGGCTTGGAATATAATACATTTGTGTGCATGCACAAAGAAAACACAGGCTCTTAATGGACCATATTAGTCAATATTTAATCAATGCTACAGCTGTTCAGCCACATGATACATTGGTTTGTGTTGGAATTGATCAACTTTCCCAACTGCCACATCTACAATGTCATGGTTCTAAACACGGTAAAAAATTTAATACACAAATGCGCAACAGGAGTTTCTGTGTTTTGTGAATGCCAATCTCTGAAAAGATCTTTTTATGAATCCACACTACAGGGAGGCAAACACTGTCAGAAGATCGTCCAGCTAAGACAACAGAAAGGACAGTTTCTTCTCTTTATTTTTCCAGCAAAAGATAGATTCACTATAGTTTCATGCAATGAACATCCATAGTTGTGAAAAATGTTGACTTTTCTTAGGAGTTTAAAACATCAATATATCTCCATTGACAACATAACACAATTAATGTTCACAAATCTGTATAAATCTGTGTTACTGAATACTTATTCTTTGCAGAAATGGTCCATCTTTCTCACAGAAGTGTCTTATCAGAATGCCTATTAAATGACATCATTATTGCATCGGTGCCTGAGGCAGCTGTAATAAATGGCCATGCAAAAATGTGCCATTTTTCCCCAAACAGGCAATGGCACCAATGATATATCTCTAACCGGCTTCACAACAGCAGACCGTGTCTATGGCTCTCTGTGGGGGAGCAATTTGCTGATGTCAGGTTTGTAGATTTCTATGGAGTCAGTTACAGATAATGAACGCGGGGCATTTTGGATGAAAATTTGAAAGCAATGTAATATACTATCAGATGTTTTTAAAAAGTTGCTCGAAAACACTTTCAGGCAGGGAAGCCTTCCATGCACGAAGATTCTAGGCATGGCCTGGAATGGGAAAAAAAAATTCAACCTCACCGCTGGACGATTTTTTTGTATTATTGTATTATTCAGAGGGGTAGGTGTCATGCAAAAATGTACATTTTCCAAGGTGAAAAAAATGCTAGCATATATCAGGATTCTCTGTATAGCCCAAAAATCTTTACCCGCCCACACATTTTCAGCGATGGCCTTTATTAGAAACGGCCGAGGCAGATAATTACTGTATACAGTGGGGCAAATAAGTATTTAGTCCTGTTCTCCCACTTGACAATATTAGAGAGGCCTGTAATTGTCAACATGGGTAAACCTCAACCATGAGAGACAGAATGTGGAAAAAAAACAGAAAATCACATTATTAGATTTTTAAAGAATTTATTTGCAAATCATTGTGGAAAATAAGTATTTGGTCAATACCAAAAGTTCATCTCAATACTTTGTTATGTACCCTTTGTTGGCAATAATGGAGGCTAAACGTTTTCTGTAACTCTTCACAAGCTTTTCACACACTGTTGCTGGAATTATGGCCCATTCCTCCATGCAGGTCTCCTCTAGAGCATTGATGTTTTGGGGCTGTTGTTGGGCAACACGGACTTTCAACTCCCTCCACAGATTTTCTATGGGGTTGAGATCTGGAGACTGGCTAGGACACTCAGGACCTTGAAATGCTTCTTACGAAGCCACTCCTTTGTTGCCCTGGCTGTGTGTTTGGGATCATTGTCATGCTGAAAGACCCAGCCACGTCTCATCTTCAATGCCCTTGCTGATGGAAGGAGATTTTCACTCAAAATCTCTCGATACATGGCCCCATTCATTCTTTCCTTTACACAGATCAGTCGTCCTGGTCCCTTTGCAGAAAAACAGCCCCAAAGCATGATGTTTCCACCCCCATGCTTTACAGTGGGTATGGTGTTCTTCGAATGCAATTAAGTATTCTTTCTCCTCAAAACACGAGAACCTGTGTTTCTACCAAAAGGCTCTATTTTGGTTTCATCTGACCATAACACATTCTCCCAGTCCTCTTCTGGATCATCCAAATGCTCTCTAGCGAACCACAGACGGGCCTGGACGTGTACTTTCTTCAGCAGGGGGACACGTCTGGCAGTGCAGGATTTGAGTCCCTGGCGGCGCATTGTGTTACCGATAGTAGCCTTTGTTACTGTGGTTCCAGCTCTCTGTAGGTCATTCACTAGGACCCCCGTGTGGTTCTGGGATTTTTGCTCACCGTTCATGTTATCAATTTGACGCCACGGTTTGGCATTCCTATAACTATACGTTGCTGTCATGGATAGATACACAAATATCAATTTTGTAAACAATAACTTTCACACCATTTAATGGAAATTGCTTATTGACTCGGTGCATTCTGATGATCCTTTGGGAATCACTGCTATGCTAGCCCAACAAGGCAAAAAAAGTGCTTTATATTATACATACACAGCGGTGGGTAGTAATGAGTTACATGTACTCTGTTACAATAACTTGTTGAGAAAAATTTACTTCTACTCTTACTCCGCTACTTTTAGTCGTTACATTTTTCCTCCTTAGTCTAAATATTACCATTTATTTATTTTATTTACCAGTGATGCCAAGGGTAGCTCTACCAATTTCACCAATAAGACGTCTCAACAATAATTACATGACTCCATTATACCAATCACACGTAAGCTTGCCGTTCTATGATCACGTCAGCCTGTTCATTCACGTGGCGTATTTAAAGCACCATAAAAAAATGAAGTATTTGATATAGAGCGCCGCCTTAAACATGACTCGAAAGAGCGGATTTTAACCCCTCTCCCAATTTTTATTTGGCACCGATTAACCACGGAAAGCTGGAGATATGATCCTTTTAATTTCATAATCGGAAGTATGAAGGAACTAGTCACTATTCAAACTTGAAAGTATTTTTTCTACTAGATGGTGCTCATGCTCTTTGGACGAATAATGCTTCATTTCTATCTTTTTTTTTTTCTTTGCTGGATTTCAATGATTTTTGTTGTTGTATTTCTTTGACAAAGGCTAGGTTAATACTGCAGGTCTAAATGCACGAATCTAATTTTTTCGTGTTTTTGCAACTCGAGTGAGGCATTAACTTGATGGTCTGAACGGGACAAGTCGCTTAGAAGTGGACCATTTCAAATCCGATCCAGGTCACTTTCGTATGTAATTTAAATCCGATCTAGCCACATTTTTCCAGAATGTCGGGGAGGTCTGAACTGTCAAGTCTTCCAAATTGGAATTCATGCAGCAATTACGTCATCAAAAAGCGAGAAAGACAGAACGCAATTGTAGCGGTGCAGCTGTACGTTAGCGCCTATCTTGCTTTGAACACGGCGTTTGGGGAAGGGCCGGGCTTGACAACAGTCATAAAAAATAATAGGTAATAATGGGTTTTCTCTCTGCTTTATTTGAGCAATATTTCAAAATTGCTTACACGGCCGAGAGTCGGGCCAAACTGTCTGTATATGTGTGTGTGTAATGCAGAGACAGTGTGTGCATGCTATCGATCCATCTAAGTTTGAAGTTAAGACTAAACGGGGATTATTTATGTCTGTTATTTGTGTCCTCTTTTTGGAAATCAAAATATGATCCCCATTGAATGATGTTGAGCCAGCATGTGTGGTCATTTGTTTTGATGCTCCTGTGCATGCGGGTCAGCTTCTTCAGCGCATCTCGGACTGCAAATTAGTGTGCATGCGTGATACTTGAACGGGCTCAATGGACAAAGGCAGTCTGAACGGGCACGCCAAAAAAACAGATATGACAAAAAAAATCGGATTTGTGCATTAAGACCTGTGGTATGAACCTAGTGTAATCTAATGGGTTATTGTACAGTATCAATATAACAACAGCTGAGAAGAAAAATACTATTATTAAAAAAAAAATAAATGTAGGCAGTTATTCACAATGTTACTCTTACTTGAGTATTCTTTTCACAAAGTACTTTTTTACTTGTACTTGAGGACATTTTTGGATGCCTACTTATACTTTTACTAGAGATGTTATTTTGAAGTAACACTTCTTTTGCTTGAGTAAAATTCTTGGCTACTCTACCCATCTCTGTATGGCATGTACGTATATATATATATATATATATATATATATATATATATATATATATATATACAGTGTATCACAAAAGTGAGTACACCCCTCGCATTCCTGCAGATATTTAAGTATATCTTTTCATGGGACAACACTGACAAAATGACACTTTGACACAATGGAAAGCAGTCTGTGTGCAGCTTATATAATAAAGTTAATTTATTTTCCCCTCAAAATAACTCAAAATATAGCCAATAATATCTAAACCCCGGCAACAAAAGTGAGTACACTGCACTGGAACTACGTACATCCCTAAATGTCCAAATTGAGTACTGCTTGTCATTTTCCCTCCAAAATGTCATCTGACTCGTTACAGGAGTGCTGTCAGCATTGCTGCAGAGACTGAAGAGGTGGGGGGTCAGCCTGTTAGTGCTCAGATCAGAGGCGGACTGGGACTAAAAAGCAGCCCTGGACTTTGACTCAGCCCAGCCCACAAGAATCGCTATACGAAGGGAAACACAGACCCCCTCGTGGGTCCGGGAGCATGCCCCCCTGGGGAGAATTTTATTTTTCATTTTTTTACATTTTATTGTAAAATGTATCAATTCCGTGCACTTTGAGAGAAAAATTAAGAAAATGTGTCTAGACTGTGACTGTCTGACTTGGGGCGCTCAAAGTACTGCAAGGCTGAACTGGAGTTGGATTCATTTTCTGTACTAGCTCTATGATCAACCTGAATAAACAAATGAAAGAATTTTTTTTTCAAAGCAAGTTTTACGTATCCAATTAATTATGATATATGTCTATATATCTCTGTCTATAAAATGACTTCATTGTTTATGCCATAATTCAGTGGTCTCCAAACTATTCCACATAGGGCCGCGGCGGGCGCAGGATTTCATTCCAACAAAACAAGTCAACACCTCTGCACCAATCTGGTGTCTTACAAGTGTAATCAGTTGATTGCAGTCAGGTGCTGCTTGTTTTAGCAGAAACTTCATTGGTTAAACTGTCGGTACTCGATCGGTTGAAACAAAAACCAGGCCCAGCAGCGGCCCTTGAGGACCGGTTTGGAGACCCCTGCCATAATTAATCTTGCCATACAAATAATAAATTTCAATGAAAATACAATAAAAATTTCAAGACAAATCCTGTATACATAACCTTCATTGGAAAGTATGAACCAGAAAACAAAACGATATATAAATGATTAAAAATATATATCATATCAGTTTATTTACCTAAACTTTAAAGTAAAACCATTCATTTTATTAATATTTTGTTATATTTCTTCTGAATTAATATTGCTATGCTGCGTGTGCATACATTGTTTTACGGCTAAAATATTTTTTCATAGTAGAGGGATAGTAGGACTGGCATACTGTAACTTGACACGATTGCAAACGGGTACGTCGACTAGCTGGCTCTAACCCTTTAATTGTCATTTATTTCATTTAAAATGTAGCTACCTGGTGGATAACAATTGCCAGTATACCGAGCAAGTAACCCTCTTCATCCCAATTTACTTGCCCTGCGCTTGTCTGGGGAACTTCCACCAGCTTATCGTTACCCCCTCCCTCTTCTTTTCTCTCTCCCTGCACCGGCTGCACGTCAGAGCGGCTGCCGCTCCCTCTCACCATCGCCGGGAGCTGGGCTGTTGTTACCCGACGTGGCCGTTGCAGCCAGACTGCTGCTTGCGAAAATATTTGTCGACCTATGACATTTTAATGCTTCACTCTCCAGTTTTTTTTCTCCCTAACCTTCTCCGCGCCACCCTGCTCTTTTCTGTTTTTTTGCCACCACCATCCACATTGTGCATTAACGCTCGTCGCTATTTTGCTTCCACAAGGAAGGAACCAATGAAGGCTACTCTGTGCTTTCTTCGTTCCTAGTCTATCAGATTGGCGGTGAACAGCCAGGCGCATTGCTGCCACCGGTCGGATTGGATGCGAACTGTAGATAATCAGAGGATAGGGGGGATAAAAACAGTGATGTATAATGAATGGCGGCCGCCGGCAGTCCAGGGCACCGACCGTTCTGTGATCCTCCAGAACCCACAGATTACCAGTCCGCCCCTGGCTCAGATCATACGGCGTACTCTACATCAAATTGGTGTGCATGGCTGTCAACCCAGGACGAAGTCTCATCTGAAGAAGGAACACAAGAAAGCCGCAAACAGTTTGCTGAAGACATGTCAACAAAGCACATGGATTACTAGAACCATGTCCTATGGTCTGATGAGACGAAGATTAATTTGTACGGTTCTGATGGTCTCAAGCATGTGTGGCGGTGACCAGGTGAGGAGTACAAAGATAAGTGTGTCATGTCTACAGTCAAGCATGGTGGTGGGAATGACCCCCCTCCCACCTCTTCAATCTCTGCAGCAATGCTGACAGCACTCCTGTAATGATTCACATGACATTTTGGAGGGAAATGACAAGCAGTACTCAATTTGGACATTTAGGGATGTACGTACTTCCCATGCGGTGTACTCACTTTTGTTGCCAGGGGTTTAGATATGAATGGCTATATTTTGAGTTATTTTGAGGGAAAATAAATGAACTCTATTGTATAAGCTGCACACAGACTACTTTTCAGTGTGTCAAAGTGTCATTTTGTCAGTGTTGTCCCATGAAAAGATATACTTAAATATACTGCAGAAATGCGAGGGGTGTACTCACTTTTGTGATACACTGTATACTGTATTTTATAGCCCTCCATGCCATGACAGTAACAATAAATAGTCAAAAACCGTCACATTGTTACAAATAAGGACGCAAGCTGTGTTGGTATGTGCATGATATTTTTGGTCAAGGGGTTCTTCTGTTCTGCACAAATATTAGACGACTTGTATTGTGTTACTGAACTGTATTTAGTATTTCAATTTCCACAGTGGCTTATTAGGAGCTGTATCTCGTCCCTTCCTTGCCTTGTTCACAAAGATGGCTTTACTGCAGCTGCAAAAATGATATCCCCACTATCCCTCCTGTCCTCACACCTTTTTTGTGCCATGTGATTAGTTTCTTTCTGTTCCTATCCCAGTCAATTCTCTGTTCATTTCTGTTTAGTCATTCATCTTGTATTTTTCCAGTTTTTCAATTATTAATTGGCATGCCAACTTTTCTTTCTGTCATTTCTTTGATGAGAATAATAGCTCACTCTTGATTACTCCTGCGGGAAAGAGCCAAAAAAGGGATGATTAGAAAAGGAAACACACCGATTGGAGACCAAGAAGCTCTGCCTGGTGACGTCTGAGTTTTTTATTGCACGTTTGACAAGGACTAAGGCGGCCATTGGGGGTGGGGGGGTCAACAGGGTTATCAAACAGACGCCTCCCCTCTCAAATCTCATTGAATTCCGCCTCTAACGTTGGCGTGCTTAGTGCTGCATTATGGGCCTGACAGTTAAACCCACACGCTGACACAGGACTGATCACAACACTCAATCTCAGACACAATAGTCCAAATGGGACAGCTCACATGAAAGGAGCAACACTGCAGCTAAAAAATGAGCGAACTTTAATTTCCAGTGTCAGGAGGGGAGAGCGCGCTTCTTACTGAGGTTATATTTCTCTTTAGTCCTCATATGAAGCACTGGAGAGGATAAAAGCATTGCGATTCAAGTGAGGCACTGATTTCTCCTGAACGCTTTTACAGCAGGGGTCCCCAACCGCCGGGCCGCGGACCGGTGCTGGTCTATGGCGAATTTGCTACCGGGCCGCACAGAAATAATAATCTATTAACGACTGCATTCTGGCCAAATTAACTTTGGCGTGTGCCGCTTAACACACCAATATCCCTGTCTACTCTAGATATAACACTACAGGATATAATGTCGTCATAGAAATCCATTGATTGGACTGCTAGCAGTACATCTAGTTTTGTACAGTTGTGGTCAAAAGTTTACATACACTTGTGAAGAACATAATGTCATGGCTCTCTTGAGTTTCCAGTTATTTCTACAACTCTGATTTTTCTCTGATAGAGTGATTGGAACAGATACTTCTTTGTCACAAAACAACATTCATGAAGTTTGGTTCTTTTATGACTTTATTATGGGTGAACAGAAAAAAGTGATCAAATCTGCTGGGTCAAAAATATACATACAGCAGCGCTAATATTTGGTAACATGTCCCTTAGCCATTTTCATTTCGATTAGGCGCTTTTGGTAGCCATCCACAAGCTTCTGGCAAGCTTCTGGTTGAATCTTTGACCACTCCTCTTGACAGAATTGGTGCAGTTCAGTTGAATTTGATGGCTTTCTGACATGGACTTGTTTCTTCAGCATTGTCCACAAGTTCTCAATGGGGTTTAAGTCAGGACTTTGGGAAGGCCATTCGAAAACCTTAATTCTAGCCTGATTTAGCCATTCCATTACCACTTTTGATGTGTGTTTGGGGTCATTGTCCTGCTGGAACACCCAACTGCGCCCGAGACCCAGTCTTCGGGCTGATGACGTTAGGTTATCTTGAAGAATTTGAAGGTAATCCTCCTTCTTCATTATCCCATTTACTCTCTGTAAAGCACCAGTTCCATTGGCAGCAAAACAGCCCCACAGCATGATACTACCACCACCGTGCTTGACGGTAGGCATGGTGTACTTGGGGTTAAAGGCCTCACCTTTTCTCCTCCAAACATGTTGCTAGGCATTGTGGCCAAATGGCTCGATTTTTGTTTCGTCTGACCACAGAACTTTCCTCCAGAAGGTCTTATCTTTGTCCATGTGATCAGCAGCAAACTTCAGTCGAGCCTTAAGGTGCCGCTTTTGGAGCAAGGGCTTCCTTCTTGCACGGCAGCCTCTCAGTCCATGGAGATGCAAAACAAGCTTGACTGTGGACACTGACACCTGTGTTCCAGCAGCTTCTAATTCTTGGCAGATCTGCTTTTTGGTGATTCTCGGTTGAATCTTCACCCTCCTGACCAATTTTCTCTCAGCAGCAGGTGATAGCTTGCGTTTTCTTCCTGATCGTGGCAGTGACAAAACAGTGCCATGAACTTTATACTTACAAACAATTGTTTGCACTGTTGCTCTTGGGACCTGCAGCTGCTTTGAAATGGCTCCAAGTGACTGTCCTGACTTGTTCAAGTCAATAATTCGCTTTTTCAGATCCATGTATGTATATTTTTGACCCAGCAGATTTTATCACTTTTTCTGTTAACCCATAATAAAGTCATAAAGGAACCAAACTTCATGAATGTTTTTTGTGACAAAGAAGTATCTGTTCCAATCACTCTATCGGAGAATAATCAGAGTTGTAGAAATAACTGGAAACTCAAGAGAGCCATGACATTATGTTCTTCACAAGTGTATGTAAACTTTTGACCACAACTGTACATGGCGGAAAAAACTCAGGTGACTTGAAGTTCCGCTCTGAGACCCCCAATTTGGCCAACTTTCAAAATTGTCCAATATGCATGTGTGATACATCATTGGAAAGTTTAAAATCTCAATTTTCTGGGGGAAGAAAAAATTTGAACAGGAGGGCATTTTGGAAAAAATCTGTTTTTTCAAGCAGCAAAACCCTAACTGGAGGTGAGAGCATGCGAGAGAGCAGAATTACAGACGTGACTTTAACGAGATATTATCGCGTGCTTACCTTGTTTCGATCCAAAAACTCAATGTAGCATGTATCACTGAGTGTCAAGACACAGCTGTGAGCGGCCACAGCTGGATTTTGGGGGGATTTTACGGGTGAAACATGGTAATATAACAAGGTTCGCGATGCAAAAATTGCAGACATCAAGGAGAGGTTGAGATTTTCTTTTTCATATATTTACCCTTCTAAACATTATTTTTTCCATTTTTCTTTGTTCGGCTCGATTATTTATCATCTAAAATATGGGAGAAAATGCGACCTTAACAAAAAAAACCCCAAAACATTTAAGCGATAGTTATGAGGTAGATATCTGTGACTTTTTTACAGACACCATTTTTTTCATTGTGACGTCATTTATTTAAAAGTTTAAAATATGCAAGTGAATAATTTTTTTAAGTCGTTTTTTAAATTTTTTAATGAAATATTTGACATCAATTAATGATTCTAAGCTAAAAATGACAGACATTTTGAATAAGAAATATAATTAATTACCTTCGTTTTATGGCTGGGTTGAAACAAAAGCGGTTGTGCAACGTCTGTAAACAGGGGTTTCCAGGGTAAAACAGACGAATTAAAAATAGTTTGGTGGCTTAATGCGCCATGAATCTGCTATGGCAGCATATAGACACATTGTTCTATCAAACACGACAGTTTTTTTGGGCTTAAAACACAGCAGTTTGTTTTAAAGAGGAGTGCAAGAGCAGAAACTGCTTTTTCAGTCTTGTCTGTATTTTCTGCCATCTATGTGTGCTTGTCCTCGATAATGATGTACGACGTAGGGCGGGAGCATCACATTTGTTCCCGGAAATAATTAGCCCCCACAGTAGAATGACTGAAAACCAGACGTCTTTGGACAGATTTTTTACCGGGAAAAGGGCACCTGACGAGCCAGAAGATGAGCCTACAACCTCGAAGAAAACAAAATCTATGCTACTTACCAATCACTAAACACCCATGAACTGCGAAGGAGTGGATTCTTTACCCGTATGTGAATAAACCGAGTGATTCGAGCATGTCTGTGCAACAGGAATATCAGCTTGTGGAGATTGCAAATCACAGCAACCTTAAACTTACATTTGAGACAATAACTCTACCGAGGTTCTGGATTAACGTCATTTCGGAATATCCTGACATCGCTAGGAGAGCACTGAAAACGGTGCTACAATTTCCAACATCGTATCTTTGTGAAGCGGGCTCCTATCACTCTCCCATCTCGGTACCATCCCGTCTCAACGAAACAAGCTCAGGCCTCCCACAGATTCAGCGGGTGAGTTGTATTTTCACACGACAGGGCTAAAACAAATGTTATTTTATATTTGCTGTATTTTTCTGCCGCACATTGCCGGTGTTCTGACAAATATGGCATACGCGTAATGTTAAAAATGACCGCGAATACAGTGATTCCAAAGTACACACTACAAACTTTCTTTAAAGAAAGGAATATTAACTTATGTTTGCCATGTTAGCTGCACACAACAACTGCACACAGCTCTCTCACTTAACCCATTTGCTCCCAAAAACGTATAAAAACATTCTATTTTTAATTGTCTCAGTGTCCCTGTCTAAGTGTCCCAAAAACGTATTTATACGTCTTTTATGTTTTTTTTCACAAGAGACATCTCTAGTTCTGATGCAACTTCACCCCAAAGTACAATGCTGAAAATGCATTTTAAAGCAACTTAAACTGGCCACTGGAGGGCAGTAGCGCATTTGGTAAGACCCGCAACCTGATTCAACGAAACGAACGGCCGGGCCGCATGGCCGGGAAGGCGACTGAATGAACGACCAGGAGGACGTCCAGGAAGATGTCCAGGACGCCAGGCGTGGGAAGTCCGAGCAGGATGACCAGGAGGGCGTCCGGTACGCCAAGCGATGAACGACCAAGTGCGACGGCCAGGAGGACGAACAGGATCTCAGGCGGCGGACGACCGAGCAGAACAACCGGGAGGATGCCCGGGATGCCAGGTGCTGGACGACAGAGCAGAACGACAGGGACCACCAGTGCAGTGGACGATGCCGTTGAGTCCTTGCTGCTCGCCAAGCAGAGCCTGCGCCACTGTGCTCGGCCGCTCGCGTCCCCTGCGACCCTCCGGTGTCCCGCGACTCAGCCGGAAACGCGCACGGCCAAACCAGTTCCCCCCCAGGAACACAACATGCCCCACACAAGTTCCCCAGGCGAACTCCGCCACGAGGCAGAGGTCGCCACAAAAGAAAGACTCAAAAAAATCCATCTTGATGAGACAGGCGGCGATGAGGGAAAAGTTTACCCCGGCTGTTGCGGCCACAACAGCATCATCTCTCAGTTCAATAGTTAAGTTATGTGTAAATAAATTGTTACTTTGCTATCAAAAGCTCCATTTGTCTTGTTGTTTATGTTATTTTTTAGAAGGAAAACATTATTAGGATGTTTGGGATGTCACAAAAGCAAAAAATAGCTGTGTTAAAGTCAAAGTTATGTTTGAAATGTATCCGTTTACAAAAAGCTAAATTTCTCTGTTTTTTCATCAGAAATTGGAAAATTGTTCAAACTAAGCTATTTTCTAATGCTGATTTCTAAAGAATGGAAAAAGATATAAACTTTTTTTTTTCCTACTGAAAGAAGAGAGTCTAATCTTTCTTTCGGTGGGTTCCATGTTCATATAGCAATAGAACAGAATTTTCTGTGGGCCTTGCAAAATCAGTCAAAATCCAGTAAAACAGCCGGGAGCGAAGGGGGTTGCACTGGTGAAAATGGCTGCGAGTGACTGAGTTAACAACTTCCAGTGTCATTAAGCATTGATTTACGCCATTTTCGTGTTGCACATGTATGTTTATGATGTAAATAGGTTTTTAGCACCATTGGATAACATTGAGAGTCCAACTGAATATAAAAGAGGGTTTTTTTTCACCACCACAAAAGCTTTGGGAGCAAAATTTGTAAGGGTGAAAAATTTGACAGAATACCGGTCCGTGAAAAAAAGACCCAAATCACACCGGTCCGTGGTGCAATAAAAGGTTGGGAACCCCTGGTTTACAGCCCAGAAAAGTCTAGAAGTTGATCTACTGAAAGTTACGCATAGGCTACAAAATCCTGTCATTAGTTGTGTTAAGACTGCTTTCTGTACTGTTTTCCCTTGGGGAAAATCACTCTTGGTTAGGCCGTAGAAGCAGCACGATTACACACATCATTCATCAGTCCTATGGAAAGCTTGGGACCTCGTCAAAAGGGAGGAAATACATAAAGCAAACTAAAAAACAAAAAACTAATGGGTTTTTTTTTTCTCAAAAATAATTCCCAATTGTCTTATTACAAGGTCTATAACAGTTGCCGGTTTAGGGGGCTGTGTTGATGAGCATGTCTTCATGGTTTTATCGTGGGTGCACTCTGCATTTAAACAAATAAACATCTGAGATCAAATTGTCGTTAAGAGGTGTCACTAGTTTTTTCTAGAATCTCCACTACAGTGGCTAAATTCAACAAAAATGTAAGCAGAATTTCTGTGTCTTTTACCATCAATCTTATAGGATGGAAAACAACAGCCTGTGTGTGCCAACATCAGTTGTTTGGTTAGTAACACTGTAGTGAAAATTTCATTCACTTCTAACAACAGTCGTGGAGGCATCTGAAAGCCAAAAGTGGGTATGCTGTCTGTTATTTGTTTGTGGTTAATAATAGAGTCCCTTTGAAGGGACATTGTTCTTCAGAAGATTGAAAAATTTTTTCAACCATAACGTAAATGGCCTTCCTTATTCTTCTCTGTCCAGGAAATGCAATGTTTGTTCACGGAAGACTGATATTTTTCTCTTTTGTATACAGGTATAATACTGAGCTGAGAGTTTGCCCATTTATGCAGTGACATGTGTCTGCTCAGTTGTTGCCTGGTTACCCCAAAATGTATGCATTCCTCAAAGCACATAAACACATACAGTACATAAGTACTGTATGGTGTGTATCAGCCATTATGCGAGGGTTTTACTAGGCATGAAGTGTAGCGGAATAATAGCTGCTCTTGGACTGTCGGAACCTATAACTATAGGCCTCTCCAGTAGTTATAGAATGTATCCTTTGCCAAGCAGTCGTGTTTGTACATGGCTAGTGCGCCTGATACGAACTGCTGTGACACTGTTGTCTGCGCCAATGACGCATTATTTACTCGCCACACCCACCTCTAACAAAGTGGAACCGAGAAAACTAAACTGAACGAAAATCAACAAAATGGAGATTGTCGAGGACAAAAATTGGCGAGCAAATCCAGTGTCACACAGATTTAGTACATCGTAGTTTATTTTTTTTAATATGGCAGCTTCTCGAAACACGTATGAAAAGGGCGTAGCTGCTGATTTCAGCAAATCACCAAACACCTACTTAATCGAGTTCCTACAGCCCCACTGATAGTCCCTACCTCAGTGTAGGAACTAAAATGGTTCATGGAACTCGAGTTCCTGCTCCCCTCTTCCTACATGTGCGAATATACAAAATTATGTCATTGTCCTCCAAAAGGTTCTCAGAACCGCGGATAGTTCCTACAGTGCGAAAGCGGCTATTGTCTGCCAGTCAGGCACTCAAACCAGGTTGCCCACTGTGGCATTGTTGACCTCTTGGCGGAAGCTGCCCTTACACACAGATTGCCAAAAAGGCCAAGAAGATGCTACATTGCATATACCACTTTAACCTTAAACTTTGTATCCTAAAGTTGTATTTCATGTGCCTTTGTAAGACATCCCATTGTAAGAATAGAGAAAACAGTTCAAATAGTTCTCATACCGTTTCTTTTTTGGGTAGCTTTCACAGCTATAGATACCCCAAAGTGGTACCAAGGTTTGCATAAGGACTGAGGGACACAACACTACCAGCTTTTCAGGATGCTCAAATTGTCCCCGCCAACTTTTAAGCAACCTTATTTGCATTATATAATAATAATTCACAGCTATAGATACCCCAAAGTGGTACCAAGGTTTGCATAAGGACTGAGGGACACAACACTACCAGCTTTTCAGGATGCTCAAATTGTCCCCGCCAACTTTTAAGCAACCTTATTTGCATTATATAATAAGTTCAGTTATATGCTGTATGTAATTTAAATAGTCTTCCAATGTGTTGTAAGGATAGAATAGACCATACCATTACGTAGTGAATTATTTATTTTCATTATGTTTAGACTTCCATTTATCCATTTTCACTTGCTGAATGTGCCAGTCCATTTTTTTTTCATCAAACACATGTTTGACTGGCTAATGACTTGATGACTTGTTTAGGTTAAGTTAAATCCAGACATGTTTTCTGGAAATTTTCAAAATGTTTTGAAAACAAAGGTTTAAATCCATTATTATTTCCCCCTGCAATTGTAATATATTATTCACTCAGGGAATAACATATTACAATTGCAGGGGGAAATAATAACAGAAATGAACAAATTAAGAATATGGTTTAGTAATAATAAATTATCATTAAATTTAGAGAAGACAAAAATGATATTATTTGGGAACTGTAAAAACGATGCACAGTTGAAGATAATAGAAGATGGGGTAGAAATTGAGAGAGTACGTACATGAAATCAGGTTTTGGGGGGTAATTATTGATGAAAAACATAACTGGAAACAACATATCAAACACGTACAGGGCAAAATTTCACAGAACATTGCAATAATAAATAAAGCAAAGTGGGTATTAGATTCCAAATCACTCCACACTCTATATGGTTCACTAGTCTCTCCTTACTTGCAATACAGTACCGAGGTATGGGGCAATAATTACAAAACTTCGCTATATTCAGTAAATGTACTGCAGAAAAGGGCATTACGGATCATACACAAAGCTGGTTATCAGGATCATACAAACACACTATTTCATAAGTCAAAATTGCTCAAGTTTTCGGATATCGTACAATACCAAACAGCACAAATAATGTCCAAAGCTATAAGAAATTTATTACCTCAGAACATTCAGCAGTTGTTTACAAACTACAAAAAAAGTTACATTTTACGGGGATACTGGGACTTCAAAGAACCCAGATTTCGGACGACAAGGAAACGTTTTTGCGTATCAGTATGTGGGGTGAGACTACTGAAGACATTTCGTGTGGATTTAAAAGAATGTATAAATATTGGACAATTTTAGAAACTATAAAGATATGATTTTCAAAAAATACAAGGATGAGTGAGATATGGATAGCAACTAGGGTGTTGTGGTTATTGTGATATGGGACATTGAGGTTATATATTCATTTATTTATGGTTTTTGGGCTGATTAATGAACTAGGCTTTTGCAACATTTGTGTATAGGTAATATGGAGGGTTACATGGTGAGACTGTATATGTGTTAAACAAGAATGTAAATATTTAAATGTAAGGAATGGAATTGATATGTCAGAATTAAGGACAAGGGGTGGAAGTAAATAAGTTTTACTTCTCACTCATTTTCAAATACTCATATTTTGTTTTTCTTTTTTCCATTATTGTCACCGATTATTGGTACATATGTATTAAGTATTCGAAATAAACATGTTCAAAGAAACAAAATCGAACGGTGTATCATCTGAACCAATACACATGAAAGTTAGTATAAGTCAATGCAGATTTATTTTGCATTGATTATTTAGCCTATCAATTAATTAGGTTCATAGTCGTGAGAAATGTAGCCCGTACGTACACCCAATCTCTTTGGTCTTATTAATGTCCGGTCCCCAGCAAAAAGTGTACATAAAGGTAATGCTGTTATATCGTCCCTACCAATAATGAGACAAAACATATGCCCTTGTACGATACCCACATCAGTATGATGGTGGCCCAGCTTTTCGATTTGATCAAAGTAAAGGCCAATGTATCGTTACTTAACACGTTTGAAAGCCAAACATCTCATCTCCTAAGGCCATCTTCTCATATTTTCCAATATTGAATTCCCTCATATTTGAAGGAAGGAAAAATGTGATAATTCCGCCGATTCTAATTACCTTTGCCAGTTAGTGAAAGCTACGGAAGGCGGAGAGTATGTTCCGTATGCCTGCCTGTTTGTTTGTCTGTCTGTATATTTGAGTTCAAGGTAACTCAAGAACAAATAAAGGGATTATTCTCATACTGGCAGAATGTTTGTAATATAAAATAAAAGAGGTGATTCAATTTTGGGGTAAGGAAATCAAAGGTCACAGAGGTGTTGAAAGGAATTTTGTGATAATTTGATATCAGATTATCCTATTTGACTCAAATTGAAAGGGTAGGTGCTATGATGAGAAGAGAAAGGGTCCAAGGTCACAGAGCTCAGAATAATATGGCAATGCTTTGAATTTGGCTGCTTAGGCGACAGTCTGCTCTCTCAGAGTACTCCTCTCATTGGATTTTAATTTTATTGGCAATTTTGGAAAGTTTTTTTTTTTTTTTTTTTAAATGGAAAGGCTCACATATCATCAACCAATGCATTGTGATGAAGCAACCAAGATGTATGCTGCCTGCTTACAAACATCATTTCCCATCACGTCAGATATTATCGAATAGTAGGAAGGTGTACTTATTTTAGTTTTTATTAACAAATGTATCACTGTTAAGAATATTAAACGGTTTTAATCAAGCCTGTACAGTAAATTAAGGTTTTATGATGGAAACAAATTAATTCCCATAAATTTGGACGTCAGCCAGCAGCACAGCACATTTGTGTTCCAATGGACGTTGCACCATATCTGCATCTTGTCTAATTGATCTTGAATAATGCAATAGCTCGCCTTCCCTGGGCTCTAATGCTTGTCATATTTCATTTGATAGTTTTCAGCTATTACCGTTAAGAGGGTGTTTTCATCTACTATCAACAGCTCGTGGCTGCCATGCTCTTTTAAAGGAAACCTCAGATTTGTAGGCTCTAATAAGCTGCAATTGTTCTCTTTTAATAAAATATTTTATTAAAAACACATAAAATATTGCCATTGATTTAAAAATCTATAAAATTTAGCATATGTTTTGACCTACGGACAGCTCCATGTTTTATGCGCACAATGGACGCTCAGGTGATGACATAGTTGGCCTGAACTGGGAGAATAGCTGTGCTAGCTTGCAAGCGAATCTAGTAAGATGACTGGCATGATTTTGTCACATTCTGCTGCTGGTCAGATTGTTTTGTTACAGAGTTGTGGGATGAGTTCCCGTTGTCGTACCTTCATCCAATTCCAGCTCATTAGGAGTGTCTTTTAACCTAGGCAGATTGCCTGAGATATTGACTTGTTTCCATTTGACAGTTTGCATTCTCGATCCCTTCATTGCTTGCCTTGGTTTATCACGTGAGGAGACGTCCAACACATGCGCACGTAGAAAATAGCTTAGTTTGAGCAATTTTCCAATTTCTGATGAAAAAACTGAGAAAATGAGCTTTTTGTAAACGTATACATTTCAAACATGACTTTGACTTTAACACAGCTATTTTTTGCTTTAGTTACATCCCAAACATCTGAATAATGTTTTCCTTTTACAAAATAACATAAACAACCAGACAAATTTTTCTCCCTTTGCTGCCTCAGAATAAGAATGACAACAGAAAAATGTCATCACATGTAATTGACTTTCCGATGATTGAATTTAAAGGGGAATATCAGAATTTCGCGCTAGCTTAGCCACTCCGGAGCCCTGAAACTAACAAATATCTGACATACTGCTTGGAATTTGTTGAAATCAACTCCACCGACCAATTAAACCCCGCTAACTCTAAGATTAAGCCTAATGTCAAAACTTCTGAATTTCACGTCATGGTTAACAGCATATCAGTGGCAATGTAAAACAATGCAAACCTACGGCACAATAATCAACAACACACAAGTGGATTGTACAGTGCAATAAACACAAAGGTGGCGGCGGGCGCGGATGCGCGTGCAGCCGTGCACATTAACAACCCGGAAGTACTCCTCTCAACACACACGCGGTCAATTTGGCCACAAAACGTGGGGGCAACTAAGCACTTTACACTCAGTCTGAATTACAACACATCCCACAGATGCTAAACTAACACATCACCTCACAGCATGAATGTGCAACATGCATATGATGTAAACAAAGCTTGCCAACTTGGAGCGATGACTGCCCGTCGTTGCTACGGCAAAGCTACGAAACGGACGCACATGTAGGGGGTCCAACCTTTTGCTGATACCCTCCAGAATGAAGGAAAAATACTCACCTTCATTTATGGATATCTACAGAGCAACATTCCCTCGCAACGTCTCAATACTCGGCGCGAATGTCCACCCGCCTCAGTCCCACAACACGTGACTCGAGACCAAAACAGGAAATAGCTAAGAGGTTGTCATGGAAACACGTACCGGGAACCTTTTATACTAGCATTTTCTATTCATAATGCTCTTGGTACATGACTACAATATTCTTCTTTCTACATACGTTATGAGGCAATGAAAAAATAGTAACGCAGAGACAATGAGTAAACTAATCAGATTACTGGTGTAGAAAAATGAACGCGTTAGATTACTCGTTACTGAAAAAAGTAATCAGATTACACTGGTGGTGACCACTGCCTTGTTCGTCTGGGGAACTTGTGTTCCTGGTTTGGCCGTGCGCGTTTCTGCGCGGAACACTGGAGGGTGTGGGGGACGCGAGTGGTGAGCCTGCACAGCGGGCTCTGCTAGGCAGGCAGCATGGTCACAACTACGCTGTACTGGTTGAATCGGGTTGGGGGGGTCTTACCAAATGTGCTACTGCCCTCCAGTGGCCAATTTTATTGCTTTAAAATACGTTTTGAGCTTTGTGCATTCTGTCTGAGATACATGGGAACCTGTAGATACCGATTGTGAGAGAAAAAAAAAACGCAAAAGAGGTATAAATACATTTTTGGGACACTGAAGCAATTAAAGATAGAACGTATTTATACGTTTTCGGGAGCAAATGAGTTAATGAACAGGACAACACTGTTGATATTTCACAAAACAAGCACCAAAAGCAAAATGAACAGGAAAGACGGGATGAGATACGACGAGAGTAGGAAAAAACCGGTGTTCTGCCAAAATGTGCCACACCGGCGAAACGTAATGAATAGAGAGGTGAATTTGACACCCAAAGTTTTACCGTGCGCTTTCAGCTTGTTTTGTTTAGATGGATATTGGCAGAACATACAAGAGATGACTCAAGAAAATACTTAAACATACTAATATCAAATGAGGGTGGTTTAAATATGCTACGTGACTAATGTGGTCAACAGATCAAATATCTGCTTTAAAGCTATCTCAACAAAACACAATGCTTAAAGTATGAGAGGGAAAAACATGCAAAAAAATTTTTGAGGCAAGGAAAAGGTAATAAAGACTCAATAGAAGTGGAAGATGATGGATGGATGGATGGATGGATGGATGGATGGATGGATGGATGGATGGATGGATGGATGGATGGATGGATGGATGGATGGATGGATGGATGGATGGATGGATATCTAAAGAATGGAAAAAGATATGAACTTACTTTTTTTCTGCTGAAAGAAGAAAGTCTAATCTTTCTTTTGGTGGGTTCCATGTTTATATAGCAATAGAACAGAATTTTCTGTGGGCCTTGCAAAATCAGTCAAAATCCAGTAAAACGGCCGGGAGCGAAGGGTCTTGCTCCGGTGAGATTGGCTGGGAGTGAATGAGTTAATGTTCCTTTTGGGTTCAAATTGAAAGTGCTGAACAGATGATATGTTTGTGTCGCTAGTCATATTCTGGAAGCCCGGATGTGTAGTCCAGTCACGTCGCTGCCCTGCGACGTCAACAAAAATGGAGACCTACTGGTTAAACTAATTTTTAAAAATTGTATGAAAATGAAAACATCAAGAGGGGTTTAAATATCAATTTACAGTATTTCAACTCATTTCGTTAACGTTTATCTTATAAGAACTACAAGTCTTTTTATCCATGGTTCCCTTTAAATGGTCTGGTGTGTGCTTCAGACTTTACAAAAAAAGGTCTTGACATTTACTTCCACCACAATGCCAGTGTCTAAACCCTTTAGAAAGATATTTTTTCTCCCACACTTCATGTATTTTGTATGCCGTGTGTCAAGTGAGAAAAACGGCCTGTTCAACCTTTAGGTGTGACGCATGTCGTCATTCTTTAATACATGGATTGACTATTAATTACATTAGACCACGACAGTGACTGTACCTTTGCATTTAACCCGAGAATTGCGTCTTGACTGGCTTGTTTGATTCTTTACTAATTCCCCCCTGTGGACATTTAATTTACGAATCAGGACTAGCTCACTCTAGTGGAGACTATCCGTCAATTTTATCCTTAATTATCATTGAGGATCCACTTCGGTTATTCCAGATAGACGGATCAAATGTCACTAATGGCTTCATAGAGGGTCCATACAGATAGATTATGAGCCATATGGTATTAGTGTTAGCATGCTGCTAAAGTCCACTTTTATATGCTGGTTGCTGAGATAAATAATAATTGCACCGCTATGACACCAATTTATTGGCAATTTAGCAGTGCATCATTCCTCTAAGACTCGACTACTTTGATCATTTATTCATTCTTCTCATGAATGTGTGACGTGATATGCCTGATCAACATTTGATGCTGGTCGACTAAATGAATAATGAAAGTTGTCACGTGCAAACAAAAACGAGAGGTTCCAGTTGGTTGCCTGGGAGAGATTGCGCGGATAGAAACCTGATTCATTTTGGAAGTTAGAATTGTGTTAAACTGAATTGCTTTTCTGTGCACAGTGCTGTGTGGGCGAGTGGACGTGTGTGGGAGTGGACTGTGTCAACAAGGCAAAGCCATTAATTGCAATTGCAGTGTCAGGAGCCCACCGAGGTAAACACAAACACACGTTCTCAGACACTGTGTTGTTCACTTTACCCTTTTTAAATAAAGAAATAAAACATGATCTTGCTATTCACAAGATTAAATGCACACATGATTTGACTGACTAGTGTCTGGTTCCGACTGCTTAGAGTGATTGCAATGAACAACAAAGTGTTTTGTCCTGCATGCAACATCTGAGCGGAACAAAGAAGGAAAAAGAGCCTTGAGGCACAAAAATTACATGACAGCTATTTGGTCATTCCAGAATTGGAGGCTTAAAAATTCTTCAAAAATAAGCCTTCACTTTTCAGATTTTCATTTTCAATAATAGTAATAATTACAATACTATCAAATGTGTGATTAACTAATCTTACAGAACAATATCAATTTTAAATATTTTTAATGTTTTATGTATATATACATATACAGTATATATATATATATATATATATATATATATATATATATATATATATATATATATATATATATACTGTGTGTATATATACATACACAGTATATACAGTATATATATATATACATATATACATATATATATACACACACATATATATGTATATATATATACAGGGGTGAACATAAGTGGTCCGCATGTGTGACAGAGACGTCACCGGAGCTACCGGAAAAAAGGACTTTTGCTGAAAAGTGGCTGCAGGAGGCATCATGGCTAGAAGCAAATGATGCTCGCTCGGAAATGTGGTGCAACATTTGCCGTGAGAATCCCAATGTCGTTAATAAGAGCAGCGCATTTTATGTAGGGTCAAAGAATTTTAGCCATCCAAACTTTGAAAAGCACGAAAAAAAACAGAGCATCTGGCAATTATATATATATATATATATATATATATATATATATATATATATATATATGTATATATATATATGTATATATATATATATATATACGCAGGGGTGCACATAAGTGGTCCGCATGCGTGCATGCGTACTGGACGTAGACAAACGCGCTGGCAACCAACGGCTTCCATATGCTTTTGCGTACGATGGCTGACCACTGTATTTGCGGCGGACACGAGAAAATCACTTCTCAAAATGTCGAAGAGGCAGGCCCCACTGGGTAATTATTTCCGTGTTCCCCCACCCCCGTCAAAAGACAGACAGACGACAGAGACGTCACCGGAGCTACCGAAAAAAAGGACTTTTGCTGAAAAGTGGCTGAAGGAGGTACCATGGCTAGAAGATTATTCCACCAATCTTTCTACACATCTTGACGTTCCTCTCTGTTTGGCCACAAATTTTCACCCACGTCACAACGGATATCCTCTTTTGCTAAACAGGGTGGAGAGAATCTTCTTGAATGCCTTACCCAGACTCTGCAGGCATCTGCTGTGATTTCACTGCATGCTGCGTTCACGGCATCCAGGAGAGTCATCTGATTGTGTGGCTGGCGATCATACACTTGCCATCTCCATGAGGAGAAATATTAATCTATCGGATTGAGGAATGGAGAGTATAGTGGTAGGAACTGCATTACCATTCTGTTATGGGTTGCAAACCATTCCCTGATTATGTTGGTGTGGTGGAAACTCACATCGTCCCAAACTATTGCAAATTTTGGCAGGTTAAAATAAACTACATAAAATAAGTAATAAACATACTCAGTAATAAGCACATACATGTTGACATATTCTAACAACATATTCATCCAATTTTCATGTAAAGGCTTATGCGATGAAGTAATGACTAGATCTTGTGGGTGGTGAGACTATTCAATAGAGACCCATGATCAACCATTTTGACCATCATGGCAGATGCTACTGATAATGTAAGAACCAGCAGAGAACTGTACAAAATCATTTGCATGGATGCACAAAAACATCTGCAACCTGCTCAAAGGAATGAGAAACTGCTTTTTTAATGTGCACTAGTGATTCGATGTTGTGGGGATTGCACAAGAAGTTTTGAGAATTGCAAGTCTGATCTGAGAAACGTACCAAAGCAATTGAAAAAAAAAACTATAACTGATAGGCTAAATGATCAATGCAAAATAAATCTGTATGATACAAATTTTTTGCGTGTATTGGTTCAACTGATACACGGTTCGATTCGAACCTTTGTTTTCAAAAGCTACTAAAGAAACATTTTTAACATTTCCAGAACACATGTCTGGATTTTATTAGCAAATTGAAATTGCAATATTTGAACATAAATTGTATTAACATACACAATAATACAAACTTGTTAATAATCTCTTAACTATCTAGGAATGCAAAAAATAAACATTTGTCTTAAGACCACACAACATTGTCTTTCTGAATAAATAAGTTAAATCTAACTGAAAAAAAACTTCTTAGTCAGAGTATGACAGAAATACATTTTAAAAAAGGAGCCTTCCTTCAGGTAAAACTTTTAAGGCTTTTGTCCACAAGCACGATTATGATTAATGTATAATTATCTGGGAAAAAAATGTCTGCACAGGCTGCAAATAACATTTTTTAAATTAATCATAATGAAAAAAGATTAATACATTTTAAATAAATGCAAGTCATCAGCCAACCAAAGGCGTTTGAGGGGAAAAAGATGAAGAGTCTATCTGCTGCTGTCTTGCCGGCTTTGTTTCGGGTTGGATAGGCTTGTGCAAAGCGTGTGAAGTGGTCCGCCACAATCAATATGTATTCAAACCCACCTCGACTTGGTTCCAAGTGAAGGAAGTCGATGCAGACCAGTTCCAGAGGGTAGTCAGAGTTAATCCTCCCCATAGGCGCTCTTTCTTGCTGTGTGGGCTTTTTCTGTTTAATACAGGGACACTTCCTGGTTATGTACTCCTCAATTTCCTTTTTCATGAAAGGCCAGTAGAATCGTTCCCTAGCTAAGCTCAGAACCTTTTCAACCCCGACATGGCCCATGTTGTTATGGAGCTGAATTAGTGCTGTCTGGATCAAAGCAGCAGGGAGTACGAGTTGGTTTCGATTTGTGGTCTGTCTGTAAAGAACACCATCCTCAATTACCAGCCTGTTCCATTCTCTCAAAAGTTTCCTGGTGTTTGAGTCAAACTTCCCTTTTTGATTATCTGTTGGTGGTGTGTTATTTTCTTTTAATGCAATGACTTTTCCGATTGCTGGGTCCCTTCTTTGTTCTTGGACTAGTGTCTGGTGACTTATTTGCTGAAGTGGTTCTGCATAAAACTGGCTTTCAGAAGCTAGGTTGAGCGCAGCCACCCATGCTACAGCTCCCTGGTTGGCTCTCTGACTCCCTTCCCAAATGGCACCCACTGCTTCGTCTGACAATTCTTCAGAACACACTTTTATCAGAGCATCAATATCAAGGGGACAGCGAGACAATGTGTCAGCATCGATATTTGTTTTACCGGGCCGGTACTTGATGTCAAATCGAAAATCGGCAAGCTGCCCCACCCAACGATGACCTACTGCATTTAGTTTCGCAGAGCTTAACACATACGTCAAGGGATTATTGTCTGTATAGACGGTAAAATGGGGTGCATAGAACAAGTAATCCCTGAATTTGTCACAGATCGCCCATTTTAAAGCCAAAAATTCGAGCTTCCCACTGTGCAAATGATAGTTTTGTTCTGCAGGGGTTAATGTGCGTGAACCATACCCAATGACCCTCATCTTTCCTTCCTGGCTTTGGTAGAGTACTGCTCCCAGGCCTTTTTGGGAGGCATCTGTGTGCAGTGTGAAAGGGACATTGAAATCAGGATAAGCGAGCACTGGGGGTGTTGTGAGCATGTCTATCAAGCGTTCCAAAATCTCTTGGTGCTCCTGAGTCCATTTTACGGGTGTTCGAGACGACTGCTGTGGAGACTTGGCCTTTCCACGTGTTTTGCTGAGCTGTGGCGTGTTCGACCCTACCTGGAGCAAGTCATATAGTGGCTTTGCTATTCGGGAGAAGTCCTGCACATATGTTCGAAAATAGCTCAAGAACCCAAGCAGCTGTCGGACCTCTCCAACATTTTGTGGTCTTTTGCATTTCAGGGCTTGAACCGCTTCAATGTCTTTTGGGTCAATTTTTACACCTTCAGCAGACACTAATCGACCGACGTAGCGGACTTCTTTGCGAAACAGCTCACATTTTTCTGGTTTTAGTTTCACGCCATGTCGTTGTAAGGCCTGTAGGACTTTCCTCAACACTTGTACATGCTCTTCGAACGTCTTGGAAAAACAAAGGACATCATCATGGTAAGGGATGCAACATTCATCCCTAAGTACATCAAGCATCTCCTCCATGCTTCTTTGGAAAGCAGCAGGGGCGTTTGATAGTCCGAATGGTATTCTGACCCATTCGTACAATCCCCAAGGGGTTGTGAATGCTGTCAGGTACCTTGATCCCTCTGAAATGAATCCCTGGTGATACGCTTTGCCTTGGTCTAAAATTGAAAACCAGCTGTATCCACCAAGTGAGTCTGTGAGGTCCTGGATTCGGGGAAGAGGGTGTCTGTCGGGCACCGTTTTGTTGTTTAACAGCCGATAATCGATACACAGACGTAAGGTACCATCTTTCTTTCTTACGCAGATGACAGGGGCAGCATATGGTGATTTTGACTTCACAATCCATCCTTTGAGCAAAAGTTCTTGGATGTATTCTTTAACTTCTCGATACAGTGGTTTTGGTATGGATGCATAAGCCCTTTGCACGGGTGTGTCATCTCTGACCCTAATTTCCATTTGAAGAGTTGGAATACATCCAATGTCACCACTGTCATGGGAAAAAGCAGCGGATTCCTCACAGAGCACTTTCTTCACCATTTCTTGCTGTTCAGAGCTCAGATGACTAATGTTGACAGGTGGTATCCAAGACTGGGTAGGGGAGTTGTCATGTGATGTAAGGTTATTTACCCCAATTGATGTCTTTTTGGATTTTGGACCATTAACTTGTTGTATATTTGACATATCTGTCTCAAGAATTTTGTCAATGTGTTGAATGGTGCCCACGCAGGTCCTCTTCGGCAGCAGAATATCATGTTTTGAGTTGTTGGCGATTGGGACTTTCACATATGGCCGTCCGGTGTTATGTGCTTCCAGGATACCTTCTCCCACACTCAGTTGATTCATTACCATGTTTTCACCCGTCGGTTCATAGAGAACTAGAGGATCTGAGGTGTCGAAGTTTGAAGGTACTCTGCATGACACTTGTACCGTTCTTCCGGCTGGAATTATGATGTTGTCTCTTCCTACTCTTACAGTTACTGGATCACACTCTCTTTTCTGTGGGATTTGAATAAAATTTACAATGACTGCTACTTCATCTGCTTCCATCTGAAAAGCTCTGCACAGTAGACTGGTAATTGTGACTACTGCATCACTAGAGAGTTTGTCTCCCTTGACAATTGCTTCGAGCACATTTGCACCTACTAGTGGCTGAGGTAGTGACAAGCAACTGACTAAAAATGGGACCTGGATGGTTAGATGGGGATCCTCACTCCCTGCAAGGCTTACTGTGAGCTCCACCCATCCGTCATACGGAATAGCTTGGCCATTTACAGCATAAACACCAATCTCATCATCCATCAGCTCCTGCAGTGGTCTCACTGTATAGTTAGGGATATAGTTTTCTGCCCATCTACGATCAATTATGCTCACCTGTGAGCCAGAATCAAAAAGAACACTTTGTGGATATCCACCAACCAGACACTTGAGTAAGCTTTTCTTCCCAACTAGAGGTGCTCTCGAGTTTTGAGGTGTTGGTGAATATTTTGACGTGCAATTTAATGACTGGGACTTGGTGTGTGCTCTGGTCTCTGACTGTCCCCCGGCAGAGGCCGCATCCTGTTTAAAGACGGCTTGATACGCTTCAAACACCCTACTGCTCGATGGCCAGCTTGTCCACATACAAAACAATGGTTACACTCAGGCATATTTTCTTCAGTGCATTTTGGACAGAAAGGTGATTTTACCCTAGCTTGATTGGAAGTGTGTGCTGGTGGGTGCTCAGGTGGCTTGTTGAATGTTGTAGGAGAAGCAAATCGTGACTGAGATGGAGTTTGTAGTGGTGGTGCTGCTGCAGTTCGTGTTTGGGATCTGACTTCCTGTTGCGCCATCAGAGAGGTGACCATGTGCGTCAGAGCCTCTACCTGAGTAGTGAGCTGTTGTAAAGTTTGCTGCGTTTGGTTGCTTTCACTGTTTTCTCTCAGTCTCTCATTTCATTACAACGCTCAGTCTCCACCTTAGCAGCGTTAGTAAGTGTTGTTCGTTGCCTGGGCACCTGATTAAATCTACGGAAGTGTTCATTTTCATCATTTATTATTTTAGTAACTTGGCTGAGAACTTCCTCATCACTAATTTGATTGTTAGAAATGAGAGGTCTTAATCTTTGTCGGAGTTCTGTATGTTTTGCTCCAAAGCCCTGGTAAATGGTGTGAAGGAAAACTTCTTGAATCGTCTTTGGATCATAAGCAATGTCTGTAACGGTTTGCCTTGACTGGAATATGAGTTTCTGTTTCAGACCAATCATGCGATACAAGAATTGCTGGGGTGACTCATGTTCTGCTTGCCTTGCACACATCAATTCCTGAAACATCTCAGTCGTGGCCTTTTCTCCTAAGTGAGACCTTAGGAAACCCTTTAGTTCAGAAACGGTCATATCATCTTTGTTCATCAGCATGTCCCTAAAAGTACCTGGCTTGACTATTCTCAACACGCCCCGAACTATTTCTGCCTCGGCAAAACCCTCTTTAATTCCCTCATCTATTTGTTTGCTTAGATTTTTGTAACTTATGTCTGAATTTTGGTCACCAATTTGGGCCCCATGTATTTTGAATTCACGTCGTTGAAGGTAAGAAAGGTCCCTTAGGGGTACCATCCTCTCAGCGGTTGGGTGTGATGCAGATTCATGTGTTGCGAGTGGCGGACGCGCTACAGTTACACATTGTCTAAGTCTCTCACCCAATTGGTCGTACATTCTTTTCATGTCTTCTACTGTCTGTGTGTTTGGATATGTGTTTGCATTTGTGTTAATATGAGGGTGTTGTTGTGTGTTTATATTATGGGAGGGTGAGTGTGATGATTGTGTTATGTAATCTGGAACCACTCTAGGTGGACTGGTATAAAAACTCTTCTGTGTTTTAACACCAGTCTCCAAATTACTCGGCATTTCAGTTGGACATGCAATGTATTTGCCGATTAACTCATTCAATACCAACAGACGACTCATACCTTCATCTTCAAGTTCTAGCAAGGTGTCCGACTGGGTATGCGAAATGACATAGTCCACGCAAGTCTCATCATCGTCACCGAAGCCGATGACATCTTGACATTCAGCTGCGACGCTCCTTGCGACCCGGCGAAGGTCTTGGCTTGAAAGTGTGAACAAGTTTTTCTTGATGCTCCACACCAGATCTTTCCGCGTGGTTGGCATGGTGCTATTAGTGTTGACTGTGTTAGGTTGTTGCTCCATTCAATCAGCTGTGTAGTTCGCTTAACGACAAGTGGACGTCCAGCTCTTCAGCAGCGCTGTTCCCTCTGTGACACTTGACTCCGCTCACCGTGGACACCTGCTGGCTCCTTCCTGGACTGCCGACACACGTCGTCACGCTGGCCTCGTGGTTCAAATGTTTCACTGGATCAGCTCCTCCGGCATTTGCGGAAGAGTGATCCCGGACGAGCCCCCACAATTTGTTACGGGTCCCAAGAACTTGGAATCCCAGTAACAAAAAGATTTGTTTGCCGTGTCTGAAAAGCACAGGCAAAGCAGGTGAGGAAAGGAGACACGAACCAGTCTGCTCTCATCCCAAGTTTCCTCTCTTTATTACAAAATTGTCACTTTTAAAGTGCATGTCAAAAATCAAAATTATTTTCATCTAGTTTCTAAATTCCTCAAAACATAAAATATCATTGCTATCATTTAAGGGTTTCATGTAACTCAGAGTTACATGTTCCAGTGTGATATCACATCAACTAAATAAATGACGCATGTTACACAAAAATACTTTTACGAAAGGCATTATGCTGGGAAGTTTTCTTTTTTTTTTTCTATGAACACTGACTGTTAAGAACAATTCCTTTTTTTCACATAACATATCAACACATGCACATTACACACATTAGCAATCGTTATGAAGGATTCAAGTCGGGGATGGAAGTATAGTTCGCTCCATAACATTGTGTTCAACAATGGACGTTAGCCGTTAGCTAACGCGCAGCTAACATTAGCGCTTGAATTCACTTCTAAAGTTCGCTATAAAAACGCAACTCTTTATGGTGTAAATTGATCACCTTAATGTCTTTAAGTATTCATGAGTCCCAAAATAAAGATGAAGTGCATTCCAACCATTTACTAACCTGAAAAGCACAGGCAAAGCAGGTGAGGAAAGGAGACACGAACCAGTCTGCTCTCATCCCAAATTTCCTCTGAAGGGAGGGGTGAGCGACTTCCCTCACGTCACAGTGAAATTGGGTTCAACCTCTTTTTGACTTTATGGTTCCGCTCTTTTGTTCCTACTTACTTTTTTTTATTCTCTCAAATTAGATTTCAGGTTTAATTTCACATACAGATTTTTTTTTGTATACAATTTTTCAGAATTAATATAAAAATATTAAATCACAATATTTGTGACCACACTTTTTTCTAAGTGCGTCACAATATATATATATATATATATATATATATATATATATATATATATATATATATATATATATATATATATATATATATATATATATATATATATATATATATATATATATATACAGTTCTATACCAATGTGAAGGACAATTCAAATAAAGTGTAACCATTAAACTGATCCGGAACCTGTGTATTTTAATATTTTGTATGTGGAATATTTAAAAATATTAAAGGGTAAAATGTCCTCCGATTTTAGAATGACCCATTAACTTCATTACGACACAATACGGCAGTTTCTCAATGTTTTAGTACAAATTTTCAGGATTTTTAGAAACACAAAGCTGTATTGCCAATGTATACACCATATGATGCTGTTTTTAGTTTCTTTAAAATATGAAGAATAGTTTATATTTCATACGGAGTAGGGATTCAGTTTTTTGAAATGTATAAAAATAAACTTTTCTCATAATATTTAAGTGCCATCTTGGAATACAGTAGTTTCTTTAGTGTGTGTCAGTCTCATTTCAAGCTAGCTCTCTTAGGTACCGTTTACATTAAAAGACAGTCTGCGCAGGTTTTTAGAGCATAAAAACTGTTCTCAAAGGGGACATGTTTTGAAATCGACACCATTAGCATCTGTCTAAATGCTGAAAGTTCATCTATTGAAACAATGCAGGCAGGATAAGAATTACCATCCACAAGTAATCCAGCAAACTCTTCATTTGCTTTTGTAATAGGCATCAGCTGCTTCATGGTTTGAAGCTATACCAAGAGTATGAAAAATCATTGAATGGAGAAAAAAAAAAAGCTTAGAATGGTGTTTACAAGCAATAAGGTTTTTAACAGTGTGATGTTTAGAAGTGGCGGTTTCTAATGTTTTAACTTTCATGAGGTGAAACACGCAACCAAAATCATAGAATCGTCTTTCAGTACCCTACATTTCACTATTAGTGTTTAATGAGTCTGCCAAGCATTGATCGAGAGTGATTAGGAGTGCTGACAACTCAGCAGCACTGGGCAATCGCTAAAAAGGAAATTAGAACTGTGTGATAATGCTGCAGGAACTGCATGCTTCTTTCTTCTTTCACAAAATCAGAAACAGCAGCTGAATGTACGTGATGGATGGATGGATGGATGGATGGATGGATGGATGGATGGATGGATGGATGGATGGATGGATGATGGATGGATGGATGGATGGATGGATGGATGGATGGATGGATGGATGGATGGATGGATGGATGGATGGATGGATGGATGGATGGATGGATGGATGGATATATCAAATGAGGGTGGTTTAAATATGCTACGTGACTAATGTGGTCAACAGATCAAATATCTGCTTTAAAGCTATCTCAAGAAAACACAATGCTTAAAGTATGAGAGGGAAAAACATGCAAAACTTTTTTTGAGGAAATGAAAACGTAATAAAGACTCAATAGAAGCGGAAGATGATGGATGGATGGATGGATGGATGGATGGATGGATGGATGGATGGATGGATGGATGGATGGATGGATGGATGGATGGATGGATGGATGGATGGATGGATGGATGTGTAGGTAGGTAAATACTGTAGATAGATAGATAGATAGATAGATAGATAGATAGATAGATAGATAGATAGATAGATAGATAGATAGATAGATAGATAGATAGATAGATAGATAGATAGATAGATAGATAGATAGATAGATAGATAGATAGATAGATAGATAGATAGATAGATAGATAGATAGATAGATAGATAGATAGATAGATAGATAGATGACATCAACAAATCAGTCAATATTATCTGAATAATTGGAGAATTCTTTTGTGACAGTTTGGTTTGCTTAAAATTTTTTTTTTTTTTTAAATCAATTAGTCACGCGCTCATCGCCCAAACAACATGGCAGCACTTCTGATTGCAAAGTCATTGATGCTTGCCAAGGTAAGAAAAAAAAATCCATTGCAGTGACCATCATTTTTTAGGCAGACGACATCCCGCAGGCATCAACAATGTGACTGACAGATTTTTATTTACTGTAACGACCAAACAGCAAATTCACAGTCAGTGTCGCTCTCAAGATGTTATTTTCATCCGAGTCCTTTTTTTGTTTCTTTCTCAGCGGTGTTCAGCACTAACGGGCACAGGTTCAGCAGCCTCAACTGACAATTAGTCACGCAAGAGTGATTTGTCTAGGCCCGGGACTTGATTAGCTGCTGTGATTTTACGCCCCACTGGAGGAAGCCGGCAAAAATGTCACAAGAGACGCCGTTAAAACATAAAAAATATGAGCAGAGATCAAAGTCAGCCACTGAGTAAGATTTTTAAAAGCTGTGTGTTTGTTATTCATGGTTTGCAGTTGGGGTGCATGAGGTGAGGATGAAAAGAAAGCCTGTGATTTAAAAAGTTGGTGTGAGTCCTTTTATGACGCAGATTGACCTTGACTCGCACAAAGCCAATTAACGATCTGTTATAATTTTTTTTTTGTAATTATCATAATTATGATTATTATAATAAGTAAAAACAGAAATGCACTCTGGATATGACCCTAAGTAACACTCTAAAGTCGTTTTTTCCCCCATTTTCCACTACTCATTACATGCCATTGACGCTAATAGATGTTCAATTCGCTTTAACTGTGAGGACTGTATGTGAATGTTTTCATCTTTCAGTGCCATTGACGGGGCGAAGGAACAATCCTCGCCTCTCCCAGTCAAAGTGGATTGGAAGTCTAGCGCTGTCAATGGCAACCATATAATTAAAAGAGTGCCCGGAAAGGGTTCATTTTTTAAAAATCATAATTTGTGCTTAAAATGGTTAAATATATATTATTTTAAAATATGATATCAAATGGCCTTGTCCATTTTACTTGCAAGGTATATTCAAAGGAAGGAACAGGAACAACGCAGGGTGTAAAGTAATAGTAATGAATGTATTTTTCGGACTATAAGGCAACTTAAAATCCTTTATTTTTTTTCTCAAAATTAATAGTGTGCCTTATGTACGAAACTTGGTTGGGGTCAGGGACTTCATGCCTGTTGTATTGCAACATTCCAGCTACGGTAGTCAAACGACTAATTTTATCACAGTTTACGGTAAGTTACACTAGACCGTAGAACATTTATTTATTAATAAGACAATTTACAATTACAGTTTTTCTCAATTGCTTTGGTACGTTTCTCAGATCAGACTTGCAATTTTCAAAACTAGTTGTTCAATCCTCACAACATCGCATCATTAGTGCACATCAGAAAAGCAGTTTCTCATTCCTTTGAGAAAGTTGTAGATATTTTTGTGCATCCATGCAAATGATTTTGTACAATTCTCTGCTGTTTACTACATTATCAGTCTGCTATGATGGTCAAAATGGATGATCATTCGTCTCTATTGAATAGTCTCACCACCCACAACATCTAGTCATTTCTTCATTGCATAAGGCTTTTACATGCAAAATGGATGAACATGTTGTCAGAATATGTCAACATGTGTGTGCTTATTTCTAAGCATTTTCGTTACCTATTTTACGTAACTTATTTTAACCTGCCAAAATTTGTGATAGTTTGGGACAATGTGGTTTTCCACCACTCCAGCATAATCGGGGAATGGTTTGCAACCCACAACAGAGTACAGTAATACTCCGTGCTGTCTTTTGATTTCTGTATCGCAGTGACATGGTCTGTCAAGAAATTGTAAAAGTGTAAACTACATCTTGTGTCATGCAATCAATCTCCCACACACAAAGGTGTAATTTGCAATTTTCATCAAAACATATGTACACCATCTTCAGCATCAGAGCCTTCCACCAGAGTAGCTCTTCAACTAAGAGCATGACTAAGCAATTTGACTGTCTTGTCTGTACACAATGAAACAACAACTTGTCATTCTGAGAGCACTGACAGGTTCATTGACACATAAATTTAATTTTGAGCGATAGACTAAATATTTTGAACAAAAAACTGGCTTTTGCAGGTAATCCATGTTGTTTTGCTACCTGTGCGACATGTTATGAGGATTGAACAAGTAGCTTTGATAATTTCAATTCTGAGAAATGTACCAAAGCAATTGAGAAAAACTGTAAAAACAAAGTAAAGTAGTAGTATTTTAAGTACTTTCAATTAGTCTAATTAGTATTTTAGTGGTAATGAGTATTTTAGTTTAAACGTATTCATATAAGTAAAACACATAAACAAATAAAAATGAATGATTTAATTATTTAATAAAACAATAACAATGTTTAAAGATAAAGAACAAATAATAAATGCAGTGCAGTGGTACACTAATGCACTTCATAATCTATTCTTGTGCACATTATATGTGAAAATTAACTCATTCATACATAGATTATAATCCGCTGCATTTTAACGTCGGGATATTACAGTACTCTTCATGACTTCATGAAGTAAGAGCACTCAAATTTTACAATGGCTGCCATTGCCATAGATAATAGAGCATTTTGATTGGGAATGTTGGCAATGATTATTCGCTGCCAGCCTCTCCTACTAAAAATTGATTGGGCGTTTTGTGCCATCACTGAGTGTTTTAAATGATTTTTCTCCTTATTTTACTAACTACCACAACAAATACTCTCTATACATATTGTACATATGCCTAAATTGACAGTAAAACTCTTTATGTGTTAGGCAACACTAGGTAACTTTTAAACCTTTATAAAATATTTTCTTAACATTTGTTAATATGTCGACTGACAACTAGTTGAATGACCCCTTTTTTATATTTTGAGGGGGTCTGTATCACTTTCACCGGCACTAATTAACTCTGACAAGGGTGGCAGGAACCCTGCCACACACACACAAAAAACAACAACCTACAAATGTGCTGACTGCTTTACGGCATACGTCACTTCCCCCTTTCCCCATTCATTATAAAGCGAAGTAGATGCGAACGCTTTCGCGCAAATGCTGCAGAGATAGCAGAGCAACAAAAGAGACAAAAATTTTTGTCTGAGGAGGAAAAAAAGAGAGGCCACCAGGATATAAAGAATAAACAATGGCCCAGCTTTCATTCGCTGGAGTGATGCCGCCGCCACCCACTCCAACCGAACTCGTCAGTACTGACGTGTTCGGGTGGGGTGGGGGATTTAGCCACACTAACAGTAGAACTACCAAGGAGGGATCAATTGATCCAAATCACTTTTGTAACCAGAGAAGGATCATTTGATCCTAATTAGCATATCTTTTGTGAGCACTATGGTCCTCATTAGTCATTCCCATTAATACTCCCAAAACCACAGGGTTGGATTGCTCCAATTAGCATGTTGAGTGTTTGCAGGGCATGAGTGCCTTGGCTGATGGGGGATGCGTAATCTGGTGTTATTCTAGCTGGTCTGTTGTCACTTTCAAGCCCAAAACACAGGTTGTGGTGAAAAAAAACACACCACAAAATAGACCAAACTACCGACAGGATGTGCCTTTTCTTAAGTGTTTACTTGTCTCTTCAACTCTTCCAGTTTTATCCTCTGTGTAAACCAAATGGAACATACTAGTCAGTTTTTTTTAACTTCATGCATGGAACCTTACTGTGGTCAGATTTACAGTATGTCTCACAGGTACTGTATGTGTGTGTAAACTGTATGGAGACAGAAAGGTGCCATTGGATTGTTGTCTGAGGCAATGAACACCTTTAGAGGTCATTTGTACCCCCTCCCCCACCCCCCCTCCCGAATAGGCTTGTCTAGTTGGACAAAACAGTTGTTCCTTGTCGGACAGTGGACCGCTCAGGCAGGCAATCGGGTGAACAACATTTTTACATATTCCAAAAGCTGCAGTTTGCCTACAGTACAAGGGATGGTGTAATAAAAAACAAAACAAAACATTTTTTATGTGGTGACATATGACACTTCGCCCTTCTACCGGGGCTAGGTTTTGGAGGTTGTTGCCGAAGCAATTTTTCCTTCTGCGCCCTCTTTGCACCCACATGAGCGAGTCAATTCCTTTGCAAGACCCACCAAGAAGTCAATCCATCTGTCTTAGGGGCAGTTTACATGGCGACTCTGCGACAAGAAGACGCAATGACTGTGTTGCGGAGTGGCCTTGCGTGCATATGGTGTCGGCGAAGAAGAAAAATTCTGAATCCTGCTTCAAAGTGGAAGAATTCGATTGCGGGGGATTGAGGGGGGCTATCTCTGCATGCAAATCAAAGGCTCCCGCGGCGCGACACTGCGCCGATAACGTCGCCGCCCCGACTCATACACGTCACATCGGGCGTGCGCAGCGGTGCTACTAAACTTTAAAAACAGCAAATATGGCGGAATGTCGGCTTTAATTTAGTGTTTTAATAATATTTTCAATTTAAATATGTTGAATGTTTCCATTTTTGTGCCTTTTTGAACAAAAGAAAAATGCCATTGCTTCGAGTGGGCTGGCATACTTTTTTTCTGGGCTGAGGAACTTTGGGGGGGGTCAAAGTGCATTATTTGCTACCGCCCTGTAAATCTGCACTGCCCCCTAGGGCCTGGCATGAATACTACATCGTTATCATATGGAATGGCGTACCGCACGCAGGCTATTTTTAGACCGTGACGTCGCATCGTAAAGCGGAAGTAAAGCCGAAGTGGGACATTATAGACCCGCCCTCGCATAGACCCAACGTAATTTGTGCTACTTTTCTCCGGTAATCTTTCAAAAACGAACATGCCGATCACGCATTGCTTTTTTGGAACTTTTAGAAACGACTCTAGACATTATGACACATGAAGGATGTTTTCTTCATACGTTTCCAGAAACCAAAAACTCGTGAGGAAAAAATGTGAAGACCGAATCAACTTGCGCGGACTTTTAACACCAGCTCAGTGAATCCATTCACATTTCATATGCAGCAAACATTATGTTGGGTTGGCATGGTCTTTCAGAGGACAAAGAGGTAAGCCATTTTTATATTTTTAACTTTTTTTTTTAGTGTAACGTTGTGCCATACTGCTTCTGTCTGACAATTAATGACCTGAAAAGAATTACAATGGTATCGGACTGCCACTGTTACCGTTTCTGTTATATATATATAAAAAAAACCACAACTTTAGTCAGGGGGGAGTGTAAATAAATTATAGAATTAAGATGTTTTATCAATGAAAACATTAAAAGTGTTCATTGGCTGTCACTGAGTAGCATTTGCGATCGCTACACAAGGTTAACTAAATTACCCCCAAGAACGGTAAGAGACGTAGGACAACCAGAGGATATATAAGAAAGACAGGGCCGATGGTAAAGGATAGCTTCTTGTAACAGGAGAATGTCATTGTCAGTCGCGTCGATAAGCTCATTTTTTTCCGTCTTTTTCAGCCTTTGACACTAAAGCCATCTCTTTAACTGAACATTTTTATGTTCTTCCACATCTTTGCCAGTCAATTTGGCACCAGGCACATCATTTTCGGAGAGAATTGGTAGATTTAGCGCTGTAAACATCTCCGTCGTATACGATTTCCATTCATTTCCTGTTAGGGACAAACGGTTGCTTGTCCCTACTTAGCAACAGTAGCTAATGTCATGAATATTAATGAGCGGAAGTGACGTGTTGCTTGCGGTACGCCATTGCGACATTGTTCGAATGGAGACGGGCCCATATAAATGCAAACATGAAATTTTTCTTCTTCTCGGAGAGTCACCATGTAAACTGCCCCTTATAATCAAGATGCTAAAAGCAGCTATCCAGAGTGACCCCCCCCTCCCCCTTCTCACCTAGGCAGTGACTCCACAAGAGTGTGTTAGGGGGTGGCCTGCTTGATTGCTTCTTTGAGTGGTCTATTGTTTGACAAAGCCCAGTAGTCACTTTGGTATCGGGGTCATTTGACGCCTTCCTGGTATTTCTTTGTAGCCCCCAAAAACCTAGGACTTCCACTGCTAACCCTCACATGCTATTGTTTCGCTAAAAGTTGATTCATAACCTTATTACTTTTCATCCTTCACACAGCTGCTGGAAAGAGAAATTTTGTTTAATCCATCTGCAGGCAAAAGGGAGATTGTTTTTGATTCATTGATGATTTTTACGACACTGTTCGGGTGTGTGCTGGTCCTCATGGGAAATGCAACGCTGGTCTTCATGGGAAACGGACTCTTCATTAAGGCAAAACACGGGCGTCTCTAAAATCGACCAAAACTTAGAAGCTACCAAGTGTTGCTTTAAATTGTGTTAGATCTTATTATAGTTGACATAAGACAACAACAGACGGTCTTTATTTCACATTATTTTTTCCAGTACAACAGTACAACATGTCACGGTCATTACTGTTGTTTGTCGCTTGTTTTTCAGGATCGCTGGAAACCTACACTAATTTCTGATAACAGTGAGAGATGGGAATTATCAGAACATATATGAAATATCTTGGAAGTAATACAGGATTGTAAATAGAGCTCTTACCTGAACAAACTCAAATGTTTCACACATGAGGGCACAGCTATAGCTGTGCACGGGAAAGTATCGCATCAATTATGAACACACTGTTGGAGACTGTTTCCCGCAATGCAATAAAAACACATGTAATTGTGAAAATGGTTTTGATGGAGAAAATCGCCCTGACGGAAGTTGCATTAACATTGAGAAGCTTTTTATTTTTTTTTCTTACTTGTCTAGGACTTTGAGATAAATGCTCAGAGGTTTGTAGGTTTTAACGGATCAATTTAACAATTCAGTGTAGCCGCTGTCAAACAGAGTGAAAAAGAAAGACGGATCAGCAGGTGAAAGAAGTGTATCGATAAAGCAGGACTGTAAAAGCCTCGGAGAGTATAAAAGAACAAGACACAATGAGATGTAGCAAACCATAAGTGCCTCGAAGAGGTTATCGAAACAATTGAGGCTAAGTTCAATTCAAACAGAGGATGAAGGTGCAAGTTAGAGGAGCTTGATGATACACCAAAATCAAGGGAGGTGAGAAAGGGTTGTCTTGGAAACAGTTGCTGTATCAGGATTCCGATTAAAAGGGAGGAGGGGACAATATGTGAAACTGTGCACTTCTCCTATAGGAGGTCTGCTGCTCTCACTGTGATACGTAATGCTTTTCAAATGTGTGTATTAGAATTAAGCCAAGTCAGTGTGGGGTGGCGCCTGTTTTGTCTGCTGTAAGCGAGCAGTCATCTTAAATGATAAAAGATAGCGTGTCTAATCAGACTGAATGCCAGCTTTTTCTGTAGATATGGCAGTTAAACCATTCCAATCCCACCCCTTTCATGAAGATAACAGTGCACATTAATTACAAAATTGGCATAATTTACATCATTGATGCCAATACTGCCAGCCCTACAGTATGATACATTTAACTTGACATCAAATCCATTTTAACCGGGAGGACTGTGTAGCCGCCCTTTGGATTTTGTGCAATGAAGACGTAAGCATTTTCAGATGGGTGTCAATATAGTTTTATCACTTGATGAGTGCCATAATAGATTTGAAAATATGCACCATTGCACTGTCAAAACAAGAGAAGAAAAAGAAAAATATTAATGGCTTCACTGTACTGTACAATAATTTCACGAACAAATCAAATATTAAGCCACATGTGAAAAAAGGAAGCAGTAGAATATCAAAACAAATGCGTCCTTCAAATGAAACACAAAATATTTCCATTTAAAGAACAACACAGTATATTGTTATATCCAAATGATTTGACTGACGCATGAATAAATGTCATAATTTTGCAAAATAATTACTGTTGAAAATGCCTAAAATGTCCTACAGTGGTATTAAAAAGTATCTGAACCTTTTGGAATTCCTCACATTTCTGCATAAAATCACCATCAAATGTTATCTGATCTTTGTCAAAATCACACAAATGAAAAAAGTTTCTACTTCAACTAAAACCACCCAAACATTTATAGGTTTTCATATTTTAATGAGGGTAGTCTGCAAACAATGACAGAAGGGTAAAAATAAGTGAGTGAACCATCACAATTAATATTTTGTGCCCCCCGCCCCCTTTGGCAACAATAACTTCAACCAGACGCTTCCTGTAGCTGCAGATCAGTCTCGCACATCGATCAGGATTAATCTTGGCCTATTGTTCTCTGCAAAACTTCTGTAGTTCAGTCAGATTCCTGGGATGTCTGTCATGAATCGCAGTCTTTAGGTCATGCCACAGCATCTCAATGGGGTTCAAGTCTGGACTTTGACTTGGCCACTCCAGAACGTGTATTTTGTTGTTCTGAAACCATTCTGAAGTTGATTTACTTCTGTGTTTTGGATCATTGTCTTGTTGCAACATCCACTTTTTAGCTTCAACTGTCTGACAGACGGCCTCAGGTTTTCCTGCAAAACATTCTGATTAACTTTTGAATTCATTGTTCCATTAATGATTGCAAGTTGTCCAGGCCTTGAGGTAGCAAAACGGCCCCAAATCAGGATGCTCCTCCACCAGGATGCTTCACGGTGGGGCTGAGGTATTGATGTTGGTGAGCTATTCCATTTTTCCTCCACACATGACGTTGTGTGTTACTCCCAAACAATTCAACTATGGTTTCATCAGTCCATAAAATATTTTGCCAAAACTTCAGTGGAGTGTCCAAGTACCTTTTTGCAAACATTAAACAAGCAACAATGTTTCTTTTTAGACAGCAGTGGCTTCCTCCGTGGAGTGCTCCCATGAGCACCATTCTTGGCCATAGTTTTACATATAGTTGATGTGTGAACGGAGATATTGGACTGTACCAGTGATTTCTGTAAGGATTTAGCAGACAAACTAGGGTTCTTTGTTACCTTTCTAGGTATTCTGCCCTGAAATCTTGGCGTCATCTTTGGTGGACGTCCACTCCTTGGGAGAGAAGCAACAGTGCCAAACTCTCTCCATTTGTAGACAACTTCTTTGACTGTCTATTGATGAACATCCAGACTTTTAGAGATGGTTTTGTATCCTCTCCCAGCATTATACAAATCAACATTCTTGATTGCAGGTCATCAAGACAATTCTTACCAGATTTGTGTTTTATAGTAGGCAGGGAAGCTTTAAACCACTCATCAGTGATTGGGCACACACCTGACTTAAAAAATTGATTGGTAAAAATTGGTTTCAATTGATCTTTAAGTCTCCTTAGGCAGGGTGTTCTCTTACGTATTTTTTCACCTTTTGTCATTGTTTGCATGTTTTCCACATTAAAATATGAAAACCTATAAATATTTGGGTGGTTTTAGTTAAAGCAGACACTGTTATTTCATCTGTGTGATTTTGACAAAGATCAGATCACATTTGATGGTGATTTCATGCAGAAATGTGAGAATTTCCAAAAGATTTAGATACTTTATCACACCACTGTATTTCAAACACTTTGTCATTTATGCTTACCTTTGCAAACAGCCAGATTCTCGTTAATCCGACGGGATGGGATTTGAATATTCAAATTTATACTCTCTCCACTGATTGGCCATTGGCGAGTGCGTGCTATGGTAAGCCAAGTTCTGCACTTTATATAGACAAGTAAGATCACACATATTGATAGTTTGATGTGGAATGTCACAAGTGTGAGTACCATCTGGAAGCAGAATTAACATAGCATTTGCACATGCACGCAGAGCGGAAGAAATAAAACGGGAGATCTTTTTTTTAAAGCTCTCACATTCAATCACTTGACACCTCGCGCATGCCTCGCTGACTGAATTGGAACAGCATTTGGTCTAACATAAGTCCAAGAACCCATATTGAAACACGGCCAGTGAGTTAAAATAAAACAGCTACAGTCTCACAATTATTGATAAAGTATATAGTACTTAGACAAGGAGCTAACAGAAATTTATATATTCAAACAAATTGCAGCATTATCTCACCAAATTTTGGGCCTAAATGTGTTTTGTCTCAAATTGATCCATCCATTTCTATACTGCTTTATCCTGGTCAGGATGGCGGTGTGCCTTTAGTCTTTTCCATCTGATAGGTAGAAGGGATAAAGGGATTCACAACTATTTCCCAGGGCATGTCTAGATAACAGAGCTGAAATGGTGAGACGTAGTGGAGAATTCAATCAATGCGACCCACACTTGACTTGAGTAGTGAACATGTCAGAACAAAAAAAAAGAATTCCTCTACTTTCTCCATTTTGTGAAGATTTTAGTTTTAATCATAATTGTTATAATGTTGGATTACATTGATGTACTGTAGAAGTGTGACTACTCATTAAAAGTGACAGAGACTTTCTGTTGTGTTTACTGAATCCTGATCTCCAACTTTCAATTTCCATTTAATTAAAAAAAAAAAAAAAAAATAGTAGAACTGTACACCACTATTTCTGTGATTGACTGGGAGCAAAATAATGAGCTAACATTACCCGACCAACCTTCACCAGCTTCAGAAGCAGCTGGTAATGAAAGCTAAATTCTATTATAGAACTGAGAGGAGGATGTTGAAGTCCAATTGGGTAGAATGTAATGTATTTTCTCTTCGATACCACCAGTCATTTTTGGGCAATTCTCTAAACGTTGCGTGAAGAAAATCTACTGACATTTTAGGGTTATGGTGAGAGTTAAGCACATCACAATAAATGTCTCCCTGTTGAGAGCTTTGAGGTCACACATCCCTTGGCTCAATGTCAAACCAATAAGGAGTCAATGCCTTTTCAGATATCTCAACATACAGTAAGTACGTTTGGTTTCTTGGGACTTGAGCGCTTTGAGGTAAAGTTGATGAACAGTGAAGATGTGGTCACATGACTCTCAGTTCAAGGATTATGAAGCTCTCTGAAGTTAGAAGACAGGAGTGCTTATTGTATGTAATGGTGCAATGACTCAAGAGACAACATGGGATAATCTGATAACCCCCCATCCTCCTTTCACTCTTTCCTCTGGGCTTTTCATGATATTTTCTTTGATGTGTTGAGATAATGTGGATTAGTTTGCTAAATTCAGACCATAGTTTGAAGTGACACAAATGAGATATTTTTGACTTTCACTGAATCAAGTGAGATTCTTTCATGATGGTTTTAACAGGCCAAATCATATGGAATCTGATTTCAAATCAGACCATAGCCACTTTTCTACTAAGCTTGAGAACGATAAACCGATACGACCGGATATCCAGTTTTACAGGTGAGAGATATACAGTGCTGCTCAAAAGTTTGTGAACCCCCTCAACATTTTGGAATTTTCTATTATTTCAACCTGATTTCCTAATCAATCAATTCAGTAGTTTTTTTTTGTTTTTTTAACAGTTGTGTTGTCGAGACTAAATTAAAAAGAGTTTTCATCAACTGATGTAGGTGCAAAATTGAACTGTTTGGTCACAACCAAAACCGCCATGTCTGGCGAAAAGTCAACACTGCATACCACCAAAAGAACCTTCTCCAAACAGTGAAGCATGGAGGTGGGAATGTCAAGATCTGGGCTTGCTTTTCATCCTCAGGACCTGGACAACTCCACATAGTCCAGGGAATCATGAATTCTGAGGAATATTGTCAAATCCTAGAACATAACCTGACGCCATCTGTTTTGAAGTTAAAGCTTGGCAAAAGGTGGATCATGCAACATGATAATGATCCAAAGCATTCCAGCAATACAACCAAGGAATGGCTGAAAAAGAAGAAGATTCGTGTTCTGGACTGGCCCAGTCAAAGTCCTGACCTAAATCCCATTGAAATGCTGTGGCGGGACCTGAAGCGAGCAGTTCATGCCAGACGCCCATCAAACCTCTCTCAACTGACTGCGTTCTGCAAGGAAGAATGGGCAAAAATCCCCCAAAGTAGATGTGAGAGGCTGATTAGTCACTACAGAAACCGTTTGGTTGAGGTAATCTCTGCAAAAGGAGGCGCAATATCCTATTAACTGAAGGGGTTCACATACTTTTGCACACATGATATCTGAGTTTTTCTTAAATCAACCACTTTTGTTAAATAAAGAATGACAATATAACTATTTCTTTTGTTTCAGTCCATTATTTGGAATGTCAGTATTGTGGATTTGGGTATAACTTAACATTTAATAAGGTTATTTTAGTTTTTTTTACAAAAAATCTGACCATCGCTGTGGGGTTCACAAACTTTCGAGCAGCACTGTAGCTGTATCGATGGAAAAGTTACCATCCGACAGTAATTAGCCTTTAAATATTCAATGAACCAATCATAGAGATAGAATTCGGATATCGCGAGCACAAGAATCGGCTTCTAATGCCTTGTTCAATGCATTGCTTAATATGATAAAAATTTAGCTTTTATTTCACATGCTGCGCTTGTGTCATTCACCACACAGCACACTTAGATTGACACCGCACGCATGATATAATATGGACAAGCACCACTCACATTCGTGGTTGCCTCAACCTCCCATGCATTTCGGCAGAACGGCTACTAGTCGCCATCATTACCCGATTGTCACGGGCGTGTCATAACAACGCGAGAGCTAACAAAACCACTGTAACGCACGCTCCGTAGCGATTTCTTCACAGCCCAAAACGAAACTAGTAGTAGCAACGAAGCAACATGCTAAAACAATGGCAAGTTTGAGCACCGACGCCAGCGACGTGCAGCGATTGATTTTCAACGCACCCAGGAAAACAAAAGTCAGACTTTGAAGTGACGAAGGCAGCCAGATCTGTTCGCATGGGACAGAGCGGTACAGAAATTGTGAGTTTTTAGCCCTGAAAAATAACCCACTACAATGGTGGAAAGGGCAGCACAACCCTCTGGAGATTTTGTTTCCACAAAACGCAGTCTACTTAAACATGGACATGTGGATTAGTTGATCTTCCTCAAGAAAAATCTGCCCTTCAAAAAAGATGTGGACAGTGATGAGGAAAAAAAAATATGTAAGCACAGGCAAAAGTGAATGACTTTGCTGTGTAGGTATATATAATGATTATTGACCTGTCTGACTAAAATGCCATGTTTTTATTCCCCCAATTATACCAGTGGTAAAGCATAATTTAATTATTTATTTATAATAACACTAGCAGGTTTGATTATTTCTTTTCTAGAGCTGCTGCATATAATTGATATTTTTTGTTTGTAAGATGTTTACATCGAAAGTTTGCACTTAAATTACTTACCTCTTGCGTTCAAAACACCAGGAAATACAGCAATTGGATTACTGCACTTTATTATTGTCTGTCACTGGAGTTTTATTATCAATCGCATCCAACAAAATGACGGTCATATAGTCAGCCTTTTTTTTCATAAAAAAAATAAAACATCACATTGATATGAAATTTTGTTGATTAATTTTGCTATTAGAAATGTGGTCTTTTTTATGTTTAAAATACTGTACGAACACACAACAAATGTTTACTATCGTATCGTTTTCACTCTGTATCGAACCGTATCGTTCTTAACTGTATCGAATCGTATTGAATCGCTCGGCCTTAAAAATATATCGTTTTTTAATCGAATCGTAACCTGTGTATCTAGATACATATCGAATCGGCTTCATGCCAGAGATTCCCAACCCTACTTTCTATAGGGGTGTGACAAAATATCGAAATAGTGATATATCGTGATACTTTGTATCCCAAAAGGTTATCGATATGCTCCTGTCAAGAATCGAGATATCGCTTTAAAAAGGTGTCAATGTTTAAAAAAAAAAAAAAAAAAAAAAAGAACCTTCAAGTTGCTAGCAAAATCTTCCACCATGATTTTGTCTCAGTTAACTCTAAGGCTGCCATTGACGGTGCTCGACGCCTAATCCATTTAGACTGGGAACGTTCGTTCATTCAAAACCAGAGCATTCACAGTCATTCGGTCTGATTTTCGGGGCATTTACAGGTCACCTGCTGTTCATTTTAGGGCATTTACAGGTCATTTCCTGTTCTGTAACTCAAAATAAACAGGAATTGACCCATAATATACCCCAAAATCAACAGGAAGTAACTGAAAATCGACAGGTAAATGACCTTAAGTGGCCCAAAATTACCTCATTGCCTGGCATTGGCTGCCACTGACGGCCATAGACATTCAATCCGTTTGAAATGGGAGGGATGACAGCGAATTAACATTCATTCATTCGCTGCCACCCCTCCCAGCTCAAATGGATTAGACGTCTACTAGTGATAAACTCACAGCCGAAGGATGAAAATTGTGTTTTTCTGTTCATTAGTTGCTTGTAGAATTTCCTAGAATGATTTCCTGACCGTTGTATTGATAATCGTTGTATTGCCATATCATCAGATCACATTATCGTGAGCTTTGTATCGCAAATCGTATCGTATCGTGAGGTACCAAGATGTTCACACTCCTACTTTTCTATGTGGTTTTTTAAATTTGATGTGGGTTAGATCTTTCAGAATGTAATCATGTTCTGAGCAGTTCAGTGAAATTCAGTGAAAGTGGAAATTATGGGACAATTATGTCAATTTGTATTGCTCGGCAACTGTTGAAATAGCGGCAGGACTGCATAGTAGCAGATGTGAAGTGGAGGGTAAATCTGATAAATATATGGGGGGAATAAACGATTCAAAGGCGATTTAAAGGATGGCCGAGAGGGAAATTGAAGAAGAAGACTCCAGTGCCAGAGAAAAATACAGAGGAAGGTGAATAACATTCAATGCGATAAACACAGCATGTTTTAAGCTTCTTGTTTAGTCTTTTGTTGTTGTTCTTCAGAGCATACTGGTCAGCTTTCCTCTGTGCAAGGTGCATGACGCATCTTTTTTCTATGCATGTGTGTAATTTTAGGGTTGTTGTGTATGGAAAATGAAAGCAGCAGTCTGAACAAGAAAAAAAAGATCGCGTATGACAAAAGAAATGTGATATTTTTTTCTCCATCAAGACCTGCAATCTAGCCTTAGACTTAATACCATGGACAACTGAAGAGCTGTCATATTAAAGCATTGAGGATAGTTCATCATACGTTACTGGCTGCCATTAACAGTGATGGATGTCCAATTCATTTTAATTGGGAGGGTTGGCAGCTATCATCCCCTGTCAGCCCTCCCGTTAATAATGGGTTGCTGTCAGTGCGGGCCAATGACTTAACAATGCATGGTTAATGCTGTTTGCAGTTTGATATACCATTGCCAGGGGCCTGAACTAAGGCGGCCCTAGGAGACCACTGAGATTGGCCCAAATCAATGCGAAAACAACGATTTGACAAGGCAACAATTTGTAGCTGTCAAAAATCCTCTGCATAGCAACACCTATGGATGAGAAGGCTATTTGCATAACATCTAGAGTACAGCAAAATGAAGCAAACTTACTTTAAAAAAATATAATAATAAAGGATGATGATGCGAAGGAAAACATGAGAGCAATGAGTGGGAAAATGAAACAAGATTACATAGCATGCAATCAGAACATGTAACGATATGAGGTAAAAGACAAAACAAAATTCACTAATAACAACGTAGAAATGTTAGAATTAAAAAAAAACAACCTCATAAGAATAATATAAAGTTTCACAATATTAGGTTTGATAGGGATAAGTTTGATATGAGCTGCGGTGACAATGTAACTTGCCAATGACAAAAAAAGTATGTTTATTTCATATTTCACACGGTATCTTGTGCTTTTTAATGAAATGGACCGCTTGGATGTGTGCAGAAGCGATCAATTTATTTATTCGTTTTTTTTTTAAATCCCACGCCATGAAAGTTACTTCCTGGATTGAGGAACAATACGAATGTGACGACACCAGGGTCACCATCTCACAATACAGCCATTAGCCATAGCCTGGAGAAGGGCTGCGGATTCAGCCTTCAGCAGAGGTTGCGCTAGACTTTTTCGTTGTCTGTCATTTTGACTGACAGGGTCATAAAAATCCGTAATCTATTTTTACCCGTCACTTAAATTTTTAAAATGATAATAATGACATATTCAATAGTATTTCGTTTTCATTCATTTTTGATTAACCCTAGAACACTAATGTTAAATTAGTTACTCCATCACTAACGTTGGGTATGTTTTACCCGATATATTATCCCCGATAAATTATAGTTTTCATCAATTTATGTTAAAAGTGAAAAACTGTATGCCAAATTGTAGTACTCTTCTTTATTTTACCAATTTACAATAACACATAAAATAAAAAAGAGGTACCATGGGGTACCCTTTAAAAAGGCAGCAAAATTTTTGAAAAATCAGGAAGTCCTTAATGAAACATTTCCTAACAAAAAAGATATTGGAGCTTAGAACTTGCTCTTTGGTCCACCCATTCCTGGGACATGTGAGCCTAGTCTGGTGAAGGCACAGTCTTCCTGCATCACTGACAACTGAGAGAGAGAGAGACAAAAAATGGCATTTTTTGAGAGGGGAAAAATTACCGAATTTTATTGAATATATGCATTTCCTTGGAAATTAGCATTAAGTGATGTTTATTCATGGTCATTATACTAATTGATGCAAATTATAGGACGTCTCTAACTTGCCTTATGTCTTACATGCAGTCGGTAATGGGTAGTGGATGTAGAGGCAACAGGTCCCGGGGTAGCCATTTGTCTGGTGGTATGGTCACCACACTCACGATGTCGTATTTTTTTTCTCTTATGACCTGAAGTGCTAGGCTCAATGCAATCACTATCATCCTCCTCATCATCATCACTTGATTCTGGTATATAGTCTCTATCACTGTCACTGTCATACATCACCTCTGCTTCCACATGATCAACATCTTCATCACTGCTTTCCCTGAACAGAAGATCTTGTATTTCCTTCTCTGTCAGGTATTTTACTGGTTTTCTGGACATCTTTTTTCTCACTCCCTGAGTGCTACAACTTCACTTGTAGCTAGCTAGCTAGCTAAAAGCTTCGCTCTAGTTGAAAACAAAAGAAATCTGCTCAGCTAACAATTAAAGATGTAAATTAACATTGGCTACGTGTTACTCACTTGTTAGCATGCCAGAGTAACCAAGCTTGAAGCAGAATGGCATCTGTGGATGAAATGGGGCAGAGTATGCGGCCAGTCTGAATGTTGTTTCTCTTGAAAAGTGTAAAGAGCGTCTGAATTAAACACACTAACACTAACATCGGGTAAATTTCACTCATACAATATTTACTCTCTATCACTAACGTCGGGTGAAAATCACCCGAACGCATGCCTCTTGAAAAAACTATAGCTTGGAGGAAGGAAACAAATATACCATTAATGACATCAGTGAGAAGCTTGAAGCTACCCAGGAACCCATGTAACTAAGACAGCAGCAACACAATAAAAATCACATGACAATGACTGTATGGGTGAACAAGTTTAACAGAGAATCCACACCGTGCCATCACACATCAAGCAGATGAATATGTAACTTTTTCTCCGCAGTGACAAAAACAGCTGACTGTGGCCCCAGTAGGTAGGCTACATAAGGAATAATGAAATTAACAGTTCACCTGCTGTTGCCTGAACTTCGTCTCACACCTTCCTCCTGGTGCGCATGGACTTGAATTGCGTGCCTGCTTGTGCACATCAAATGTCTCAAGTGGGATTGCTGCAGAGGCTATTGTCATGAGGTTTTAGACTTTTGCCTCTGACAGACGACTTCTCATGGCCGTTTTGATGTAGTCCTGGAGGCTGAATCGGCGCTCTGCGGCCACACTCTTTTTTCACCTCTTTTATCAACACCATCGTCGTTTTGGGGCTTTTTGATGAAACTTCGGACACTCAGCTGCCTTGACATTTTTCCGAGTAAGGCCAACGACGTGATGCATCAAGAGAGACAATAGCTAATTAATATGCTCACTCGCCACCCTGTGGTCTGGGGTGTGAATTGCAACTTGTCAAAATGACAGATGGACTTCAGTTTTTTTCCGTCGCCGTTTTAAAAAACCGGTCAACGACGGAAAATATTCGGTTAACGCGACCCCTGGCCTTCAGCCCAATGTGCTGCAGGCTTTTGTTGCTGTACCAGGGAGAGGCGTGTGAGCCTTTTTGGGTTTCAAAAAGTTTCCTTTACCACGCAGAATGGCCAAAACAAGTCCGACAATGGTGGGACCATTGGACCGAAGAGGAAGTGAGTAAACTACATGTTTTGTATTATGTCAAATACTGGGATGATGGCACACATTTGAATAAGGACGTGGCTTGCATTTTGTGGGTGACAATACTGTCTGTCCCCGAGAAGGCCACACGGCCGATGACCGGCGGCTTGTCACACACACCCCTTAGACCTCTTCGCGTGCCGGCCCACATAGCGCTTTGCTCGGCTTTGCCCCGAGCAGCCTCCTGCTCCGTCGTTTGTCCACTGAGAATGCGCTATTTTCGGCGTTCATTCCCCTCCTTCCCCTCTCTGCCTGCCCTCTGGGGCCGCAGCAGAAGGACGAGCCATAACTTGCTCGTCGCCAGTGTTCTGTAAAATTTTGTTTTGCACCCCTCAGAAATTGCAACTTTGTGTTAAAAATGGCCACGAATACAGCGGTTACAAAGTAAACACTCCAAGCTTTCTTTTAATAAAGGAATATTTACTTACATTTGATCCTGGACAGACATGTAGAAAAGTTCTCCTCTGACACATCCTGCCATGTTAGCTGCACGCAACAATGGCACGCCGCTCTATCCAGGGTCCCCCCAGGATTGATACATCTAAATTCAAGACTTTTAAGACCTTTTTTAATGCCATTTCAACTGAAAATTAATACTTTTCTCGCACCCGTTATTTAGATAATATTTAATCATATTAAAAAGATAAAGCACTAAACATCAAATTTAACCTCAATTACTAAGTGTGTTTGACAAAAGAATGCACATTTATTGAAGATACAATTAAAACAAAAAGTTTTGTGCCACAGACCAGCCCTCTTTATGTCATGACCTACCTTATTAAAATATTGTAATAATAATCGTGCTGTCAAGCGATTCATTTTTTAAAATCGTGACTAATCGCATGCTGTCAATGGTAAACTTGCAATTTTTTAAAATGCATAAATTATATATTTCAATTTCTAAATACACCTATTAGCACAGGAGTTCATCAAATTTAAGCATCATTAGAAACAAAAAAAAAAGTTTTCCTTTACACTTGTAAAGATGAATCAAATATGAATTTTCCCCAAATAACTTGTAAAAAGGGAGGCACAGAGGAAGAGCATGTCTACTGACAGTTCTGAGATCAAGGGCTCAAGCGCAGGTTCTGTGTGAATTTACCATTTTATTTTTGGGGTACTAGCTATAATTTTATCTTATATTAGACTGACTTTTTAAAGGATGAGGAACCTTTGCAGGTGCAGGTGTACAAAACTGAAGCTTTTCATCATATTCATTTTTTTTTTTTGGTTTGTGGTACATGCAAATTGACATACTCAATTTTGTTGGTTTAATCTACCAAAATAAAACAACTTTTACTTGATATTCAAAATTTGGGGGGCGTACTGTATATAGTTTAAATAAATAAAAAATTAATGTAATATATCATTACTTATGAGTGTTTTCATATTATTCATGACTAGGGATGGGAATTGATACAATTTTTACGATTCCGATTCCATTATCGATATTGCTTAACGATTCGATTCTTTATCGATTCTAATTTCGGGAAAAAGAAGAGCAAACATTTTGATTGGCATCAAGTTTGTTTAATCAGAAGTCACAACCTTACAAACTCACAACGAGGTCAAAAGAGGCCCAAAGCCTCAATGTTAACTGTGGCAATAAGTGGCAAATGCACAAGAATGTGTAACATTTTACTGAAACATTTTTCTAATAGAAATAAAAAATATTGGTATATTTTGGCATATAGGTCATTGTTCTGCCTTTGGCAATGTCCCCAAACTTTTTCCTGTGAGGGCCAAACAACTTTTCCCTTCTCTGATGAGAGGCCGGGGTCAGTTTGTAACAGAAAAAGTGTGACGATTGCAGGAGTGCGAAATGTAAAAAAATTATTGTTTTTCAGAAAGCCACAATCAAATAACCCTCTGTGGATTCTTCACGGAACAAAAGTAAATAAAATAAAAATAATAATATAATATAATAATAATAAATAATAATAGCACTATTAATTAAATAGATAATAACCAAATAACCCTCTCTGAGTTATTCACTGAAAAAGTCCAGAAAATAAATAACACTACTGAGGGAGAAAAAAACAAAAAAAAATTCAAAATGCTCTCTGGAATTGTTCAGGGGGCCGGACCAAATATGGAGCCGCGGGCCGTAGTTTGGGGACCCCTGTTTTTATTTACCAGTATATTGAAATGCATGCCTTTTAGTTTTTATGGTGCTTTCACGCTCAAGTTGTGGCGCCCTTGCGCTTCCTCATGCGAAGAAGAGCGCGAAGAAGAAGAAATGCCGCATCCAAGCCAGTGAGCCAGTTAGTGAGAAAGGGAAACACTGCCACGAGCCTACGTTCTTTGTTAATGTTTGTAAAATATCCACAGAGCCAACGCCTGTATGTATCATCTTCTGTGTTGTTGAACGCATGCTAACCGTTTGTTATGACTGTGTTAGCAGCTAATCATTGCTGATTTACGTTGATGTGAACCTGTTTGTTATTGGGGACGAAATTGATTTGTTTCATTTCTATTTTTAGTTTCAAGTGATGTTTGAATAAAGTCAGCAAATTATACCAACGTCTTCTGCATCGTCATTTGGGAGTTTAGCTAGCTGTATAGCCAGGACTGAGCCTTAGCGTCTCGGTGAGGACAGTGCAGTCTATTCCCTCCCGATGCAGTTATTTCCATCTCGCAATGACTGCAAGTCGCTTTGTTGTAATTTTTCCTCGTGAAGTGAAGACACACTTTTGAGCGTTCGAACCTACGTCATTGTTATGTTTACGGCGGCAACGCTCGTGCTAAACTATCGTAACCTTTCATTTTCACCCTTTTTCCTGGTGAAGTGTAGCCAAACTTTGGAGCGAGTGGTTCTTGGCGCCATTCTAGTTTGATGCGTCTGGACAACAAGACACGCCACGACGCAATATGCGTCTTTAGGGATCATTAAAGGGATCGTTAAGGCTTTTTCATTGTGATGTCGAGGCCTCGAAACACTCGGAACCGGTTCTGAATTGGAATCGGATTTCGATTCCCATCCCTATTCATGACATAAAATTACCGCAATTAAATGTGAAAGATTGAATGATTGATTGATAGAATAATTGAACTCACTAAAACGGCTGTCTCCCAATGCACTTATACAGTTCAGACACCTGTGTATTTCAGGGTAGTTCACGCTCATCAATCTACCTCAGAGTGCAATGTTTTGGGTTAAAATGCCCAACTTATGTTTTGCCTGAGAACGTGGATTTCACCCCAATCCTCCGTCCTTGTGCCCAAAAATAGTGCCTGGAGCCTCCATGGTGGAAGTTTTAGTGGTGCTCTCATAAAAAATATTTCATTCTGCATGTTCATTTACAGGTTATCGCTGTACTTTTATCCAAACATGCTCAAAAAAAAAATAATAATGGGTCGCACCAACATCCAGACGGGTTCACGATCGTCATGCTGCCTCAACGTGCCCCATTTCGGCCATTAAAACCCAAAATTAAGTTTTTCCAGAATCAAGTCAACAGGATGATATCATGATACTCTTTCCCTGAGGCAGAGCTGGCGGCATTGGAGACTGAGAGGTAGCCTGTTGCGGAGTATTGAATTTCAAACTACGAAATGCTAGAAGGGCCACAATTTATCGCGCAAAGCGGGGTTGCGTGATGCTGTTAGTAAATAGTTTAACTGAAAGCTTCGTTAAAAATGTGTATTACGACCGGCCCAAACGTCAGGCCGGCCCACCGGGAACTGTCCCGGTTCTCCCGATTAGCCACTCCGGGCCTGGAACTGTGCGATTGCCTGCTGTTGTGATGTTCACGGCGCGCATGCATGAGGTGCAGTGCATCGTAAAAATTCTATGCGTCATCTTCTGTTATGGATTAAAAAAAAAAAAAAATCACGGATATAATTTATGTTGCACTGAGATGTTCTTGAAAATTAAAACCACGGTGAAAAAATTCCAGACTTACGACAGCTAATTTAATACCTTTAATAATGGAAAACTAAATTCAATGCCTTTTTAATACTTTTAATAACCCGCGGGTACCCTGTCTATCACTGTTTATGTCTTCACCGTGTCGTTAATCGTGTTGAGCATGTATGTTTACGATGTTACTTGTTTATTTAGCACCTGTGGATAACATTGAGAGTCCAACTGAATGTAAAAGAGGGCTTATTCACCGCCACAACAGCTTTGGGAGCAAAATATTATAAATGTGCAAAATTTGGCAGAACACCGGGGGTTGGCCGATCGGTGAAGACAATCAACCCCGCCACCGTGTGTGACATGAGTTGGGGTAGTTTTGTGAGATTTTTCGTTTTCGAAAGGCAAGCAAAAGACTTCGAAACACTGCTGGTTCGGGTTAGCATGTCGGCTACCTGTCATGTCTCCTGTTTTGTTTACACTCTTTCCTCCATCTCCGAAGCCGGGGCAGGGAAGTGACAAAAGTCGGACTAACTCCAATGGCAAAAAATACCGTTCGGGAGGTGCAAGAAGTCGGCAGTTTTGACCATTATGCAGTCATTTTGCCCTGTCGTACTGAATAAATGCATTTTTAATATTTCGTATTCCATTTAGCACAAGACTGTTATTTGTCATGACCATACCATTTATTTAGCTATTGGGGAAAATACTTAGATAAAAAGAATAACCTGTAAAAACACTGGAGTGGAGAGATTGAAACAATCATGACATTTTGTTGCTCTGTGTCGCATTTTCCTCGTTCTGAATCTTCCCTGTCAATGAGCTGAATTGTAAGTCAGCTGAAATCATGACCTGCCGACGTCATCATCCAGCTGGGGACGCTCAAGTGCTATAAAGACAGGCGAGGCGAAACGGCAGCTTAAAAGACAAATTTCTCGTCATCTGCGCTTTGCCAAATTGTTTTATATCGTCGAAGTGTCCGACAATATGATTTTAATTCTCATAATAATGCTATTTAAGATTTTTTCTGCTGTTACAGGCAATTTAAGATGTAATGTATCTTAAGATAAACATGGGATTAGAAGAGACGAGATATCTAAAAATAAAGATTACATAAAATAATGATAATAATAGATGAAATGAGATAACATCCAGTAAATTACTATGAAATGAGTAGAAAATGTGATAATATGAGCTTGTCAGAAACAAATCACCAAAACAATGTTTATATAAAATAAATCTAGGATGAAAAATGTCAGAAAGCTATGATATGCAATATGTGTGAGTAAAGGTTGTCGAGGATTTTATATTGCTGTTGTTGTTGAAGATTTTATGAGTCGAGTTTTATTTGTTTGAGCCCCCACTGCCTTCTGCACTGGGTGATACTGAATATCAAATTGTAGTGTCATTAAACAAATACCTGACAGTGTCAGTCAAACCTTAAGCATTCTAATCACTGTGAAGGGAGAATGGAATTTCCCGGGAGCTTGAATGCATATTAGCGTATCTTATATCATGTATTGATTTTGCAATTCAACTGTTTTTCATTGAATTCCTTCCACACACTCCATTTCAGACAAAGTCAATGCCTGGCTGTGAAGAAAAACAGCACCACATAAATAATGTAGAGACAAACTGTAAACAGTACAGAAACCTATAAAACATCTGCATTTTGTATTACGATTTGTGAAAAGAAAGCTTGAGGTGAAGCAGTGGCCAAGGGCAATCTACTCTGTGTGTTGGTCGTGGAAACTGCAACCAACGTGCAACCAACTGCAAATGAAAATCTTCATTGGATTGTCAATTAAACTGATGTTCACTAGAAAGGACGCGGCAATAAGATCAAGCTGTCCCAGAAAATGGAAGCATCTAAGTTGTGTGGCCACAGTCAGTGGTCATTTGGCCACGTGCCACAAGGCTTTCAATGTCCTTCAAAGCTTCATTTGGATCGATACGACGGATTGCATGGACTTGTAAACAAAATGGCAACATGACTGTTGTCACTCGAAAAAGCCACTTACAGTAAATGTGTGTACGCAAGGTCTTTTCAAGCTGCGGCATAGTCAGTGTTGTAAACCAAAAGTTGTAGTCCTAGAGAAGTCAAATGGTTTCATTATAAACATATCAACATTTAACATTACAAATTTTTTATTTTTATCAATGTATGTGCCTCCAATATACCACAAATAAGTTGGCGTTTGACAAATATATAAATATAAAAATGTTGCACAACAGCTGACTCATAAATTAAATGTCTGACGATGCAAACCCTTCAAGTATTGTTGGGACGGGCAATGTACTATGTTGTACTGTATACAAAGTTTTAAATTTTTGAAAGCTCAGTGAGCAACAAACTACAAAGCTGTACACTGAATTGCAAACAAATAGAGAATACAATACACTGGTATTTATTGTTGGATCTTTTCAAACACCTCTAAACAGACAACAGTGTGTGGTTTTCCAAAAAGATATATTGTGAGAATGCTTGGTGTGTCCTTGCTTGTCATGAAAAACAAAAGCACAGAAGAATTCGATTTGCCTTTGACTGCACTACTGTATAAGAACGAAGAATCACCAAGATCTGGCAGGAAGATTATTATTTTCTTTTTACCTTTGTACGCTACTAGTCTTTTTTAATGAATACATAAAAACTGCTATACTCTATGTGTCCAATATTTCCAGGTATGAGCAGGGCTGCCTCTCAAAGCTCTAAAAGGCTCATTGAAACATTTTTCAAAAAAATATAAAAGCACAGAGCAAGCATTTCATGAAAATTGCGAGGAGCCTTCATTATAAATAATAAAAGGGCTGATGAGGACTATTTGAAAGAAGCACTATATTCAGAAGCACTTGAATGCTCATAAAATGATGCCTTCATTTGTTTCAATAACAGTTGAAGACTAGAAAATGTAACTTCTGCAGAAATTGTTTGCAGAAATGCTTTGCTCTGTTGGTCGGTAACTTAGGAATTGCTAGATATAGCAATAAAAGAAATTGTCAGATATACAGTGCCTTGCAAAAGTATTCGGCCCCCTTGAATCTTGCAACCTTTCGCCACATTTCAGGCTTCAAACATAAAGATATAAAATTTAAATTTTTTGTCAAGAATCAACAACAAGTGGGACACAATCGTGAAGTGGAACAAAATTTATTGGATAATTTAAACTTTTTTAACCAATAAAAAACTGAAAAGTGGGGCGTGCAATATTATTCGGCCCCCTTGCGTTAATACTTTGTAGCGCCACCTTTTGCTCCAATTACAGCTGCAAGTCGCTTGGGGTATGTTTCTATCAGTTTTGCACATCGAGAGACTGACATTCTTGCCCATTCTTCCTTGCAAAACAGCTCGAGCTCAGTGAGGTTGGATGGAGAGTGTTTGTGAACAGCAGTCTTCAGCTCTTTCCACAGATTCTCGATTGGATTCAGGTCTGGACTTTGACTTGGCCATTCTAACACCTGGATAAGTTTATTTTTTAACCATTCCATTGTAGATTTGGCTTTATGTTTTGGATCATTGTCCTGTTGGAAGATAAATCTCAGTCCCAGTCTCAGGTCTTGTGCAGATACCAACAGGTTTTCTTCCAGAATGTTCCTGTATTTGGCTGCATCCATCTTCCCGTCAATTTTAACCATCTTCCCTGTCCCTGCTGAAGAAAAGCAGGCCCAAACCATGATGCTGCCACCACCATGTTTGACAGTGGGGATGGTGTGTTTAGGGTGATGAGCTGTGTTGCTTTTACGCTAAACATATCGTTTTGCATTGTGGCCAAAAAGTTCAATTTTGGTTTCATCTGACCAGAGCACCTTCTTCCACATGTTTGGTGCGTCTCCCAGGTGGCTTGTGGCAAACTTTAAACGAGACTTTTTATGGATATCTTTGAGAAATGGCTTTCTTCTTGCCACTTTTCCATAAAGGCCAGATTTGTGCAGTGTACGACTGATTGTTGTCCTATGGACAGACTCTCCCACCTCAGCTGTAGATCTCTGCAGTTCATCCAGAGTGATCATGGGCCTCTTGGCTGCATCTCTGATCAGTTTTCTCCTTGTTTGAGAAGAAAGTTTGGAAGGACGGCCGGGTCTTGGTAGATTTGCTGTGGTCTGATGCTCCTTCCATTTCAATATGATGGCTTGCACAGTGCTCCTTGAGATGTTTAAAGCTTGGGAAATCTTTTTGTATCCAAATCCGGCTTTAAACTTCTCCACAACAGTATCTCGGACCTGCCTGGTGTGTTCCTTGGTTTTCATAATGCTCTCTGCACTTTAAACAGAACCCTGAGACTATCACAGAGCAGGTGCATTTATACGGAGACTTGATTACACACAGGTAGATTCTATTTATCATCATCGGTCATTTAGGACAACATTGGATCATTCAGAGATCCTCACTGAACTTCTGGAGTGAGTTTGCTGCACTGAAAGTAAAGGGGCCGAATAATATTGCACGCCCCACTTTTCAGTTTTTTATTTGTTAAAAAAGTTTAAATTATCCAATAAATGTTGTTCCACTTCACGATTGTGTCCCACTTGTTGTTGATTCTTGACAAAAAAATTAAATTTCATATCTTTATGTTTGAAGCCTGAAATGTGGCGAAAGGTTGCCAGATTCAAGGGGGCCGAATACTTTTGCAAGGCACTGTATCTGCCTTTAGAGTTGACCAGTATTGAATTGACTGATATAGCCGTCTTTGGAATTGCAGGTAGCTGTCATTGGAACTTGCAGCTATATCTATCTTTGGAATTGAAATACATAGTCGTCTTTGGAAATGGGCATCTTTTGGGTGTGACGGACATTTCCATCATTGGAATTGACGGATGTACTGTAGTCATTTGTTAGGCAAAGCCAATGCAGACCAAAGTGCGACCAGGGAGAAGATGGATAGTTAAGTGATATTTATTTAAAAAGACAAGGGCTGCGTTTCAATATCAGTTTTATTTGCACTTGCTCACTTACCCAAGGCACTTGCCCTCGGGAGAATCCCTGCCGCCATCTTGAGGGCTGTTCCATTTCTCTAAACAGCTGAAGTGTACTTGGTGAGATCGACGCTTGAGGGCTTAGTGATCAAGTAAACAAGGATGGTCACTTCAGATCAGTATACATCTCGCAAAGCATTCCAGTGGATCACAAAAAATACGTCCATGCGGTGACAATAATGAAGCTCAGTCACTGTTTGTTGTTCATTGAAAATGTTTGTAAATAAACATGGTCATTTTTTATTTTTATTTTTTTTAAACACCATTGGTTGTTGTCTATTTATCGCCAGAGAAGAAGAAAATTAATTAAAAAGTGAAGGAATCTGACCTTTTAGCAAGATTACTAGAATCATGCCAGCTGAACTGCCGGACCCGCGCTGGCACAGATCCAACGACACGGGCCGACGAAAATCCAACAACTGGGCCATAAGCCCAAACTCCGCGCGTTCACCTTATACTTAACTCCTTGTACTGACTCCATTTTGAAAGCTTGACGAAGGCTTCGAAACACAAGTTGACAATTTATTCAGGTCGACAACGATCAAACGGCAGGGCAAAATAGTGACAGACCCAGGCGAGGATTCAGGGTCACAATATCACAAGTCAACAAAAGGTACCCGAGAAAAATGACGACGATTAGTTAAACATTCAGTCTTTTTGAAGGCTCTCACGGGGCGGGCTGTGGGCAGAAGAAGGGTGTGCTTGGGCATTATTTAGTATTATTGTCTGTTCGTGGATTGAACAGGAGGATTCGGGAGTTACTGTCGTCAGGGCAATGGGGGTTGTGGATTTTGCCACCTCAGCGTCAAAGGGGCTCTTAGAGTCTTATCAGTGGTGTTATCAGTTGGAAAGCGGGCGTTCTCCAGTGTTCCTTGTGTTGGGATTGGACGTCCCGCCATATGCTATGGACTGTCCGGGAGGACTGATTGCGTGAGTTGGTGGTGCAGACGTGGGCTTGTAGAAGTCTTTCTTCGTCAGCGTGAATCTTTTTCAGTCAATTGCATGATGCACACGTTGGGCTTCCGTGATAAGAAGGCGTCATGTATCTCTTATGCCCTATGGAAAATATATTATGCTTGTTTTCTTTAAACTATGGTAAAAGTGTTATTTATTTTATATTGGGTGTATTAGAGTAATACAAACAGTAAATACGAGAAAAGATGCTATTCCCTGATTGATTATATTAAGTGTGTCAGAATAATGCAAAAAGTTAGAAGGTGCCTACGAGAAAAGGTGCTATCTCCTTCAGGAGCCAGCACGGTGTTTGAATGTTGCATACATAATGTGAATTATTTATAAACAAGAATAATGTAGAAAAATGCTTGTCTCTATTAAATGCTTCATTGAGTGAGTCCACTCAAATCCACTGACGCCTTGATGCTCACGCCGCTGAGAACAGCCTCTCACTTACACAATGAGTTGCCACAGCACACTTCTGCTAATGTTTGACAAGCTAAATGATGGTTGACACATTTGAGCCTTTGATGGTAGTGTTGCCAAGCTTGTCTGGCAAGATCAAAGCTACAAACCTGTCAATCATCATTCACTTTAAATAGCTAACTCCAGGGCACTGCTGACCAAGAAAAGCAGCAGGAGGAAGAGTGAGAGACTGTTTCTCACAATGCTTTGCTGGAAATTTAGACCATTCTTCTTTGGCCAACAGCTCCATATCTCTGAGATTTAAGGGTGCCTTCTCCAAACTGCCATTTTCAGATCTCTCCACAGGTGTTCTATGGGATTCAGGTCTGGACTCGTTGCTGGCCACTTTAGAAGTCTCTAGTGGTTTCACTCAAACAATTTTCTAGTGCTTTTTGAAGTGTGTTTTGGGTCATTGTCCTGCTGGAAGACCCATGACCTCTGAAGGAGACCCAGCTTTCTCAAACTGGGCCCCGCATTGTGCTGCAAAATTTGTTGTTTAGTCTTAAGACTTAATAATGCCATGCACACGGTCAAGCAGTCCAGTGCCAGAGGCAGCAAAGCAACCCCAAAACATCAGGGAACCTCCGCCATGTTTGACTATGGGGACCTTGTTTTTTTCTTTGAAGGCCTCGTTTTTTCCCCTGTAAACTCTATGTTGATGCCTATTCTCAAAATGCTGTACTTTTGTCTCATCTGACCAGAGAACATTCTTCCAAAACGTTTTGGCTTTCTCAAGTAAGTTTTGGCAAACTGCACCCTGGATTTTTTATGTCTCTGGGTCAGAAGTGGGGTCTTCCTGGGTATCCTACTATAGAGTTCCTTTTCATTCAGACGCCGACGGATAGTACAGGTTGACAGTGTTGTACCCTCAGACTCTTTCATTGAAATTTCTCCTCAATTTTTCTTTTCCATCCACATCTATGGAGGTTAGCCACAGTGCCATTGGCTTTACACTTATTGATGGCACTGCGCACGGTAGACACAGGAATTCAGGTCTTTCATTCAGGTTTTCATTCAGGATTTCATTCATTCAGGTCTTTGGAGATGGAATTGCAGCCTTTATTTCCCATGCTTCCTCACAATTCTGCTTGTCAAGTCCTAAGACAGTTCTTTGGCCTTCTTTCTTTTTTTTCCTCCATGCTCAATGTGGTACACACAAAGACACAGGACAAAAGTTGAGTCAACTTTAATCCATTTTATCTGGTTGCAAGTGTGATTTAATTATTGCCACCACCTGTTATGTGCCACAGGTAAGTAAGAGGTACTCTTAATAACACAAATTAGAGAAGCATCGCGTAATTTTTTAAAGGGTGCCAATTTTCTTGTCTGGCCCTTTTTCTGAGTTTTGTGTAAAATGTAGGGCTGTCAAACGAATAAAATTTTTAATCGGGTTAATCACAGCTTAAAAATTAATTAATCGTAATTAATCGCATTTCAAACCATCTATGAAATATGCCATATTTTTCTGTAAATTATTGTTGGAATGGAAAGATAAGACACAAGACGGATATATAAATTCAACATACTGTACATAAGCACTGTATTTGTTTATTATAACAATAAATCAACAAGATGGCATTAACATTAACATTCTGTTAAAGCGATCCATGGATAGAAAGACTTGTAGTTCTTAAAAGATAAATGTTAGTATAAGTTATAGAAATTTTATATTAAAACCCCTCTTAATGTTTTCGTTTCAATAAAATTTGTAAAATTTTCAATCAAAAAATAAATAGTAGCTCGCCATTGTTGATGTCAATAATTACACAATGCTCATGGTGCTGAAACCCATAAAATCAGTCGCACCCAAGCGCCAGCAGAGGGCGACAAGACACCAAAAAACACAAGTAACAAGTGGACATGACACTGTGCTGTCATTTTAATCTGTTTGAGCGGGGCATGTGCATTAATTGCGTCAAATATTTTATCTTGATTAATTTAAAAGAATAATTACCACCCGTTAACACGATAATTTTGACAGCCCTAGTAAAATGATAATGATTTAATTTTTTTCCCAATCTCTTTTGTGTTTTTTCATTGCAAGCAAAATAAATGAAGATGTTACTACCAAAGCATTTGTAATTGCAATCATTTTCTGGAAAAAATTTAGCGTTATCTGACAGAATTGCAGGTGTGCCAATACTTTTGGCCAGCACTGTATATAAAACATATCCATGAAAATGTAAATCTATAAAACTGGTTAAAACATGGTGTAGTAAACAGAGTAAGCAAAAAAATATATATATATGAATCCCAACCTGGAATTTATGAGACGTTTTTGAAGAGTTGGCAAAGTAGGTTATCTGTAACTATCTGGCAATCCGTTTAGTGTGTAACCCTGCCTCTCATTCAATATCAGATGGGGATACAAAGGCTCTACAATACATCATACTTGATGACAAGACATATAGAAAATGGATGAATTGATTTTCGGCTATGTTGTAACATCAGCTCATCTGACAATTATGTGACTTGTATTCAATCAAAGCTCAATGTAGGTCTCAGCGAACAGAAAAAAAGCAAATTTATCGCAGGCATTCCTGGCCCTTCGAGATGAAATATGATGACATTTAGCCTTGAGATTAATTCCAGCCAAGGTTAACTTCAGATTCTTAAGAGGAGTGCTGTGATTGTTTTTTTTTGTTGTTGTTGAAGCTCTTACAGTATGGAGACTTCTGTGTTGGTGTCTAGATAAAGTCACTTATCCCAGCGATAGTCAACCATGCATATTATATCTGCACACGCACGCCAAACATAAAGGCGAGCCAAAAAAAATGTTTGATTCAGAGTAAGGGAGGAGAGGACATGCTGCATGACGGCGTTAATTGAGAATTGCAAATAAAAACATTTAATGGAATAAACCATAAGCCTAACTCCCTCCAGACAAACCCTTTCACTTTCCAACCCACATTAAAAATTTCTATGTGATTTGAAAGGGAGTCTGCGAATGCTTTTGTGAGGTCCAAGGCCTATTCTCGTTCACGGGCTTTAGGTCTTATGGAACAAATGAGTCCTTCCATAGCTTTTTAGATTTTAATTTTTTCACTGGAAAATGAAATGAGGCTTCAACAAGAAAATAATTATCCAAAACATCTTGATAAAATGAAATTCAGACAGTGCTAATGCTTTCCGATATGATTTATCTGAGACCAAATAAGAATCTAAAGTTCCAGAAAATCCTTTCAATTTGCACTTTGCCCTCACTCAAAACTTTTCAGCCGCTGTTCTTCCAGCTTTCATGTGATCCAATTTTTTATGGGGTATTGGCACACTATTTCAACAAGCTACCATGTCCTAGAGCTGCGTGAAGAATTCTGAGAGCTTCAGAAATTTGTAGTGGTAATGGGATTGCAGAGTATTTGGTTGAAACGGTTTGCAAATATTAAATGGTGTTAAAAATAAATGGGCAAAGAAATAAAATTAATACTTAAACTGAAATGTTTGACAGGGAAAAGATGGGCCTGCATTCCAAGAAGAAGGAAAAACAAACATGTTACTGATGCATCGCAGCTTCTTTTTTTTTTCTTTTCTAACTTATCATTATTATTACTGTACTTTTCGGACTATAAGGCGCACCTGACTTTAAGCTGCCACCCACCAAATTTGACATGAAAATTGCGTTTGTTCATAGATAGTAAACCGCACTGGACTATAAGCCGCACCCATCCTCACTATATTATGGTATATATACACCAAAAGATATTATCCGGCAACACTTTAACTGACAGCGGCATTATAGGATGTCATAAGACGAAATGAACCACCATGAAGATTTGAACCAATTTGCTGCAAAGCTTAATTGCTTCAAGAAGCTTCATTTGGCCATCACTGCTCCCTTTGAGAAGACATTAAACCTCTGCTGCCACCTTCTATACACACTGTTGTCGTCAAACATGCCTCCTAGCATGCATTGCAGCGCTACATATGTAAATAACAATCGAAATTCATGTTCTGTGCTAATTATTGCTTCAGTCACTGTTCCAGTTGTTTCATGAATTGCTAGTAACAATTGATTTGACAGTGGCGCCATAAGGCTGTCATAAGACTATCTTAAGTATGACATGACACTTCAATGAGCATTCGTGAATGCTTATGACGGGTCTCATTTTGTGTCATCCGACAAATGATTTCACTTTTGAATGGATGTATAAGAGCCGAGCTGGTCATAAATAGAGTTATTGACATAATTTGCCTGATGACCCTTAATGACATCTGTCATAAGCATTCATAATGCCCATGATATTGTCATGTCATAATTATGACGGTCTTATTGCAGTCTTAAGATGCCAGTGTCAAATAAAGTGGTACCTATTAACTCAAATACCGTATTGGCCCGAATATAAGATGGAGTTTTATTTGCATTGAAATAAGCCTGAAAAAGAAGGGGTCTTCTTATATTCGCGGTCTAGACATTATACCCATTCACGATGCTAGATGGCGCTAGATATCATTGAAGCGATGTTCTGTCTCACAAGTTTAACCAGTTTGCATTATTTTATTGCAATGTTTTTCCTTATTCAGATTTGTTTCAAGACTACAGTTACAGTTAGACTTCACTTTGATGGTTAGTGCAGTTATTGCAATTTTGTTGTTTTATCACAATAGATTGGTTTATTTACATTTCAAAAACCAGAAGCCATTCATTTACGAATGTGATTGCAGTTTAGTTTACATATTTAAATTTTCAGATATTAAGATTTGAATGAGGCAAAATAACATGATTTTTCTCTCAAATACATTGTTATAATCATTTGTTTTGGACGTACTGTAATTATTTTCTGTATAAAATTTATTTGGTGTTCAAAAAGTCTTTTTTCAAACTTCAGTCATGAAAAACAGGGGGTCATCTTATAATCAGGGCCGTCTTATATTCGGGCCAATACAGTAAATCAACAGATAAGCCGCACTGGACTATAAACCACAGGATTCAAAATGAGGGAACAAAGTAGCGGCTTATAGTCCGAAAATTATAGGACTGTAGCATGAGTTGTTTAAGATTTACTATACTTCCAGAATTATCAATTGAACTTTCACGAACAACTATCAGAGATCTAAAAAACAATTTGACAGCCATGAACATTTTTCATTGGTTAGAGAAAGTATGAGCTATTTTTTCTGATACCCAGTCAGCCTGGGAAATAATTCTGTGTCCGTTACTAGGGTTGTGACAAAATATCGAAATGGTGATATATCGTGATACTTGGTATCCCAAAAGGTTATCGATATGCCCCTGCAAGAATCGAGATATCGTTTTATAAAGGTTTCTTTAAAAAAGAAGAAGAAAAAAAAGGAACCAACAAGTTTCTACCAAAATCTTCCACCATAATAGTGTCTCAGTTGACTCTAAGGATGCATTAACTGTTCTCAACGCCCAATCCATTTAGACTGGGAAGGTACGTTCATTCGAAACCAGAGCATTCACAGTCATTCTGTCCAATTATTAGGGCATTTACAGGTCACTTGCTGTTCATTTTAGGGCATTTCCAGGTCATTTTCTGTTGAGTTTGAGTCACTGCCTATTCATTTTGGTGATTCCCAGGTCACTTCCTGTTCTGTAACACAAAATAAACAGGAAGTGACCCATAAAATGACACCAAAATCAACAGGAAGTAACTGAAAATCAACAGGTAAATGACCTTAAATGGCCCAAAATTACCTCATTGCCTGGCATTGGCTACCACTGACGGCCATAGACGTTCAATCAGTTTGAAGTGGGAGGGATGGCAGGGATTCATTCGCTGCCACCCTCCCAGTTCAAATGGATTGGACGTCTACTAGTGATAAACTCACTCCAATTCACAGAAGAAGCTTGATTTTCTGTTTATTAGTTGTTTGTACAATATCCTTGAATGATTTCCTAACCAATGTATCGATAATCGTTGTATCGCTATATCGTCAGATCACCGTTATCGTGAGCTTTGTATCGCAAACCGTATTGTATTGTGAGGTACCAAGCGGTTCCCACTCCTATCGGTTACCATATCTGTAACATAAACCACTGCAGGCATCTATTTGGCTGAGCAGCTTCAACATTATGACCATTAACTCATTTGCTTGATGGCAATAGGTGTCCAATCCATTTTAAATGGGAGTGATGGCAGGAAATGATCATGGTTGCTGTGCCTTTGTTCTAGAAACTGCAGTTTTATACTAAGGAGTCTTTCCTTTTGCTGCAGTGGTTTGCTGCACTCAGCTGCACTCATTTTCCTTACTATCTCATGTTGAGGAGGAGACCATTTTTGATTAGTTCAATATGTTGTAGTTTGTGCATTTATCCACAATGACAGAAGTCCCATTTTTAATGGGAAAAACGCGAACTAAATTTATGAAGTTGTGTAGTCTGTGTTACAGGTCTTACAGATGCACATTCTGAATGTTCTTAAACGAAAAGGCAAGATTTAATATAAGTGATCTTCATGTGAAATATGATGCTCAATAAAATACATAAAAGTAGCCACACACTCCTTACAGTTTCTTTATCTTTACAATATGTCACTGCCTTTTTTCATTCTCTGTGTAGGACTCAGGTGAAGCCTGCTTCACTTCCTGGAGGCATTAAATATTGTTTCTCCAATACACGCATATCACAGTAGGTAGCCAATACTTTATTAGTAGGCGGGACAATCTGAAATGCTCGCATTTGATTGGCTATATAAAACTGACCTTTTAAAAATGTTGGCTATTTTGCCTATTTCCTGGAGAGAGGGCTTTTATTAACATTTTTCTCTACTATTTCGCATTATAAAAGTGTTTTTTTTATTGTTAAGAAGGATTCTTTCCGCTGTGATGCACTTGATCAAAACCTTGTCTTTGTTTTAACTTCTTCACTACCGTTGTCAGCAATAGATGTCAAACAATTGTGACAAAAGATTACCCAAGTGGACAAAATGAGGTTTAAAACCTACAAACATTTTCAGCAATGGATGTTAAACCAATGCAACAAAGAAATCTCTAGTATACAAAAAGTGAGGGTTTTTTTTTTCAACAGGAACAAAACACAAGAATTTCTGAAATGAAATGTTGGCTGTAAATTTAGTATGGTGTTATACTTATAAAGCGCTTTTCCACCTTTCAGCACCAGTGTAACAGCGCTTGAATAGTAGGCTATTTTAATGCTTGTTGGCATCCACATAGCCCTTTCCCACTGGCCAAAAAACCCATGTCAACCCACTAACAATCAGCTTTTGGTGGCAGTGGGAAAGGTGCAGCGACCCGTGTCAATCAACCCGCCAAGCGACTCGCGTTAAAATCACCTTGGCTCTGATAGTCATGCAGTGTGAAAGCAAAACCCCAGGTCCAGTCAACACCCTAATCTACGTGGTGACGTAGGCTCTTACGTGATGCGTCATAACAACGTGCCAGTCGCCTCCCATTTAACACGCCCCACAACCGTAGTTACGTCGATGCTAACAACAAAGCTAGTAGAAGAAGAAGAATTCACGTCGCCTGCGTTGCCTCAGCACAAGCAGAGTGTTGATCCTTTGCTGCATTTTGACCATTTTGAGGGCAGTAAAAAGCATGAAAACAGAGAACACAAACGGAAACGAGGCTTCCATGTTGCTCTGGATTGTTTACTTCCTTGAACTGAATGAATTCGGTCGCACTTGTCTACGTTCATCTTAGTGTGGTGACGTCACGTAACCTTACGCACGGCTGAGGAGGGGTGGGGGGGTAGACGGGTGAAAAAAACAAAAAAAGACACAGGGTTTTTTTTGGGCAATGGGAAAGGTGCCAAATGCCAATTTCTAGTGGGTTGCATCGGCTTGGAAAAAAACACGCGTTGACCCACTAGTTTCACTGGGAAAGGGGCAACAGAGTTGTAAAATAGACTCTGAATTATTCCTTAGACCTTTCAGGAGTGTAATATTTTAATGGCATAGTTCTTTGGTGGCAGTCACCACTTGACCTATGTTAAGATGACAGATATCTTGCTTATATGAGATACAGTAATAAAAACAAAATGCTAATGTATCCCTGGCCCAACCAGCTACTACTTCTCAGCTACATTCATGTGAAACAGCCAGTGTGATTGTGTTCCATGTGTAGAGAAAGAAGCAGTGTGAAGCAACAACAGGAGAGTGATGAGGTTGGTTACGTGTAAACATCAGTGAGGGACACAGACTGCACTATGGCAACAAGCTTTTAGGGAGATAAACAGACACACCATCAAAGCTGGGAGGAGCACCAGGTTGCTATAAAATCTTCTTCAAATTTGAACAATTTGAGGCAAAAACTGGTTTATTCCTTATATGTCGCTGCGTCTGCACTTTTATAACTAAGCAGTTACAGTCACTCAACAACAATGGGGCTTTTGCAAGCATTCTGCACATAAAAGCTCAAAACAACAAGGGCGATATTCTCCTCCAATAAATGCCACTGCCAAAAACGCTGCAAACAGTCAATGACAGAGCCACGCAATGTTCAATAACGTAATAATAAAAATGACTAAAAAAGGGTGGGAAAGTATAATTTAAGAGAAAAAAATTGATAGAAATTAGATGGAGAGATTGTAAAGTGGAAATAAAGTACAGTGGTACGACATACGATCACTTCGACACACGATCTTTTCGACATCCGACGTAACATTTGACTCGCTATTTGTTTCTACATCCAAAGATATGCTCGAAATATGATAATATATGACAGCGCTGCAGTTTGTTTACCCGCAAGATGGACACAAGCAGATTTTCTTGTGAGAGAAATCAGCACGGGTTCCACAGAAGGTTAGTGTAGGTGGTGAAAAAGGTGACACTTACCATTGAAATGAAGTTGGAAATGATAGAAAAATATGAGCGTGGTTTGCGCATCGGTGAACTGGCTCAACAATATGGTTGTAGAATGTCCACGATCTCGACGGTCCTCCTCCGACCTCCGTTCGCCACGTGCTGCGTTCAGCACGCAAAACCCCTGCCACATTACAACCCGATTTGTTACATTATTACAGGAATTATTATTTTCATTATATTACTATTATACATTTTTATTGATAATTTATTGGTTTTACTATGTGTAATTGCCATTTGTAATAGTATTAGCAGTATTTATTAAGGATTTAGTGTAGGTTTTCGGGCTGTGGAACGAATTCATGGAATTATAATTTATTCTTATGGGAGAATCTTGCTCTACATACAACCATTTCGACTTACAAACAAGGTCCTGGAACGAATTAATTTCGTATGTAGAGGTACTATTGTATGCTGACATATATTGTTTTCAAGACCTCAATTATTGTTGAGGTCAATCTGACGTGAATACATTTGCTGTGAGAAAAATAGAAGAAGGCATAGTGAACTCATTGATAGTCAAGAAACACAATGAGGTAAAAGTACATTCACTGTTTTTTTGTTTTTGTTTTTTTCATTTTGCAGAGGACCCCCAACGTCTACACTGTGCTTTGTCGCACTTTACGTGCGTGGATTTACACTTTACATAATAGGTCCTGTCAGAATGAAAAAGAAAGCTTGTGACAGAACTTCTGTTCCTATGACAAATGAAAGGAAAGGCCACCTGTAGACATTGATTTTGTAAAGATATGAATATTTGCCAGAACTACCGTTAAAATGGATTAAAGGTTACCGTCTGCGTCATTTTGTATATGCCAGCAGACACAATGGAGCCTGCTTTTTCTTATCTAAACTCAAGGGCTAGATTGAGAGCACATGCAATGCACATCTAGTTCATAGATTGCATCGGTTTGGTTTTTGGGTATTCCAACTGTTAGGTTCCTTGTTGATGCAATATAAAAGCCCTTTTTTGCTCCTATTTTTGTTTTGAATGAATATGATTATTTGTTTTGAATAGTACAGAATTATCACCTGACTGGACCAACGTCATGTCATCAATTTACCTTGATTCAATTAAATATCGTCTGGGTCCTTTAAGATTTCGTTTTAACTCTCATTGCTTTATACTGACCATAAATAACAGTTTGCTTATAGGTTCTTAACAATTTCAGATGTGTTGATTAATAAAAAAAAATAATAATAAGTTGCATCACACATAGTTAATTGTTTTTGCAAATGTGTTCAACAGTGCCCATTAAAAGAAAAATGACTTTGTGCTCTGATGTAGTTTCTCTATTTAATCCCATTATCCTGGCAAGTGTGCTTTAGTAATTATAGTGAGCGTACCATGGAACCATTAAAGTAATATATACACACACATACTGTCGCAACATAACATTTAAGGATGATCAAATAAACCTTACGAAGGTAACCTAAATAAGTTTCTATTCTGGGGGACATCCTTAGACCAAAAGTAATTAAATCACTTCACGTTATGTCTTATGGAAACACAAAAGGTTGATTTATGAACAACTTGGAAGTCTTATTTCAGTTTTTGTCCATTACAGTTACTATGAATTCCCAGTAAGTCAACATCTTCATTAAGTGAAGTTCTAGGCTTCTTGGAAGAAGACCGTGACACATCATCTACATCAGTGATTCCCAAACACATTAGTGTGCTGAGAGAGGCCATTAGGTGTGTAGCGAGAAATATCCACTTTCATTTAATTGGTCCCAAAATTATTTAAGATGTGTTTTTCTTCAATTCCTGAAAGCTATCAGCTTTGTGTTTTCACAGATTCAGACTTCACGCTTACCAACTGTACAGTATGTGTGGGTGAGTGCGTGCGTGTGTTTGCGTGCATGCGTGTGTGCAATAAATTTCAGTAGATTCAAATCATGAAGGCAACTGAGTAGCAGCAGTGCCGATTATAGCGTGCCAAAGATGAGAAATAACAGATTACACCACCATAAAGCCACTTTATAGTGTTGAATATCGACCAGTTTATTTATTCGGGAAAAGAAACAAATAGAGGTCGTAACTTTACAGTGCAATGGCCCGAACGGTGCTATATACAGTGGTACCTCTACATACGATCGCTTCGACACACGAACTTTTCGACATCCGACGTAAAATTTGACTCGCCATTTGTTTCTACATCCGACGACATGCTCGAAATACGACGACAATGGCAGCACCGCAGACGAATGCACGGCGGATTTTCTTGTGTGACAAATCAACACTGGTTTCAGAAAAGGTTGGTACAGGTGGTGAAACAAGGAAAAAGTTGATGCTTACCTTCTAAATGAAGATGCAAATGACAGAAAAATATGAGCGTAGGGTGGGCATCCGTGAAATGGCTCAACAATACATCTCCACGGTCCTCCGCCGACCATCGTTCGCCAGTCTTTATAAGTTAAGCTGACAATTCTTATTGTGGTAACATCTCCAGAGAAATCGCCAACTTCGCCACGTTTTTATCATTTATTTCACAACTTATTCAAAACAAAAACACCTTCTGTCTGCCGCAATTGACGGTGTTAAGAAAACATTCAAAGTGAAAGTGAAACTCAAGCTCACCGATCTGCCTCTGGCACGTCAGCACCGCGGTGCGTTCAGGGTCAGCAAAAAACGTCCGCCACATTAGAACCCGATTCGTTACATTAATACAGGAATTATTATTATTATTATTATTATTATTATTATTCCGATTTTGATTTATAATTTATTTGTTTTGCTATGTGTAATTGCCATTTGTAATAGTACCAGCAGTATTTTTTTAAGGATTTAGTGAAGGTTTTTGGGCTGTGGAACGAATTAATGGAATTATATGGTTTCCTATGGGAAAATCCTGCTCGACATACGACCATTTCGACTTACAAACAAGGTCCTGGAATGGATTAACTTCGTATGTAGAGGTACCACTGTACTTTCCTTGTACTGTTATGTAATGTACATGGTGCACTGAAATCCCAAATTTGAGACTAAAACTTTGAAAGCTAATTTTGCTGAGTTCACTGCTAAGTGTGTTTTGGTGGGATTTTTTTTTACTATCGGAAAATGATAAGGATGTATGTGTAGACTAAAGTGTTTGGATTGTAGAAAAGTCGAAAGCAGTAGCAGTGCTGTTAAACTTTGCTGACGCTACCTTTTCTTTATCTTGAGAGTTGCGCATCTTATACCCAATGTACAACGATACCCTCAATTAAAATGGACAGAATTTGTTACAAGGTGCAAAACAGTTCAACCTTTCATCCTCAGAGATTTTCCACAGTGCATCAAATCTTGTAGTATTTCTTAATAATTGCTTTGCACTGTAGCCACAGTAGCTTGAAAGCACTTGGATATGGCTTAAAGGCTTTTCACAATGCGCCACAGCTGCAGGTCTTCAGTAAGCTCATTTGCGGTCTTTCACCTATGGAGTTGATTCTTATTCCTCGTGAATCAGGATGCTTTAGAGCAGCTTGGACCATTTGAAATGGTTTAACAGTATACAGTGGGGCAAATAAGTATTTAGTCAACCACTAATTGTGCAAGGTCTCCTACTTGAAAATATTAGAGAGGCCTGTAATTGTCAACATGGGTAAACCTTAACCATGAGAGACAGTATGTGGAAACAAAATACTCAGAAAATCACATTGTTTTATTTTTAAAGAATTTATTTGCAAATCATGGTGGAAAATAAGTATTTGGTCAATACCAAAAGTTCATCTCAATACTTTGTTATATACTCTTTGTTGGCAATAACGGAGGGCAAACGTTTTCTGTAACTCTTCACAAGCTTTTCACACACTGTTGCTGGAATTTTGACCCATTCCTCCATGCAGATCTCCTCTAGAGCAGTGATGTTTTGGAGCTGTCGTTGGGCAACACAAACTTTCAACTCCACAGATTTTGTATGGGGTTGAGATCTGGAGACTGGGTAGGCCACTCCAGGACCTTGAAATGCTTCTTACGAAGCCACTCCTTTGTTGCCTTGGCTGTGTGTTTGGGATCATTGTCATGCTGAAAGACCCAGCCACATCTCATCTTCAATGCCCTTGCTGATGGAAGGAGATTTTCACTCAAAACCTCTCGATACATGGCCCCATTCATTCTTTCCTTTACACAGATCAGTCGTCCTGGTCCCTTTGCAGAAAAACAGCCCCAAAGCATGATGTTTCCACCCCCATGCTTCACAGTGGGTATAGTGCAATTCAGTATTCTTTCTCCTCCAAACACGAGAACCTGTGTTTCTACCAAAAAGTTCTATTTTGGTTTCATCTGACCATAACACATTCTCCCAGTCCTCTTCTGGATCATCCAAATGCTCTCTAGCGAACCGCAGACGGGCCTGGACGTGTACTTTCTTCAGCAGGGGGACACGTCTGGCAGTGCAGGATTTGAGTCCCTCGCGGCGCATTGTGTTACTGATAGTAGCCTTTGTTACTGTGGTCCCATCTTTCTGTAGGTCATTCGCTAGGTCCCCCCGTGTGGTTCTGGGATTTTTGCTCACCATTCTTGCTATCATTTTGACGCCACGGGGTGAGGAGGGAGTTGAAAGTCCGTGTTGCCCAACGACAGCCCCAAAACATCACTGCTCTAGAGAAGATCTGCATGGAGGAATGGGCCAAAATACCAGCAACAGTGTGTGAAAAGCTTGTGAAGAGTTACAGAAAAGGTTTGACCTTTGTTATCTTCAACAAAGGGTACATAACAAAGTATTGAGATGAACTTTTGGTATTGACCAAATAATTATTTTCCACCATGATTTTCCACCAAATATATTCTTTAAAAATCAAACAATGTGATTTTCTGTTGTTTTTTTTTCCAGATTCTGTCTCTCATGGTTGAGGTCTACCCATGATGACAATTACAGGCCTCTCTAATATTTTCAAGTGGGAGAACTTGCACAATTAGTGGTTGACTAAATACTTATTTGCCCCACTGTATGTCTGGTTTCTACCAAAGACTTTGCAAAGCCTATGGTAACTTGGTAAGTCTAAAGGGTATAAATAATTTTAGACGTATGCCACTTTTTTGCTGATATGTCAACAAAAGCAAAGATACATTTAGATATTTCCTGACATTAACAAAGCTGGAAACACAGCCTAAATACAGTTTGGGTACTAGCTAGCAACATGTTTTGGCAGCAGTGGAATGAAACCTCACACATAAACCAAAGTGGTTGTGTTGGCCACTCTAGCATGAACAGCACGCACAAGCTGATCAAGTGTTCATATTGCTTGAGGTCAGCGTTGTTGACAGACCACTCCATTATTTCAATTCCCCAAACTGTTAAGATGGTTTCTGATAAACACCACTCTGTGGGCGTCACTACTGTCATCTTGGTGAATCGAGTTTAAACTATAGTCCTAAAATGTGCATGCTGCTTGTTGTAGAATCCCAGAGTCATCGTGACATCTCTGCAGGGAGAATTTTACTCCCCACTTTCTACCATGCAACACTCCAATTAGGCAGATAATTGTTGGCACCTGGGAATAAGTGAGGTTTGAAACAGTCCAGAGAAACGGAAGAAAAGGCAGTTTGACATAGGGGCTGTTTACATGGTGACGCTCAAAGAATACGACAAATTTCATGTTAGCATTTATATGGTTCTGTCTCCATTCGAACGATGCCCCAATTCCGCGTGAAAAAGGATGTAGTATTCATGCCAGGCCCCAGAGGGCAGTGCAGTTTTACAAAGCCACAGCCAATGATGCTCTTCCTTGACAACAACCTCCTCAGCCCGGAAGACAATATACCCGCCCACTCCAGCAGTGCCTTTTTTAAAAATTATTTATTAACCTCACACACATTTTATTTTGCATTTTTATTCAATGTTTTTCTGTATATTTAATTTTTTTCTCATATTTGTTGTCTGTTTGCGGTTCTTCACCAGTGTTCTCACAGATTCAGAGGTTTTTCGTTGTCTGTCATTTTGACTGACAGTGTCATAAAAATCCGGTCATAATCTATTTTTACCCGTCACTTACATTTTTAAAATGATAATAATGACATATTCAATAGTATTTAGTTTTCATTCATTTTTAATTAATATTCTGTCCGAACAAGCTTAAAAAGAGGCCAACAGACAGCGGAGTGCACCAATCAGCGACGGGCAGACGTGCTGTTAGCAAAGCGACGAGGGCAGGACGAGGGACTTGCGCGCGGAAGTAAACATGTGAGGAGAGTGGAGTTTATTCAACATGGCTAGCGCGAGACAGACTGTTGTCAATGACTCGTGTCGATGTGTTTTAGCTCATTTAAAACTGAATTTACTGTGGATTGGAACATATTCTCGGCTCTCCCGTTCGCCATCCCTGTTGTTGTAGAGACGACTTTCGGCGCGCAAGAGTGACGTTGCTCGTGAAGAACATGTCACGCAAATAAACAAATCTGATTTGTCGATTGATTTTGTACCTACTCGAGAGGCCGTTAATGGGCTGGGTCCCAGACTTTTCTCTCAGTGTTTGAAAAATACAGGGAGAACAGTCTGGCCGTGCCAGGCAAACACTCAGTTGCCTTGACATTTTTCCGAGTAAGGCCAACGACGTCATGCATCAAGAGAGACAATAGCTAATTAGTATGCTCACTCGCCACCCTGTGGTCTGGGGTGTGAATTGCAACCTGTCAAAATGACAGATGGACTTCAATTTTTTCCGTCACCGTTTTAAAAAACCAGTCAACGACGGAAATTATTCGGTTAACGTGACCCCTGCACAGATTACTTGTAAAAGTGATTCAATTACTGATTACACCTCAAAAAAGTAATCTAGTTACTTTACCGATAACTTTATATCAAAGTAACTAAGTTACTTTAAAAGTAATTTATCGGTAACTTTTTACCTATTTTTCTCCCTTTGCTGCCTCAACATAAAAATGACAAAAGAAAAATGTCATCGCATGTAATTGATTTTAAAGGGGAAGATCAGATTTTTTCACAAAAGGCTTAATCTTCAAGTTAGCGGGGGTTTAATTAGTCGATGAATTTAATTTCAATCACCATTTACTATAGGTACACGATAATTATTGGTCCGATAATTATCAGTCCGATAATAGGAATTATGACGTCATCCCAATACAAACAATAACACAATTAATAGGCCCGATAATATACAGGTACAGTATAATATTTTTGCTACAGTGTCGGTGGATTGAGATGTGTGCGTTCGTTTCCACGGTGAAGGTGTGGCACAAACTAGGCGCTCCTTTTCTGTTACGTACCGATCAAGCGACGGCAGTGTGCAGCTGGCTAGTAGCAACTTTTTCAAGTTGTCAGTGGAAAACGCTTCACGCGCAATTCGTAACAAATGCAAAGCCGAAGTTACACGAGGAGGGGAAAAAAGTGTTGAGCTACAACACAGCTTAATTAGCCACTTAAAAGATCATAATCGCTTCGATTGTGTTTTAAAAGAATATGAGGACGCGTGAGGTGCGAATGAAGCTGCCCATCCAATACCGAAGCCAGCTAAGAAAGCCAGGGTTGTACCATTTAACGAGGCCTTTGAAATGTTTCACAAAGATGACCGAAGGCTACAGCGATCACAAACATGATCACAGAAATTATGGCGCTAGACAACCAACCCATTTCCCTTGTTGAGGACATAGGATTCAGGCGGCTACTTCGTCATTTGGAGCCCAGGTTCATTCCAAGCAGTCGCCACTTTTCAGATGAATGTTTACTTTCAAAGTATGAAGAGATTGCCACACGCTTCCATACTTCGATCGGCAACCATGCATGCATGTAAGTTTCACCACAGACATTTGGGCGTGTAATGTTAGTCCTGTCAGCATGCTTAATATGACGGCGCAGTGGCTGGAGAAGGATTTCGTGCTGTGCAGAGAAGAACCCTCATGCCTTATTGAAAATGGGTTCACTCACTGACCGTTTATATGGATTATTATAAGGCAAGCCATTAATCCTTTTTGTTCTACCATATTTTTGATAATGAAGAATGAGTGATGAGCCTTACTATATAATGTTTGCATTTTACAGTGTTAGTTATAAGTTAGTTATTGAGAGGCCTTTTGGTTATTGATAGGCTTGCTGTCCTATAATTGCCAGGTTAAGAAAGTTGTTTCATGGACTAAGACCACAAGTCTCCTCTCCTGTAGCACCAAATGTTTTTATCTGATGGCAAGCACAATACCTGTTGGGTTTATGTTTTAGTTCAATGCTCATTTTTCAGGGAACACATCTTCAATGACATTGACTAATTGATTGTGATTGACTCAAATTATATTGATTTGGAAAAATAAATATTGGCACTTTATTTGAAGTTGAGACTGTTCTTGTCTTTGTTTCATCCATTATAATAATGTTCATGTCATCATGAAAAATCCGGTTAGGTCAAAGGCAAATCTATGTTTTTTGTTTTTTTTTAACCTCCAGGTGTTCAAAAAGTCAGGTGAATATACATTTTAAAATTATATATTTATTATCGGTTATCGATATGGGTATCGGCTTTGAGGAGCAGGAAGTTATCGATATCGGTATTGGTTTCAAAAAATGGATATCGTGCATCTCTACCATTTACCGCGCTAGCTTAGCAACTCCGGAGCCCCTGAAACTAACAAATAACTGACAAACTGTATGGAATTTGTTGAAACGCAATCAAACAAGTACTTATATAGCGGATTTTATCCATTTCCCTATAAATGTCGCAATCACCGCTGTGCTTGTGCTTGGAACTACTCACACCTACATGAACCACAAGACCACCCACGGTGAGATCAGAGAGTATTACAACTCTCTTTCTACATGGCTCTGGTGGGGGCGGCCGGGAATGTGCGCGCACAACACGGAATTACGCCGTACACACACGCAGTCAATTTGGCTACTATACGTGGCGGCAACTAAGCACTTTACACTCAATCGGACTTACAACACATCCCAAAGATGCTAAACCTCATGACATACAGTAAAAGTGCAACACGAATATGATGTAAATAATGCTTGCAGATTTGGCGAGGACAAACGGGAGCGATGACTACCCCCGTCGCAACGGCAAAGCTACGAAACGGCCGCGCATGTAGTGGCTCCAACCTATCGCTGGAAACCTCCAGAATGAAGGTAAAATATCGCGTTCTTTCATGGACACTAGGGGTGGAACGGTACACAAAAATCTCGGTTCGGTACGTACCTCGGTTTTGAGGTCACGGTTCGGTTCATTTTCGGTACAGTAAGAAAACAAAATGCAAAATATAAATGTGCTAGTTGTTTATTACACACCTCTGTGCTTTCAACAATAGGAAGATTAGCCTATACAAAGCTAGAATTCTGCTCAAAAAGTAGCGGGTAGCTTTCTTTCTGGAAGAAAGAAGAAAAATGAAGTCCTGTGCTAAAGAGAAAAGCAATCCCAATGACAAAGATTTTAACATGTATTTTACAAATGAAATGCCTCAATGAATATTTTTTTTTTCTTATGAACGGTTTTCAAAAGCTTTATTGGTGGATTTTCTCAAGTTAAAGCGCCACACAGAAATTAATAAATTTTAATTGTGTAAGCACTAAGCAGGATCAGTCTATTATTCTTATTATTTAATTACAGGTGTTTTAGCTCATTTCAATTTATTTTATTATGTGTTTATATTTTACAAATGTGATGTATTCATTTACATTGTATATTTTATGTTGTATATCTTTAGTTCCTATGTGAATATTAGTTCCCACTTGTTTTGTTGTGGTAGGAGGGTTTTGTATTGAACACGTGGCCGTGTTGGTTATTATGATAGCAGAGAAGACAGCAGTAAATCAACAAAGACAAGTCAACTGTGCCCCGATCTGCTACTCAAGAGATCTGATGGAGTCAAAAAGTAGGTTACGATTGCATATTAGTTTGAAAATCGACCAGATCCACCGTATTTTTACACGACTTCCGGTCTGCCAGATCCTAGCTACCAGTAGTAGTATTGACGCGTCAAATAATAAACTCTGCCGTTCTTTTCGTGTGCGTCGCGTTGAGCCGCTTCTGGGACGCATCTAACACGCAGCCGCACTGCGACTGATGTGCATTGGCTGATCGACTTTCACGCCCGTGTTTCACTGTGTTCTCGCGGCGGCCACGTTGTCGCGCCGTTGACGTTTCTGGGTCATATACTGTCCTACCGTGTTGGTCCTCATTATAGTAGAGAAGACGGAGTAAATATAATCTATACAAAGAAACTGTAACCCGATCGACTCACAGCTTCGAAAAGTAAGGGTTATATTACGTCAGAAACTCATTCGGTACGCCTCCGTTCCGAACCAAGCACCATGTACCGAAACGGTTCAATACAAATACATGTACTGTTACACCCTTAATGGACACACACAGATCAACATTCTGTCGCACATCCCAAGAGGTGGCTCCACCCAGCTCGAATGTGCACCCGCGCTCCTCACGTCATTCTCAGTCCCAAAACACTAAGCGCATGTGACGCCAGATCAAAACAGGAAGTAACTATGAGTGGTTCCTATGGAAACGAACACATAGTGGGAACCTTTCTAACGTTTTCTAATCGAAATGCTCTTCGTACATGACTATAATATTCTTCATTCTACAGTAAGTACATACATTATGAGGGAATAACAAAACTAACGCACAGACACTAAGGAAACTAACTTTAATCAGATTACTGGTTTGGAAAAATGAGCATTAGATTGCTCATTACTGAAAGAAAGTAATTGGATTACAATAACGCGTTACTCAGTAATGCGTTTGTGACAACAAAGTTCTTCACAAGTTTAAATGATTGGATAACATTGTTTGTCAATAACAAAACAAAACAAAAAAACTCAAAGCAATGGCGTCCATGCATTTATTTTCTCTATCTTCAAAAGGCACAAAAATGTGAAAATAAAATATATATTTAAATTCGAAATATTATAAAAACAGTAAATTAAAGCCACCGTTCCGCCATGTTTGCGTGCACTCCCCGCAATCGAATCCTTCCTCTTGGGAGCCTGGAATCAAAAGTTGTGTCTTCGTGTTCCGTTTTCGCCGTCTCCATGTGAAGGCGGGGCCATTCCGCAACACAATTGTTGCGTCTTGATGTCGCGGCGCCACCATGTAATCGGCCCACTAGACGGCAGGGGCAGAGATTGGGGCTCCAGGGGGCCTAGTTTATGGGTCTGAAGGGAGCCCAGGTAAGAGCGAGCAGGGTGTAAAAATGTATGATGATGTGTGGAGGTCTAATATCGTGTTTAAGCGGGCGTACATATAAGAGCTAAAATCTAACTCTCCGGTAAACTTAATTTAAGCCCCAGTCCGGAAAAGTGCAATCCTACGAACAGCTACGAAGAACCCTCAACCTCCCAGAGGTAGAGGATCTGAGCTTGAGGATGACAGAGGGTAAGAGGGACGTTTATACATTTATACATATACAGTATATGAGTAGAACAATGGCCTGTCGTTGCCTGGGTGAAAAAGTGAAAATTGGCTTTTATGTTAATTTTTGGAGTCCATTAGAAAACATCCAGCCACAATGAATCCCTTAAGCCCTTTCACATATACCTGAGCACTGTTTAAATCACGGGATTTAAACGGGTAGCCCTTATGTGTGAAGCAATTGTCGACTGACAAGGAGATTGCGCGTACATTTAACAGGTCTTGTCTTAGTCTTATGTCCGGAACTTTCCCGGGATGAGGCATGTGTGAAAGCAGGCGTTAAATTCACAGGTCACAGCTCAAAATCTGATAACGTAAATATCATATCGATCGTCATTTCCTCTTTCTTTGCAGTAAGACGAAAAGCGGTAAACAAACATAGCAAATTATCAACATGGCAAACTGGAAATAGTAAAATTACACTGAAAACATAACGAAATTAAATAGCTACTGGAACGTAAAGCCGAGGAAGAAACGTGTGGTTTATTTTGTTGCCGATGCGGACCCAAAAAAAATGACGTCATGTCCAGGTTATAAAATTGCGCCAGCTGCCTTCCCCGGACCAAGTTGGCAACACGGGACAAATCTGTCAAAGTGTCCAACCCGCAGTATTCCCGGGATATCTCACAATGTGTAAAAGCAATGACTTGGTAAAATCCCGAGTCACTTTACACGGGAATTTACCGGGATATAAATTTTAAAGGGGCTTCAGTAATAATCCAGAATTTTTTTCTTTTAATCCGGCATCTTGTTGAGGAGTACTCAAAGCCACAATTAATCATGACAGCACATAAAATTTTTATACATGAAACCGTAAAAGGAAGACAACTGCAACATTGCAACTGCAAGTCTTTTGTGAGTTTTCATTCCGCACTAAATGGAGGCCTGCAGAGATCAAACCCATCTACACTCCCTGAAACATAAAGTACAATAAAACTTTGTCAAAATCCGCCCAGCCGTTTCGGAGTCCATAGGGAACGAACGCACACACACGCACACGCACACACACACACACACACACGCACACACGCAGACAAAGTTCCATTTATATATAAGTATAAATAGATATACATACACAAAGCACTTTTTCACGTTGGAGTTTGTTCCACTTTAAATGCAGCTTTCTGTTCCTAGGTAGTTGTACTCTTTTATTGTTCTCATCATTTATTCTTTTCTCCTTTCCAATGAAGCTCTCAAAACATTCTACTGAACGCGTTCATCTTCTTACCCGAAACTGCAGCAACCATGTGGACGTTAGCCAAGTTTATCTCATCTCGTATAAACATTGCAGAAAGGTTCTTTGACCAGAGCCACAGGTACGTCATCATCTATGACCTAAATTCCCTTTGAGCAAAGCAGTGGATGACATCAGTAGAAGCACAGAGATTTCTATAGGATACATATAGTTGCTAAGTTGACTTCATGTCACTGGCATTGTTACACACTGATGATCGGACATCTAATCAGGCCTACATTGATCCTGATCCCCTGGAGGGTTTGTCCTTTCATTCAAAGAGTTCCTTGATGTCAGTGGGCAATCAATGTCTTTGCAAATGTACCACTTTTATGGACAGAGTGGCAATCTTTACTCGGATGAATGAGGAGACATGTCAACCAATTAACAAGCCAGGTGCAGTCACTTCAGCATACTGTAGAATTCAGTTGAATGCACATGTACTGGTGGAGTAAGATATACAAAAAGCAAAGAAAAAAGAGCAGAATAGCTCATAAAATCCACCTCCTGAAGCTGACATGGTGCTTACATTATATACTAGTACATACATACATATAGTCAGGAGCACCCCTTGTGATTTTGCAACTTCACCCACTTAGAAAATATGCAGAAGTCTCACATTTCAGTCACAGATGCATTTCCACTTATAGAGACATAATCTTAAAAAAAAAATCCAGAACTCACATTGTATGATATTTCAATAATTTATTTGTAATTTACAGGGGGTCATAAGTATTTGTACCCCTGAGAAAATCAGTGCTAATATTTAGTGCAGAAGCCTTTGTTTGCAATTACTGAGGTCAGACGCTTTCTGTAGTCCTTCACCAGGTTTTCACATATGGAAATAGGGATTTTAGCCCATTCCTCTATACAAATATTCTCTGGATCTGTCAGGTTTCGGGGCTGTTGTTGAGAAACATGAAGTTTCAGCTCCATCCAAATATTCTCCATGAGATTTAGGTCTGGGGACTGGCTAGGTCACTCCAGAACCTTGATATGCTTTTTTACACAGCCACTCCTTGGTCAGCTTGGCTGTGTACTTCGGATCATTGTCATGTTGGAAGATCCAGCCACGACTCATTTTCAAGTCTCTCACTGAGGGAAGGAGCTTGTGGCTCAAAATCTGACGATACATTTCACCGTTCATCCTTTGCTTTATACAGTACAGTCCTCCTGCATCCTTTGCGGAAAACAGCCCCAAAGCATGAGGTTTCCACCCCCATACTTCACAGTGGGGATGGTGTTCTTGGGATTGTACTCAGTAAAGTTTGCACCAAAAAGTTCTACTTTGGTCTCATCTGACCACATGACTTTCTCCCATGACCCATTTGCATCATTCAGATGTTCCCTGGCAAACTTCAGACGGGTCTTCACATGTACTGGCTTCAACAGTGGAACCTTCTGAGCAATGCATGATTTTAAACCATTGCACCATAGTGTTCTACTGACAGTACCCTTTGAAACTGTGCATCCATCTCACTTCAGGTCATTGACCAGCTCCTGCTGCGTAGTTCTAGGCTGAGCCCTCACATTTCTCATGAGTGATGCCCCACGAGGAGAGATTTTACATGGAGCCCCAGTCCGAGCTAGATTATCAGTCATGTTTAGCCTTTTCCATTTTCTAACAATTGCTGCAACTGTTGATTTAGTCCCACAAAGCTGCTTTTCAATTATCCCACTGCTTTTCCAGCTTTGAGGAGCTCAACAATTTTTTCTCTGGTGTCTTTCGAAAGCTCTCTGGTCTTGCCAATGGTAGCAGTTGGATTATGATGACTGTGGAGTGCACCCTCAGCCTAATACTTGGTAGCTTTAGACAAAACAACTGCAAACAACCGCTTCCGGTATCCCTCAGTGAGTTTCTTACAAAGCTCTGCTGGAATTGTAGACCATTCTCCTTTGGGCAACTGCTCCATGTCTCTGAGATTTCAAGGGTACCTTCTCCAAACTGCCATTTTCAGATCTCTCCACAGGTGTTTGCCGCCCCTTTAGAATTCTCCAGGGCTTTCTGTCAAACCATTTTCTAGTGCTTTCTGAAGTGTGTTTTGGGTATTTGTCCTGCTAGAAGACCCATGACCTCTGAGGGGGACCCAGCTTTCTCACACTGGGCCCTGCATTGTGCAGCAAAATTTGTTGGTAGTCTTCAGACTTCATAATGCCATGACACGGTCAAGCAGTCCAGTACGAGAGGTAGCAAAGCAACCCCAAAGCATTAGGGAACCTCCGCCATATTGACTGTGGGGCTATTGTTCTTTTCTTTGAAGGCCTCGTTTTTTGTTTTCCTGTAAACTCTATGTTTATGCCTTTTCCTAAAAGCTCTACTTTTGCCTCATCTGACCAGAGAACATTCTTTCAAAACGTTTTTGGCTTTCTCAGGTATGTTTTGACAAACTCCAGCCGGGCTTTTTTATGTCTCTGGGTCAGGAGTGGGGTCTTCCTGGGTATCCTACCATAGAGTCCCTTTTCATTCAAACACCGACAGATAGTACGGGTTGACACTGTTGTACCCTTGGACTGCAGGACAGCTTTAACTTGTTTGGATAATAGTCAAGGTTCTTTATCCACTATCCGCACAATCTTTCGTTTAAATCTCTCGTCATTTTTTCTTTTCAGTCCACATCTATGGAGGTAAGCTACAGTGCCATGGGCTTTACACTTATTGATGACACTGCGCAGAGTGGACACAGGAACATTTAGGTCTTTGGAGATGGACTTGTAGCCTTGAGATTGCCCATGCTTCCTCACAATTTTGCTTCTCAAGTCCTCAGACAGGTCTTTGGTCTTCTTTCTTTTCTCCATGCTCAATGTGGTACACACAAGGACACAGGTTGAGTGAACTGTAATCCATTTTAACTGGCTGTGTGATTTAGTTATTGCCACCATCTGTTATGTGCCACAGGTAAGTAACAGGTGCTGTTAATTACACAAATTAGAGAAGCATCACATGATTTTTCAAAGGGTGCCAATACTTTTGTCCGGCCCATTTTTGGAGTTTTGTGTAAAATGATAACGATTTAATTTTTTTCCCCATTCTCTTTTGTGTTTTTTCATTGCAAGCAAAACAATGAAGATATTACTGCCAAAGCATTTGTAATTGCAATCATTTTCTAGGAGAAATTGAAAATTATCTGACAGAATTGCAGGGGTGCCAATACTTTTGGCCAGCAGTGGATAAATATATATATACAGTGTATATGTAAGTGAGTACACCCCTCGTATTTCTGCAGATATTTAAGTACTAGGATATCTTTTCATGGGACAACACTGACAAAATGACACTTTGACACAGTGAAAAGCAGTCTGTGTGCAGCTTATATAAGAGAGTTCATTTATTTTCCCCTCAAAATAACTCAAAATATAGCCATTAATATCTAAACCCCTGGCAACAAAAGTGAGTACACCGCATGGGAACTACATACATCCCTAGATATCCAAATTGAGGACTGCTTGTCATTTTCCCTCCAAAATATCATGTGACTCATTACAGGAGTGCTGTCAGCATTGCTGCAGAGATTGAAGAGGTGGGGGTCAGCCTCTTAGTGCTCAGACTATACGCCGTACTCTACATCAAATTGGTGTGCATGGCTGCCACCCCAGGAGGAAGCCTCTTATGAAGACGATACACAAGAAAGCCCGCAATTAGTTTGCGGAAGACATTTCAACAAAGAAGATGGATTACTGGAGCCATGTCCTATGGTCTAATGAGACGAAGATTAATTTGTTTGGTTCCGATGGTCTCAAGCATGTGTGGCGGCGACCAGGTGAGGAGTACAAAGATAAGTGTGTCATGCCTACAGTCAAGCATGTTGGTGGGAATAACTCCCCGCCCCCACCCCACCCATCTCTTCAATCTCTGCTACAATGCTGACAGCACTCCTGTAACGAGTTTCATAACATTTTGGAGGGAAAATGACAAGCAGTACTCGATTGAGACATTTAGGGATGTATGTAGTTCCTATGCGGTGTACTCACTTTTGTTGCCAGGGGTTTAGATATTAATGGCTATATTTTGAGTTATTTTGAGGGGAAAATAATTGGCATCACAGACTACTTTTCATTCTGTCAAAGTGTCATTTTGTTAGTGTTGCCCCATGAAAAGATATACTTAAATATCTGCAGAAATGCGAGGGGTGTACTCACTTTGTGCTACACTGTATGGTGGGGTGGGGGGCAGACACCTGACGCCTCTACAAAATGTATTATAATATCAAAATATATTCCTTTAAATTTACTGTATATATGCGAGCATATGAGGAACATACAAGCCTTATAAAGACATGTTTCACTTCTAAATATTTTCTTTTGTATTCCTTCATTGTATTCCACCAATTAAATTCCCTATGCTTGCAATATAAAGGAAAATCTGCACTAGTGAAACGTGAAGAAACTGAAATAGCTTCTTACAAGGGGAAATATAATTGACTCACTGGACTGGATATGCTAATCATACCTCTGTCTTTAATCAGAAGACATGCTGCATCCCCCCACCCCCATTTATAGAATAATTTAATATCCTTGTTCTTGTTCTGCAGTATTTCACGATATTTTAATGGTTTTGTTAGCATGCATCTTTATCCTGAAAGAAAGCATGACGTGTAAATCATAAATAAATTAAAAAGACCAGACCAGACCAGACATGATTGTACCCTATTCTTTTTCCTTGAGTAAGAATTCCTTATTTTTTCATTGTCAGAGTCTAAAATGAAAAATTGATGCATACTATCTGCATGATGAGATGTTTATTGGGAATGAAGCGGAACATGTAGTGAAGTGTAGGTTGTTCTTACATTCAAACCGGTTATAAACAGCCATATGGCATATATTCTATATGATATAATCAATCATTGTTATATGACTACCTCTCAAAATGTACTTTTGTACACTTGGAATTCATTGCAATGTACATAATTTGTAGCCATGCAAGCAGTGCATGCATTGTAGTGATGAGGATTTTCATTTTTTGCATTCCATACCAGCAGCGTTTCTCTGTCTGCCTTATCAGGTTTTGGGCTCAACATTAACAAGCCTGCATCCAATTTGCAGTTGCTATCCTGTGGTGAAATAGATTTCAAAATGCTGCATCCCCTCGTGCAGAACCACGATGCTTTGTTGCCACCTGCTGTAAAGCAAGCATTTTGTTCCATAACATGACCAGTTGCAAATAAGACAAGTATTTTCATCATTCTGTGATCTTATGTCTAGGGCACAAAAACAATCATTATCTCAATTATTGAGACGGTTTATTGGAATCATATAAAAAGTTAACAGCTACAATTTGAACGATGACGAACAAACGTGGATCAGCAATATTCATGAAGGGAATAATAATAATACTAGTATATGAAATTGAAAATGCATGGTAAAAACCCCAAAATTATAGAATAAAGGGTCCACTTTATTTCCATCATTACAACACTCAGTGGAAAATGAAACAACATTTTGTGAGAAATTCTTAATCTTAGAGCCATTTTATTCACATTATGTTCCCTCATAATACTCGGTCATTTTTATTTATGCTCAGTCTACAATTCCTCACAAAGCAAACTTTCATTATTAGCATGCTTATTAAAAAGTCAAAATTCAAGTAACAATTGTAGAAATACAAAATGTTCAAAATCACATCACAAACCTCAATTATAGACGCCCAATTATTTAAAAAAAAAAAAAAAAAAAAAAAAAGAAGAAGAAAAAGAAACGTTGGTTTCACCAGGAAGGCATCAGCAGAACTGAAATTTGGAAAAGCAAATCAGGTATTTAAAAGTTTTTTTAACGCACACTGCTCAAGTTTACCTTCCAGCGGTTCCCGCACTCGTTGCACAGGACAAAAGTTGTCATGGGCTCGTCAGCGCTGCGTGTCTGCACCTGTACAGCATACACAAATGAGAAAGAAAGAAACCAGTTTCTTGAGTAGTTAGGATCATTTATACACCTGTATCTGCAGATTTTGAAAGGCAACACATGTACAGTGGTATGAAAAAGTATCTGACCCTTTTAGAATTTCTCACATTTCTGCATAAATCACAATCAAATGTGATCTGAACTTGGTCAAAATCACACAGATGAAAAAAACAGTGTTAGCTTTTACTAACACTACCCAAACATTTATAGGTTTTCATATTTTAATGAGGATAGTATGCAAACAATGACAGAAGGGTGAAAAATAAGTAAGTGAATCATCACATTTAATATTTTCAACCAGACGCTTCCTGTAGCTGCAGATCAGTCTGGCACATCAATCAGAACTAATCTTGGTCCATTCTTCTTGACAAAACTGCTCTAGATTCTGGCCACAGGTTTTCCTGCAAAACATCCTGATAAACTTTTGAATTTATTCTTCCGTTAATGATAATGAAATTAGTGCTTTTTTGCAAACTTTAAACAAGCAACAATGTTTTTTTAGACAGCAATGGCTTCCTCCATGGAGTCCTCCCTGTCTGAGTACTCTGCGCTGAACTCTTGGCGTCATCTTTGGTGGATGGCCACTCCTTGGGAGAGAAGCAACAGTGCGAAATTCTATTTGTAGACAACCTCTCTGAGTGTCTATTGATGAACATCCAGACTTTTAGAGATAGTTTTGTATCCTTTCCTATTTTTATACAAATCAACAATCCTTGATCGCAGGTCTTCAGACAGCTCTCTTGACCGAGCCATGATGCACATCAGACAATGCGTCTCATCTAGACATTTCTTACCAGGAGTGTGTTTTATAGTGGACAGGGCAGCTTTAAACCACTCATAAGTGATTGGGCACACACCTGAATTAAATTGTTTGGTAAAAATTGGATTCAATTGTCTCCTTGGGCAGAGAGTTCACTAACTTATTTTTCCCCATTTTGTCATTGTTTGCATGCTATCCTCATTAAAATATGAAAACCTATAAATGTTTGGGTGGTTTTAATCAAAGCAAACACTGTATTTTCATCTGTGTGGTTTTGACAACGATCAGATCACATTTGATGGTGATTTTATGCACAAATGTGAGGAATTCCAAAAGGTTCAGATACTTTTTCATACCACTGTAAATCACATTATTTTGTCAGACAACTACTTGTTTGTGACTTACCTGATTATAGGTGCAATTCTTCTTTTTGCACTTGCCGCACTGCAGCAAGTCGGTGGTGGTACCCCCAGTTTTTGCCATCTGGTGCTCCCTGATGGCCTCCTGGGTGAGGACGTTCCTCAGTTGTTTCAGCTCATCGCTCGCCATTTCCTAATTGGCGGTGTAGTGAGGCAGAGCACAAAATTTGGTGGAAGTATAAAGTGAAATGAATGTGCAGTCATACTGTAAATTACAAGTTGGTCACAAAGTTCATGGGAAGTGATAAGCGCGGTTAGCGTGTTGGCAATCTTACAAATTTTGGTATCAGAGTGTCAATATAATTTTTTCAATTGTTGTCATGCTCATCACTTTCCAATTCAATGTGACAAAAATTCTGAGTCTAGTCCTGACATTTGTTTTACTTTAAACAATCATTAGAATGGTTTGATTTAAGTAAGTAACTTTCACCATTGGCACTTAAATACTCATTGATGTTTTCGGGGAGAGTCGGAGCAGGGCAGTACAGTCCAGGGCTGGCTCCCCCTTGATTTCAATGCATCATACACCGAAGATGTGGGGCGGCTGGGACTAGTTGGGGGGTGGGGAGTTTCGGGGGTGACGTGACAGTTTCCTCCTCACCAGTCGGGATCCTGGCAGCCACAGTAAAAGGGGGGTAGGGAGGTCCCACACTTTTTCTCTGTGGCGTGGCACCCGGGGCGTGGCATCCTCTTTGTCTGGGCTGCCGGTTGCGGGGGTCAGGACTCCAGTCCCGCGCCATTGCGCGGCGGCTTCTCGGCCCTTTCCTGCTTTTGCCTTCCCCATTCTTCTCTGCCCGGGTATCCTCCTTGGGCTCCGGCACAGGTCGTTGGCTAAGTGCTAGTGGGTTGGCGGGGTGTCGCCCACTCCGGGTGGGGACTCTGTCTTGCCCCAAGCCTAATGGGCTGTGGGGATCCCGCAGAATGCTTTGTCGGTTGGGGGGTTGCGGCGGTGGCTGGTGGGCTGGGTGGTTTTGGGGGCGGGAGTTGGGGACAGTGGCGCATCCCCTCATCTCTTCCCTAAAGGCCGGTTAGTGGGTGCACGGATGGTCTGGGGGCCACCCTGGATTTCGGGGGGCTGACGGCTGCCCCCTTGTTGGAGCTGCGGGAGGAGGAGGGATAGGCTGCTATGGCTCACCCCCCTGATTGGCTGGGTTGGGGCTGTGTCCCTAGGAAGGCCCCTGCGCAGTATTTGTACTTATCTGCAGGACTATCACACGTCTGATGGATTCATGCATGACAGGGTGCAATTAAACACACTCAAGTAGAGAAACTATCGATGCCAGGATTAACAATCAGGCAGCATAGAATAGGATGTCAACATATCCACCCTTACAAGTGATTCACATAATACTGGGTTCTACACCTGACATTGCTGATTTGTGTACGCTCCACCCCACCTAATGACATCCCTTTCTGACTGTCGCCCCCTCCTTTTTCTCCTTGGTCATCATGCGTCAACCGGAAATACAATTAGCTAACGATAGCACTACTATTTTCATAGTTAGTGTAGGCGTTGAATGTATTTCTTCTTGTTGTTGTGCTTCTCTTTTGTCTCTCTATCCTTTTTTATTTTCCTTTCTGCCCCCCACCCCCGTTAGATAGCAAGAAAGAAAGAAAGAAAGAAAGAAAGAAAAGGTTTGATTTAATCCAATGGGAATTTGTATCATTTACCAACGTTTTTGGAATATAAGTCACACTTTTTTTTCCTAGTTTGACTGGGTCTGGGTCAGTATATTTGGGAGAGTGCAAGATGTCTTTTTTTCCCATTGACAGCCATGAGAAGAACACTCCAGACATGCCCTCTACTTCCAGAGTAGGTGGAGTTGTACGGGAAGAATAGTGATGGATTTGGTAGTGATTTGATTTGTGATCGAGAGTTTGGTAAGCATGTTATGTTGCCTTGGTTAGGAAATAGATTGACATCTTCAAATGGACTGAACATCAATTGCAGCCAATTAGGTAATTATTCTTTTTTATCCAAATTACCTCAGCACTCATAGTGGCAATACGGTTCAAATCAATGCTTCCTGCGAGAACGTTCCTGCGAAGACCAGGGTTCTTTGGGTCCTTCAGGTTACTAATGCGGCTCCTTACTCTGTTCTTGTATTTCATGTCAGTAGCCTTGATCTCCTGGTAAATATGTGGTTCAATATGTTAAGAAAGAATTGGTTTCCTGACTGAACATGGAAGGTTGGTCAATCATTCACTGCCATTTTTCCAGAGGTAATGCGAATATTTGACTTCCATAGCCGTCAATACGTTATTCAAGGATATGATCTTCGATCTCTGCTGCCATCATTTCACAGTTGGTGCCAAAGTCTTTGTAGTCATCTGTGAGCAAAACAGAAATCACCACTTTTAAACATTTGACCTTTTCAATAGTGGTTAATGAAAAATAAGTCCTCACTGTCAGTGCGTAGGGCAGCTGCCAGCATCTCAATGCACTTGTCTCGGATTGAGTCACCGGTAGTCAGGTGAGGTGGTAATGGACCCCCGATGGAGGTGAAACCAGGTGACATCGGGCTAGTGGGAGTAGTTGGAGTTTTAGGGGCTTCGATTTTGCCCTTTCTGAATGAAACAAGTTTGTCAGTGACAGCTGCAAATTGCAATCAATTCAGACTAATAAAGGGTAAATATTGCTGTAAGGCTACATACAATCTGGTGTAGAATGCCCGCTTACATATATACTATACATAACTTGAACATAATACTTTGCCATTAAATGATTAAATATTTTAAATTAAAATTAAATTTGAAATTATATAAAATAATTTAATGACATTATTTACTAAAATACTATACCATTTTAATTTTCCTTCAAGAGGCACTAAAGTTATTTTCCAACATTTTAAAATGTTTCATGCATAAGATACGTCAAAATGTGCCCGGGTTGACGTGTGTTATCTATGAAGTTTTTTTTTGTTATTTTGAGTGATTTCATTCTGCAAACAGGTTTTGAAATTGGTCGCAGTGTGACGTCACATCGCGTCTAATTGCATCGCATCTCCTGTGTAAGACAGACACCCGCAAGACGACGATGACCTCAAGCCTTGATGCACTGTGTGACTGCCGTCAAGTGAGTGAATATTTTAGGTAGCAATAATAAAGAAATATCTGAGCATTTTGGAACCAGGAAGTCCTCGCAAAATCATGACTGAAATGTGCCTCTCTGCGCACAAGCGCACACGCAACCCTGCAGAAGCAGAAATGTGAAGTGAGAGATTATTGTTGTTTTTGTATAGATGTGAAATAGCAAAGCATGGTGATATTGAAAAACAATTGTTAACCCGTGTCTTCGCGATGTGTCAAATTAACCGCTGGAATCGCAGACGCCCACGAGCTTCCCGCCGACACACCCACTCCACTGATGACCAGTAAGAGCAAAAAATATTCAAATTTGATCAAGTCAGCTGCACACGGATAAGAAAGTACACATCTGTAGAAGTAGCTTTTCTAGTAGCTTGAACAACTACATTCTGGGTACTTCCATTGCAAAGGTTTGCGCAAACTGTGTAAAATGGCATCCAAGGTTATAACAAAAAAGTTTAAAAATAAATCATTAGTGCCACTTAAGTGTAAATATGTGATGGAGGTTTTTCTAGCATATCTGGTTTAATCTAAGCAATCTGGTTTTATTTCCCCTCTTGAAAATAATATTTTTGAAATTAATCTAATGTATCTTTTTCTATTTTTATATATGGCGGAAAACAGACAGGGTTGAAAAAGCAATTTCTGCTCTTGCACCCCTCTTTAAAATAAACTGCTTTATTTTAAGCCAAAAAAACTTTTGTGTTTGAGATAGCAATATGTCTTTATGCTGCCATAGCAGTTTCATGGCGCATTAACCCCCACAAACTATTTTTAATTTGTCCGTTTTACCCTGGGGACCCTCGTTTACAGGCACTGCGCAACTACTTTTGTTTCAGCCCAACCATAAAAAATAGTTAAGTAATTATATTTATTATTTAAAATGTCATTTTTAGCTTAGAATCATTAATTGATGTCTAATATTTAGTTTTAAAAAACTGGGTTCGCATATTTTAAACTTTTAAACAAATTACTTCACAATGAAAAAAAAAATAGTGTCTGTAAATAGGTCACGGATATCTACCTCATAACTATCGCATAGTTGTATTATATATATATTTTTTAATTTATTTATTTTTTGTTACTGTCGCATTTTCCCCTATATTACTGTGGTTCACCCATATAGACCCTACTCACCAACGTCACAGAATGACGTGGCGCTGTATCCGGCCACCATATTGTCCGTCATTGTTTATCCGTATTCTCAATGGTTTCAGTTTGTCGTGCAATTCATGGAAGCCCCGGTGCTTTCAGAAGCTGTAAACTCATTGGATGCGTTGCATAAAAGGTGTTACGTGGAAAAGCTTCAGTCTATCCATTCGCCAGATATATATTTGATGCCTAAATCGATATTTTTCAACCCGGTGTCTTCGCCCTCTCTGCCTGACATCTGCTACCCTGATATCTACAACTATCTTGTCCACACAAAATCAGCCTATTCTCACGAAAGTTTGAAAAACTTTAAGAGCAGCACTCTAAGCAACATTACCCCGTGTGACCCTTTACTTCCAATTTTCTAAAATGGCGACAATCATTAAAAAAAAAGTTGATGGATATTGGACTATTTCTTCAATAAAACACGCAACAACTGTGTCTGCCTCATTTGCAAAGAGACAGTCGCTGTTTTCAAAGAGTTCGATGTGACACGATAATGATATTACCGAACAAGACACGCTGACATGTACGACAACATTACAGGGAAGATACGCAGCGAGAAATTATAGCAACTTGAAGCTAGTTTAATTTCACAGCAGCAGTATTTCGCAAGAGCCCGAGTGTCGAAAGAAAACGCCACAAAGACGAGACTGTTGAAATTATGAATTTAAAAAAATAATAAAGCAAATGTAAGACACAGAAGGGCTTGCTAAATTTTTTTTTAAATATATTGTTCTATGTAAATCAGCCAAGGTAGCCCCCCGCATTTTTACCACACCAATTTGGCCCCCTTTGCAAAAGGTTTGGACACACCTGTTTAACTGATGATCCGTAGACGAGGCCAGCTTCTTTCACTTGGTACATGCTAAATATTATTCAAAATGTAATGATGGTGGAAGAAATAAGCATCTTGAATTTGAAACTGTATGTTGTCGGCGATTAGCCTCGCAATGATCTTAATTGTGGTTGTCAGCCCAAAACCCTCTAAATATATATTAAATGCATCTTACCAGATATAAAATGACTATTACATAATCCGTGGTAATCGTTTGGAGCCCAGTTTTCTCGTCGAATTGCAGCAGTCCATCTCGCTCTCCTCTCCGGTCTCTCGGAATACGGTAGAACTTCAAGTCTCTCCGTCTATCTTCTCTGTTATTGCAACCAACCCCCACACACGCCTTCACCATTTTGATTATTAATGTTAACGAGCAGAAAAACACGCCATAATAGGAGGAATTTACGTAGCGGTATGGCGCGGAGGCGTGGTTGTGACGTCATGTGAGTAGGGTCTATAATCCCCAAAAAGTCCAGCTGTGGCCATTCACAGTTGTGTCTTGACAAAGCTGCATGACACGCACACAGCACATGCTGCACAGTTTTTGGATCAAAATAAGGTAAGTACGTGATAATATCTCGTTAAAATCATGGTTTCTTTAATTTTGCTCTCTCATGCTCTCACCTCGAGTTAGGGTCTAGGGGTTTGAAAAAAAATTTTTTAATGCCCTCCTGCTCCAAATTCTTTCCAATGCATATAGGACAATTTGGAAAATTTGACCAAATTGGGGGTCTCAGAGCGGAACTTCAAGCCACCTAAGTGTTTTCTGCCATATGCATATACCATATATTAGAATAACGCATGAGGTGTAAATACCGTTCATTGTGGTCACTTGATGGCTTTATTTGTTGAGAGCCGATTTGAGAGGCTTTTGAACCATGAGACTCTCGCCTGTCAAACAAAGTCAATATCGTCAAGCGCCAAAGGTTTCAAGGCCAAGAATGGTTTGTGTGCTGTACCTTTCAGATGTAACCTTCTTTGCAGATGGTAGATTATTCTGCTTTGTCTCAGACTCGCGCCTAAATAACAACACACTTGGGTAAACACTTTTCCATAAGAAACAAAAACAAAATATCTTGTTCAAACCTGGCGGGTTTAGAATCAGTTGAATGGTGTTTCGATGGCTGGCTTAATTTCGAGTCAAGGGAGTTCTTTCTGTAAGAAAGACAAGAAAAAAGCTAGAAAAAACACTATATTTGGGTCTTTAGTCATTCTAGTAGCTTTGTGTTTAACTGGCAGGAATTCACCACACAAAGTGTTTTGTTTCTAAATTCATCACAATCCTTCTGTAGCATCTCTTGCTACGTATCCATATTTTCCCTCAATTTTACTTCATGTACAGTAGGTATGAAGGAACATTGTCCTTAAGGTGGCAGGTGGCACGCAAGCATCTCGCATCAACAAAATCCCCCATTTGCCCACCTGCCGCTCATCTCGCCGTCTCCGGTGATAGAATTTTGTATCGAAGTGCATCTCAATCATTTGTGGTTACAAGTGAACATGAACCATTTCCTCCAGTTTTGCTATGGTTTCTTTAGTTTTTACGGTGTATGTACGGCTGCCCATTCTCTCTCTCCTCCTGCTCGCCAGACTTTAGTCCTTTTAGTCCTTATGGTAAGTGCCTGTATATAAATAACATTGTTTTTATGCTTTTATGTTCTTTTCCAGATTATTTAGAATTAAAAATGACGCCTTGAATTATTGTTTAGGGGTAACGTGGTAAGTCATGGGAAATGTTGCACGCAATAACTGGAATTCATGTATTTTATATGGAGAAAATCAAATCATGATACCAGCAAATTCACGTTACAAGTCGTGAAACGGATTGGGCTTGTATAATGAGGGTTCACTATACATGACATTTTGCTCAAGGCTAAACTAGACAATCCATCAATACCATATCAAGATCTGCCCAACAGCCAAACAAGCACTGTCACACTAGTGCAGTGTTTTTACACCGGAGTGCCACAGCACACTACTAGTGTGCCATGAGAGATCGTCAGGTGTGCCGCGAGAAACTATCCAATATCGCTTTTTTTTTTTTACGTCGCTGGGCATAGTTGAAGGTTGCGGTCGTGTGCAGATGAGCGAGGTATTGCTCGTGTCATGTTCTAGAATTGCTCGGATTTCTAGCCATCAGCCACCTTGCTGTCTGCGACAATGTGGAATCCAGCACGTCTACTGTACATCATTTGATTAGACCCGTTTGGTGTGGAAATACCGGATTTTTCGGACTATAAGTCGCAGGTTTTTTCATAGTTTGACTTATACTCAGGAGCAACTTATGTGTGAAAATATTAACACATTATGATATCATTTCACATGTTATTTTGGTGTTTTGGAGTGACACTGATGGTTTGGTAAACTTGTTAGCATGTTCTTTATGCTATAGTTATCTAAATAACTCTTAATAGCTATGGCCACGTTCGCGTTCTGCTTTTGGCAATGTGTGCTCAATTGTATTATTGACTTTTTTTATATTGAAATGCATGCTTTTAGTTTGTGGCGCTTTCACGCCCACGTTGGGGCGCACTTGCACTTGTTTACGCAAAGAAGAGCGCTCACAAGCCAGAAGAAGGTGGACAGCTACGCAGCGTCTCTGTGCGAGTGGGCGAGAGAGAGAGAGAGAGAGAGAGAGAGAGGGAGAGAGAGAGACACACGGCTGCGAACTGACGTTCATTGTTTATGCTTGTAAAATATTCCTACAGAGGCAACGCCTGTGTTTATCATCTTTTCTGTTGTTGTTGTGTGTTTTCCACCCACGATCGGACACTTAGAACCAGTTGTATGGTTGTTTGAACGATGTGCTAATGCTACCGAATGCATGCTAACCTGTAATAGCACCTAATTATCATTTATGTACATTGACGCGAACCTGTTTGGTATTGAGGACGAAATTGATTCAGCAAATTATACGGACGTCCAGCATCATAATTTGAGAGTTTAGCTCACTGTGTAGCCAGGACCGAGCCATAGCGTCCTGGTGAGCACAGTATATTCGCATTTTGTTGTTCACGCACTGTACACTGTACACTTATTCAGAATGTTGTTCTCTATTGTATTTTTATATTAAATTGCCTTTGAAGATGACATATCCGTTCTATGTGTTGGATTTTATCAAGTAAATGTCCCCTAAAAATAAGACTTATATATGTTTTTTTTCTCTTTGTTGGGCATTTTATGGCTTGTACAACTTATACTCGGGTGCGACTTGTAGTCCGAAAAATACGGTACATGAAAGTGTCCTTTCCATTTTATCCATATGTGACGACTGTCAATCAAACTGTGTTTTATTCCAACACATTGTCGAGGACAGCAAGGTCGCTGATGCCTAGAAAACCAAGCAGTTCTTGAACATGACACGAGCAGCTCTCCAACAGCGCCATGGTGCCAAGTAAGCTTAAACATCATCTACAAACGAAACATCCGTCGTTTCAAAACAAGTCGGTGGACTATTTTGTTCGCCTTTGTGAAAACACAGAGAAACAGGCAACTTTTTTGAGAAACTCTAAAAAGGTAAATGAGAAAACTCTCAAGGCCAGTTACCTTGTTGTTAAATCCAAAAAGTCCCACACTGTAGCAGAGACATTAATATTACAGGCCTGTAAAGCCATTGTCAGTGAGATGCTCGCCTGATGCGATTAAAAACATTGCTAATGCCCACTGTCTGATGATTATGGGCTTTTCAAGCCTAACTAATAAAAAATAACTGAGAGACTGAGAGCTGTTGAAAAAGATTCCTGCCAGGGTATCGGCTTTGTGTTCATCTAAACAGGGACACGTTTCACACTGAGTAAGTATAAATATTAAGAAATTATTTTATAATTGAATATAATGTAAATGCACACAAAGTAATTTTGGAACATGTATTTCTTGTGGTGTTCCGTGAGATTTTTTCCAATATATGAACGTGCCATGACTCAGAAAAGGTTGAAAAACACTGCACTAGTGCATCTCCAACCTTTCTTTCCTGACATCCACTGACTGTTTTGTAGCCACTTTGCTATCCAAACTGTATTTCCTGTAAAGAAAAGAACACAGAAAACCTTGTGACTTGGCTGTGTTTGCTCATTATCTTGAGTTTGCAAATTATTTTCACAAATCTAAAAAAAATAATAACTTAAAATAACGAAGTATAAAGGCTTTTTTTCTACTGCTTTCCCAATTGTTTTATCTTTCTTTATGAGTCACTCAATGGGTGTTCATTTTCCAGACCTGTCTCTTTTCACACAGTCTGGTGTCTTCTGTGAGGCCGTTTTATAATCTGAGGTTTCCTTCCTGTGGTGACAAAACATCACAAGGCTTCAAAGTATTCTCTTGCCAGAGTTGCGGCCTGATGTGATCCAAATCCCACCTCTCCTTTTTCCCATCCAGCGAGGGACGCTTTGGAGGAGGTGGGGGGTGAAGATGAAGAGGCAACGGAGGCAGAGGAGCATTAGGATCTGGGGGCTCTTTTCTAAAAGGACAAAACAGCTTGAGCGACAAGTCAATCGGGTCATGGGGAGAGCTGACATCTTCCGAACACACTGACCTTGGTGGCGGAGAATGAAGGTTAAAATGGAGCGGCGCGCATGGGGTTTTTGGATCATTTGGAACTTTTCTAATGTGAACAAAATGTCAACTTGCCAAAGAGAAATTCATTCACTGCACAGTCATGCATGTGAGCACATCATATGAATGTGACCTCTCTTTCTTGGATTCCAGGGAAGCGGCCTTAGCCTTTGGGGAGGCAAGCCCTGAAGCGTGAGAGCGCCCCAGCGAGGAGTCTTTACCATCCTTCCTGAACAAATTTCATACATGAGCAGTCCTCGACATCAACACTCCCATGTCGCAACATGTGCCGGTGCTAAACATGCTCGAGAAGACGCACAAAACTGGGCCAAGGCGGCATGCAGCATGCATATACGAACGAGGCCATCGTGCACTGTGACTCAGGTTGATGACCTCTCTCTCTTTCCGTCCACAGAGGGGCGCTTGAGCGGGAGAGGAGGCCGAGCGGGTCGGGGAGGTGAAGGAAAGCGAGTAGGATACAAGATGCTGCTGTCCAGAACTCCTCTCCTGAAATGAAGAGGCTCCTTCTGAATGATTCACTCCCATATGTCATCACCCAGTGATAATACATTTTTTTCCAGATGGCAAAAGAAGAAGCGTTCCCCAATTGCACCGCTAGTAAACAAATTTCTCTATGTAATTTGACAACACCAGAGGAATCGATGCAATCGTGTAAAAGGTTTGAATGAAGGATTTGGGGGAAATTCTCTTAAGCAGCTTGAAAGAGTAAACTATCAGATAAACGGAACCATCGCCCAAAACAAAACTTTTTAACAAGTATATTGATTCAAAAACTAACGAGATGGATTATTCACCCATATTTACCATGTGTTATAGCATATACGTACATAACTAGGAGATAACAATAAATAAAATGTCTTAATCTTGGTCATATGATCAAATTGTGAATAAACCATTTTCATCATTATAGTTTGATTGGGTTAACTATGAGTGACGCTTTTTGACTTTGGTAGATAGTCTATTTCTCTAGCCCCTTTCAGACATACACTGAACTCCATTTATTCATGTATTTATTTATTTTTAACCTGTCTTATTTAGCTGCTTGACACGGAGAATGGAGATCTGACTGTCTGATTGATCTGAACAGTTTTAATGTATCACATGGGACTATGACATACATCCATTGTGATCATTCAACGTACCTCGTTTATAAGGAGAAAGCAGCGAACAGGAAGGGGTTATGGGGGAACAGAAGAAAAGAGGGAGAAAGACAGAAAAGCACAAACAACAACAGAAATACATTAAACGCCAACTCTAACTATGAATATGTTGTTGCTATTGTTAGCTAGTTGTATTTCCGGTTGACACCATGTGGAGGGCCTGATAACCAAGGAAAGAGGGGGTGGGGGTCTGAGAGATAAGTGATTGGGAGGGGTGAAGTTTATATAAATCAGTCGTGTGGTCTAGAACCCAGTATTTGTGTGAATCCCTTGTGAGTGTATGTTGCCATCCTATTCAGTGCTGTCTCATCGCTAATCCTGACACCGAGGTTTTCTACTTGAGTATGTCTTATTTTACTTAATCATGCATGAGTCCCATCTTACATGTGATAGTCTCGCAGACGGGTGCAGATGCTGCGTCCATGGCCCTTCCCCACTACGTTGAAATCCCGGAATATAAACGGGTAGCCCTTATGTCTGAAAGAAATTTCCCGGTTCGACTGAAACGGAGACGACACAGACATTTGGTCGCGTTCTAGTATAATTTCCGGGACGTGGCATCTGTGAAAGCAGGCGTTTCATTCCGGGATTACAGCACGAAAGCTGATGACGTAAATATCGTCAATTCGCCAATCGCCAATCGTCATTCCCTCTATCTTCGCAGTAAGATGAAAAGCGGTAAACAAACATTGCAGTTATCAACATGGCAAACTGGAAGTGGCAAAATTAAATAGGAAACATCACGAAATTAAATTGCTACTGGATCGTACAGCCGGTTAAGAGACAGTCCATCGTCCATCTTTGGAAATGTGTGGTTTATTTTATTGCCGATACCAACCAAAAATTACGTAATGTCCGGGTTATAAAATCCCGCCAGCCGCCCTCCCCGTACAGAGAGTGCCGAGTTGCCAGCACGGAAAAGTCTGAAAGTGTCCAACCCCAATGTCTGAAAGCCATGACTTGGGTAAATCCTACATCACTTTAAATGGGAATTTACTGGGATATAAATCTGAAAGGGGCTTCTGTTATACATCTACTATAATAACTATAACTATAAATTATCCGCTCGACCTTTCTGTTGCTACAGACCTTCAGTGTTGCATTATTCTTTTTAAATTTACAACTTCCACTCAAGTTATTCTCATTATCTACAGATTCTGATGGATTAGATTTTAAGAATTTAATATGAAATAATCCAACAGCACAAACCCAAATAATTTTTGTTATCGTTTCAGTGCAGATCAGCGGTTGTTTCTTGCATTCTGCCACCTGTAAGTATCCAAGTGCTTGTTGAGTGCAATCATTCTGAATTGGCCTGGGGCATATTCTCACCTTTCAAATAACGGCTTTTGGACACCAGCCGGTCTCTCCCTGTAGGCGTCACTCACAGGTTTGTCTGGCAATGTGTTAATAAGCCTCCCATGTCTGGTCTCTTTGTTTTTCACATCGTCGAACTTTCTAGGCTCTTCACGTTCTCTTATCTCCTTTAGATTGTCTTGTATGTGCTTTTGTCTCTTCTCGGGCTGGTTGTTTTCTGCTTCTCTGGGCTTTTTACCTTCTTCTTTAACTGTTTCTTTGAGTCGTTCCTCATGCAGTTGCTTCTCATCCACAAACTCGTCTCTGTGTGACCGTTTATTTTTGGGCTCATCAGTATGTTTTCCTTTCCTGTGTTTTATGGACTGATTAGCATCAGGTACTGAATCATGTCTCTGTGTGAAGTCCAATCTCCTGTGACCAACAAAAAAACAATAGATGCTCTATTTTTTTTCTATAGGTAGTGAATATGTAATACGTTTTTTTATTTGTCAATATGCAAGAGAACCACACGGCAACGTGAAGAATTGTGCTAAGCTGCCTGAAAACAATTAGTGAGAGGAAAATAATGGTAATTGCTTCATTTGCATTACAAAAGTGAGATGGGTCCACTAACTACATTTTGCATTTAATTTGGGCAAAAATGCTGAAGAGTTCTGAATTAATAAACAGGAGATGATGAATGTTGATCAAAGATTGTGTCAAAATGAGACTATGTTATCAGCCTTACATGAACAGTACTTTTGTACGAGTGTCTATTCATACCCAGCCTCTCAATAAGGGGTGTCTTAATTCAAGCACGCGGGCAGATTGTGCCTTGTTTTGTTTTCATGACGCTCTGCAATTCTGAACTAATTATAAAATACCTTACTTCCGTTATTATTAATTCTTACTTTTGACAATCAGTCATGAACGAAGGAATTAATATACACCAGGAATTTTACAAAGTCAGCAACTAGCATGCTACTTAAAAATAAATCTAATCTAGAAATTTCCTCAACCACCAGTTAAGATGGTCATAATAGATCATAATAACCAGTCTTTGTGAGAAGCTCCATTTGAAAAAAAAAAAAAAAGCTTTGAATTTGCACTTCAGCACAAGGGGGATGGAGAAAATTGTAAAATGTGCACAAATGCTGAGAAAAGTCATCTTGCTGAAATTTACTTAGAGTACAATGCAGGAATGACATCAGAGCAATATGACTGGATGCTTGGTGTTGACATCATACAATTTGTCAGTAATATTGCAGAAAAAGTCTAATCTTATAGGGCGCTTTCACACTAGCACTGTTTGGTCCGTTTTAAACGGACCAGAGTTCTTTTTCTCTTATAGTCTGCAAATGTGAATGCGTATCCGAACTCTAGTTTGGACCAAACAACCGAACTCTGGTCCGCGCAAAAATTGTGGGTCTCGGTCCGCTTTAAGCGTAACCTGCTTCACTTGTGAATGCAACCGGAGCAGGGAGCGCTTTGCTACTTTATGTGCAGCGTCAAAGCATGGAGCTGCGATGCTCTAGGCCAGGGGTGGGCAAACTATTCCACAAAGGGCCGCAGTGGGTGTGGGTTTTTGTTGCAACCCATTAAGAGGACACCTTTTCACCAATCTGCTGTTTTACAAGTGCAATCAGTCAATTGCAGTCAGGTGATTCTCTTTTCTACTGAAACCTCATTGTTTAAACTATCTGTGCTGGGTCAGCTGGAACAAAGACCAGGACCCACTGTGACCCTCGAGGACCGGTTTGTCCACCCCTGCTCTAGGCTGTGCATCCCTGGAAGCAAAAGTACATTGCGATCAAAATGTTGTGCTGCACTAAGCAGTTGCATTTGACACACAGAATCAGGTTCTAATGTGCACGCTAACAGTGCTCACTGGTTTACTGATATAACACTGACAAAGTGGGACGATTGTTGGCAATATTCGGCACGTTTTCACTGAAAAACAACCAAGCGGCTTATCAATGAGATTGGGGTATAATGTCTTTAAGTGGCGTCTTAATTGATTTGGCTTCCGGCTGTCCGCTATAATCATTTTTAGAAACAGTAAACAGTGGCCTTTCCACGTCTACCACTGTATTATATGTCAAAGCTTATGGCAAACGGCCCGAAAAAAGCGCATTCTCGGCGGCCAAGGGAGAACCGTAGGTGAGGGCGGTCGTCGTGACGATCCCAAGCCGAAAATGGCACTTCTCAGGCGGACACGTGAGAGCCGGAGAAGACGGTGGGTCGCTGTGTGACTCCGGCCGGAAAACGGCTTTCGAAAACGGCGCACAGCTCTCCAGCTCTTCATGAATCTCTTCCGTGTGCTCTTGCTTAGTTCAAAAATACTGCGCGCACTTTGAAAATGAGAGCGCCACTGCCACCAACTGAGTGGATGTGCAAGTACACTTTATTCGAGTACGGCAAAAAAAAAAAAAAAAAAAAGCATGTTCCCCGAGGTCACACGCGCCACCCCTGGCGTCGCTCTGCGCCCCCCTGGGGGGGCGCGCCCCACTATTTGAGAAGTACTGGTCTAGGGTGAAAGCGCCCTTAGAAGTACTAATGGCAATTTTCAATAGTAGAGCAGGAAACGACGTGCCATTGGGAGTTGACCTGACAAGCTATTGTCCAATGTTTGACTGATGCAGCAACAAATTTGTAATCAGCAGTGTTATGTCCCGATCACATATTTTTGCACACGAGTTTGAGTCACCTGATTTTGAGAATCTGCTGATACCGATCAGATACTGAAAAAAAGTGTTGAAAAAAGTTTTGAACATGCTGCTGTCCCACCGTGCCGCCTTCATAATGTGAATTATTTTTAAACAAAAGAAACGTAGAAAATTGCTTGCCTTTATTGAATCCTTCATTGAGTGAGTCCACTCAAATCTGCTCACTTACACACACACAATGAGTTGCCACAGCACACTACCGTTAGTGTTTAACAAGCTAAACGATTACTGACGCATTCAACCCCCTTGAAGGTAGCGCTCCCAAGCTTTTCTGGCAAGATCGGAGCTTCAACGCCTGTATATCATCGTTAACTTTAACAAGCAAACTCCAGTGGACTGCTGACCAAGAAAAGCAGCAGGAGGCAGCGTGAGAGGCTGTACGAGCTTGAAGCAGAAAAACATAAATACATTTTTTAAATTAAAAACACGATCTTTTTCATCCGATTCCGATCCTCTGAAAAATGGCGCGATTGACCCGATTTCTGATCGCATGATCTGATCGCGACATTCCTAAGAAATACTGTAGCGTTGTGGAGGAAAAAGTACAGTTATAGCCCCCATACTAGTAAGACCAAACTATCCAAGACCAAGACTTCCCAATGATAAGAATTTACCGAGACAGAGATTAGATCGTAACATACGATTTTAAAAAAAGAAAAAATTCCATTAAAGTTGTAGTCATTTACAGTGGAATGGACTAAACACAAAAATTGATTTTGTTTTTTTTTCCTTAAAATTACATTGACGACGTTGAAGTGGTCATCTTTACAGAAGAAACAGTCCGCCCCTTTGGCAAGTCAAAGAGCCAGATAAGGTCACGACTTTTGGTCGAGAACGAGGCAAGACCAAGACTCTCAAACTGTGGTATCGAGACAAAAAGCAGTCTTGAGAATTGCAACACCACTGATAGAGATGGGAATCGAAATCCAATTCCAATTCCGAACCGGTTCCTAGTGTTTCGAGGCCTCGACATCACAATGAAAAAGCCTTAACGATCCCTTTAATGATTCCTAAAGACGCGTATTGCGTCATCACGTGACGTGTCTTGTTGTCCAGACGCATCAAACTAGCATGGCGCCAAGAACCACACGCTCCAAAGTTTGACTACACTTCACCAGGAAATAGGGTGAAAATGAAAGGTTACGATGGTTTAGCACGATCGAGCATTGCAGCCGTAAACATAACAATGACAGCACATAGGTTCAAACGCTCGAAAGTGTATCTTCACTTCACGAGGAAAAATTACAACAAAGCGACTTGCAGTCATTGCAAGGTGGAGATAACTGCATCAAGAGGGAATACGACTGTACTGTCCTCACCGAGACGCTAAGCCTCAGTCCTGGATATTCAGCTGGCTAAACTCCCAAATGACGATGCAGAAGACATTGATATAATTTGCTGACTTTATTCAACCATCACTTGAAGAGTGAAACCAAAATAGAAATGAAACAAATCAATTTCGTCCCCAATAACAAACGGGTTTGCATCAACGTAAATCAGCGATGATTAGCTGCTAATAAAGTAATAACACAAACGGTTAGCATGCGTTCGCTAGCATTAGCACAAAGTTCAAACTACTACACAATTGGATTTAAGTGTCCGATTGCGAGTGGAAACACACAACAACAACACAAAAGATGATACATACAGACTAGGGGTGTGGATCTCCATTACTGTGGCGATTAGATATGCATCTCGATGCGATATAATTTGCGATACACTGAATCCCTGCCCGATACGATAGTTACGATTAATCCATGTTTTCAATACGATGCGATATGATTCACCCTCTATCCCACTTTGATATGATACAATACAACCTGTTCCCGATACAATGTGATGCACTTTGATAAAGTGCGATACACCTGTTTGTGATGCTTTTTGATAAATTAGTTCAATCGAACGCGATTCAATGTGAAGCAAAAATTATACATCATATTTTATCTACTAAGCAAGCAAACAAACAAAAAATAATATGGCAATTAAGTATGTTACAAAAGGCTTTGGTTTATTAATATAAGAGTAAAACAAAACAAATAAAGATAGCTTAAAGATGCTGTACGTGTAAACAGTAACATTAATCACTCTCAATAAGTGACTTAAAGTAACACTTTGCAATGTCTACATACCTGTCTGCCAGACAAAACCTAATATGAAATACACACAACTGTTTGTGCAAAGAAGACCACAAACAACTTGGCAGTGGCATCTGCTGTAAACTGACCACTCTCACTGAGTGTTTTAAGTGTAATGTTATCTATAACCCAAATAGTAATATGAAAAACAATAACAAATAATGACCTTTCACAATTAGGTCTATCTTTAACAAATCACAACTGCTTGTGAAAAGAACAATACAAACAACTTGGCAGTGACATCTGCTGTAAACAGACCACTCTCACAGTCTTGTTGTTAGCCCCCTGCATTGTCATTTTCGCGACGTCGATACCATGCTGTCTTTTCCATTGAGTTCCCATGTTTGTTGTGCTGCCATTGTAAGGTTTAGAAGCGCGGCATTCTTTACAAATAACGTGAGTCTTGTCAAGTCTGCCATGTTTCTTGTAAAATCCATTGTACTGCCAAACGACGGATTTGAACTTTGAGGGTGCATTGAAAATCTGATCAACTTCAGCGCCACTGCTGCTTCCCTCCGCCATGTTAACTTGTAGCACTAGCTGATGGTGCATTCAAGATACCTCGGAAAAAAGGACAGAATGCAGTACAACGTGGAAAATATCGATACAACGTTGAAGATTACCGATAAAACACACAGCGAACAAATGCATCTTGATTTTACGCCGTCTTTGCACCGATGTACAGTGAATGAATTGATACACTCGCATCGCACACCTTTTTATCTCGACCACAATCCATATAGATTATTTTCCACACCTCTATTACAGACATTGCCTCTGTTGATATTTTACCAACATTAACAAAGAACGTAGGCTCGTAGCAGTGTTTCCCTCTTTCACTAACTCACTCTCTCGCTTGGATGCTTTGTAGCTGCACTTCTTCTTCGCGTGCAAGCGCGCTCTTCTTCACGTGAGTGCGTTCTTCTTCGCGTGAGCAAGCGCAAGGGCGCCACCACTTGACCGTAAAAGCACCATTCATTCATTCATTCATTCATTCATTCATTCATTCATTCATTCGTTTATTCATTCATTCATTTTCCATGCCGCTTTTCCTCACGAGGGTAAAAACAAAAAGGCATGCATTTTAATACTATGGTAAATAATATACTTTAACACATATTGTCAAAGGCAGAACAACGACCTATATGCCAATATATACCAATGTTTCAGTAAAATGTTACACATGTTACACATGTTAAAATGTTACACATTCTTGTGTATTTGCCACTTTTTGTCACAGTTAACATTGAGGCATTGGGCTTCTTTTGACCTCGTTGTGAGTTTGTAAGGTTGTGACTTCTGATTAAACAAACTCGATGCCAATCAAAACGTTTGTTCTTCTTTTTCCCCAAATTAGAATCGATAAGAGAATCGATAAAGAATCAAATCGTTAAGCAATATCGATAATGGAATCGGAATCATAAAAATCGTATCAATTCCCATCCCTAACCACTGAAATGACCTCACTTTTTTTTTTCTTCAGTGATAACTAGTTTTTAACAAATACAATAATAGAAGCTCAAAACAGCAGTTTTTTCACATGTTTAACCACTATTTTACAACCAAAATTAAGCAGTGAGGCCCCAACTGGGAGGTAATGTGACAGAGTTGCCCATGACTAAAAACTCACTGACCTCGGTGAGTTGTTTGGAGACACTGCTACAATGCTGGAGTCCAAACCGTTCTTCTCCTCTGCTGCTTTCTCCATAGGAGCATGGCTGGAGTCTGCGGGTGTAGTCAGGGGAAATAATGTCTGGACATGATCTGCTTTACGCCTCAGTGATTATTGGATCTACACATGACATACCCAAAAGCCTTTTCCATTCCTTAATGAGGACTTTTGCCAAAGCAATGACCTCTTCGTCTGCGCAGTGCTTTCTGATGCTGTTCACAGACATGCCAATCCTGGTCTCCTGAAAGAAATTTAATGGAAAATTGACATTTTAGGACACACTTCACGTAACATTTCCATTAGAGTTTAGGTTAACTGAATTCTTTATCTTTCAAATATTAATGTAGGAAAATTCAGTTTCCAACCTTTTTGAATTTGTTCAACCTTAACTCAACCTCTCTTGCCTACCAAAGCATTTTGTAAACTAGAACTGAGAATGTACTTCTGTATGAACGGATACCATTTCTATATTTCTTTCTGTTTTAAAGGGAAACATGTTCCGATACATTTCTGACCACATATTCACACACTACAGTGAATTTATCAGGCTAGTGCAATGTGTGTGGGTAAGAGGCAGAGGCGTAACAAGGGTCCCCGGGGGCCTCAGGCAATAAGCAACATGGGGCGCTTCTGAGTCACGTGACACACATACATGATGTGTACATAATGAACACAAAGGTGGGGGGGTGTGAGTGCGCGCTGCGTGCACGTGCGGTCATCTTGGCCATAAAAGTGGTGAAAACTAAGCACTTTACACTGACTCATATGGATGTACTTACAATCGTTCATGGACACACACATTTTAACAGGTGGCCGTCCTCTGCTCAAAATGCGCACTTTACGCCTATTCCCACACCCAGAATACGCAGTGCTTGTGACGTAGGACAATGACAGGACTGGTTGCTATGGGAACGGACGCATACCCAAGGAATCTTGCTAAAAGGAGTATTAACCCTTGAGAGTCGAAGGACGCGCCGGCGCATCCTCAGCGCACGTCGTCTTTGAAGCGCCCTCACGTTTTAATTACGTCACCCACATGCCGTTGGTTGGTCTCGTTTTAAAGTGCGGAAGTTGCGGTTTACTCTCATTATTTGAAGTCAATCGACCAACTAAAACGTGAGATATTGTCATTTAAGTTTTATAGTTTTATTTTCGACCAACTAAAACGTGAGATATTGTCATTTAAGTTTTATAGTTTTACTGTCCTCTCAAAAAAACATTAAAACGCTGCATGGATCATTTGTTTATGTCTATATTTCCATCATTTCTTGTCCTTTTTCAAAACGGAAGCTCCATGAAAAAAACACAAATCAAACGGACCTTTTTGAAGTCACAATGGAAGCACAAAATGCGTTTTTTTTTAAATAATTATAACTGCCATGCAAGGTTCCACCGAACGAGAGGGAGGAGTGTTCTGAAGCAGCGAGGTGGCGAGCGACGGCCGTTTGGATCGAGCAGCGACTTTGTGTGACTTTGAGAATGAACGGAAAACTAAATTTAGCGCAAGCAATTGTGCTTTTTGATCAACTTGAGGAAGAGGATGGTCCAAATTCGTCATCATCGTCTTCTTCGGAAGAGTCCTCGAGTGAAGATAGTGTCGGATTTGAACATGTGGGTGACGCCATGACGAGCAGAGGTAAGCCAACTCACTTTTTTTTTTTTTTTTTATGCAGAAAAAGTTTCTTTTGAAAGTTTCTTTTGATATTGCAAGACAAATTTAATTTTGATGCAATATAAGTGTGTGTTTGTGTATATAATAATAAAATGTGCATATCAGATCAAAGTCGTACGTGCACTGTGTGTATCCCAGGCATGAATTTATAATTTGTGGTGTTCTTCTTTCTATATGAAGATTAGGGATGTAGCACATATTCAGCTATGGTATTCTTTCTATTGTCATACATATAGATTTCCATTATTATTTATTGCTGTATATATTTTTATTTTATACTTTATCATTTTCATAAATACTGACTTTTTTTTCATGTACATTTATAGTAACAATGAAAGTAAAGTGAAATGAAAATGGAAGGGTGGAAAGAGGACCGACACCCCATGGAAGTGTGGGCTGTGTGATGTAGCCCTGTGTCTAATTCCAGGACGAAACTGCTTTTCGGAGTGGCATGCCTGAAAAAAATTTAACTTATTTATTGTAAATATTTTTGAAAATACTTTTTTTTCCAATGTTATATATATATTTTTTTTTCCTCCACAATCAGTCTTCTCAATTTGTGTATATAAATGTGTGTTCAAGAAGCTTGATTGTGTGTACATAGTTTTCATCAGGTGATGGGCCGCAATACCTAAACTCATAAAGAGATGGCCTCTAAACACTTTTTGTGTTAGATGGTATATTTTTTCACTGTTCTTCCCTGTTTGGTCTGCTGTATATAACCTATTTTGACTAGAGCATGTATAAAGGCAAAAAACGCCGATGGCTATACCTGTTGTGTATGTTGAATTGTCAAATATAAGACTATTTATTCTAAATTTTTTTGGTTGAATGTTCGTCCTAACATGTTGAATAAATATTACAAAGTTTCAAAACGGTTCGTTACGCATGTTTGGTTGTCAATTGGACATCAATATTAAAAATTTTGACAAAACGATTTTGGAATTTTTGGTCTTTTTGGGCCCAAAATGATGATTTATAATTGGTCAGTGAAGGAAACAACAGTTTGGACATGAAGTTCAAGGTGTCACAAAAAAAAGGGACCAAACCATGCCATCGTAAACAATTCTTTCTTTGAAATATAAAGGCAACTTCAAAGGCATGCAAAATCAGACAAAATAGGCCCAGACCTTAAAGGGGTTAAAATTGCTAATAAAATCGTTTAGGATTATTTTGTGCATGTATGTTATATTTTTCTTATAGAGTATTCGACGAGGAATACGATAGGCCCATTAATAGACTTTTTGGGAAAAATCACCATTTCTTTAAATAGTCACATGAATAACGAGGTGGCCTGTGAAAATCAACGTAAAACAACTAAGCAAGGACTTTCCAGAGAGAACTTGGTGAGTCACTCTTTAAACAATCATGTGGTATTAATAGCTGTTTGAACTTTCTTAAGCAGTCATATTCTACGAGACATTGTTAGTGTCACTTAATCTGTTAAATGATTCCATGTTAATGACACACTCCCTACACTTGTTGCTGCGGCAGTGCAGTAAAGCTGCGTGTGCAAAATCTGTTGGCCCTCTGGGGGCCCCTGCTGGCTGGGGGCCCTAGGCAATTGCCTGGTTTGCCTAATGGGACACGACGCCTCTGGTAAGAGGGTGTGCGTGTGCACGGGTGGAGGTGCATGTGTGTTACCTGTAGCAGTTTAAGCGTCATGTTGAAACTTTTGAGTTCCTTCAACAGGTCCATGGCACCATCCTGCATGTACAAACACTTTTAAATACATTTACAATCTCACTACTTAATTATGTGAATTAAAAAATACAATGTGACAGACTGCTGCATAGTGCTACACCAAATTAAAGGAAAACATATTTATAAGAAGAAAGCAATTTACATCAATCCTAAACAGGTATGAAATATGTAAGCGTCTCTGCAGCGTTTAACAAGCCAAATTTAAGACTTTTTAAGACCATAATGAATACAATTTAAGACCCATTTCACATCAATACAGGAAAAAAGTAAAAAAGACGAAGTAAAATTGGAGGACCGGAGTTACTTGCAAAGTACTGTATATGATTTTTTTCACAGCTCTTTCAAATTGAACTACAAAATGCTTAGCCAACTGAAAACACCAGGAATTTCTCTGTTGTGAATCAAGACTTGTAAACTCTGCAGCCAATGGCCCTTGGCCACTTACCCATGGATGCAAGTACTGTAATCCTGTTTTAAGTTAAAGTTTTCTCAACTGCTATGCAAACTAAACTGTCAACACATAACTGCGCGTGCACAGCAAGACATGGTTGTGTTTAAGAAATTCTGAAGGGGCAGCACAGGTAGTTCCGCTTTGTAGATACGTTATAGAATCCTCAAAAATCGAAACATTTAAGAGCAGGACTGAAGTTTATACATGTTCTAAATAAAAGTAAAGTTATTAGATTTTTAAGACCTTTCATCCTTGTATTTAAGACCTTTTAGGAGACTTTTAGACATTTTAAGGCCTTACATTCATTGAGTTTAAGACTTTTTTTTACTTTTTAAGCCCCTGCGCATACCCAGTTTTATTAATGTTGATACCACTTGTCATAATACATATCATAAAGACAGTACAACACGATGTACTAAAACCACAGCTGTCCAAATGTTTTACAATGGGGGTCATACGTATACCAAAAAAATCAAAAGATACAGGGGCTACTTTAACACTCTTGGAAGTCATTAAACACATAAAAGACTAACCCTCGAGTAATTCTATACTGTATTATGCCAATTTTGAGGGAGGTACAGTGATCCCTCGCTAGTTCGCGCTTAAATCTTTGCGCCCTCAGTTCATCGCGGAATTTGATTTCAGTTATAAAACTAATAAATACAGATGAGCTGTCCCGATCCAATCACGTTGTCTCACTCACCCTTCTGGTGCTTTTCTTCGTCAGGCAGTGCCCTGGAGTTGCTTATTAAAGTTAACGATGACTGACTGACATTAAGGTTTGATCTTGCCAGAGACGCTTGGAAGCCGAAACTTCAAAGCGGTCCTTTGCCTATCTATAAAACCTGATTTAAACCAATAGTAATAGTAGTAGTTGTCATAGCTTATATCAGGCATCACAGTAATGCAGAAGTAGTGTGGCAATTTGTACTTTAATGTATGTCGCAAAAGTAACTGCCTCAGCATTGTTCCGATTATAATGAATGGGGTGTTCAAAACAAACACGAATGCTTGCATATTTTGTTGGAAATGTGTTATTTTGTTTTTAATTCATGTTCAATATTTGGATCATGCATGCATAGGCGGAGTTTGACTTTTGGGGAAGGGACAGGCACAACATGTTGATGACCTCGAAATGCAGAGTCAGCATTAAAAGTAACTTACAGGAATATTTATAATAATAAGTTGAAAATGAGTGGGGGTTTTTTAGCTTCACTTAATTGTTTGAGTTCACATCATTCATAACTAATGTGTGTGTGTGCGCTCCAGCTGCCAGGGGATACAATTTTTGACAGGAGAGGCTCTGTTGTACAATTAGCGTCTTTAGTGGGGCAAATTGAAACTCCGCTCACCATTTAGGCGCTGCTCTCTGGCGTTTCGTGGTCCACATTTTCATTCCTTGATTCTTGCTCAGCATTGTTGTCGCTTTTGAAAGCTTAGGTTTGAAAAACTTACATCCATCTTGCTTCTTCGAGTTTGAAAAGAGTCTTTTTTTGTTCATTTCACTCATTTTTGTTGTTTGTTTTATTGCTTTATAACTTTTATAGACAATATGTTACCGGAAAACTCTTAATTTTAAAATCATATGTAGGAACGTCAATTACATGCAATGACACTTTTCGGCCATCAGCGGCTAACTCCGCGTATGCATGCACGTATGAATTGCATATGGAACGCTTTTTCAGCAAATTTCAAGCACTTGAACCCTTTCATGGATGAAAAGTGCTGTTTTTTATGCTTACAAGGCATTCCGTGAACACATTAGCTGCGACTGACGCTAGACAACCAGTCAATTTTGACTAGTTTGCCCCTCCCAGCAACAAAGAGATTGGACGTTTAGCAACGTCAACGACACTAAAACGAGGATTCACACACAGTTAAAATGAATTTGACGTCTATGACCATTAATGGCAACCACTGAGTTAAATACTATGAAAAAGAAATCAACTTTAGATTGATACTTGGGGCCGTAACCACTAACCAGTGTAAATTTCTGTATTTATTAATTTTAATTTTTTAAATGGTTTTTATTAACATTGTATTAATTAATAAAAGTACTTATAATTTTACAAAAAATATAAAAAATGCAAGATTGATTAATAATTTAAAAATATAATAATTTGTAATAGTATTTTTTTATTTCCAAGAAAAACTGGCCACTTGCTTTACAATGGGTTAAAGGTCTTCAGTGCCAACTTTTGAAAGCTGTCTGTGTCCCTGAAAGGGTTAAACGTGCGATTTCGAGACACGCAACTGTGCACGAGTGCACTTGCATGTGCAACCTTCAACTAGTGCACAAAATGGACTTGTTTATGTGTCGTTCAACACATGCACTACCATAGCCAAGCAGTGGCAACACTTGACCCTCATAAAGTTGCAACTGCTCCCAGATCAGTATTTTGCGAACACCTGTTGATCGTTTGTTACCAGCTCCCTTGACAAGTGGCCGCACACATACGAATAAAGAAGTATTCCGATCGGTAGCGCAAGTTCATTTTAAGTTGCAACAACGCAAACAAGTCTATTAACGCTTCGTCAAGAAGACATTGTCCTCCCACTGCACTACAGCACAAAACAGCGCGCCACCTCTGGGTGTCCAGCGCCACTCACCGTGTTATTTCGTGACACCATCTTTTCCAGCTTCTTGGCAATCCGAATCAGGTCTTCTTCCCTCGTCATGGCTGCATCGAAATCACCTTGCACAGGTAAAAAAAAAAAAAATGTTGCGTGCAAAAGAAAGCTTTAAAAGTTGTACTCGGCCGCGGGTCGGACTTTACGCACGGCGCACTCCATTCAGCCAGAGGGCGTGGCCGTTTCCTCCCCCCAAGTTGACCAACTCGACACATGACAGCTAAATATAGACTTGTAGTGGATGGACACATCGGGTCAGCCGAAAGTAGACAGAAGGGAACTAATGCAAAAACGGGAACAATTTTAACAACTTTAACAGTTGACTCATAACATTAAATGACTTCCAAACATAGCAAAGTTTACTTCTTTTTTTTTTTTTTTTTTTTTAATGGAAAAAAAAAAACATGAAAGGTAACACCAGTTACTTTGCCAAGTAACTAATTACTCTTACATTCAGGTAACTGAGTTACTAAATTACTTTTTGGGAGAAGTAATTTGTAACTAATTAATTACTTTTTTAAATTAATTACTTTTTTAAAGCAAGATTAACAAACCTTGTCACAAAGATGAAGTCTGCAGAATGAAAAGTGACAAAAGCTCAGATTTTATTCTGCCAATTTGTTGCCGAACAGTTTGCCTGCAACTATTGCTGATCACTTCTCAGAATTAGCAAAAGAAATTTTCCCTGACTCAAAGATTGCATCGGTGAGTTAATTTTATCAATTCACCTTTTTAATTTATTATTGGACACACTAACGAACTACCTTCAAGTCAAACTGAATTGCGAGCTGAAGTGCAGCCATCAAGACATGATAGAAATTGCCAAAAGTGCTACATACAATTATAACAAAAGTCACTGTTAAATTTTAGTAATCATGATGTAGCTGAAGATATTGATTGTTCTTTGATTGCACCAGGTTATATGTTACAATATTACCAATAAATTCAAATTATTTAAAAAAAAATATTTTATTTTTGTTTCATATGTCACGCTATATACAGCGTTGTAAGATTAGTCACCAATTTCTAAGGGCATACGTCACTACTTGTAAGATTGCCAACGGCCTCGGGTTGACAGGTACGGGTCGTGCGTGTTGACTGGAGAACATATCTTTATCAGTTTTGTTGAAACTGTTATTTCTGATTGTTATGAACGCATCACTGGAGAGACGTTAAGGTGAACAGTACACGAGTTCTTCAACTCATACATTTAAACATCAATGCAAAGTGAGTTAACTCAGTTAACTTAATTGGGAATTCATTCGTTCATTCATTCATTCATTCATTCATTCACACAGTTAATTATATTTTAACTGCACATTAACTCAATGTCTCATTGTGAGTTCATTAAGATTAATATTTCATTAATATGATAGTACATGTAAAATACAAGTTTGGCAACTACTACTTTTGAATTCATTATTCATTATCATACAGAATGCAATTAATCACATTCTCACAGTTATTCGTTTTAAAAGTGCATTAAATCACTGTCTCCCATTGACAGCGGTAGACACAGTAGGCACAGACTATTGCGGCCCTCAGCAAAAAATCCCTGGGGCCCCCAGCCCACCTGTGCAGGCCGCGACAATGTGTTTTTTGCACATAATAAATGCACAATAAATATGTAAACAATGTATAAGTATAATGTATGTATTGGCCGACAATATATCTAATATTATAATAGAAAAAAAAAAACTCTTCCCACATCCTCACTCCAACTCCGCTGGTAGGGTGGGTGGCTGTTGAAGCTCGTATCCTCTACTTGAGGGTCCTGGGCAGTATCTTTACTGCTCCTAGGACTGCACTCTTCTGGACGGAGCTGTCTGATGTTTCTCCAGGTATCTGCTGGAGACACTTCTCCAGTGTGAGGCACACGGCCCCCAGTGCTCCTATGATCATGGGCACCACAGTTGCTGTCACCTTACAGGCTCTCTCCAGCTCTTCCTTGAGCCCTCTAGTTTCTCGTGTTCCTTTTTCCCTAAATTGCTATCGTTGGGGATGGCTACATCGATCACAACGGCTGTCCTCTGCTGCTTATCCTTGATCACGATGTCCGGTTGGTTGGCCATGACCATCTTATCAATCTGTATTCGGAAGTCCCACAGGATCTTAGCCCTCTCATTTTCAACTACTTTGGGAGACAACATATATATATATATATATATATATATATATATATATATATATATATATATATATATATATATATATATATATATATATATATATATATATATATATATATATATATATATATATATATATATATATATATATATATATATATATAAATATATATATATATATATATTTTTTTTTTTTTTTTTTAAATAAATAATGTCAAATAATATAAATTTAAACTTATAATTTTACTTTTCACGAAATACACAGGGTCCAATGACAGTGTCAAGTGCAGGTTCTTACGGTAGATGGGGTGAAGCCCAGCAAGGGGTGTTTACTACTGCAGTGTCATTTCCCTGTTCAAATGGAACAACACTACTATAATTACAATCTATCTCACATGATTAGTAAATTATTATTATCATAATCACTGGTTCCAGCTCACCCACAAGCCTAACAAGGACAAGTGCTATTATATTACTATTTATAACCCATTCAGTAGTTTTTTTTTTTTTTTTTTTTTTAATAAATAGTAGGGCTGTCAAAATTATTGCGTTAACGCGCGGGAATTAATTTTTTTAATTAATCACATTAAAATATTTGACGCAATTAACGCACATGTCCCGCTCAGACAGTATTCTGCCTTTTGGTAAGTGTTACAGCAAGGTTTTTTGTGCTGTCTAACAGCGAACTCTTGTGGTCACTTTGCGACATGGTTTATTGCTTTCTTGCCAGTTCAATATGGCTGCACGACGTCTCAGGCTGACGCCTACGTTGTAATGTTGTGCTTATATGATCCTTGGACAAGATTTGTCCGTAAGTATGGTTGTTGTAAAGAATGTACATATTATGTTAGTAAGCAAAATGTTATATTTTTTGTATGAGACGCTTTTTGTTTATGTTTAGTGAACCTGTATAGCGTGCTAAGCTAACGTTGTTGCTAATGCAACGCGTGTGTACTTTTTTTTTGTAGTTTCACTACGGTCTATAGAGGACAGTGGTTTGAGGCCATTTTATTAATAAATCAGATGAAAAAGGAAGAAGTCTGATTATTAAGGCATCGTTCACTAGCTGTCTAGCTTTGGGAAAAGTAGACGCTTCGGAGTGAGGACAGCATAGACAGATTTAAATGACAGTAGAGTGAAATGCCCACTACAGTCCTTATGTACCGTATGTTTAATGTATATATCCATCTTGTGTCTTATCTTTCCCTTCCAACAAATTATTTTACAGAATATAGATATAATTTACAGAAAAATATGGCATATTTTATAGATGGTTTGAATTGCGATTAATTGCGATTAATTACGATTAATTAATTTTTAAGCTGTAATTAACTCGATTAAAAATTTTAATCGTTTGACAGCCCTAATAAATAGTCATACATTTTTTGTGGGTTTATGTCCAGCAATTATGTAGTAAAGAATGAAATCCTTTTTTAAATTATTCTCTTGAAGCTAAGGAACTCTCTGAACTTGCTCCAAAGCGCTGACTCCAGTTAAACTGTCATCATAAAGCCACTATTTCGCTCAAAATAGAAAATAATTGAAGTAGTTACAATACAATTGACATAACAACTAATTTGCTGTTGATAGTAATGAAAGACCTATCTATTTCAACTAGGTTTCAGTTCAATGATACTGAAACATAATCATATCCCGCCAAATAACAGTGACACAAAACACATTATAACGTTAATCTGGCAGGTCCACTATTATGGAACCCTTAATAAGGTTTCCATGGCAACAACTAAAGGTGCTGGGTGCTGTCTGCAAAGATAACAATTACTCATACCGTATTGTATAGCTTACAAATTGTGTCTTCGCTAATGGAACATTGGTTCATTATTAGAAACTTACTAGCGTGGGTTTGAAATGCGTTGTGTCTACACAAAGGAGGTCATTGTCTAATTATTAACCTTAGCACACTAAAGTCTGCATGCCACAGTACACTACTCCACATACTATTTAAACAACAGCACATACGCTACTGTGCCAAAGACACTAGACACTGTTTACAACACTTTTTTTTTTAGTCACAACTTCCAAAATATATGGAGAGAAATATTTGCTTCAACCTGTATCCAAACACACATTATACTGTACATTTTTGGGATACATTTAAGTGACTACCACTAGGGCGCGCTGTTGTGTTTCTTAAATTTCTGCGTAAATCGACTGCGTTCTTCTCCTTTTAATTTTTGACCATCTTTTAAAGCTGTGGTGAAGGATCACAGTTTGCAAGGCCCTGCTGGCCACAACACTATCAAAAGCGATTGTCTAAATGAGCGAAATTCTAATATTTATGCCCTGTATTAATTGAATCACAACAATTTTAAGTTGTTATTATGATGTATTCTATACATAAGTATTGTCATTATTATTATTTTTTTTTTTAATACTTCAGTAGTTTCACTTTTGTGTGGGGGGGGGGGCAAAACATGTTGATGACCTCGAATCGCAGTGTCAGCAAGAAATTAACCTTACAATACATATACAGTGGGGCAAATAAGTATTTAGTCAACCACCAATTGTGCAAGTTCTCCTACTTGAAAAGATTAGAGAGGCCTGTTATTGTCAACATGGGTAAACCTCAACCATGAGAGACAGAATGTGGGGGGAAAAAACAGAAAATCACATTGTTTGATTTTTAAAGAATGTATTTCCAAATTAGAGTGAAAAATAAGTATTTAATCACCAGCAAACAAGCAAGATTTCTGGCTGTCATAGAGGTCTAACTTCTTCTAACGAGGTCTAACGAGGCTCCACTCTTTACCTGTATTAATGGCACCTGTTTTAACTCATTATTTGTGTAAAAGACACCTGTCCACAACTCAGTCAGTCACACTCCAAACTCCACTATGGCCAAGACCAATGAGCTGTCGAAGGACACCAGAGACAAAATTGTAGACCTGCACCAGGCTGGGAAGACTGAATCTGCAATAGGTAAAACGCTTGGTGTAAAGAAATCAACTGTGGGAGCAATTATTAGAAAATGGAAGACATACAAGACCACTGATAATTTCCCTTGATCTGGGGCTCCATGCAAGATCTCACCCCATGGCGTCAAAATGATAACAAGAATGATGAGCAAAAATCCCAGAACCACACGGGGCGACCTAGTGAATAACCTACAGAGAGCTGGGACCACAGTGACAAAGGCTACTATCAGTAACAAAATACGCCACCATGGACTCAAATCCTGCACTGCCAGACATGTTCCCCTGCTGAAGAAAGTACACGTCCAGGCCCGTCTGCGGTTCGCTAGAGAGCATTTGCATGATCCAGAAGAGGACTGGGAGAATGTGTTATGGTCAGATGAAACCAAAATACAACTTTTTGGTAGAAACACAGGTTCTCGTGTTTGGAGGAGAAAGAATACTGAATTGCATCCAAAGAACACCATACCCACTGTGAAGCATGGGGGTGGAAACATCATGCTTTGGGGCTGTTTTTCTGCAAAGGAACCAGGACGACGAATCTATGTAAAGGAAAGAATGAATGGGGCCATGTATCGAGAGATTTTAAGTGAAAATCTCCTTCCATCAGCAAGGGTATTGAAGATGAGACGTGGCTGGGTCTTTCAGCATGACAATGATCCCAAACTAACAGCCAGGGCAACAAAGGAGTGGCTTCGTAAGAAGCATTTTAAAGTCCTGGAGTGACCTAGCCAATCTCCAGATTTCAACCCCATACAAAATCTGTGGAGGAAGTTGAAAGTCCATGTTGCCCAACGACAGGTCCAAAACATCACTGCCCTAGAGGAGATCTACATGGAGAAATGGGCCAAAATACCAGCAACAGTGTGTGAAAAGCTTGTGAAGAGTTACAGAAAATGTTTGCCCTCCGTTATTGCCGAAGAAGGGTACATAACAAAGTACTGAAATGAACTTTTGGTATTGACCAAAAACTTATTTTTCACCATGATTTGCAAATAAATTCTTTAAAAATCAAACAATGTGATTTTCTGTTTTTTTTTCCCACATTCTGTCTCTCATGGTTGAGGTTTACCCATGTTGACAATTACAGGCCTCTCTAATATTTTCAAGTGGGAGAACTCGCATAATTAGTGGTTGACTAAATACTTATTTGCCCCACTGTATACTGTATATATATATATATATATATATATATATATATATATATATATATATATATATATATATATATATATATATATATATATATATATACACACATACACACACATATATATGGCGGAAAACACTCAGGTGACTTGAAGTTCCGCTCTGAGACCCCCAATTTAACCAAATTTCAAAATTGTCCTATAAGCATATGTGATACATCATTGGGAGGCTTAAAATCTCTATTTTCTGGGGGAGGAAATTTTTGGAACAGGAGGGCATTTTAAAAAATAAATAAATAAATAAAAATAAACAGCAAAGCCCTAACTGGATGCGAGAGCACGCGAGAGCAGAATTAAAGACGCAACGATTTTAACGAGATATTATTGTGTACTTACCTCGTTTCGATCCAAAAACTCCATGTAGCATGTATCATCAAGTGTCAAGACACAGATGTGAATGGCCACAGCCAGATTTATGGGGGATTTTATGGTAACATAACAAGGGTAGCATCTAGGAGAGGTCGAGATGTTCTTTTTCATATATTTATCCATTTATTTACCCTTTTAACATTTTTTTTCTGTGTTTGCATCGATTATTTATCATCTAACATATTGGGGAAAATGTGACAGTAACAAAAAAAAAAAATACAACTAAGCGATAGTTATGAGGTAGATAGCCGTGACTTTTTTACAGACGGCATTTTTTTCATTGTGACGTAATTTGTTTAAAAGTTTAAAATATGCGAGTGAATAATTTTTTTAAGTTGTTTTTTTATAAATATTAGACTTCAATTAATGATTCTAATATTAAAGTGACGGACATTTTGATTAATAAATATAGTTACTTACCTTCTTTTTATGGCTGGGTTGAAACAAAAGCGGTTCGGTGACGTCTGTAAACGGGGGTTTCCAGGGTAAAAGGCATTAATTAAAAATACATTGGGGGCCTAATGCCCCATGAATCTGCTATGGCAGCATATAGACATATTGTTCTATCAAACACAACAGTTCTTTTGGCTTAAAATACAACAGTTTATTATATAGAGGAGTGCAAGAGCATGAAAAATGCTTTTTCAGTCTTGTCTGTTTTCCGCCATATATATACATATATACTGTATACACTGTATATATACATATTACATCTTGATACTGTTGGTGTTCAATCCTCGGTTGAAGCTCAGGTGTTGTCGAAGCTTGTGAAGCCTCAGGTTTGAAGAAATGTTAAATATCTATCTTGCCTCCTCAGATGTAGTTTTGGCTAAGCAAAGCAAGAGAGCATCTGTAAGGTGCTCCTCGCATGATCTGTTCGAAAAATAATTTTGACCCAATATGAAATACGTTGTAGGATTATATTTAATTTAATCCATTTTTGTTGTTTGTTTTATTGCTTTACAACTTTTATAATCAACATTTTAGCGTCTAGGTCTTTATTTTAAAGAGGAAGTTCAGAATATTTTAAATTAGCCTTAATCTTCGAGTTAGCGGGGGTTTATTTAGTCGGTGAAGTTGATTTTAACAAATTCTGTGCAGTTTGTCAGTTATTTGTTACTTTCAGGGCTCCGGAGTGGCTAAACTAGCGCGAGTTAGTGGTGCTGTGTAGCATGGCAATAAAAAAAAACAATGTTAACAGATCTAACAAAGTCAAACAAATTCAAAATGCAGATCATTGTTTGAAATACCCATGCGGCCAAAACAACGTCGCACTAAACTGCCGTAACTCATTTCATTCAGCGGTACTATTTTCTTTTTAGATACGTGATGCGACCCCAATAGAGAGGAGTGCTTCGGCAACTCGTGCTCAGTCTGCTGGGGAGTCCCTTTCGTTCCCACAAAAAAAAAAATCAGCGGGGACAAAACCGATGTGATATCACTCCGCCCTGCCCTAGACAGCCTGTTCCCTGAAGAGATGCTGGATTACAAATGTTGCTGTTCATATTACAATTATTGACATGCAATGGTACGTTTTAATAACTTTATCCTGAAAACATAGCCAACACTATCGTTTGCATGGGTCATCGTTGATTCTCATGCGTGCATATGTTGTTTTTTTTATTGGTATGTGAAGCACACATCATTGACTCGCGCGATCTTAGCCACTCCGGAGCTCTGAAACTAACAAATAACTAAGAATCTACACGGAATAATTTGAAATCAACTCCCCGACTAATTAAACCCCCTTTAAGTCGAAGATTAAGCCGTTTGTCAAAAATTCTGAACTGTCTGTTTAAATTCATTTATGGGAAAGTCAGTTACATGCAATGGCATTTTTTGGCCAACAGGGGGGGCACTGCCCTCCTATCCCCCTAAATCTCCACCTATGTTCACTAGATAAACATTGATCCTGAACTGCTCCAAATGTTGACATTGTTATGTGCTGTTATATTGTAGTGCATTTTTGTATAAGATTATGCTTTTCATGACTGCAATATGGTAATGGTGGTATTAATATCTTTTCAGATACTTCCCCCCTACCACTTCAAATGAATTTGACGTCTATCGCCATAAATTATATGAGGTGTCTTAATCTGGGTAAGCCCCACTGACGGCTCAGGTGACCATTTTAGTGAAATGATTTTCACACTGCTACGTAGGTCTCACCTCATTTAATTTCTGAATTACAGGCAAAATCTTTATAATAAATCATTGGCTGCAAATGATGCTTAAAAACAAACCAGTTTTGCTCTCGAAAAAAAGGGGTTTTAGATTGACCACAAAGTAACTTTGGCATATTGCCGTTCTACCACACAAAATAAGGACAGAGATCAGCAGCCTTCATACAGCTGCAACTACTTTATTGTTATTTGACTTATTAGCTCTCATGATCATTCAATGCCAGCCATCACAGCTAAAATTAACTTGACGTCTATCGCTGTCAGTGGCAGTGAATGAGTCTATTAAAAACGAATCTTTCAGAGCCACATGGTAGAATATAGTATTGTTCTCGATGGAAAATTTCAGCTCTAACTTTTGAGACCATCTTGTTGTTTTTATAACAGTAAAATAAAATTTCAAAAAAGGCCATATATGAGAACACTGACAGAGCAATGATGGAATGAAAGCAGTTCTAACTGTGGTAATAGTGGGGGGAGGTGAAAGTGCAGACTAAAAGCCTGTCTTCAGTAAAGAGTATTATCTCTTTGCAGTACTCTTACGCAACCGGTCAAGCGTACGAGCCGACCCAGCCTCGGCCTCAAGGACAGGCCGCCCGTCTGGCAGGTAGTGACGTTGTAGGCCAAGTGGAGAAGTGGGACACTTGGCTGTGACATAAGAGAGGAAGCGGGCCGAGAGGAAGAGCCGGTGACCGAGATCAGTCCCGAACATCCTTTAGCTCTATGTACTAAAAGCATTTGTGGCAGGAACAGAGGGGTGCAACTGACCTAACTCAGACCTTTGACCTCTTTCTCACTGATCCTTTCAAACTTAAGAACACAAATGAGTTTACATTTTGTTCTTTAACAAATCTACACAGTGGACAGGAACTGTCCTTTTAAATGTGTCAATTCATCTTAAATGTAAATTTTAAAAAATCTATGTTTGGACAAGAGACATGAAAAAGTCTGCTTTGGACCATGAGTTGTTCATTTTGCTCTCAGCGCGCTCCACTTTTTCCGCAGTTTTGTTATGATACAGCCATTTTCCAAAATAGATTAAATTCCTTAATTTCCTCGAAATTATACACACGACTTCCCATAATGACAAAGTAAGTATTCACAGCCTGAATTTATTTCAGATAGAGAACAGAATGTCACATAAACCATGGATGGACAGACAGAGGCAAAAGTTTTTTTGTTGCTTCGAGTTCATAAAACGTGGTTGGAAAATAGGCAGTTAGTTAGTGTCATTATTCATTTTGTATTTGTCAAAGATGTGTTGAAAAGGTAGCACAAAAGGCAGCACTAAAAATAAAAACAATGAAGGAGCAGAGGTGGCAAAAGACAAGTACTCACGTGAACCGTATTATTTATATTATATATATATACACAGTACATACACACATACATACATACATTGTACATAAGATAATAATTTGTTTATGTCATATACTGTACGTACATAAGGTAGGACGAACGTACTTTTGTACTTTGCACTAAAATACTTGACTACATTTCAAAGTGCGTACATTTACTTGAGTGTGAGTACACTTGCCACCTCCATATAGCGACACACCACATATTAATTACATGCATCCCAGCAGAAAGTATCTTGGTTACTCACTTAAGCCACTTTCACATATACCTGAAGAGCGTTCAAATCCCGGGTTTTAAACGGGTAGCCCTTGTGTGTGAAAGCAATTTCCCGGGTCGACTGACACGGCGATTACGCGGACATTTAACAGGTCGCATCTTAGTATTATTTCTGGCACTTTCCCGGGACGAGGAATGCGTGAAAGCACGCGTTTGATTCCCGAGTCACAGCATGAAGTCTAATGATGTAAATATCATGGCGGGCCGATCGTCATTTCCTAAGTAAGACGAAAAGCTGTAAACAAACATCCCAATTATCAAAATGGCAAACTCGAAATGGCCAAATTAAACTGAAAACATATCGAAATCGAAAAGAGCCCAGGAAGAGAGTTCATTGTCCATCTTTGGAAATGTGTGATTTATTTTGCTGCCGATTTTTGGGTCCGCAACTTCAGAAACAAGGTTGTACCTCAAAGCAAAAAACAACGGAGGAATGCGTTCACTGGTTTATTAAATACAAACAAAAATACATGCGAACGCAGATAAGGGGGAATAACTCAATGGGTCTGTGACAGTAGGTCGACAGGAATCAATAATACTAACCTAAGCGGTAGGCAGAGAACCGATAGGGCAACAAAACAAATAGCTACACTCAAATACCAGCACAACGTAGGGGATTTCAAAACAAGGGCGGGTGACGAACAAGCTTGCAAATGTACGAAATTTGAGAGTACAAGGTGTCTAATGGCACCCAACAAATTCATCTCTCGGCACCCTTCTCTTGGATCGCCTGGGCTTAAATACAGTCTTGATGGGCTTGAAATGGCTGAAACTGGCTTGGTAACGAAACACGATCTGACCAACAGAATGTGACAGCCTATACCGACCAAAAATGACATAATGTCAGGGTTAAATAATCGCGCCAGCAGCCCTCCCTTCATAGAGAGCGCCAAGTCGGCAAGTCTCTGAAAGTGTCCAACCGGCGTCATTCCTGGGATGTCTCTCCATGTGTGAAAGCAATGATGCGAGCAAATCCCGCGTCACCTTCCACAGGAATTTACCGGGATATGTGTGTGAAATTGGCTTTAGAGTCTTTCCATGCATGCGGAGGTATGTGTAAACTACTCACAGAGTATGTGTTGTGGTAGTTGATAAAATTAGGAAAAAAATTTAAACATTACATTTATGGCAGCCAAAAAGTAAAAAAGTTGAAAATGATGCATTTTATTTATTTTTTTAAAAGGGGAAGTTCAGAATTTTTGACATTAGGGTTGATCTTCGAGTTAGCGGGGGTTTAAATTTGCAGTATGCAGTTTGTCAGTTATTTGTTTGTTTCACAGCTCCAGAGTGGCTAGGCTAGCGTGAGTCAATGGTGCCTGCTTAGCATGTCAATAAAAAATGATATAACCAGATGTAACATAGTCAAACAAATTCAAAATGCAAATCATTGTTCGAAATACTCATGCGGCCAAATCAATGTCACACCAAACTGCCGTAATTAATTTCATTCTAAAGCAGGACTATTTCTTTAGATGCGTAATGCGACCACAATATACAACATAATGCTCTGTCTGTGGTGAAAAAAATACAATGTGATATCACTCAAATGTTGCTGTTCATAGTACAATTAGAACTTTAACCTGAAAACAGAGCCAACACTTTTGATTGCATGGGTCATCGGTGATTCTCATGCGTGCATATGTTGTTTTTTATTGGTATGCTAAGTAGGCACCATTGACTCGCGCTAGCTTGACCACTCTGGAGCCCTAAAAAAATAACAAATAAATGACAAACTGCACAGAATTTGTTGAAAACAACTCCATTGACTAATTAAATTTGCAAGTTTAAAAAATTAAGCTTCATGTCAAAAACTCTAAACTTCCCCCTTTAAGTGTAATAGCGGAGGAAACATTTTATCAATGTTGGTATTATTTTAGCCAATGAAATGCAAATGTCCCTGATTATCTGCCCTTCTTTATGACATCAGTAATACCCATTGTCCCATGCACGTGTGTTCAATCTATCAAGGTTAATTTGTATGGGTATAATTGACATCACAAAATTTTGCACCGCGACCCTTGTGAAGATAAGCTGTTGTACAAATGAATGAAGTAAGGAAAATGACTGTGCTCATAGCAGAATCATTTTTTTTGTGTTTAAACATCATTTTCCCCATGATCAGAGGTCTAAGAAATTTGCGATTTGCATACTTAAATACTTTGAGGACTACTTTGAAGGCCATTTATGTTAGTGTTGTCCTTCAAGCTAAAAGTGATAATACCACACAAAACAAAAAGTGAAGTCAACCGCAAAAGAATTGGCAATGATATTTGGATTTTGTACTATTTTATGTTCACAAGAGGTTTGCACACCAGGAGTAAGGACAACTATCTGGGATGATACAGCAGTGGGTACACAAAGATAGGTTCAAACATGTAAACAAAGATGTTATTCCTCCTGGAAACTGCATAGTGTTTTGCAGAAGAGGAGCAGATTACTCTTTGGCTTATTCTGTCCCTCCTTCTCCTCCGTGCATTTGTGGTGGATTGTGGGATCAGTGCGGTAACATAAATGCATATGTGTGCATCCCCACACAACGCAGTGAAGCACCCCAAGCTTCTGCAGTTGCCTTTGAAAGTCTGTCATTACCTTCATGAGTCGGACCACATCAAGTTCAATCTTGTCTTCGCTTCAAATGCGGTTAAAAACTTTGTGGCGTCTCCAAGAATATGAAGAAAGAGGTCCAGCGCCCCTCGCCGTGGACCCCTCACACATATCGGAGATGCAGACGGTTTGCTCTCCATTCACCTCGCTCTGCGCTGGTGTCTCTTGACAGTCGCAGACCATAGACGCCAGGCTTCGCAATTATGGCAATTTTTGGATGACATCAGACCAGAAAATGAATGATTTCATTTAGCTAAGCATTTTCTTCTGGTTCTGGTGTGGGACACACAACCTGTAATAGAGGACGTCTAAACAGAGAGGGAGAATTGTTAGGTCGGTCACATCTGCACTTGGCTGGAAGGTGAATCTCGTGCGGCCGAGGTTGCCCTCCCTGCTGATAATAACCGCAGTTTGCCATTGGCACTCGTAAAACGACAGCTTAAAGGACCACCCAGAGACTTAAAGAAACACATTTAGTTTGGACTCTTGGACACAAATATGCAGCGGCATTGCTGTCCAAAACGCCTCGTAATCAATGATCTAATTAATTCGCTGGCTGTTGGTTTCAGCCTTAATTAAATTTGACATTCTCAAGACATTTTGGTCAAGTCTGTTATTGAGACGTGCTGGATGAATGAAGTCAGGTTGTATAAAGTGACATGTTCCTTGCATTTTCACTTTCGAACAGGCGCATCAATATATTTGCCCAGTGGAGAATTGGCCATTTGGTCAACACTTACTTTATGTATATTTTTAAATCACTGCAATACTGTTTGTCCCAATACAACTAAAATAACTAAATGATAACCCAACGTAAATCTAAATGATGCACTGAGCAATGGGAGCCTAAGCAGGCCCCCTAACTAGCTTACCATTATTACATGTCACCAGAACCATGGTGGGAATGATTCACCCTATAGCTGAACTGTGGCTACTCCATAGATGCCTTTAAAGGGCACAAAAGACTGGAAAGGGATACGCGAAATATGTACTATAACTTATCCGCAACCGTCAATTACACACAGACAGAGAGGAAAGACACTGAATCATTTGTATAGTGTGTCTGCAAAAAGATCTTGTGGTTCATCCCAAGGCTGCGATTTCATCTTGAGGCTCTCTTACACACAAACGAGAGAGCACAAACCCTTTGGCTGGAACATCCTTTTCAAAATAAACAGCCTGCTGAGAACACAAGAGAAATTGCCATTTCACGCTCTTACTTCATGCTTGGGTTGGACGAATTGACAAAGCAGGGCTGCTCCTCTGAACAGGTGAAATTGTGTTAGTGTGCAAATCCCTGCTTACTCCCATTTCCTTTCCAACTAATCCAATTATAGCGCCGCGGTTCCAAAGGCCGGACATCTTCGCTTCCTCCCTGCATCAGTAGCCCTGGCTTGTGCCTGCAGGTGAAACCAAAGACTTTACCAGAAACAGACTCAACTCTATAATGATGCAACTAAGTTAAAACACTGAAGAAAAGCATCCATCCACATTGATGCTCAGATTAGAGGTGTGCATCGGCACTCCCCTCACGATTCGATTCGATTACGATTCGGAGGGCCACGATTCGATTCGATTCGATTTGATTCGATTCAGAGGGTCACGATTCGATTCGGTTCGATTCGGCAATGCATTGCGATGCATTAAAGCCTGGGATGCATTAAAATTCTAAAGCAAAGCATATTTTTCGTGAATCATGAGCCACCACAAGCGGACAGACATTAAACAACTTTTTATTGGCTCTTGTGTCACTCCTGGTTGAAGTCAAATGAAAATAGTATACTTTCATATATATATATTTTTTTTAATCAGATCACAGCATTTAATTAGTGCTTTGAATGAGACCAGGGCTTTCTCTTTTTTTTTTTACACACAGGAGTCGGAGCTCGGAGCGTGCAACTGTAGACCGTGGACGAGCGTAGACGGCGCGCGGCCGTTGGCCGAAACGTAGACCGCGGTCCGCCTCCTCCTTTTGCTGTAGATAATCCCGCGTCGCCGTTGACCGAAACGTGGACCGCGGCCCGCCTCCTTTTTTCGGCCGCGGCCAATCGGCTCTCCTCGCCTACGACCGCGGACGCCCGTGATTGGCTCCGCGAACGCAGACCGCGGCGGCCCGCCTCCTCCTTACGACGCGCCTGCGGTTGGCCCAAAAGACGCAATCGGCGAAAAGACCCACGCGCTCAATTGACAAGCCGAAAAGGTAAATATTGTGTATGAAATTCGCCAAAAACGATGCAAACCGAGTGTTGTTTTTCAATTACCGATTCGAGCTAACGCTAGCTAGGCTAGCTGGTGTGTGGATAAGCCGTGTTGTGCGCGTTGCGCCGCGCTAATAATAATTAGCCGACGCATGTAAAGTTAACGTTCAATGACTCCGTGTGCTATACGTCTTGTATTACTTGTAACTAGTCACAAATTTAACCGATAACTCATTCATTTCACTTCTGTTCAATGCATTTTTTGTTGTGACGTGATCCTCCCTAGTATGATGCCCACACTGTAATTGCTCCCTATTTGGATTACAAAAAAACACTAAACAAAACAGAAATACTGTACTACATAGACGTCATCATTTTGTAAGTGGGCCAATTTTGCATTTTCCCCAATAACTTCGTTTTTATTTGGAATTTGGGAATTATATTAACTCAAGACACCCCTCTCAACATTTTAGCATCTCTGAACATCAAGTCATTTTTCTTTTTCTAATTGCCAGCTAGGAATGGAGGCATCCTCTTCACAACCGACAAAAACGCAATTTTATTATTACCATCATCTAGAATTTTTCCTCCGTGTCATGTCCTGCTTTTGTGTTGACACTTGCCTTTGTGTTTCTCAGTGTACATCAGAAGCGATGACCGGCCACCACGCTTTGCTGCCTAAACTGCGCTTGAGAAGTACATGTACAAACAAGGTATTGTTCTGGATGCCTTTTAAACAAAAAAAAAAACATCTCCTTCATTTAAAAAATGAATTGAACTATATTATTACTTCTTGTCTGATGTGTTTTTTTTTTTTTTTTTTTTTTTACACCTAACAGGTAGGAAAAACTGCCTTGCCGTCACCGCAGCTCCAACAGGCCAGCAGATCCCCGGCCAGCTCACGGTGACCTTTGGGAAATACAAAGGCAAGACCTTCATGTGGCTTACGGAGGAAGATGTCGGCTATGTCAAGTAGTGAGTATATATAAGAAATTGATAATAGGCAGTGGATTGTGTGTCTTTGTTACCCAAAATAAAAAATGTCGGTTTAAAACAACTACTGCATGCTCTCTTAAAAAGTCTCCTCGATGGCCACGTGAAGGAGAGGCGACGACAGAAGGGAAGGTGCGACACCAAAACTGGGGAGTGGAGGCTGAAGGAGCAGCTTCTACGCTACGTGGATATGTTCCCTCCGGTGTCATGCCACTTGGAGCAGAACATCGACCGGGCCATCTGCGGGCATGGCCGCTTCCGGTCCTTCACGTTCGAGGATATGTGGCAGTTTTATGACTTCTCCAAGCTCATCCGTAACGATCTCCAGGCCGAAAGCGCAGAAGAATGGAAGATGGCCCAGGAAGCCTTCTGCTTTGTGCGTCAGTGGCTACTGATGACGGAGTAGGACATCAATGTCACGTTAAGAGATTTCGATTGTACATCCTCACAAAGGAGGAGGAGGTTAGTAGGTCGATTAAAAAATAACATAATTTCCTTTGCCAGTGTTTTAATGCATTTCAGGGCTTACCCGTGATATTTATTTTTTGTTCTGTAGCGAGCTAAAGGCAAAGTTGCACCAGCTACGCCCCTCACGTCAGCTTGTGCATCAGCATTAGCAGCATTATCAACATGACCTGCTGTAGCAAATACACCATCATCAGCAGCGGCAGTAGCAGCAGCACAACAACAAGCACCACCACCACAAGGTGATGATGAAGACTGGCAATGTAAAATACTACGCGCCTGGGCGCTTTGTGGCCAATCCGCACAGGGTCAAAAAAAATATTCCAAAAAAAAAAAAAAAACAAACAAAAACTACACGGTCAAGGCGTCCACGTCCAAAGGACTTTCTGGCAGGTCTTTTGAAAACTTTGTAAATTTTAAGGAGGCGGTCAATGACCTTGTAAAATAAAACACATTGATATGTACTTCATGTCTCAGCTACTTTTTACACACACAAATATGCAGTATGTTCGGCATAGCATATAGTCCTGTATATTGTGCACTTTCCCAATGAGTGCAGACAGAAAATTAAAAACCTAGTCCTTATTTCTCAACACTTCAATATCTGCAAAACACTTGCTTATCATTAAACTTATTTAAGACTCAATACAGGCTGCTTAACTTCTACTGTGTACTATAGCTCCTTTATTGAAATACAAGAAAAAAACTGGAATTTGAGTGTTATAACAAATACATTTAAAGCATAGAGATTGGGAAAAGTCCTAATGCCCTTAATTGAAAGTGGAGAAAAAATAGGCCAAGACAACACAACAGCTAAAACGCAGTAATGATGAAATCTATAATGCTGCGCTTCGGACGACGACGTCACTTGAGGGAAACAACGTCAAACTTTGGTCCCGCCCTCCCGCAGCCTCTGAACAGATGCTCAACCACCCTGCGGAATGGAAAGATGCCAAGACCACCCAGAGGTAACTTGTTACCTGTTGGGCAGAATGACCTCGTGAATGAAAATTTAAAACCTAGTGACTTACTTCTAATGGAATACTAGTTTCTTAACACTTGTATATCTGATTAACACTTGCATATTGCAGTTTGCTATTGGCGTAGTTCAGGAGTCAGCTATCTTATTTATTTCAACATCATCCTTCGTACACTGCTTAGTTTAAATTTATTTTTAGGTAGTAGTAGTGTATATTATTTATTTATGTATTGACATTAATTTATTGTGTGATGCACTGATAGGGTGTTGCTATTTTTAATGTCATTGTACTATTTGAATGACAAAGCCTATTCTATTCTAACATTCAAACAGCCGTATTCAACCGCCTGCTACTACCACAGAAAAGACAACACACACAAATTGACCTAAAATATGAATGAATCAGCTCATCTGTGAATACGTATTTTATATAACAAACAAGGCATTTAGGATTCTTTTACATTGGCCAAAAACACACTTCCTTAAAATAAATTCCTATATGTAATCTTTAAAAAGCTTTGAAATGTCATAAATATTCTTAATTCCAGAATAAATATGGTTCAAAACATTATTTGAAAGCAATTTTTTTTATTTAGGTAAAAAATGAACAACTTTTAGATGTATGTGCTTAATAAGAACAAATGGCAATATTTACTGAAGTAAGTAAGTGGAATAATCTCACATTCATCTGTTAAATAGTCTTTAACGGGCAAAACATGATGGAGAAAATGATTTGACTAGACTATGTGGGCCTAAAGTGCAGTAAGCAACCGGAATTAGTGCTCATTGTTTAAATACACTTTAAACTCATTCATAAACTGTTTAACAAAAAACTCACAGCTGCCACCCTGGAGGGGATGTTCAATTGGAGTGGGTTGGTCACACACAGATTGCAGACCGGAAGGAGTACTGGCCAATCAGAGCAGGGTTGGGGTTCCACCCCACAGTCTGGACTGATGACCAATCAGAGAGGGCGTATTTAATTGTAGGGCAGAATTGATACAAATCAGTCAACGTTTCGCGATTTGAAGACAGAGGCCGCATCGCGCTCGACCTTTGACCCTTGACTCTAAAGTTTGGCCCCGGACCTCAACGTTGAGCGCAGGTGTCGCTAGAGTTCGATTGCACTTCACGTGGGAGGAGGCCCGATCGCAGTAGCAGCCTTTCACACAGTGCAACATCTGAACTCCTGTGCAAAATCGGTAATAACAGTCACTGTATTTTAGTCACAACGACCCATCAATAAAAATATTCAAGTAAATATTAAAGAAAACGACAAAGAAAATATTGTAGTGCAGCAGCATCTTTATCGCAATATCAATCCAGGGATCAGTTCAGTTGCATACAAAACATCAACCAAATTGCAATGTAGAACAAAAGTAAAATGTAGGCCTAGCCTATCTTATCTCTATATTTCTCACTCCCTCTTTCTCCGTTTCAGCCATTGTTATGTTATGTCCTATCTCTCTGCTCTCTCAATTACAACTGCGCTTGTCTGTGACGTTACTCCGGTGAGGAAGTGGATTTGGGTTCCTCGTCCCCCCTGCATAGAGGTTAGATCTTGTGCCCGAACCCGACCCGACCCGAAATGTTAAGCATTCACGTTTGGGTGGGTCGGGTCGGGCCGCCGCGCCGGACTAATAAATTATTTAAAAAAAAAAAAAAACTGCGCAGAGGGCTGTGGCGCAGCCCTCTTTTTCTTCTTCTCCTCCCGTTATTTCGTTGTGTGAATGCTTTTATAATTCTCATAAAAATATGTAGACTATTTAAATATTGAGTAAACTTGCGTTTTTTTCCTGCCAACTGAGAATTCGTTACGAAAGACACTTTTTTTTATGCACACAAAGGCAAATGTGATCCTTTTGAATCTTCTCCTCTGTGTGTCTGTAAAACCGTGGGTTTTTTTTTTTTTTTTTTTTAAATTAAACATTCCCAGCGTTATTTCGTTGTGTAAATGCTTTTATAAATCTCATAAAAATATGTAGACTATTTAAATATTGAGTAAACTTGCGGGGTTTTTTTCTGCCAACTGAGAATTCGTTACGAAAGACACTTTTATTTATGCACACAAAGGCAAATGTGATCCTTTCGAATCTTCTCCTGTGTGTCTGTACAACCGTGTTTTTTTTTTAAATATTAAACTTTCCCAGCGTTATTTTGTTGTGTTAATGCTTTTATAAATCTCTTAAAAATATGTAGACTTTTAAAATATTGAGTAAACTTGCGTTTTTTGTCTGCCAACTGAGAGTTTGTTAGGAAAGACACTTTTATTTATGCACACAAAGGCAAATGTGATCCTTTCGAATCTTCTCCTCTGTGTGTCTGCAAAACCGTGTTTTTTTTTTTTATATTAAACTTTCCCAGCGTTATTTCGTTGTGTAAATGCTTTTATAACTCTTATAAATATATGTAGACGATTTAAACAGTAAGAAAACTTGAAGAAATGAAAATAAATTGCTGCTGCTGCTGCGTTTTTTTTTCCCGCATCACTCGGCTCTGGCATGCAAATCTGGTTATAATTGATCCGGCCGGTCGGGCTTCAATACCAGCGGGCCGTGTCGGGTTGGGCTGGAATTTTTTAGGCCCGATCTAACCTCTACAGGCTTGCTTTGAATGTAAAGTAGCTCTCTCTACAGGTAAACATGAGAATAACAATACAAATGGGGAAACCAAATCCATTGCATCACCGGAATTGCGCAGGGAAGATTTTTGAACGTACTTATATATTTTAAAATACACTGAATCAATTCAGCGTGTTGCCCGCATCGAATCGAATCGTCCCTGCCCCGCATCGGGATGCATCGCCGCATCGATTATTGTTGACACCCTTAGCTCAGATCAAGAACACACTCAGAAATAATCACGTGCAAAAAGCCAAAATAGAAACCAGACGACAGACTTGAAGGTGCGTTTACGGACAGGAACATGCATGAAGAAAGAGCATCGTTCATTTTGCGTCAAGATCCAGTGCAGCAGTCAAACCAAATATTGTTGAGTGTTAAAAAGTACCTCAAGACTATGTTGAGGCCTGCTGGGGCTCACCAGCCTCATCATATTTCACTTACAGTGTATGAAGTTTGGAAATGCGGTACATTTGCTTTGAGGCAATTGGAATCACTGTAATGCTTTTGGTGCAGTAGAAACTGGCTAGAAAGGGAAGCAGATGGCTCAAGAGTGTAAAATTAGCAATAAAATTTCAATTTAATATCATTTTAGAGTGGAGATTTTGATGTTCAAAGATATGTATCTACCAACTTGAACGATGGAGCATTTGGTCAGCCGAGCAATCTTTTCTTCTCTCTCGATTTCCTGAAAAGTAGGGTTGCAAGGATTCAGCTGAACAGCGACAACAGCATCTCAGAAAATAATGAATACAATGATATTATTTCAGTTCTTTGAATTCAAACATAAAGACAAAAGTCAGACCTATATCCTTTTAACAGTCAAGCGAACATTTTAACCACATAGAAATGTTTAAAAAATTGACAAACGAAATTAAGTCAACCTACTTGATATCGTTAATTGTATTCATGGTCTCAGGTAGCTAGTGCCTAGCCCAGATGACTTCAGACAGAAAACAGCTAATCCTGAACCTGTCCTCAGAGTACCATTTACTCTCATATTCACAAAGACAAAAATGAATCCACTGCACTCACCAAAGTCCGGTTAACATTCTACTAGCCTTCACCATCAGTAACTTAATAAATGGTAGATACACAACTGCATTTTACCTTGCTTATTTATTGCTCAAACTACAGTTAATGCAATTACAGTGCCTTGCAAAAGTATTCGGCCCCCTTGAACCTTGCAACCTTTCGCCACATTTCAGGCTTCAAACATAAAGATATAAAATTTTATTTTTTTGTCAAGAATTAACAACAAGTGGGACACAATCGTGAAGTGGAACAAAATTTATTGGATAATTTAAACTTTTTTAACAAATAAAAAACTGAAAAGTGGGGCGTGCAATATTATTCGGCCCCCTTGCGTTAATACTTTGTAGCGCCACCTTTTGCTCCAATTACAGCTGCAAGTCGCTTGGGGTATGTTTCTATCAGTTTTGCACATCGAGAGACTGACATTCTTGCCCATTCTTCCTTGCAAAACAGCTCGAGCTCAGTGAGGTTGGATGGAGAGTGTTTGTGAACAGCAGTCTTCAGCTCTTTCCACAGATTCTCGATTGGATTCAGGCCTGGACTTTGACTTGGCCATTCTAACACCTGGATACGTTTGTTTTTGAACCATTCCATTGTAGATTTGGCTTTATGTTTTGGATCATTGTCCTGTTGGAAGATAAATCTCCGTCCCTGTTACGTGCCAAAGACGGCTCGCGAAGGGCGTAACATAAAACAAGCCACACAAATATACGAGTGGACACAAATTTATTTACAGAACAATCAAACTCGCAATGAATATATACAGAATGCCGACGAAGAGTGACTTCAGGGTAAGCCCAGGCCAAAACAACAAACAAAAGGAGCTACCCTTAAACCCCACCCGCTAACTAAACCCTGATCATGTAAAAGGAACAAAGAAAAGACAGTGTCTAACCTAACTTCCTACTCTATACAAAACAGGAGAAAACGGGTTGAACAGAAATGGCGACTTACCCTTACTTGCTTCAGTGCTCTTATTTACAGTGGTGAACAAAAACGATCCAATAACGAATAAACACAAAAGACCTCACCGAAAAAAGCGGGAGTGTATCAAAGTAGCGATCAAATGCAAACGAGCGTGAATGGCGAGCAAATAGCTAGTGAGGAGGACCGCGGCAGAATTCTGTCAAATGCGACCTCCAAGAGCGTTGACAGCAGCAGGTTTAAGAAGCTTGGCGCCTTTTCCCGTGGCCAATCAGCGGTGGTGACGTCGTCGGTCCGTCCTGCATCGATCAGCTGTCGTCACAGTGGGAGGGGAAGCAGCCAGCTGGTGGAGGCGACGATCAGCTGACTGGAAGAACCTCAGAAAATTAACTATTAAACGGCCAGGGGCCGTCACAGTCCCAGTCTCAGGTCTTGTGCAGATACCAACAGGTTTTCTTCCAGAATGTTCCTGTATTTGGCTGCATCCATCTTCCCGTCAATTTTAACCATCTTCCCTGTCCCTGCTGAAGAAAAGCAGGCCCAAACCATGATGCTGCCACCACCATGTTTGACAGTGGGGATGGTGTGTTCACGGTGATGAGCTATGTTGCTTTTACGCCAAACATATCGTTTTGCATTGTGGCCAAAAAGTTCAATTTTGGTTTCATCTGACCAGAGCACCTTCTTCCACATGTTTGGTGTGTCTCCCAGGTGGCTTGTGGCAAACTTTAAACGAGACTTTTTATGGATATCTTTGAGAAATGGCTTTCTTCTTGCCACTCTTCCATAAAGGCCAGATTTGTGCAGTGTACGACTGATTGTTGTCTTATGGACAGACTCTCCCACCTCAGCTGTAGATCTCTGCAGTTCATCCAGAGTGACCATGGGCCTCTTGGCTGCATCTCTGATCAGTTTTCTCCTTGTTTGAGAAGAAAGTTTGGAAGGACGGCCGGGTCTTGGTAGATTTGCAGTGGTCTGATGCTCCTTCCATTTCAATATGATGGCTTGCACAGTGCTCCTTGAGATGTTTAAAGCTTGGGAAATCTTTTTGTATCCAAAACCGGCTTTAAACTTCTCCACAACAGTATCTCGGACCTGCCTGGTGTGTTCCTTGGTTTTCATAATGCTCTCTGCACTTTAAACAGAACCCTGAGACTATCACAGAGCAGGTGCATTTATACGGAGACTTGATTACAAACAGGTGGATTCTATTTATCATCATCGGTCATTTAGGACAACATTGGATCATTCAGAGATCCTCACTGAACTTCTGGAGTGAGTTTGCTGCACTGAAAGTAAAGGGGCCGAATAATATTGCACGCCCCACTTTTCAGTTTTTTATTTGTTAAAAAAGTTTAAATTATCCAATAAATGTTGTTCCACTTCACGATTGTGTCCCACTTGTTGTTGATTCTTGACAAAAAAATTAAATTTCATATCTTTATGTTTGAAGCCTGAAATGTGGCGAAAGGTTCCAAGATTCAAGGTGGCCGAATACTTTTGCAAGGCACTGTAATTAAGTGCTTGTAATTCAAACAATATTTCTGAGCGTTCGATACACATTGTTGATGGATATCTCAGAAATCCGCTATGCTGCCTACAGCCCTGCCTACATCTTTAGTGCAAGGCTAATTAACATCAGCTTGGATCTACCTTGCAACAAAATTTTGATCCCTTCTTTGGCGGTGTAGTGCATGAATACTTTTCAACCCTGATATGCCTATGTTAGCACAGAGTAGTCAACCAAATTTCAAAACTGAGATGAAAATCTACATACACCACAATGTACACTAGAGTGCACCTGCTCCGCCTACAGAAATAGGGCCCCCATTGTCTTTTTAACTAATTCCTCCAATTGACAGCAATAGACGCACAATCCATTGGGTTTGCCAGCCCCTATCCAAAATGGATTGGTCATCTATCGCTGTCATTGTCAGCCAATAGTAAGTGATCAATCTAATATTCTTAAATTTTAGTTTTGCAGGGGAAAGAGAAATTTAAAAGCTAAAGAGTAGATTTGCACAGTGGCCAAAGATTTTCGGCCAAAATGTGAAACAATGCAGTTGCGGTCAGAAACGCTTTTTTCACTAAAATGATAATACTGAAACCGAAAGTTCCGATGGTGCAAGCAAAAAGCAGTTTAGTGGTGAATAAGGATGTGTTGACTCAGTTTAGCTTGTAGCACGTACAGTGGTATACAGTGGTGGATTGTTACTGTACTGTAAAAGTACTTCATTACTGTACTTAAGTGCATTTTTGTGTATCTGTACTTTACTTTAGTACAATTGTGGAGTGGTACATTTTACCTTTACTTCACTACATTTTACAGCAGGTATCTGTACTTTTTGCTCCACTACTTTTCAAATGTTCACCTGCATTACGCGTTACTTTTGTTTTCTTTTTATCTTATTGTGTATTGAGAGATTTCTTTTCATTTCTCTGGCGCAATCAATAAGCACTATACCACCAGCAAATATACCATAACTGAGCACTAGAGGCAGCAAAACAAGTACAAGCAAGATTGGGCAGGTGAACAAGATATTGACAAATAAAAAACATCACAATCTTGTATAGTAGGTGGTGGTATGCACCTGATAATTGCTTGCAATCTGCCAATAAGCTAGGTTTTTGAGCTTGTTAAGCTTCTGTTTATAGTGCAGTCAATTTTAGTGCTTGTTTTTTTCCATTCCGCAGTTTTAAATAAAACTTCGCTGTCAATGAATTTTCTGGTTCTTTCTTTGAATATTGACTCAGATCTCTGTATGTACAGTGGTATGAAAAAGTATCTGAACCTTTTGGAATTTCTCACTTTTCTTCATAAAATCACCATAAAATGTGATTTGTTCTTTGTCAAACTCACACAGATGAAAATATAGTGTCTGCTTTAACTAAAACCACGCAAACTTATAGATTTTCATATTTTCATGAGGATAGCATGCTAACAATGACGGGGGGTGGGGGGGGGGGTGAAGTAAGTGACCCATCTGCATAAGGAGACTTAGAGTAATTGAAACCAATTTTTACCAAACAATTTAAGTCAGGTGTGTGCCCAATCACTGATGAGTGGTTTAAAGCTGCCCTGCCCACTATAAAACACACACCTGGTAAGAATTGTCTTGGTGAGAAGCATTGTCTGATGTGCATCATGGCTTAGTCAAAAGAGCACTCTGAAGACTTGCGATCAAGGATTGTTGGTTTGTATTAAGATGGGAAAGGATACAAAACCATCTCTAAAAGTCTGGATGAGCATCATGATTTGGGGCTGTTTTGCTGCCCCAGGGACTAGACAACTTGCATCATAAATGAAAGAATGAATTCAAAAGTTTATCAGGATGTTTTGCAGGAAAACCTGGGGCCATCTGCCAGACAGTTGAAGCTAAAACGAGGATGGATGCTGCAACAAGACAATAATCCAAAAAACAAATGTAAATCAACTTCAGAATGGTTTCAGAAGAACAAAATACACATTCTGGAGTGGCCAAGTCAAAGTCCTGATTTGAACCCCATTGAGATGCTGTGGCATGACCTAAAGACCGCGATTCATGCAAGACATCCCAGGAATCTGACTGAACTACAGCAGTTTTGTAGAGAAGAATGGGCCAAGATTAGTCCTAATCGACGTGCCAGACTGATCTGCAGCTACATCGAGCGTCTAGTTGAAGTTATTGCTGCCAAAAGGGGGAGGGGGGCACAAAATATTAATTGTGACGGTTCACTCGCTTATTTTTCCCCTTCTCTCATTGTTTGCGTACTATCCTCATTAAAATATGAAAACCAATAAATGTTTGGGTGGTTTTAGTTAAAGCACTGTTTTTTTCATCTGTGTGATTTTGACAAAGATCAAATCACATTTGATGGTGATTTTATGCAGAAATATGAGAAATTTCAAAAGATTCAGATACTTTTTCATACCACTGTATGTATGTATGTATACATATATAGAGTATATACATTTATGTATACATGTATACAGTACATTTTTGCATCAGGAGAAAATACTTATACTTTTTACTTGTAAACTTTAAAGCAAGTAGTTTTATACTTTTACTTGAGTGTTTTTTTTTCTTATATACTTGTACTTTTACTTAATTAATTTTTTGCACCTGTATCTGTACTTTTACTTAAGTTAAATAAAAAAAAAAAGAGTGAGTACTTCATCCACCACTGGTGGTGTAGCACTTACAACATTCACTTCCCAATTCCAGATCTTCCCTCTTCTTGTCCCCTTTGAGCCGCTAAAATGGGACTACCAGGTTGTTTAACGGCTTTGGCAACTCTTATTTTGCATGCAAGATCTCTTTTCTCATGGTGACTCAGCTGGAAGCAAGTACAACTAAAGGGTGCATTCAATGGCCACTCCTCGAAGAGTTTCAAAAATATCCCTTCAATTACCTTCCAATTACCAAAAGAAAGCAAGAGAACATCAAAATATAACACAAATAATGAAAAAAAAAATTACAAAGGAGGGTGTTTGTGAACTAATTACTTTATCATAAGCATTTTAAAATGCTTTTTACTCTATAGTGGGCCATGTTAACCATTTAATTTTGAGTTTAATTTATTTTAAATTATGTTGTGCAAGTACCAAATTTTTTTTTCTAAGCATCAAGATTTTAAAATGATAATAATTATGACAAAATAACGTAATTTTTCGCACTATAAGGCACACCTGACTATAAGCCGCCACCCACCAAATTTTGGCACAAAACTCCAATTGTTCATAGATAAGCCACACTGGACTTTAAGCCGCAGCTGTCCTCACTGTATTATGGGATATTTACACCAAAAGATATGACCCAGTAACACTATTAGACAGCAGCATCCTATGACTGTCATAAGACCAAATGAACCACCATTAAGCTTTGGCTGCAAAGCTTTTACTGCTTCAAGAAGCTTCATTTGGCCATCACTTCTCCCATGGGGGAGACAGTCAATGTCTGCTGGCACCTGCTGTCAACTCTGTTGTTGTCCAACATGCCTCCTAGCATGCGTTGCAGCGCTACAGATGTAAATAACAATCAAACTTCATGTTCTGTGGTAATTATTTCTTCAGTTACTGTTCCGGTTGTTTCATTAATTGCTAGTTATGGTATTTGGTAACACTGTATTTGACAGTGGTACCACAAGACTGTCATTAGACAATCATAATTATGACACGATGCTGTAATGAGCATTAATGAATGCTTACAACAGATGTAATTTAGTGTTATCCCACAAATTATTTTAATTTTGATTGGATGTAAAAGATCCAAGCTGGACATAAATTAAGTTAGTGACATAATTTGCCGGATGACACCTAATGGCATAAGCATTCAGTAATGCTCACGATAGTGTCAAGTCATAATAATGACGGTCTTATGACAGTCTTATGACGCCGCTGTCAAATGAAGTGTTACCTATTTTTAAAAAAATGAATCAAAAATAAGCCGCACTGGACTGTTAGCTGCAGGATTCAAAATTAAGGGAAAAAGTAGCAATTTATAGTCCGAAAATTACAGTACTGGAAAAAAAAACAAAAAACAAATGTGAATAATAATTGGCTTGTGATTTTCTTGATGTAGATATATTATAAAATACATAAACTGCCTCAGTTTTTCTAGCTTTCAGATTTGGTCAGGAATTTTCATTTCAGTCTTGATGGCATTTCCAAAGCTATTTCACATGTGCGGCAATCTCCGTATACTGTATATAGTACTGTACTTGAATGAATTATCCATATGTGCTCTCCCAGTGTTTTTAAAGAAAAACGTGCAGGGTGAACATTAGCCTTGAAGTTGGACATGCACCTTTCATCACGCAGCTTGAACCACGAAGAAGACCCATCAGAGAAAAGAACATCACGTATGATGAGGGGAAATTCGGCCTGTGGGTCTGGCCAAACACCTTTCAGCTGTGCTGAGTTCAGCATTGTGTCGAATTTATTACTACCACATGAGACACGAGTGGCCCAATGGAAACGGGAGTCCTATTCAAAATCTTCCATCCTTCAGAGGTCACTCCGAGGTCAACAAAGCAGTCCTGTTAATGCGTAGGCGATGTCACGACCTCGGGGTCTCCTATGATTATGTCAGGCATGCGTGAGAGTGAGTGGGGAGGTCTTATAATGATAAGGGCATTTGTGTGCTTGTGTTTCAGTTCATTGATGACACACAGACGCACTTTGTCTTCGTGGGGTCCAGGGAGAAAATGAGGTCCCCAAGCAGAGCAAAGAGAAAAGGATGTCTTACTTCATTTGTACTTACTTCCCACGCAACCATTTTTTACACTTGTCAAAGCACAGTTGGGTCGTTGAGTCAGATTATTTTATTTATTGCTCCAATGCTAATGTACCAGTATGGCAACTCTGCAGTCAATGGAAAAAAAGAGATTGACCGCTGTCCGGACGTGTGTTTTTACACCTTCTCCTTTCTCTTGTCTCAGCTCAATTTTTAGGGGTAATTAGTTTTTTAGGTTTAAATAGAGTAAACCTTTCGTGCATGAATTTTGACTTTTTTTACCCTTACAGGGCACTCATTTAATTCATTAGCTCCCATTGACAGCGCTAGATGTCGAATCTATTCTGACTGGGAGGGGCGAATGAACATTCGTTCATTCGCCCCTCCCTGTCAAAATGGATTCGGTAGGGCAGGGCGGGCAGCAAATGAGTTAAATGAGTGCCCTGTAAGGCAGTCAATGGCCCTGAAAGATGAACATTCATGGTCAGTCCTTCCAGTTGATATGAGTTAAACGTCTATCCCTGTCAATTGTATGCAATGAGTGAAAAACCATGAAAAAAAAAATCTGTAGTTTCACTTGGGGCCATAACTAGAGTGTATTTCTGTTTTCATTTATTTTAATTTCTCTTTTATTAACATCCATTCAATATACACAGTCCTACATAGAGTATTCATTTATAGTTATTTAAAGTTAATCATTATTGGTTTTTTTGTTTGTTTGTTTTTAAACGTTAATAACTATTTAGAAATTATCATGATAATTAGTCATAAGCTTTATAAAAAAAAAGTCACTTGACCTTTAAAGCAAAAAAAAAAAGTCTTAATACTTTTTAAATAGCTGTACACTATCATAGACTTCATAAAGAGCTTTTTCCGTTGAAAATTCTTGCGTCAATGCGTAAATCCCTGAATTCTTTACAGAAGAACCGGGCAGTTAGCATTCATTTTACGTAAATATGTCAAATGTGCTGCTAGTCTTTAAGCCACTGTAGCGCCGCCTTATCACTACAAAGAGCTTTTTCCGTTATAAATTCTTGTGAATAAATGCTTAAATTCTTTATAGATATGGACGTAAAACAGTCTCGATTCTTGGTTAAAAAAAAAAAAAACGCGCAGTTAGCATTTATTTTACGTAAATATTGCGTACTATGACGCCAGTTCCATAGCAGCTAATTTCTCCCATTGATTTTTTTCACAACGTTTCAAAATGCATGCATGGTATGAAAAATATATTAATTACCTTGAATCCTCGAACAAATCACTCCTGAGACAATCCTTCCTGTTTGTATGCCGTACATTCTTCGTACATTTTCAACCTAAATCTGGCGTGAGATCACTGTGTACGTGTGTTTGAGTGTCTGAAAGATGTGACCTGTCGATATAATTATGAAGTCTATGACTTTACCTGAAAATTTTCTAACCTTTTTATGTCTCCCTTGACTGGCTGGCAACCAGTCCAGATTAGACCCCACCCAGAAAATGAACAAATGGTTATTGTTGCTTCTTACGCTTGTAAAATTCATTTTAAAACTACTACAAACTACTCCTGACCAGTCAAAATTAAAGTATTCTGACTAAAGGCGTCAAAAGTGGCACAACCCATCACGTTTTTATTTACATTTTTTTAAATTTTCATTTCAAGCTACTGCTTTGAAAATATTCACCATATTTAGCGGCCTTTTTTATTTTTTAAATACACACTTTGCTTGTCTCCCTTAATGTTGAGCTAAACCAAACATTTGCCTTAATTTACTTGGACACGTAAAAAAGCAATTTCAGAAAATAAATTGCAAGTCGGCTGTGACTGACATGATGGAGGCCTTATGTGTATGTAAAATATACACATTTTCCAGATGTCCCCATGTTTTTTTTCAAGTCCTATGGAAAAGTAGAGGCTTGCATCCGACTTGAGTTGACACAAGAAGGATGAGGCAGGTTGTTCCAGCCCTTTGCGTTACGCTCTCCCACACTTCCCACTGGTCAGGATAATGACAGTGGCTGGAAAATCAGCTGGCCAAAGCATACAGTGGACTAACCAAAGCTAATACACCAAACTACAGAATTCAACTGTATTGTGTTTTATTAGAAACGTCATGCAAGTGTTAGACTCGAATGGTACTGCAATTCCAGAAATTAGGTTCTTTGAAAAGACAAAAAAGAAAAGATCAAGACAGGCCCGGATCTAGGTTTATCCACCAGAGTGGGCACTAAGAAATCTTGAGGCGGCACCCCCAGTGCAGGCTTTCTTTTGCCCTCTGCATTTCTACGGGCTTGGGACCGGCGCAAGTAGGACATTGGCTTGTGTCCCATTGAGGCTGCATTAATTTTTGGGGGGTATATTTGTTTTTTGTTTTTCAAACATCTACTTATTCTCGCAGTCGGCGTGATGTCACGATGACGTCATCTCGCATAGCAACATATCGCCATTTTGAGATGGGGCCACGCACAGGTAAACATCCGTAGACAAACGTCTGAAATTCATATATTTCAACTGTGTTTTGCGTCTTTTTTCATAAAAACGTCTTAAACATGACTTATTATTATCACGAGTCACTGCTGACAGACGCGAGGAGGCGATACAACTTAAATTTAGCGTGTATTGGCCTGCAAATCTGCTCATACAAAGTCGCAGCTGATAGCTGGATGAACAATCCAAAGGAATTGCCTGCAGTGGAGTTCGGAAACATCTACAACTACCTCATAAATTCACCCAGTAAGTTGACCTTTATCAATTACGTGGAATATGTACTGTGTGGAACTAAGAAAACTGGTAGTATACACAGAGTGATTATTTCTGCCGTAACCGGTAATTCGCCTCCAAGCGTTATTTAGCCGTGAACACGTCACGGCAAAATAACCAATTCCCACCAGGCCAATAATACACCGATTGACCGATCAGAGCAGTTCACAGCAAAAGAAAAATAACGCTTTGCGAGTTGTCGGTTACGGTAATAATAACCACTGCCTAGTCTATTGAATCCTAGCAGCTAATTGGGGCAAAAAAAAAATCGATTTAAGTTTACTCACCAGCAGTGTTGGGCACGTTACTTTAAAAAAGTAATTAGTTATAGTTACTCACTATTTCTTCCAAAAAGTAACTGAGTTAGTAACTGAATTATTCTAAAGTAAAAGTAACTAGTTACCAGGGAAAGTAACTATTTCCGTAACTTTAAAAAGAACTTGTTGTATGTCAAAGAATTTGAAATTTTCTGAGCAGTATTCGAGTCAGTGGAATAGAGAAGAACAGACAGGTAGTTAACTTGTTAGGTGCTTCAGCAGATTTGAATTGCTTACCACAGATGTCGATAAAAGCTTTGCCCTGGGACATAAATTACACATTACATGCAGGTTCTTTCCTTTAATTTCGACAAACTTGAAATAGTGTCTATATCTCCACCTCTTAAAGGACAATTTTTCTTCTGAATGCTCTGCCATCCCGACCCTGTGCATCTGTTTTGCGTGTGTGTATTTGCCGCATGCGCTGTTCCGGTTTGCTTGTGAAATCACCGGCTCTGATTGGCTTACCATGACACATGACTCTAACCCTCAGCCAATCACAATCACTTCCATCGCATCTCTCGAGGGGCTGTATTCAGGTAGGCTCGCTTCCCGACAATTCACGTCACCTTCAAAGCGTCTGCCGTCCTCAAGATGGAAGCAGAATTATTGCTGGCTGACAGTGGGAGATGGGAACGAAGCTAGCATCAGGTGTAGCAAACACAGAAACGTTACCAAACTTTGGAAAGCATTGTCTAATTGAATGAGCAGGGACAAACAGCTTGGAGTCAGAAGTACGTGCGCTATTCTCGAACCTGAACGCACCCCAAGTCTTGGATGACAAATCAACAGAGCAGAGAGTCGACTCGACACGGCTGGTAGTTTCTTCAATTTATTCAGAGTAAGTAACGCACCGCTTTTGACCGTCAGTAACAGTAACGGCGTTGTAACGGCGGAAAAAGTCATTAGTTAGATTACCCCGTTACTGAAAAAATAACGCTGTTACGTAACGGCGTTATTTATAACGGCGATACTCCCAACACTGTTCACCAGTAATAAAATGTCGGCTGCAAACATAAATGTGCCTGGATTTAGGTTTCCACTAGCGAGAATGGTCCACGGAACCGTCTTCTTTTACTGTTCCTCGATCGATTGCTTTCAGCCATCTGCTTGTCCTTTTCTTCTAACGAGGAAGAATGAAGAACTTCAAATGCGGCTCCGAACTCTTCCTTGAGTTACAACCCGCAACACGGCAACTTTTAGTCATTCCGACGTTAAAAAAGACCACAAATAAGACAAAAGTTCAATGCCTTTGTACTACAATGCACGACAGAGCAACTGCTTGTGACTCGTGTTTTGCTCCCATTTCAATATGGCGACACTTTGTTGTGGCTGGTGACGTCATTAATGCCCGGATGTCCGACTGCAAGAATGTGTCTGGAGGAGAGAGAGGAAGCGCGCAGGTAACAAACAAGGCTGGAAAAACATTGGTGATTGCTTGTTTGGCGTGGTTGCGGCCAACAGTAACCGTTAATCCTGCAATAATCCTGCAATAAAAAAGTAGGTGAGACCAACTCTCCGTGCGTTCTTTATATCCAGTGTGACGCTACAATAGATATTCCCGACATTTTGATTGGGTGGGCACGACTCACGTCTGGGTGAGCCGTGCCCACCCTGGCCCCCCCATACATCCGGCCCCGGATCAATATGACATAGATGATGTTTCATCGGGTAATGAAATGTACCACAATAATGATTATTTGGCAGGAGACTATGTAAAGTTATTGGAATGTTTTCTCTTATTTTTTTCTTGAAATATGTCAAACAAACACACTTTTTGAATAAGGTTGGCGAGGATACAAGAAGAACCCAAATGCACCAATTTTCAGCCCAAACAAAAAGGTTTATTTATCAGTCCAAAAAGTTACAACTAAAAACCAAAGCAACAAAAAAAGACATTGGTGCCAACATAAATCGAGGCAAAAGCTAACACAAGGTAGTGGCACAGGACATGGCAGGATACAAGAAGAACACACAATGGGCAGGAGCAGACGCAGACCATTTATACACAGGGTCACAGGCAGATACAATCAGCATGATTGGGAAAAATAAAAGCAGGAAGTAAGGGTGAAACCAGGAGGAATGCAACTCCCAAAATTAAAGCAGAAAAACCTACAAGAACAAACACCCACCTGATGAAACCCAAAGAATTTCGAGATATGACAAAGATCTCATTTTAAAGAATATTGTCAACATGTGTGTTTTGTGAGTTAAGTTAAATAGCGGGAATCACGTTGATAGTTATAAGTTAGAGGAATTAATATAGAAGAAAAATTAATTAGAAGAATTAAGATAGTCAAGAATTTAACATAATAGAATAAGGTGTAACTGGTTGCCATATGAAAACGTATTGCTTTGTGTTTTTAAATGAGTGAATACGATTGTATCTTTTTTAGTGTTAACTTTTTGTTTATGTTTATCAGTCACATAGAGCTGCAACTAACGATTATTTATATTATCAATTAATTGGACGATTAATTAATTAATCAGATAAATGTCACTTTTTCAATTAACTTCACAATTTAAGTTGTTTTAGGCATGTTGTAGGTAACAATTAAGATAAAATGGACGACTATTTCCTTCAAAAATATAATATATTAAAATAATAATAAAATATATTCTATTACAGCTTCCTGACTTAACTGTAGGCTACAACTGTACTGATTTAAGTTCATAAAATTTGTTAACGTTTTCAATAAAGGTTCTAAGAAAAAAAAAAGAAAACATTTCTCAGTACACAAATCAGACGAAAGTCCTGTTCATTCAAATTTTTTAAAAGTCCTACTGATTGATATTTTTTTCTTGTGGGCATAGCCCTCATATAAATTGTGTCAATGACTCATTTATTTTCTTTAAATAAACAAAACGACAAAATCAAAAAAGGAGGAGGCAGACCGTAATGAATCAGTTTTCTTCATCAAACATTTGTTGATGAATACAATCCATTTCCAGTTTTAAAGCACACTCTCTTGCAGGGGTGTGACAAAATATCAAAATGGTGATATATCGTGATACTTTGTATCCCAAAAGGTTATCGATATGCTCCTGCCAAGAATCGGGATATTGTTTTAAAAAGGTGTCAATGTCTTTAAAAAAAAAAGAAAAAAAAAAAGGAACCAACAAGTTGCTACCAAAATCTTCCACCATAATAGTGTCTCAGTTAACTCTAAGGCTGCATTGACGGTGCACGACACCCAATCCTTTTAGACTGGGGGTTTTCAGGGCATTTACAGGTCACTTGCTGTTCATTTTAGAGCATTTATAGGTAATTTCCTGTTGAGTTTGAGTCACTGCCTATTGATTTGGGTGATTCCCAGGTCACTTCCTGTTCTGTAACTCAAAATCAACAGGAAGTGACCCATAAAATACCCCAAAATCAACAGGAAGTAACTGAAGATCAACAGGTAAATGACCTTAAATGGCCCAAAATTACCTCATTGCCTGGCATTGGCTGCCACTGATGGCCATAGATGTTCAATCCGTTTGAAGTGGGAGGGATGGCAGCGAATGAACATGCAGCGAATGAACAAATGTTCCTTCGCTGCCACCTTCCCATTTCATATGGATTGGATGTCTATGGCTGATAAAAACTCATTCCAATTCACAGCAGAAGCTCGTTTTTCTGTTTATTAGTTGTTGGTCAGAAAATAGGTTATTCTACAAATGTATCGATAATCGTTGTATCGCCATATCGTCAGATCATCGTTATCGTGAGCTTTGTATCGCAAATCGTATGGTATCGTGAGGTACCAAGAGGTTCCCACTCCTACTCTCTATGACAATTTACAGTTTGAATTGGAGGTTGTGTTGAAAGGAGACTTTAAGCCAGTGGTTCTTAACCATGCCAAAGGTACTGAACCTCACAGGTCTCACATGTGCATTCGCGGAAACCTTCGAAATTAGATAAGTAAAAAAAAAAAACAAAAAAAAAATCAAATTAATAACCAATACATCTAAGATAATATCAAAGCGAATTCCAGCTCAAATTTCTTTTCATTTTGACAGCATGATTTTAAACAGGTCCAAATTTGGGTCAACGCAGCCCATCAGTCTGTTATTCTTCCTCATACCAAGTGCGAGTCAACCTTAAAGTGAGGAAACCAGTTTTTCCTCCCATCAGATAGAGTACCAGCGGTTGAAAGAAATGGAATATTGCCTGTGGGGGCCAAACCAATCAAAAATCTGGTCTTAAAACGGCACTTTGCTCGCCGTACGAAAATAGGGCCCTGCAGGTCCTAATCTTTGCCGAACCCCTGAGAATTACTCACCCAACCCCTGGGGTTTGACCAAACCCAGGTTAAGAACCGCTGCTCTAAGCGGTTATATTAAAAAAATCAGACATCTTTGCTCTCTAACAATAACTCAGGTGCCAATATGCATCTCCAAAACACAATATAGACACTTAAGAGTCTGATTAGCATAATCGCTAATTTGCGTAGCGCTCCATGCTAAGTAGTAACATCTCATCAACAAAGAATATACAAACAACACAATTGGCTTCATTTACTCACCTCTGACAGAGGCACACTGGATCTACCAACACTAAAGACAATCTAACTCTTGACAGATCGTAATATTATTTATTCAGCAACTCAACCTGAGTGTAGCAGTGAACTCTCTCTCTCTTGCTCTAATCACTGGCGCGCACGTGCAACCTCACATTACACATAAACAACAAGGACCCAAACGTGACTGCTCATAGCTACTGGCAAAAATCGATCATCTAATGTGTCCGTAACTAATTTATTAATCGATTTAATTGATTAGATGTTGCAGCTTTACTGTCACATATTGAAATCTCAGGTGCATCCGACGAGGAGTGAAGTGTTCAAGTGATAAGCACATTTTCCAGTGTATTAAATTACTGACATAAAACAATTATCACATAAATCACCTAAATAAATAGCACCCACCAACATCACTGTGTTCCATCAAGTGCAGTTTCATCTTCCAGCATCTGTTTTAAATGCATAAAGTGGTTACATGGTGCACATTTGTGAATAAAGTGAGTAAGTTCATGTTCATGTTCTCAGTCAAAACAAATTTGCAAAAATAACCAAGATTTTAATGACACGGTTTAAAGTTTAGACCTTTAATAGCGCAATAGTCACAGAGCGCTTTAGTGAAAGCAACTTTAAAGCTGTTTGATGGTTGACTTTGCCGCATGCTGCAGCCGGACGAGGTTTGGAGCAAAAGTGGCAAAACAAATGGCTGATTTATGTGTTATGATGAGGCCTCATTTTCCATCCGATGGCGGTTCCAGACAGAGAGAAAGGCACTTTGACTGAGATGTTGGTTTTGAGTGGGAAAGTGCCATGTTTAATAGTTCTCAAATGACCTTGGAGTAGCATGAAGACATGGAGCATTTAATGGTTTCACTCACACTGACTGATATGACCCAAAACTGCTGGTTTGTCATAACCACAGCAAAACTGCTCGCCAATAACCTCAATTTGTCGCAGCAGGAGGTTGCTTGTGGCCAGACTGAAACAGGGGTGAAGAGCAGACGTGGCAAAAAGTGGGACTTTTAAATTGCCACCAGTAAACAAACTACTTGCAAAAACTCTGCATGAGACTACTTGGAAATCTTCCATCAATTCTTAAAGCTGCAATCAGGCAAAAAAGGCTTAATTGGGACAAACTTGCTCCATATTTTGTGGTTTTGTCAATAGTTGCCCATTTTGACCATATTGTGAAATGTGTACTCTAGGCAATTGCCAGTTACTGGTTTCAAGGCTTACCGTGGTACAAAAACGTCACGGTTTCAAAACCACTAAAATTATCCGTCATACCTTACGTTATTAGCTATTTTTGAGGTCCCAAAAATGTAGCGAAAAAATCCGTAGCTTGGAGCCACAGTGCTCACGCATCCCTTTCCAGTTGTTGCTCTGTCCTTTGTCTGTCAGTGACACTACACCTGAGCTTTTTCCCCCCTCAAAAATAGACAAAGTCGTTAGTATTAAGCTTGAGAACGATAAACCGATACGACCGGATATCCGGTTTTACAGGTGCGAGATACAGCTGTATCGATAGTAAACTTACCAGTCGACAGTAATTAGCCATTAAAAATTCAATGTACTGATAGTAGAGATAGAATTCGGCTATCGCGAGCACAAGAATCGGCTTCTAATGCCTAGTTCAATGCATTGCTTAATATGATAATAATTTAGCTTTTACTTTACACCGCACGCATATAATATGGACAAGCACCACTCACAGTCGTTGTTGCCTCAACTTCCCATGCATTTCGGCAGAACCGCTACTAGTCGCCGTCATTACCCGATCGTCACGGGCATGTCATAACAACGCGAGAGCTAACAAAACCACTATAATGCATGCTCCGTAGCGTTTTCTTCACAGCCCAAAACGCAACTAGTAGTGGCAACGAAGCAACATGCTAAAACAATGGACAGTTTGAGCACCAACGCCAGCGACATGCAGAGATTGATTTTCAACGCACCCAGAAAAACAAAAGTCGGACTTTGAAGTGATGAAGGGAGACAGATCTGTTTGGATGCGACAGAGCTAGTGTGAAGTGTAGAGCGGTACAGAGATCGCGAGTTTTTAACCCTGAAAAATAACCCACTACAAAGATGGAAAGGGCAGCGTGACCCTCAGGAGATTTTGTTTCCACGAAACGCAGTCTACTTAAACATGAACATGTGTATTAGTTGATCTTCCTCAAGAAATATCTGCCCTTCAAAAAAGATATGGACAGTGATGAGGAATAAAAAATGTGGAAGCACAGGCATAAGTGAGTGACTTTGCTGTGTATAAGGGTAAAGTATTGATTATTGACCTGTCTGTCTAAAATGCCATGTTTTTATTCCCCCAATTATACCAGTGGTAAAGCATAATTTATTTATTTATGATAACACTAGCAGGTTTAATTCTTTTTTTCTAGAGCTGCTGCATATAAATAATATTTTTTGTTTGTAAGATGTTTACGTTGAAAGTTTGCACTTAAATAACTTACCTCTTTTGTTCAAAACACCAGGGAATACAGTAATTGAATTACTGCACTTTATTATTGTCTGTCACTGGAGTTTTATTATCAATCCCATCCAACAAAATGACTGTCATATAGTAAGCATTATTTTTTTTCTTAAAAAATAAAACATAACATTGGTATGAAATTTTGTTGTTTGATTTTGCTATTAGAAATGTGGTCTTTTATAATATATGTTTAAAATACTGTACGAACACACACAACAAATGTTTACTATCGTATCGTTTTCACTCTGTATCGAACCGTATCGTTCTTAAACTGTATCGAGTCGTATCGAATCGCTCGGCCTTAAAAATGTATCGTTTTTTTTATCGAATCGTAACCTGTGTATCTAGATACATATCGACTCGGCTTCATGCCAGAGATTCCCAATTTTAGTTAGTATGGGAGTACTTCGGCTACCGAAAACAAACAGACAGCCGTGGCTTAGACGAGGAAGGGCAGCGGACATGCAGGCAATACCTCCAACATGATTTCATATTTACATAATCATCATCCGTCACTTTACACAAAATTTAAGTAAACGCTGTCATGAACGTTTCCCACCAGCTACGAGAGTTCACTCAAGCTGGTTTAGTGTGTCTAGCGATGGTAAAACAAATACTATAACGTAAGCTTGTTAACGAGGCAGATAACATAGCTACAGTGGGGCAAATAAGTATTTAGTCAACCACTAATTGTGCAAGTTCTCCCACTTCAAAATATTAGAGAGGCCTGTAATTGTCAACATGGGTAAACCTCAACCATGATAGACAGAATGTGGGGGAAAAAAACAGAAAATCATATTGTTTGATTTTTAAAGAATTTAGTTGCAAATCATGGTGGAATATAATTATTTGGTCAATACCAAAAGTTCATCTCAATACTTTGTTATGTACCCTTTGTTGGCAATAACGGAGGCCAAACATTTCTGTAACTCTTCACACGCTTTTCACACACTGTTGCTGGTATTTTGGCCCATTCCTCCATGCAGATCTCCTCTAGAGCAGTGATGTTTTGGGGCTGTCGTTGGGCAACAAGGACTTTCAACTCCCTCCACAGATTTTCAATGGGGTTGAGATCTGGAAACTGGGTAGGCCACTCCAGGACCTTGAAATGCTTCTTACGAAGCCACTCCTTTGTTGCCCTGGCTGTGTGTTTGGGATCATTGTCATGCTGAAAGACCGAGCCACGTCTCATCTTCAATTCCCTTGCTGATGGAAGGGGATTTTCACTCAAAATCTCTCGATACATGGCCCCATTCATTCTTTCCTTTACACGGATCAGTCGTCCTGGTCTCTTTGCAGAAAAACAGCCCCAAAGCATGATGTTTCCACCCCCATGCTTCACAGTGGGTATGGTGTTCTTCGGATGCAATTCTTTCTCATCCAAACACGAGAACCTGTGTTTCTACCAGAAAGTAGAAACACAGATTCCTCAAACAAACAAAAGTCCTCTGGATCATCCAAATCCTCTCTAGCGAACCGCAGACAGACCTGGACGTGTACTTTCTTCAGCAGGGGGACACGTGCAGGATTTGAGTCCCTGGCGGTGCATTGTGTTACTGATAGTAGCCTTTGTTACTGTGGTCCCAGCTCTCTGTAGGTCATTCACTAGGTCCCCCCGTGTGGTTCTGGGATTTTTGCTCACCGTTCTTGTTATCATTTTGATGCCACGGGGTGAGATCTTGCATGGAGTCCCAGATCGAGGGAGATTATCAGTGCAATTTTGCCTAAAATGGGGTTATCGGCGAGTACCAACAAATAGGGTGCTGATACCATTTACTGGAATCACTTGAACGCAGCCTACTTTCTCCTGACATTCACTACACTCTGTGTTGTGTGATCACATGTGGTCACTTTGCATGCCAAGCAGCAATCGCTATTGGCCTGCTCCAGACCAGTGAGAGCTGACCAATAGTCGCTCTTAACCAATGGCGGGGCAGCTTTTTCATATGGAGGAAAAACAAACCAGGAGAAGAAATGTTGGCGGTCTGGGAATATTTTAACATAGGAACTCTGTCGAGTACAATGGCTGCATGCAAGATTTGCGGCCTGAAAGTTTCGAGAGGTGGAGTTAAATCGGCCAGTTTCAATACCTCGAACCTGATAAAACATTTGAAGACGAAACATGTGAACGAACACAAAGAGTTTGAGGCTGCAACAGCAGGACTGCAATCCAGAGGAAGGGGGATGGACCAGAAAAACAAACCCAGGTCAGTTTAAGAAATGCCTCAGTAATATGAGACCTGTTTCGAAAGTAGGGCTGCCACCTTTCAGAAATAGAAATAAGGGACGCCCCTCTCGCCCAAAGCGGTACAGGCAACGAAAAAAATGGACATCCCCAAAACTCCTAAAATGCATAGAAATGTATCTATATATAAATATATTTCTTATTGGTTCAATACGGAACGCAACTTTTAATTCCCAGTTTGGAAAAATTCCTAATTTCAAAGGGCGGGTGGCAAGACTATTCAAAAGTGCTGTAGAAGCAAGCAAAGTAAGCTAAAGTGGCTAAATTGTGTGTGTCAGAGAGAGACTCACTCGTGCGATGCTTGCATTTGTGCTATAAAGATGGAGTTATGTTGCTGCTGGTGCACAGAAGGAGGCTGATAGAGAGACAGGATGCTGTGATCAGTTACGATTAAATTATTATTATTATTTGTCACCCATACCAGGTGTGCAATAAAAAGTTGTACTGGATTCACTTTTTATTAGTCTTTTTCCTGTTTCACAAAGTTAAGCAGCAGCCTGACAAAGCCATGATGGCAATGATTTCACATCCAAGTATGTAGCTCTTCATATAAACAGTATATATATTTCAAACTGAATTGTATCGGAATGGTATCGGTATCGGCCGATACTGCACAGTGGGGTATCGGTATCAGGGCCAAAAAATAATATCGGTGCAACACTAGTTATTACAGATATTATTATTATTATTATTATTATTACTATTATTATAATATTATTCTAATTTTTATTCATAATTTATTTGTTTTACTAAGTGTAACTGCTATTTGCAATAGTACTAGCAGTATTTATTAAGGATTTAGTGTAGGTTTTTAGGCTGTGGAACGAATTAATGGAATTATAATGTATTCCTATGGGAGAATCCTGCTCGACATATGACTATTTCGACTTACAAACAAGGTGCTGGAATGAATGAACTTCGTATATTGAGGTACCACTGTATATATGATCTGTTGAGATGGAGTCTGCGTGTTAGTGTAGTGTGCCACACTACGTATGTATAGTACTGTATACCAAATGCTGCATGAGGGCAAAATGTCACTTAAGTGATTGCGTGCTTATACGATACAATAGTTTTCTCAAGGAAAAAGTGCGCTCACAAATCCTGGAAAATGAGCACTTTGAAATGAAAAACAAACATCATGTCCACTGTGATTTGGTCGAGATTCTTGCCAAGTGGTAAAGAATTCAAACCTGAGGTCCCGGTTTGTCCACTTTATAGCGTGATGGCAGCTGTGTCGGGTCTATTACTCTGGGTGGAAATCCACGTACAGTGGATCCCCGACTAGTTGAGGTTAGGGGCAGATTGGTTCACCTATTTTATTAAAAAATTAAGTTATGAAAAGGTACCTTTCATAGGGAACTGGTTTTGTACCACCAGGAAATCAATGTACATAATGACAGCTTCAGTCGTAAAAGTGATAATAGCTTGTTATATAATTACGTGGAATAATGGAATTGAGAACATCTCTTCTGCTGGTTGTACGTCAGCGTCTGATTTTGCTTCATTGTCACTGTCATTGTCCATGTGCGAAGCAAAATAGAATCTTTTGTGTGAAACTTGAAAAACAAATATGAACCATTTGTTTAATGTTAACAATAAATTCAAAATTGGTTATTATCATGCCAAGAACAAAGATGGTTTGGTGCCACCCGTGTTACTTCATTCACTCGCGGACAAAAATAGGAACGTTTGAGAATGAGAACAGTGTTGTTCATTGAAAACAACACTAGGTATTATGCGAAACCCGAATGTAACAGTCGACAATTTCAATTTCTAATATATGATTGTTGCTTTTATTTCATTCAAGTCAACTTTAGATTCAACTTAGAGAGCGTTCCCTCGGACTTTCCCATGAATATCATATTAATTGCATATTTCAACAAATAACATAAAATACTGTATGTAAGTTGAGTAAAATAGTTTTTGTTGCTGTTGTTATTGTGTTTGTCTCATTGTGCCCCGCAATTGGCTGGCAACCAATTCAGGGTGCGGCAACTGCCAGTAGTTAGCTGGGATACCCCCCCTCCCCCAATGTTTAATTGTTTTTAATTGTCAAACTTATGCAGATATATTTGCGCTGTCCTATATTATAACCAACCACATGGAACATTTACCGTTTCGTTCATTACTCCCTTTGCTTGCACCTGCTTTTAGACAATGTCTTGGAACTTTTTCAAATCACAAATAGGATGGAATTTCCGTGAGTAATTATTATATAATTGTTACATTATGTTGTCATAGTTGCCTTGAGAGAATGATCGTGTGACTGTCATTAGCAGAGGGCAGTGATTAAGTCAGTGAAACCCTCAGTTGTGATGACTTTTTCAAAATACATAGAAGAAAAACATTGCATACACCTTTTTATCATAGAGTGACAGTCTTGCTTTGCCTCACAAGCACCATCTGCTCTTTCTACTTTCCGTTGGTGTTGCATCGATACCATTTTTTGGCTCCCAACACCAATTCCGAAAACCGGCTGAGTGATATCGGGCAATACTGTAACGATACGTTTTTTTTTTGTTTTTGTTTTTTTCAAAAAACATACTTTTTTTATACTAAGTTACTGCATACTTACTTAAATGCACTGCAAAAACACACCTCCTTAAAACTAGTTAAATTCCGTTGTTTTCAGTATAAATCTACGTACTTGAAATAGGTGAAATTATCTGCCAGTGCTTCAACTAAATTTTACTCAGATTTCTTGATATAAGAAAAATAGCTAGCTCAGAGACTTCATAATGATATTGACGGGACACGGAGCGCAGGGCCCATTGATAGAGGGCCTGCATTGTTGGCGTGGCCGTCAAAGCTGGCCGAGTGGAATCACAGACAAAGAGCTTTTTTCGTTGAAAATTCTTGTGAATAAATGCTTACATCTCTGAATTCTTTATATAGACGTAAAGCAGTCTCGATTCTTGGTTAAAAACAAACAAAACAACAACAAAAATACGTGCCGTTAGCATTTATTTAACGTAAATATGTCGAAGTACGATGCTAGTCTGTTAGTCAATGTGGCAGCAGCCTTACAGCAAAGAGCTTTTTACGTTGAAAATTCTTGTGAATAAATGTTTAAATCCCCGAATTATTTATAGACATGAACGTAAAACAGTCTCGATTTTTTGTTAAAAGAGCAAAAAACCAGGCAGTTAGCATTAATTTTACATGAATATGTCAAAGAATGATGCTAGTCTGTTAGACAATGTAGTGGCAGCCATACAACAAAGAACTTTTTATGTTGAAAATGTTTGTGAAAAAACGAAAAATATAACAATTACCTGGAATCCTCGAACAAATCACTCCTGAGACAATTCTTACTGTTTGTATGCAGTACAGTTTTCATACTTTTTCAACCTAAATCCGGCGTTGGATCCCTGCATGTGTCACTGCAACCAACTGCGAATAACTGGCGCGGATTATGGGATGTCCCCCTACTTGAAGGCGTGGCGCAGTGATGGTGGAATCTGACTCGTCAATATCATAATGAAGTCTACGGCTAGCTGAAAATAAGCTTAACAGGCTTAATTTAAACAATAAATTAGTATATCTCGTTTTCAAAAATAGCTTGTTTGTCAGAAATATTCTTAATTCAAGAATAGATATTGTTAAAAACATTATTTGAAAGGAATTTTTTCTTGATTTAGGTGAAAAATTACCAACTTTATAGATGTATGAGCTTAATATGAACAAGTAATATTTACTTAAATTAGGTGGACGCATTAATCTGTTAACTATTATTTAACACTTAAAACAAGATGGAGAAAAATATATGACTACATTTAAAAAACATAATCTTATTAAGACGTTATAAATTTGCAGTGTGTAAAGTAATTGCTATCAAGGCTTGGTCAGACACCAGTTAACTCATTGTCTGCCATTGACAGAGCTAAACTGGAACGTTCATTCACTGCCACCCGTTCACTTCAAATGGTTTGGACATGTACTAGTGATGAACTCAGTTAAATTCACAGAGGAAAGATGATTGGATGTTACACGATTAGGCGTCTATCATTATCTTGGGAAGGGCGACAAGTGCTTTTTTCACGGCGGTGTGCATAGCTGGCGGTTGGAAACTAGATCTCAAAAAGTACAGGTTATTTCTTAGCACCAGCCAATACTGACGAAGTCATTTTTGTGTCGTATCGGCATCGGTGCAACACTACTTTTCATTCTACTGGCGCTCTTCCATGGAACACCCATGGGAGTGTTTCGGAAAAGTCTGTTTTAGAACCATTTCTGTTATTTGTTGTTCTTGAGCTGGCCTATTTTGCATTTGTGGCTTACAAGTCACCTAAATTAAGCAGAAAATAAATATGAACGTCAGTGGCATATTATACAATAATGACACTCTAAAATAGACAGTTACACCTCAGACGTTATAATGTTTGGACGGAGGGGCGCAACACTACCCTCCCCTCCGTGGCTAAACTGCATACACTGAAACCATTGAGAGGACCCGCCACTCTGGATGAAGTTGGGATTGTTTGTCAGTTGGCTGTAATGCCAGGAATGCTCACTGCTACTCTCCCTGCGTGAGTGAGCATCTCTTACACTATATAATGCATCTCGGGCAGCACACCCTCTCTGGTGAAACAGTACATTTTTAGTATTACAGCATATGGAGTCACATCTTAAGAGCTAAATGACAAAAATACAATTGTCTTGTCTCTCAGAGTCAGGATTAGATATTTTTTGCGTACGCCGAGAAATAATACAGATGGAATCAGATACGTATCGAATTCAGATTCATGCACACGCACACCTTTTAATTTTCAACTACAGTGAAACAAAAGTGAAAATATATTGAATTCAGAATCGTGCACACGCATACACACACGTTTTAATTTTCAACTACAGTGAAACAAAACTGAAAATGTGATCTAAATAGATCTAAGTACAGTGTGTTGTGAGTCAATCATTATATCAGTAAAACAATTCTTTCAAGAATATATTAAATATTAGGGTTATGGAGTTATACAATATATTCTATTTAAAAATGTACTACCAAATAGACAACACAAACATTGGGTGTAGCTAATGAATTAAAATGTATAATTTAAACCTTACCATGGAAATTCTCAACAACAACAAAAATTACCTCACCTTTAAATTCTCCAGAAGCGAGTGAAAGTTTTGCCAGACATTTCTAACCGGTTCTACAGTATATCTGGCTCGTGTTGACAATCACAAACTGCCATCATAGATAATTAATTGCTGGGCCTTGTACTTTGTTGGAACAGTTTGGGTACATACTGTATGTTGGGTACAAAGTTCCATGCCAAAAAACACAATAAAAAACAACATCGAAATTATTTTGCATTGAATTACATTATGCCGGAGTCGGAACCCAAATTTCCACGGTAATCGGAATTAACCTTTTAAGTAAACCTAAATACGCCATAAATCTCGAAATAACTATCCAGAAACATGTATTATACGTCATTGTACTGTCCTCACTAAGATGCTGGAGCTAAGTCCTAGTTAGCTAGCGAGCTAAGATCCGAAATGACAATGTCAGACATCCGTGTGGTTTGCTGATTTTATTCAGCTGCTCATGATATCAACACTTGCATAATGAAACTAAAATGAAATTAAATCTGTTTCATCTTCAATAACAGCAATTCAAATTGGAATTTATAACTAGCAATAACAGCAATAACAATGAACACAAATGTGCAGGGTATATCAGTTAGCGTCCGCACATCATCAAAAACAATCACATCAACTCAACCCAAGTGTTCGACCACAATTGAAAACACACAATAAACTCTTCAAAAGGTTTTATAGACAGGTGTTACCTATGTGGATGCTTCACAAGCAACAAATGTGCGCGCAGGCTTGCAGCTCTTTCCCCTCTCACTCGGGTGCGGGACTTCTTCGTGGGAGTAAATGGCTCTTCCTCATGTATGCGCGTGCGCTCTTATTCGTGTGCGCAGATACGTTCTTCTTCATGTACATGCGCTCTTACTCGCGTGCAGAAGCGTTACCTGCTCTACGCTTCCGGCGCCAAAATTAAAAAAAAAATGCATCACAAGGCTGTAAACATTATAAAATAAATGAATAAATAAATAAAAATAAGACTGGAGACTCCAGCATCGTAAATTCGAAATCATGTAAGTCTTGTATGTCGTAACCTACCTGTGTATATTGTATATATATGTTTATTTATTTGTTCATTTTTGTTTTTATTTTTATGAAGTTGGTTTTACTTGCGTTTCTAAAGAGCTGAATTCAAAATTCTTAGATCATTCAATGGGCACAACATGCATATTTCTGTGTAATATTGTTCTCAATTTTATCTGTGTCTGATTGTACTTCCCCTTTGCGGAGATAAGCCACCTACCTCATAAATCTGTACAACACAAAACCCAGGTTCGTTCTGAAACGCGTTCTTGTCTCTTTATTTGACACCCTCACTGCTACTGGCAACACCTTTCTTCATTAATGAGAGATTATGTTGCGATATAAAAATTTTTTTTTTAAAAACAACAACAACAAACGCAAACCGTCAATTAGCTTCACTTGTGTTTGCTTGTTTGGGCTTTGCACATGTTTACATGATGAATCATTAACAGGTTGTGCTTGTGAATGAAAAACAACAGTAATGAGTTACTTATTACTGTTTTGGCTACCATTGACGGCGATAGATGTCCATATCATTTGAACTAGGATGGCTGACAGTGATCATTCACTGCCAGCCCTCACAGTGTCAGAATATGCTAAAACTAATTTAGCATGAACACTGATAGTTTACATTCAAACCACTGTGGTGACACTATTTATGTGTACTGTAGGCTTTCTTACTTTGTGTAAAGTCAGACATTTTCGAGGCACAACACACATGCAGCGTCCTCCTTCAGTTGAAATTGCAAGGCCAGCTTGGTCCAATCATGGGACATGTGTTTCCCCTTTGCACCCATGAGATGATGTCACACTCATGTGCTCCCCAAGTATAGCTTCACTTCCAAACTTGCCCACATCCTGAGTCAGGTCTGTGTGATCTAGATTGAGTCTTAAATCTCATCATTAGTGTAAAAAAAAACTATGTGCTTATAGAGGAATTATTTTTATTATTATTTAAGATAAGAATGTTTCCCTTTTTTTGATTGGCATGATGGGAAAAGAATACTATGAAACAAATAAATCGGGTTCATCGGGTTTACTTGTACTGATCTTAATATTATTTGCATATTGTACAAACCATACAAGTAGACCATATTTAACATGGATGATATATTCCAACTTTTCAAACAAATATTGGATGAATGAATGAATGAATGAATGAATGAATGAATGAATGAATGAATGAATGAATGAATGAATGAATGAATGAAAAACCGGAATTTTCGGACTATAAACCGCTAATTTTTTCCCTCATTTTAAATCCTGCGGTTTATAGTCCAGTGTGGCTTACCGTATTGGCCAGAATATAAGACAGTGTTTTTTGCATTGAAATAAGACTGAAAAAGTGGGGGTCGTCTTATATTCACGGTCTAGACATTATACCCACTTACGACGCTAGATGGCGCCAGATATCATTGAAGCGATGTTCTGTCATGACAGATCTCAGCTACTCTCAAGTTTAAACAGTTTGCATTATTTCATTGCAATGTTTTTCCTTATTCAGATTTGTTTCAAGACTACAGTTACAGTTAGATTTCACTTTGATGGTTAATGCAGTTAATGCAATTTTGTTGTTTTATCACAATAGATTTAGACAGATTTAGATAGTTTATTTACATTTCAAAAACCAGAAGCCATTCATTTACAAATGTGATTGCACTTTAGTTTACATATTTAAATGTTCAGATATTAAGATTTGAATGAGGCAAAATAACATGCTTTTTCTCTCAAATATATTGTTACAATCATTTGTTTCAGATGTACTATAATTATTTTCAGTATAAAAATTAATATTGTGTTCAAAAAGTCTTTTTTCAAACTTGAGTTTTGAAAAAGAGGGGGTCGTCTTATAAACAGGGCCGTCTTATATTCGGGCCAATACGGTATTTCGTTTATTTATTTGGGTTAATAGGTTACACTTTATTTGACAGCGGAGTCATAAGACTGCCATAAGACCGTCATAATTGTGACATGAGACTATCATGGGCATTAATGAATGCTTTTGATGATTGTCATTTAGTGTCATATGGAAAATGATGTCACTAACTCCATTTATGTCCAGCTCAGTTCTTGTATATCCATTCAAAAGTGAGATAATTTGCCGGATGACACAAAATGACATCTCTTATAAGCATTCATTAAGACTCATGGCAGTGTCATGTAATAGTTATGATTATCTTATGACAGTCTTATGACACCACTGTCAAATAAAGTGGTATCAAATACCATAACTAGCAATTAATGAAACAACTAGAACAGTAACTGAGGAAATAGTTAGAACAGAACATCAATTTTGATTGTAATTTACATCTGTAGCTCTGCAATTCATACTAGGAGGCATGTTGGACGACAACAGTGTTGACAGAAGGTGGAAGCAGAGGTTGACTGTCTCCCCCAAGGGAGCAGTGATGGCCAAATGAAGCTTCTTGTAGCAATGAAGCTTTGCAGCCAATTGGTTCATAGCTTCATTTGGGTCTTATTACAATGTTATGATGCCGCTGTCAAATAAAGTGTTACCCGTTAATATCTTTTGTTGTAAATATCCCATGATAGAGTGAAGACAGCTGCGGCTTATAGTCCAGTGTGGCTTCTTTATGAACAATTGCTGTTTTTGTGTCAAATTTGGTGGGTGGTGGCTTATAGTCAGGTGCGCATTATAGTCTGAAAATTACAGTATGTACAAACACACCCTCACATTGAGTGGTTTGAATACTTCCTTCTCACACACCAACACACAAGCATAAACGACAAGAGAGCATAGGAATATCAACACTCTTCCAAAATAGGTCAAAATACCTGTAAGCATGGTTAAATGCTGAATAATAATAATTAATACTGTATTTGTTTTTTACTACTATTTAATGGTATTAGAAAATAATGCTGCCATATGAAGAAAAGAAAAAGGTTACTTTATTCAACTATGTACAGTATGTATCAACATTTCTATTCTTGTACTGTAATCGAACTGCATTATATAATAGATTTTGCAAGAAAGCACAGTGGTGTTTAAGCACTAACAAAACACTCAGGTTTTTAGGCTTCTAAGCTAAGCTAGCTAAACTTTACCATTAAAGTTGATAGTTTGGTAAATACAATCGAACAAAAAAGGGAATAACGTTGATTTTTAAGCAATTTAGAATTGTTTTTAAATGATGAGCTAGTACTTTAGTAGTTCAGCCTCATTTCAAATTTGGGTCGGGTCACTGAGGTCCTTTGAAAATATCATTAGTCCACCAAGCATAACATTCAACCACTAAGCATCTGCATAATTATGCAAGTGTTTACATTATATTACATAATCAAGACAATATATACTGTACATATGAACTTATCCTAGCTGCCTGTCTGTAAATTACCTCGAACACAAAGGAGCTCTCAGTATAACTGGGTCATTTATACTAATCCTTCCCACTTCCTTTAAAATAAATATTCCATATTGTGTAAGTGGAGGTTGGAGGCATAAATATTGGGGCACAAAAGTACAAAGGTTGCTCTTCTCTACAGCATGGGTGGCAATGGTGATGTCCCGTTGGGAAAATGATTAAATGAGACCCCCTGTTGCAATCCATGCTGCTTTTTACTAGGTAAGGCCAAAGGCAGGAAAGCACACAACAATTTAGGAGCATGTTCGAGGCTGGTCCAAAGTGAATAATCATCACATGTCCATTACTGTTTGCAAAAATGGGAAGGCGACTTCCACAATGGGGCTCTGTTCAAGAAAAGATAGGTCATCAATCAAACCAAGCAGCTTGAGGCTCCAAAAGCGCCACCACAGACTCTTTTCACTAAGGAATCCTAACGGTTTCTTTCTGGAAACTTTATTGTAAGCTTTGAGTTTATAAGGTGTGAGAATTCCAAGGCAATTAACCAAGTGGCTACAAAGTAGCACAACACCGATTCCCCAGCGTGGAAGCGCTTGTTGTGCAGACTTGAAAGGAATTCGGAGGTGAAATGGTTGATACTTGCTTCACAGTGAGTGAGCAGGTGGGGAGGGGGGTTGGGAGGGGGAGTTGCTGTAGGCTTAATTTTTTTTTTCCACATGCAAGGGCCCCATTGGATGGTTAAACCCAACATGTGTGGAAGTATAAACTCCCATTGGAAGCATTAATTAATACTTGCCATTATGGGATTATACATACTGTATCTCATTTCCAGATTTAACAGTGTTTTATTTTATGTTCTGCTTCCTATTTCGTAAAGGGACTGCCGACCCTGATTTAGTATTTCCGATAGAGTAAATGTTATTTGACGAGATGTCACGTCCATTAGGGAAAAAATGTTAATACAACTCATCTAGGAGGTCACAAAGGGACACAGGAATAATATATGACGAACTACAATGCCTCATTTAAAAGGGTTTATAAATCAACAAAAAGGAAGACACAAGACAAAAAATAGCATCAATGGCAAAGTTCTGAGGCAAAAAACATCTAAATGATTCCCAAAACGTTTGAATAGAAAATGTAAGGTTTTTTTGGAAGATGTTATATCGGTAGAGCAACCAACAGTAGAGCGTAGTCGTGGTAGCAATATGATCTGGGGCTGCAATATGATCTGGGGCTGCTATGTTTCTTCAAGACCTTGACCACTTGTTGTGATTAATGGAAGCATGAATACTGCCCTTTATGAGAAAAACCTGAAGAATGTCTGTGTGTCAATTTGTGACCTATATCAAGCCACACTTTGGTTCTGCATTTGGACAATGATCCAAAACACACTACCAAGTCAACTTCTGAATGGTATTAGAGGAAATAAAAATCAAGATTTTAGAGTTATCTAATCATATGACTTTAATTTATATGCCTACATGACCTCAAAAAGACCATTAATTCTTGAAAACCAAAGGAAATCAAAACATTTTTTTTCTTAAATACAGTATCTCCAAATATATGACTCATTGCTATATTATTATTCTTCTTTCAATGAAACTCAAAATTGTTGTTCCACCAGAGACTTTCATCCGGCAGGTGGACTTAATAAAACCAAGCTTCTGCTGTAATTACCAAATAACTAAGACTCAGCGTCATCCTTATGTGCAGCTTAACCTTTTGTGTCCAAATCGCCTCCTGGCATCCACGAAGGCAGGCAGTAGATAGATACTACTTAAGATAAAGAATACAAAGGAGACACATAATAAAAGAAAAAGAACACAGATGTTAATTCAGGTGGCCAGTTGTTATAACGTGTTTTTTCCCCTCATCCCGGTCTAAATAAAAGTTTTAGTCATAATAAACGTGTTACATAAATTGATAAGGAAATAAAGCAAATCAAACCCAAAAAAGCTAATTCCATCTGCGATAGTGAGACAACATCCAATAGGAAAAAAAATTGAAGGCTAAATGTGTGGTCAAAACCAGCTTCTCCATCCTCACTATCAAGATTTTGGACCATGACTCGGATATGGTGTCAGTCAAGCAAATAGGGTTGGCTTTCCAGTTGTATTATGGGTAGGAGAACAGGCCCGCCTTTGTTAAAAAAAAAAAAAACGCTTTAGTAATCAGAAGAGAGAGAAGGCATTGTACTTGAGAAAAGACTCCTTATGGTTCACGTTCTGAAATCGTAAGGGATCCTTAGCCCCCGTTTTACAAACGCAGCCAAAAGTATACATGCCTTGCAGTGGAGATTGGAAAGTAGTCTCCTTGATGAGATCAAGTTGAAGCCAAACAAGCACTCATGGTATGCATCTTAATAGCACCTGTTACACTCCCGGCCAACCCTCACTATATGACACGAAACGTAAGTGACGCACGAATGATTTTAACCCATAAGAACCCACAGTGACAGTGTCACGAGGACGACTGCAATATTAAATGTTTAAGTAAAGATAACTACTTAAACCAGTCTGGACCAGATGAAAACAAAAATAACCACAACACCAAAAATGACTTCTCCTTGTTTTAATCTCACAAAAATGAATGCTTCTGCTTCTTTAAGACAGAGTATTCTAGAGAAGGAAAAAAAAAATCTGAATGCACAGTTCATATGTTACAGACATTCCAAGAACATTTCACAGGTCATTTTAGGCACTTGGAATCATAAACTGAACGAAAAATAATTCCCTTTCTGAGCAAAAATACATCTTTGGTCCAGTATTTTACAAAAAATTAAAAGCCACAGTATGAAAATCACAAAAGCTTTAACGTTTGTCTCCTAAAGATTGTATTCCTATAAAAAGCTTAGTGAAAGACTGTTTTCGTGAAGGAGTTATCGCTAAATCGTTTAAAAAATGACCAGCAATCTCACGAATGTTGTGTGTCGGCTCAATCGTACATACAGCAGAACAGGATTTTTTTGTTGTTGTCTTTGTTTAATAAAGTCACATTTGGCAAACTCATTTTTGGTCTGTGTATCCAGTCCTCTTTCTGTATAAAGATACTGAAGCAATCCATCTTTGGGCACATCGGTCTCAGCTACAAGGCAGCCATGTCTGATAGGAAGTGGCGCACGGCGACACGTGTGGTGCCTGTACATGTGCGATGTAGTAATTGCTGAAGTTAATGTCCTGGACGTAGGGTGCTGGCTGGTAGTAACACGTGACGTTGGTTACTGTGGGGATGGCGTTCTGCTCGGCCAGCACCCTCAGTGCCAGCATGGAGATGAGGCTGAGAGTCTGGCGCCTCTCGTGACCCATCAAACACACGGTGCTCTCGTTCACCACCTGGTGCAGCGTCATCAGGCACTCGTAGCGTTTGTGCTCCATGCCAGCAAAGTGGTTTTGGAGGTAAGCCTCCAGTTTGCGCTGCTGCTCGCCAATGTCAGAGAAGTCAATGAAGAAGCGCGAGCACATGTAGCGCTGCATCTGCTTCATGTCCGACTCGGAGGCCGCTCGGAAGCCTCGTACGAGTAAGTGGCAGTACTTCAACAACCCACCCCCTCGGATCTCTTCTGGGCTTCTCGTGGCTATAGTCCTCTGACACAAATGATCCATTGCCTCCTGGAAGTCACCGTACACGCTCTCGCCGACCACTGTGGGATGAAAGCTTTCCGACATGGGCGTCTCGGAGCACCGGTCGAATAGGAGAAGAGAGTCGAGGCAAATCTGGAAGGAGTCCACGCTAAACTCAAACTGCCGTCTGAGAGAGTCCACAAATTTTAGCTCCACGTTTTTGCCCGTGTTGTTGGACAACGAGATGAGGCTCCAGCGGTCGGTGTCGTTGCAGACTTTCACCAGTTTCTGAACGTAGGCCTCTTTTAGGGTCAGCGCTGTGATACGATCCTTGGAGACTCCTGGGGGAAGGAAGTCGAAGAGGCAGTCCAACACCACATCCTTGACCAGACGGAACGCCTGGTCGTCCTTCAGCGACACGCCGAAGATCAGATCTAGGTCCTTGTAGCCCAGCCCGGTGTCCTGGTGGAGTACGTGACTGGCAGCCGAGCCGTTTAGCCTGACGTCTTTAACGCACACTCCCTTGTCCTCCAGCCGGGCCCGCACCACCTACAAGAGTAATGCATTAAATATGTGCATGGGAATACTGTACAATGAAATCAGCGGCTTGGCTTGCACTCAAAGTCAAGCCAAAGTCAAAGTCAGCGTTGGCTTTGGCCTGAACGTAAAAAGAGGCCTAACGTAGAGAAGCAGCTTCAAACTGTCCTATATAGTCATAAGCGCACACTGACATGCATACAATTAGGAGCACCTTGCAAACCATCAGTTGATCAGAAACCTCAGATTTGTGGGTTAACTTCTCAACATTTGCATCATTGAGGGTTAGTGGAGTTCCCTTTCCTCTCCAAGTGACTTTGATAATGGTTCAAATAGACATGTGCCGGTTACCGGTTTCACGGTATACCGTGGTGTGAAAACGTCGCGGTTTCAAAACCACTAAAATTTACCGTCATACCTTAGTACGGTATTCGCTATTTTTCATGTGCCAAAATGCAGCCGAGGTGGCTTGGTGCGGCAGCGCTCACCCTTCCCCTGTTTGTTGCCGTGAGTGTCAGTGACCCTATTCTGCTAAACAGCCAGCAACCCCCCCCCAAAAAAACTCCAAACACAAGGCTTACTTTTCTTCAATTTATTGAGCTCTCAAATCGTGGTGAAATATACAAATGAATACATTTAAAACGTTATACAATTGTATTTTTCCACATGTGAGTAGGTTCAACAGGATAGCAGTAGCACCATGAAAAAGGTCGCCAAAAACAAAACATACATTTTCCTTTCAAATTCAATATACAAACTAACTAAAACTTACAAAGACGAATGTTAGCCTAGGCTAAGCTGGGAGAGCAGCTTGGTCGACGTTTTATGTCTCACAGCCGCTGAGTGAGAAACAAGCTTGAATGAAGGGGGGAGAAAACAAAGGATCGCGTCAAAGATCGCTAATTGCGAAAGGAGGTCTTTTTGTTTTAGATGAAACCTTGAAACCTCAACAATATTTACATTTTAACTAACTTATAAAACTAACTTATACATTTTTAACTAACTTATTAACTTATGAATTCTTTGTTCTTTTTAACACAAAGGCATGACATCATGTAGAAGAGAGTTGACACAGTGGCTGAAAATGGCGAACTTCAGCTTCTCCCCCTCAAAAAAAGTCATACAGTATATATTTTTAATTTTATTTAGAAGTGTTCTTACTTTTTTATAGCAATTATTTTGTTCTTGCTCTATTATTGAGCAACTTGAGCTCTGGCTGTGGGTATAGTCTAGGTTCTATTTATTTTAATTTTATATAAAATATTGGTTATTTTTTGTTAATTTATTTATTTTAACATTAATTTATTTTCACATTATATTCATGTTCCAATTTGCAAATATGTTCTGAAAAAAAAACCTGTTCAATGGAAAAAAGTTTTTTTTTTTTTTTTTTTTTTTTTTTAAACCCATACATCTCAAAATTTTGGAGCTATAATTGCAATACCGTGATACCGTGAAACCGCGGTATTTTTGCTCACGGTTATCGTACCGTCAAAATCTCATACCGGCACATGCCTAGGTTCAAATAAAGCTTGTGGAACAAGCCTATAAGCATTTACTTGAATAAAAAAAAATAAAAATTTTAAAACACCTAGTTCTTCTATCACTTCATGCGACATTTAACTAGGGGTGTGACAAAATATCGAAATGGTGATATATCGTGATAGATTGTATCCCAAAAGGTTATCGATATGCTCCTGCCAAGAATCGAGATATTGTTTAAAAAAAATTTTTTTTAAGAAAAGGAACCAACAAATTTCTACCAAAATCTTCAGTCTCAGTTAACTCTAAGGCTGCCATTGACCGTGCTCGTCTCCAATCCATTTATCCATTTAGACTGGGAACGTTCGTTCATTCGACACCAGAGCATTCGCAGTCATTCTGTCCGATTTTCGGGGCATTTACTAGTCACTTGCTTTTTATTTACAGGTCATTTCCTGTTGAATTTGAGTCACTGACTATTCATTTGGGCGATTCCCAGGTCACTTCTTGTTCTGTAACTCAAAATAAACAGGAAGTGACCCATAAAATACCCCAAAATTAACAGGAAGGAACTAAAAATCAACAGGTACATGACCACAAATGGCTCAAATTTACCTCATTGCCTGGCATTGGCTGCCACTGATGGTCATAGACGTTCAATTCATTTGAACTGGGAGGGTGGCATCCCTCCCAGTTCAAATGGATTGGACGTCTACTAGTGATAAACTCATTCAAAATTCACAGCAGAAGCTTTTTTTCTGTTTATTAGTTGTTTGTAGAATATCCTAGAATGATTTCCTGACCAATGTATCGATAATCGTTGTATCGCCGTATCGTCAGATCATCGCTATTGTGAGCTTTGTATCGCAAATCCTATCGTATCGTAAGGTAACAAGAGGTTCCCATTCCTAGATTTAACCATCAAAATGAACGACTCATATAATGTTTCATCGATCCATCTAACAATCTTTCAAAAGCAGAAGCTTGTGTTTGAAAGGACACCACATCATGTGGAGCTATTTATGTACGCTCGACTATCTATAGAAAGGAATAATTTACGATCCAACGCAAGCCACATCATGTGTCATCTTTCTGAGGAAAGGAATGGCTCATGATCCAGTCAGTCAGGAGCTTCATTGCTGATAACACAGACGTACGCGATCCTAATTCTCCTCACATGGCGCTGACCCTTCAGATTAGAGTGTGTTAACGCTCTCCTATGGTGATCACATAAGTCCTATCATTATATCCTGGGTCAGGCTAGAGGAAAAAACATTCTAAAGGCACAGCATGACTTGTTTATCATGACTCAGCCTGGGAGAACGTGAACTCTGCTTGCATTGATGTCACAACCTGGAATGCGCACGCTTAGATTTACATTATGCAGTTCTTCTCCAGGAGCCACGAATGTGCTCGAAGGCAGGCGGTGGAGGTGAAACCCTAGCAGAGGCATGTCTTTCCTTTTATAGTAAGAGGCGATTGATGAAAGTGACAGCGAGAACTTGCGTAAGATATTCTGCCTTGCAGTAAGCTCAATAAAAAGGCTCACATTTATGTTTTGAAATAATCTTCTACTGCACTTTTAAGCCTTGGTAGTTCTTCATCTTGTAAATGAATGAACGATTAGGATAGAATTTCCATTATTCTAGTTAGTCCGAATTGACGTATATATTCTTAATGTTTCCACATCATAAAATGTATGCTTTGGGGTTTATACTAACCCCAACGAGAGCACGCGTCTACACTTCAGGGGGGCTCAAACCTACATTCACGCTTCCTGCAACACTCAATGGAGCATTCATGTTTCCATAACCACAAGCATGAGCTCAGGGCTCAACACACGCGCTGAGATCATCATCAACGTGGGAATAAACGAAGTGCAGCCTTATTTTGAGGGTTGAGATGGACCATAAGTGGAATTTTGACTCATGAGGGGACGCTTTGGAGATAGCCAACTGTCTGTGCAGACGCCACAAGGGGAGGAAAAAATGTCTAAGCCAACCACTGGAAATGTTGGAGGTGGGAGGGGGGTAAAATTGCAATTAAAGCCATCCCAGTGATTCACGTGTGAATGACAGCCTCATTGTGGAAATATTATTCAAAAAGAGTTGGGAACTGATTATATTTAGAACGTTCTGTGACTACATTTGAAATTGAATAGCATGCAAAGTCAAACATTTTGATTTGTTTACCTGGACAATCTGTCGGGGTCTCATGGACAGCGTGGGGAAGTTTCCCCTGCCGTGGATGGGCACAGCTTCCCCCAGGATGGAATCCAAACGCTGCACCTGATCCCAGGACAACACGCAAAAACGCCGGCTCTGCTTCGAGGCATCCCCGCAATCCATACCGATCAAACACACGCCAAAAAAGATATAAAACTGAACAAATTCCGGTGGTATATTCCACTGAGGGTGTCCCGCTCCTGCTGGATGGAGTTCGGGGAGAAAGTGTTGGGTCAGCTGATGGTAGAGAAGTCCGCCCTGCGTGCTCTAGCACCGATTCATAAGGAAGGTCTCATGTGCTTCAAAGCTCCGCCCTCATCGGCATACGACTCTTTGATTGGCCGACGTGTTTGGTCATTGAAAGGGACTGGTGGAAACTCCCTAGATGTGACGTCATGGCTTTGCTTTCGTCAAACCAGCTAAGATTGAATAAAGTTTGTGATGGGATAGCTTGCACACCAAGGAAACCTTATTGTGAAGAGGTGTATGTTATGCATTTCATTAATCTGATCAATATGGTTAAATTTCACATTAATAAAAGCAAATCTACTGGAAAGAATGCGTGTTTAATTGCATTGTGCAGCGGATTCAAGCATTGTATTTTTTTTTACAAATAAAACAATATTTAACCCTTAAATACCTGCAACATGAAGCAATTATCAGAGAATCCAAAAATGTGAAAAATAACGTCCAAATGAAACCTTTTTTTCTAATTTGTATATCTATCTATAACCCTTGCTAAATCCAGTTTTTTTTTTCTCTCTCATGGAACCTGCAGATGCATGTGTTGACTTGCATCCATCACTTTTTTTTTCTCAAAAAGAAATATCAAAATTCATATTTAGTCTCGAAATCATGGCATTTTAGGTGTATCATATGTGATACTTTTGGCAATAAAGGCTAACTAATTGGCTGCCAGAGACGTGCAATTTGAAATGGGAGGGACTTCCACTGTGACAAACTAAATTAAAAGCAGAAAGATGTAAAACAAAACAAAAAAACACGATTGGACACCCATCATAATCAATGGTGCTGAAAGAGTCAAAGAAAAAGGCAATAAGAATCATTCATGTGTGTCTTCTGAATATAGTATTTATAATGTGATGTTATAATGTACTAGTATTTTGTTAACTGTTTTATTTACTATATTTAATCCCTCTAGAACAGGGGTCGGCAGCCGGAAATGTTGAAAGAGCCATATTGAAGAAAAAAAACAAAACAAAAAACAAATATGTAATAAAAATTGAAAGACTTGTGCAGTATAAGCCTTCTAATTAAGGCGTGCTGTATGTATCTATATTTGCCAACTCATAGACTTCATAATGATATTGATGGGTTACATTCGCCAGACACTGCACCACGCCTTCAAGAAGGTGGCCGTTCTTCACTCCGCTTCAGTCGGTCGCAGTTATTCAACACATGCAGCGATCCAACGCCGAATTTAGGTTGAAAAAGTACAAAAGCTGCACCGCATAAAAAAGTAAGCATTGATTCAGAAGTGATTTGTTCGAGGATTCAAGGTAATTGTTATATTTTTGGTACCGTGCACGCATTTTGGAACGCTGTGAAAAAAAATCAATAGGAGAAATTAAGTGCTATGGCATTGGCGTCATAATTCGCAATATTTACGTAAAATAAATGCTAACTCCCTGTTTTTTTTTGGGTTTGTTTTAACCAAGAATCGAGACTCTTTTACGTCCATATCTATAAAGAATTCATGGATTTAACCATTTATTCCCAAAAATTCTAACGTAAAAAGCTCTGTGTTGTGATAAGGTGGCACCACAGTGGCTTAAAGACTAGCAGCACATTTGACATATTTACGTAAAATAAATTCAAACTCCCAATTTTTTTGCCTTTAACAAAGAATCGAGTCTGTTTTATGTCCATATCTACTGTATAAAGAATTCAGGGATTTAAGCCTTTATTCCTAAAAAATTCAATGTAAAAAGCTCTTTGTTGTGATAAGGCAGCGCCATAGTGGCTTAAAGACTAGCAGCACATTCGACAAAAAGAAATTAACCGCTACGGCATTGGCGTCATAATTATGTAAAATAAATGCTAACTGCCCGTTTTTTTTTTTTGTTTTGTTTTGTTTTGTTTTTTTGCTTTTAGCTAAGAATCAAGACTGTTGTACGCCCATATCTATAAAGAATTCAGGGATTTAAGCATTTATTCACAAGAATTTTTGACATAAAAAGCTCTTTGTCTGTGTTTCCACTCGGTCTGTTTTGATGGAGATAGGCCCCCTATTAATCGGCCCCGCACCCTGTGTCCCGTCAACATCATTATGAACTATTTAGTTTGAATAATCGAGTAATCGGATAAGGAACATGACAAATTCAATACCTGAGCTGAGCCTCAAATGGAATAAAAACTAAATGAATAAATAAATAAATGAATAAATAAGAATCTATGTACAACAATAGAACAATTGGCTAACTTACGTAGCAAAAGTCCGCTAGCTTAAATGCTATAAAACGCTAACTTTTTTTTTTTTTTTTTTACAATGCTTTTAACAAATGGTTCAGACACATATTCCCACAATAAATGGCTAAACATACCTATAGACTAAATTACGAATATATTAAAAAAATCCTTACCTCAAACAAAAATTTAGTTTATGATGGTCTTAACATGGAGCAGCTGGACTCAACCATTTAAATGAGGCAGACTAGAGGGCAGTGTATCCGCCCAAATCAATAAAACTAAATGCAAACACTTTCAAAATAAACCAATTCAACGCCACTTTAATTAAACGAATACTAGAAGCAGCATAATTTAATTCGAATCTTTTTCTAATAGAATACTCGAGTTAATCGTTTAATCATTGCAGCCCCACTTTTAAGTGAGAAAAATAAAACATAAAAAATTACACTTAAAAAAAAAAAAAAAACGGTATGTCTACCAACATTGATACATTTAAATAGTATTAAAAAAAAAAAAAGAAAACCAAAATGAAATGTTGTAAACAGCAATCTACATTAATATGAATGAAAACCAATCTACAATTGTCAGTTATTCTTTATTTGAGTGATGCCGCAAAGTAAATATGCAATGTCATTCATTAACAAATAAAGGTGCACCCTCTGCCTGTCCCAACTTTTTTGAAGCGAATAATGTCTTGCATTCCTGCGCAGTGCTACAAAAAAAGCTTACTCAGAAGTTGTTACAAAACTATTTGTACCTTAAGCAAACTCCACGCTCAAGCTTTATTGACTGAAGGGGTATTTGCAGAGCATGCCGGATGTTTTTTTTGTTTGTTTATTTGTTTCTCTTAACGTCTAAAACGCCCTGCTGCTTGACCATATCAGCAGACCTCACTAACACCAAATGCAAGAGAAGAGGGTTTGAAGTATTGACCTGCTTACAAACGATCTTCATCCCTTCACACTCTTAGTGTAAAACTGTCACCTATTTAGATTTTTATCTCATCGCGACCTGTCAAAAACAAACAATACCAACATATCATCAATTCATTTTCTGTTTGTACTTTTTAATATGACAAAAATAGTTAATAAAATAGATATATTTCAAATCAGCCATTTTTGATGCTACACATTCTCTGGATAGGTTGGCAGCACATTACAAGGCACAAAGAGACAACCATAAACTTGCTTATAATGCCTGTTTTTGGATTGTGCGTAACACAAGTACTTGCAAACCCACACGGAAACAGGTTTCGAACCCCAAACCTAAAAACTGTTATCAAATTATATGTTGTTGTTCATTTGTAAAACCCACATGTAAGCACAAACAACACTAATCTGCTGTAAGAGCATACAAGTCAAGTCACTGACTTCACTGGGCCAACTTACGTTGTTATCACACTTCTCAATTACTTTACAGTTTTTAAGCGGAAACCACAAATTCAAGAATGTAACAACCAACAACTGAAACAACAAACACTTACCCATCTATTGATTTTCTATACCAAGGTTCACCAAATCCGGACCTCGGGGCCACCTATCCTGTTGTGTTTTCCATTTCTCTCTCCTCCAACACACCTGAATCAAATAATCAGAATCATTATCAGGTTTCTGGAGAGCTTACTGATGATATAGTCATTTGATTTAGGCGTGTTAGGGGAGAGGGACATGTAAAACATGACTGGATAGGTGCCATTTGTCCTCTTCATAGCTCCAAAGGTTTGATGTTTGAAGACCAACCACATCACAATAGTTTTTACATGGTCACTTCTTTTCGACCAATTGATACTTGAAAACGCTTTAATTAAAAAAATAAATTAAAAAAAAAAAAAAAAGTATTCCGATGGCAGTGTCGATATAGCTCCTATTACCGTATTGGCCCGAATATAAGACGGCCCTGATTATAAGATGACCCCCTCTTTTTCAAGACTCAAGTTTGAAAAAAGACTTTTTGAACACCAAATTATTTTTTATACAGAAAATAATAACATATATATTTTTTTAATATTTGAGAGAAAAATCATGTTATTTTGCCTCATTCAAATCTTAATCTAAATATCTGAACATTTAAATATGTAAACTAAAGTGCAATCACATTCGTAAATGAATGGCTTCTGGTTTTTGAAATGTAAATAAACCCATCTATTGTGATAAAACAACAAAATTGCCATAACTGCATTAACCATCAAAGTGAAGTTTAACTAACTGTAGTCTTGAAACAAATTCGAATAATGAAAAACATTGCAATAAAATAATGCAAACTGGTTAAACTTGAAAGTAGCCGAGATCTGTCATGACAGAACATCGCTTCAATGATATCTGGTGCCATCCAGCGTCGTGAATGGGTATAACGTCTAGACCGCAAATATAAGACGACACCCACTTTTTCAGTCTAAAATTTCAATGCAAAAAACACCGTCTTATATTCGGGCCAATACGGTATTGTCATGCAATGGTTTAAAGAAAGGGTGTTCAAACTAGTCCACATAGAGCTGCAGTGGGTGCTGGATGTCATCCCAACAAAACAATGCAACACCTTTTCCCCAATCTGGTGTCTTACAAGTGTACAGTCAAGGGCGTAGGTTTGCATAGGGACAGTAGAGACATAACACTACCAATTTTTCAGGATGCACTAATTGTCCCCACCCACTTTTAAGCAATCGTATTTGCATTCAATAATGAATTAAATCATAAAGGTAATTTAGATTGTCTTCCCACATATTGTAAGGATAGAATTGACCCTACCATATTTAACTGAATGACTGCACTTTCATTATGTTTAGACCCATATTGACCCCTTTTCACTTGCTGGATGTGTCAGTCCATTTTTTCCTTAAACATGTTTGATTGGCTATGTTCAAATTTTGAAATTTTAATTTGCTAATAAAATCCAGACATATATTCTGGAAGTTTTCAAAATGTTTCTTTAAAGTTTTTGAAATCAAAGGTCTGGATCAAATGGTCTATCACCTGAACCAATATATATGCACTGCAAAAACACACCTCCTTAACAAGTTAAAATCCCTTGTTATCAGTTTAAATCTACAAGAACCTAATAAAATGATCTGCCAGTGCTTCAAGTAAATTTTACTCAAATTTCTTGAAATAGGAATAGCTATCTTAAAATAATCTTAACATACTTATTTTAAGTAAATAGTATATTTAAACTAAAAAAAAAAAAAAAAAAAAAATCAGAAATGTTAATTCATAAATAGATATTGTTCAAAACATTATTTGTTTTGAACAATATTCTTGATTTAGGTGAAAAATTTCCAACTTTTAGATTTATGGGCTTAATAGGAACAAATGGTAATATTTACTTAAAGTAAATGGAATAATCTGACCCATTTAAGCCTGAACGATATATCGTTTAAACATCGGCATCGCGATGTGCACATGCGCGATAGTCCCATCACAAGGACGTGCGATAGTTTTTTTTATTTCTTAATCCACAAAAGTCGCATAGCCTCCCTCCCTCTCTCAGCTCTTTGTTCCTCAGTCACTGCAGCACTCGCTTATTAAAGTTAACAATGTTGACAGCTGGTTTTCTTTGATGTTGCCAGAGGAGCAGACTTCACACCGCTGCATCTGTCAATGATCGTTTAACTGGCTGGAATGAATGTGTGTGTGTGGGGAGAGGCTCGAGGCAGCCGGACCTGTTGTGTCGTGGCAAAAAACGCCATAAGTGATCTTGAGGAGTTTGTAATTTCTACATGTCACTCCAAGACTTACAGCCAAGGTAGGTAAACAGAAACATTTAATAAAGCCAAGCATTTTTCTACTACAGTACTTTATTCTTGTTTAAAGTACATAACTTGTTGGGACAGTTATGTTTAAAGCTGATCATAATTATTACATTTGAAGGGCTTTAAAACCATTTATTAAAATTATTAAATTATTATTAAAATATACTGTCAGGAATGAGGGCAGGCAGGTGTGTGTGGGCCCAAACACAGGAAAAGTGAAGCGAGGCAAAAAAGGCGGTGCAAAAATGTTTTAATTAAAGCCAACAAAAAACAAAGTACCAACAAAATGACCTGGGAATCCAAAAAGTCTTAACAAACAAAAGGCAGGCTAACAAATCAACTTACTTCCAAAGCAGGACGAGGAACACGAAGAACTGGGGAAAAAACGCTGACATGAACGTGGAGATTGCATTGACAGAGACTCTGACATTGACAATGACCCAACAAGGAGTGAAAAGAAACTGGGTGCTTATATACACACATGCAGGCAAGGGGTAACGAGACAACGAGGAACAGCTGGGTAATACAGGAGGACTTAGGGCCCAAGTACACCAGATGCATGATCGTTGCGGTTCCGGTCCGACTCCGGTAAAAAATAGCGCCGGAGCCAATCCGTTCCCATTATATCCTATTGTTCAACGTATACCGGCTGCGTCAGTGCTCTGGATTGACTGCGAACCAACTCCGGCGGGCCACACGCATCCGACAAAATGGGCGGAGCTGGGCCTGGACGTAACAGCCCGGTTGCTTATTCACGGTTCAAACACCAGCGAACATGGACGAAGAACGTTTCATCATGGAGGTGGAAAGTCACAAAGTGATATACGACGCAGCAGACCGTTATTATAAGGACAGCATTAAAAGCGAAGCTGCAAGGTGTTTTTCTGGCAATGATATCAAACAACTGACTGACAACTGTGAGCGAGAAAAAAAAAGCAGCAGCGTGTCTGGAAGTGGTTCCACTGCAGAAATTCTTGTGCCCGGCGCACACACAATGTCGGTTTGTATACAGAGTCGATGGGGAAAAGTACGAAAGAGAATTAAGATACACCCACAAGTTTCGACCTGGTGGTCTATTCAAGACGTTTCTCTTTCTTTCCTACATTTTACTTGACTTTTCATTGAAAAACCAACAGTTTGCGCTGGGCACAGGAATCTGCAGTGTTGAGACACCAATTCCAAGTGTGCTGTTTTTTAGTTCATGTAGTATATAATTCGCTATCCATTTTCTAAATATTACAGATTATTTAACAGTTGTTTATAACAGCTCTATCAGATGTTACGTGCCATAAATTCTAAATGTGCACAAAGATATAAACCCACCGACACAACCAAGGGCATAATAGGCCCCAGCCCCTCTACCCCCCACACACCCACACACGGAGCCCTGATCTCAACATGATGCAGTCAATCTGGAATTAAGAGACAGACACAACTAAAATATTGTAGCGTCGCCGGGGCTGTAATCGGTGGGTTAATTTATTCACCAACGCGGGGCTGTCATTGGTGTGCTGGTGCACCAGCGCGACGCTCCGATTGGTGGACTAGATAGCGTCAGTGTATATAGTTGTTGTTTTTGCATTGGTGAGGTGGCGGGAAGTTAATAAAGAAAAAGAGGAAAAAGGCGTTGAGGCTCATGTGTTTTTTTCGCAGCCAAACGTCCGCTTAGCAAACGTTACAATATCAAACTGCAAGGCAAAAAATGTGCTCTCTCTCTGCTTCTCTGATGAGTACAGACTCTGTGTGTTTGTCGTTGTTTTAAATGCCACATAATCTCGCTCGATCACGCGAAAGCTCACGAGGGGACTGAGTAGGCGGACCGCAGCCATGTGCAGCCGGTATGATTTGCCTGTTTTTGACGTACTGCGTGGCACGCAGTCAACACTGAACCGGACTGGAACCGCAACGATCATGCATCTGGTGTAATTGGGCCCTTACTAGGAGCAGGCAAAACAGGTGAAATCAATGGGTAATCACAGGGTCAAGTCACACTAGGAAAAAACCAACACAAAACCTAACATATAAAATATACATTTTTTTAAATCATACTTTGGAGAAAAAAGTGAAAAAACATGTCTTCAATGTATCTCTTTCCAATGCTAAATCTGAATAAATATATTGAACACACACACACAAAAATTTTGGGGAGGGCGGGGGGTTGCGCTACTTCGCGGTTTTTCACTTATCGCGGCAGGTTCTGGTCCTCATTAACCGCAAATAACGAGGGATCACTGTACACTGTGGTCACAGTGAGTCATCCAAAGTCTTTACAAACAGCTATTCAAGTCATCTAGTGAAAACTTCTTTTTAAAAAAAAAAAAATAATAATAATAATAATTTTTTTGTTTGTTTATTTGTTTTTTAATATCGCAACATAATATCGCAATATATCGCAAACCCATAAAAATTCGCAACAATAGTTTTTTCCAGTATCATTCAAGTCTAGACCCATTAATCTGTTAACTAGTCTTTAACACTCAAAACAAGATGGGTAATATTATTCGAAAAGATTTAAGAAAAAATATGAAATTAAGACCTTGTAAATTTTCAGTGGCAAAGTTAGTATAAATCAATACAGATTTATTTCCTATTGATCATTTAGCCCAGGGGTGTCCAAACTTTTAGCAAAGGAGGCCAGATTTGGTGTGGTAAAAATGTGGGGGGCCGACCTTGACTAACGTCCTTTACGTAGAACAATATATTTAGGGAAAGTTTAGCAAGCCATTCTGTGAGTCACATTTGTTTTATTTTTATTTTTTTTATTAATAATTTCAACAATCTCGCAACTACCCTTTGTAGCGTTCTCTTTTGACTGTCGGCTCTTGTGAAATACTGCTGCTGTAAAATTAAACTAGCTTCAAGTTGCTTCAATTTTTCGCTACGTATCTTTCCTGTAATCTTGTTGTACATGTCAGCGTGTCTTGTTTGGTAATATTGCCTCACAATGAACTCTTTAAAAACAGCAAATGTCTCTTTGCAAATGAGGCAGACACAGTTATTGCGTATTTTAGTGAAGAAATAGTCCAATTTCCACCTATCCTTGAAGCGTCGGCCGTCGCAGTCAACTTTTTTTTTGTTGTTGTTGATTGTTGCTATCTTAGAATATTGGGAGTAAAGAGTCACACGGGGTAATGTTGCTTAGAGTGCTGCCGCCTTTTATTGGGTAAATGAGGAGCAGCATTTACTGTGTAAGCTGGTAGCAGTACTGCTGACAAATTTATTAAGTCTGTGTGCTGGCCAGACGTTATTGATCTTATGACAGAGGCTGGGGGCCGGATGAAATTTGACCACGGGCCGCATTTGGCCCCTGGGCCGAACTTTTGACATTTCTGATTTAGCCTATAAATTAATTAGGTTCATATTTGTGAGAAATGTAACCCTGACCCCGTTCATCCAATAAGTTTGGTCTTAGTAATGTCCAGTCCCCAGCAAAATGTGTACATGCAGGTTAATGCTGTTATATCGTCCCTACCAATATTGAGACCAAACCTACGACCTTGTGTACAGTGATTCCACGTGTTTGCGGCTGATGGGGACTAGAACCCACAGCGATAAATGAAAAATTGCAAAGTAAAAAATAAAAATTTGAAAACAAAAAACTGCGGTGGCCTGAGGGCGCGAAGTTTGAAGTGCGAATTAGCGAGGGATCACTGTAATCAGTTGATTGCAGTTAGGTGCTGCTTGTTTTAGACAAACTTCATTGGTTAAATTGTCTGTGCTTGATTGGTAGGAACAAAAACAAGGACCCGCTGCGGCCCTTGAAAACCGGTTTGGACATCCCTGGTTTAAAGTGTAGACACATGGAGCAAAGCCATGGTGTTTTGAAGAAGGTTCATACTGTGGGCAAGCAGGTAAAGAGGACACACCTGCATGATTACAGTGCATCATTTTATGTGTGATGTATTAATTACAGGATGATGCATAACAAAACTAAAATTAGTTTAAATAATGAATACTTCCTGAAGATTTTTAAGGGTGTGTTAGCAATGTGTAGAAAGATTGGTTTTGTTCAGTCAAAATTGGCATTATCTCCTGTAAGGTTTTGTGTAATTGTGTCTGACAAACGCAACATGTTATTTAGTTAAAACAAGCCAATGCTGAAAGCATAAAGGGAAACAAATACGTTGGGCAGGGGCAGAGGACTGTGAGTCATTCATGACGAACATCAGGGAGCAATCTCGAGTCCTTTTTTTTTTCACACATTTGGACAAAATAAAGACACATGCATATATCAGGATTGTGTTGTAAAATCACCTATTTGTGGCCGCAGGGTGTAACTTTGTAGAGGTGATAGCACATGGTTGCCTGGTACACCAGACTCACCGCTGTTCCAGCTATTTAGTCTGGCCACCATTCACGCAGATACAATTTCCAGGGCGGAGCAAGCCACAGCAAACAGACAGCGGAATGGACCAATCAGCAACGGGCAGACGTGACGTTAGTAAAATGACGAGGGCAGGACGAGGGACTTGCGCGCAGAAGTAAACATACGAAGAGAGTTTATTCAACATGGCTAGCGCGAGACAGACTGTTGTCAATGACTCGTGTCGATGTGTTTTTGGTCATATAAAACTGATTTTACCGTGGATTGGAACATATTCTCGGCTCTCCCGTTCACCATCTGTGTTGTTGTGGAGACGACTTTCGACGCGCAACAGTGACATTGCTCGTTAAGAACACGTCACGCAAATAAACGAATCTGATTTGTCGATTGATTTTGTACCTGCTCCAGAGGCCGTTAATGGCCTGGTTCCCAGACTATACTCTCAGTGTTTGAAAAATACAGGGAGAACAGTCTGGCAGAGCCAGGCAAAGCACATGGGGGAAGGGCTCACTGAATCATAATGGCATTGCTAAGATAACATGAAAGGAATGTAATGAATTAGACGAATGTTGTCGTAACGCTAATATAATGTTGCTTAATTTTCACTCTGTTCCTTTGCCAGCTCATTTTCTCTTTCGGTTCTTCTTAATTGAACATGTGGGCACAAAGTACGCATGACAAGTGAATATTATATTTATTAGTTTTAGGATCACATTGACTTAAAGGGCAACTGAAGACCTTTCCGGATTTTGGTGTAGTTTTATGAATATAAACTTTGGACGAGTTCGTCAAAACAACCATGACATTATCAACACGTAAGTGCAAGGATAATTTGCATTTTTTTAACGTTTTTTGCACTCCCTTCGCAAACCCGGAAGTGTGACGTAGGCAACAGAAGACTACCCACAGCTAGCATAGCAGCAGCAACGATGTCAGTGATATTTCCACCAAAGGTAACCATTGAGGATCGCTCTTTCGTGACGCTACCGATGGCAAAGGCTCCCAGGAAAGATGAACTACAATTATTTAAAAGATTTGAGAAGCCTACAACTTCACTGTTTGGTTCAACATCTAAATGTGTGGACGCAGTCCTATAAAACATGAGAAAGGTGATACTCTAATATTAAGTGAAATCTACAAACTGTTTAGAGTTGCAAATAAAACTATAAAATGTTGCTTGGCAATCATCGCCATCATTTGTCAGTGTTGCATTTTGAATTTAGTTAAGGTAACAAAAACAATCATTCCTTTGCTCTTATTGTGTAAGGGTTTGTGACGAAATGGCTACATGCTGACCTTTAAGCTTCTCTTTTCCAGATCCCTCCCTGTCTCACATAACACATACATAACACATAGTTGTCCTCTTACAAGTCCTGTACTTTAAATTGAATTGATTCCTCTCAGACAGAAGCCAAGATAAAATCCAGCAATGCAGGCCAGAGCCCTTAATGATAATCCCAACACAAACACAGACATTACTCACAATGGCAGACATTACTTATTCATTGTTTTGTTTGCCAATGGCCAATGCAGAGAATTGTAAGAGACATTTCCTCCTTTGAAATTTCAAGGATTTTTAATTACAGATTTTGAAAAAACAACAACAACAAAAATAGGCAGATCAGTCCACATTGCACATAAGTGTACCTGTAAAATGTTTATGAGAGAGTGAAGTTCATTTTGGGATTGACCAGTGTTCGCTTTTAGTAGCACTATATGTAATAAAACAGATACACAGGAACACATGCTCTTAAGCACTTGAGCACACGCGTCATAATATCTTCCTAAAACATGCGTGCACATCAAGAAGGTCAGGACTTTTTGGTCCCCATGGTAGATTTTTGTCCTAATCCTAACAACATAATCACATCCCCTTGACAACAGCATCCACCTGTGTCTACTACTTAAATACGTCATTGGTCTGACAGCCGTAACAGGTGCCAGTGCGAGACAGCCACCATGTCATATGACTATAAATAGAACGCCTCGCGGCAGCTGTGCTTCCTGTGAGGGAAAACCTGTGTTTCACTAAAATGTGAAACACTTACAGAGACCGCAAAGCTGGCAGATAAATATTAAGGCCACTTGACATTATCAGGTTTCTTTGTTGTTCAGCAGTCAGACCATGTACACACCAACATGTGTGGTATCATATTTGCAATGCTTTGTGAACATTTGTCAACGCACAAAGCAAAGCTTTACGTCAATATAAACCATATTTGGTTGTGAACAGTCAATTAATTTCAAAAGTGGTTATACAGGACTGTGGAGGGGTCAACAGGAGCAGAGCCTGGGCTTCCCGGACCACCAAACAAATTGTGTCCTCTGTCCTGCCATCTTTGGAACCTGCTTTGGCACCATTTGTCATGCAGCTTGCCCATCAAAACTTCATACTGTATGTAATGTCACAGACACCCACCTAACTGACCAAAATGCAGTGCTTCTCAAATAATGGTGCCCCTCCCCGCCCCCAGGGGGGCGCAGAGCGATGCTGGGGGTGGCGCATGTGATCTCGGGGAACATACAGTTTATTTTTCGCATCACGCCCGCCAAACGGCTGCAGAAAAATCTTGCTGTATGAGGAAGAGGCGTGTGCGCCTTTTTGGGGTTTCAAAAGGTTCCCATTCACCCGTGGATATTGGCCAAAACAAGCCCTACTACTGTGGGACCATGGGACTTACGAGGAAGTGAGTAAACGTCGTGTTTTGTATTATGTCAAATACTGGGATCATTTTAATATGGAGGTGGCTTGCATTTTGTGGCTGACATGCTCCTTGTCCACTCCGCCAACGACCGGCGGCCTGTCGCACATGCCCCCACCGGGTGAGCGCTGTACTCTGCTTTTGCCCTCTTGGTGTGCCCGGCGTTCTGTCAAATTTTCCACCCAATCAGAAATTGCAACTTTGTGTTAAAAATAGCCGCAAATACAGCGATTACAAAGTAAACACTAAAACCTTTCTTTAAATAAAGGACTACTTCCGTTTGATCATGAATGGGCATGTAAAAAGTTCTCCTCATACACATTAGCTGCACATGTTCACTGCACAACAACTGCAGCCGCCCTCCTCCACTGAGTCTCGCTGTTTACGACTTTGCCGTGTAGTAAAGCATTATTTTGCCATATTTGTGTTGACCATTTGGCAGCTACACGCTCCTCCGACGTCGGCCGGTTTGTTTTGCGGTCATTGTCCAGCTGCTTCCCCGGTGAGCTCTGCTGTCCGTAGTAGCAGGGGAACGAGCTGTAAATTGCTCTCCACCGGGCAGTTTGCCGATCGGCGAAGACAATCGACAACCCAGTCGTCATGTGAAATGATCCAGGCTAGTTATGTGTGTGATTTTCCGCTTCGAAGACTTTGAATCATCACTCAGTTCGGGTTAGCATGTCGGCTAGCTGTCACGCCTTCTTGGTTTGTCTACATTTTCCGAAGCCGGGGAAGGGAAATGACATAAGCCCGATTTAGGTGGCATAAAATATCGTTCGGGAGGTGTGACAGTAAAGGTGAAGTCGACAGTTTTGACTATTATGGACTAATTTTCCCATGTCGTCTTGAATAAATGCATTTTTATTATTTCATATTCCATTTACCACAAGACTGTTATTTGTCATGACCATGCCATTCATTTAACTATTGGGGAAAAAAATACTTGGATAAAAAGAATATCCTGTAAAAATATTGGAGTAGAGAGACTGAAAAAATGACATTTTGCGGCTCTCTTCGTCACATTTTCCTCGTTCTGAATAATTCCCCCTCAACGATCTGACTGGTTCTTCTCAAGCCATTTATTTAACTATTGGGGAAAAATACTTGGATAAAAAGAATATCCTGTAAAAATATTGGAGTAGAGAGACTGAAACAATGACATTTTGCGGCTCTCTTCGTCGCGTTTTCCTCGTTGTGAATAATTCCCCCTAATTGTGCTGCATACTAAATCAGATGAAATTGTGACTCCGCTGACGTCATCCACCTGTTGGGGACGCTAGAGCCCTATAATGGTAGGCGTGGCTAACCGGCAAATTAAAAGTCTAATTTGTCAACATCTGCGCTTTGTTAAATTGTTGTATATATGGGTTAAATCGTCTCAAAATATGATTGTAATTGACATAATAATCCTATCTAAGACTTTTTTTCTCCTGTCGTGCGCACTTTAAATATTCTCTACAAAGCTTTAAAAACATGACATAAACCAACAGCAAAGAATTAAACTGTATGCGGTAATGCAACACAAACCTATAATTACGCACATATTGTATACCCGTGGTCCCCAAACTACGGCCCACGGGCCGGATACAGCTTGCCTCCACATTTGGTCTGGCCCCCTGAACAATACCAGAGAGCATTTTGGATTTTTTTTTTTTTTTTTCCGGTCAATCGTGTTATTTATTTCCTGGTCTTTTTCTGTGAAGAACTCAGAGAGGGTTATTTGGTTATTATCTATTTAATTAATAGTGTTATTATTATATTATATTATATTATATTATATTATATTATATTATATTATATTATATTATATTATATTATATTATATTATATTATTGTTTTAATTTTATTTACTTTTGTTCTGTGAAGAATCCAGAAAGGGTTATTTGATTGTGGCTTTCTGAAAAACAATAATTTTTTACATTTAGGCACTCCTGCAATCGTCACACTTTTTCTGTTACAAACTGACCCCGTCCCCTCAACAGAGAAGGGAAAAGTTATGTGGCCCTCAGAGGAAGAAGTTTGCGGACCCCTGCTGTATACTGATATTAGCCCCTTTGGGGCTAGGGTGTCAAACAAAGGGGGATGAAACTGTACATCTAAAAATCACATTTGGAATTTGGTTAAAAGTAGGGCCCGGTTCACTTCACTTTTGAACAATAGGGTAACAAAATGCAAAAGGATTAAAAAAATAAGCAGCAATGTATTTAAAGGCATTTTAAAAATGAGAGAGTTTTTCTCTATACCAAAGTGCATCATCAATCGCCTGTCATCTTTTTAGGAAATGAAGGATGAGGACAAGTGCAACAGTAGTATGAACTGTGTGAATTATGATACCATAAAATCATTGGCGTATTTTTATTGCTTTAGTACTATTTGAAGAGCCTGTGAGAGAGAGACTGTTTAAATACTGCAGTGATATTCACATTCATATAACACTTTTTATATGCTTTAACAACTATGATATACTGGCAAATGAGTATCGTTAGCCATGATGTTCACTATTCATGACGTCTGCCGAACGTTGAGCCTGCACTGCGTTTGTTTTTATACTAGACATGTGGCCAGTGGGTGAGGCAGTTACACTTCTTGACCCTTACCTAGTGCTTCATGAGGTACCGGTAACTGTTCAGTACCGTACTTGGGAAAGAAAAAAAAAAAAAAAAGTAAACATTATTTGGTCATCAACAACGGTACACAATTGCAGCGTTCTCAAATCTCACGCACTGAGAGGGTTTCTCACGCCCTACATCGCATCTAGCAGTTATCATTTTCACCACTAAAATACTCTTGATTTGCTGTATTCTTGACAGATTTACAATCATATGTTTGTAACCGTATTAACGTGGCTATGATTATAGCTGGATTTTAAGAAAATTTTATAAATATTCCAAAATTCACAGTAAAATTATTGCATCTCTGATGTTTGACAAACCAAGCAGTTTGAACATTGGCTAAAAATTAAGCAATCTATAGCTATTCAAAAAAAAAAACATTTCCAATGATTTTAAAATGGCCAACGAGTGACAACGCCCATTAATGTAGCCCCCCACCCCACCACCGCTCATAGCATTGGAGAATAACTGTGGTCAAAGGCCTCTCGAAGTACAGCGATCCCTCGTTTTTCACGGTTAACGGGGACCAGAACACGCCGCGCTAAGTGAAAAACCACAAAGTAGCCCCCTCCTCCCCAATTTTTATTTTTTTGTGTGCGAGTTCAATGTATTTATTCAGATTTAGCATTGGAAAGAGATACATATAAGACGTTTTTTCACGTTTTTCCCAAAGTATAATAAAATGTAAAAAAAAATAATAAAAAAAACTCTTACGAATATTTTTTTTTTTTAATTTAATAATTATGCTAAGTTTTAAACATGTTACTGTCCCACCAAATTATTTTTAAACAAGGATAAAGTAGAAAAATGCTTGTCTGTATTAAATGCTTCATTGAGTGAGTCCACTCAAATCCTCTCAAGCTACTCACTTACACACAATGAGTTGCCACACCAACTGTTTAACAACTTAAACGATTATTGACACACGCTGTTTCGGTTTACAAGCGTCTCTGGCAAGATCAAACCTTGACGTCTGTCAATCATCGTTAACTTTAATAAGCAACTCCAGTGCACTGCCTGACCAAGAAAAAGCGGCAGGCGCAAGAGTGAGTGACTACGTGATCGGATCCGGACAGCTCTATAAAATACTGCATTTGACTATTCATTTTGTATTAGGAAAAAAAAATCCACGATGGACTGAGGGCCTGAAGTTTGAAGCGCGAAGTAGCGAGGGATCACTGGATAGATGATCCGCACGTCTCATTTTCACGCCGTTAAAGTTAAAAAGAAGTTTACAATATATTGATAAGCTGCTATTGTTAGATAACTTACCAGTAGTTCGCTAATTTGTCAGCGTCACTAATCTGGGTAAACTATTGCGAGCATTCTGAATAAAATACTGAAATCTGGCACTTCCACATCATTGCATTCAGTTTTTTTTGTTGTTTTGTATTACGCATTAGGTATTAATAAAATAATTATACGAAGGTAGTTAAACTTTGTTTTAATATATTTCAAAAGTTTGCCTCAAACGGGTACTTGTGGAAGAAGTAGCTCTCCATTTCAAAAAGGTTGGTGGCCCTTGCACGAAACTAATGAAACAAGAGTCACTGGATCCTCTGTTTTTATCCCTGAGTTGACATCCTGTCTGATCCACGACAAGTGACACTGTGAGTCTAGTAGGTGGGGTGAGGTTTCTCGTATTTAAACACACCCTAGACAAATTGGCCATTTAACTGTTCCTGTCTCAAGCAAGGAAAACATTTGGAAATTCTCAGGCACTGAGCACAGCGCAATGAAGAGACTGATTTTGTCCTTTCCGTCATCTTCAGTTTGTCATGGGGAGGATTGAAAATGTGTTCCTTCAAAACCTATTATTAAAACAATTCTAACGCCGCATGTCATGTTTCCTCATTAGCACAGCACATACATGTTATACACGAAGGACAAGTTGCATCTAATCCAATTACAGTACTTCCGGCATTGCAATATAGCCTTACAAATTTGTCTAGCAGTCCCTTCAGCCATAGTACCTGTGGCACCAAAAGCAGGTTGAGCTGACCACTCCGCCAGGGACATCCGGACCTACTGTATGCCTGCTGTCTTATCACATGCAGAGAAGGTGTGATAAGGGCTCCGTTTACTTTTACGGGCTGCCCCAGATGATAAATCTATCGGAGAGTGGAGAGAGCTTGCGTAAGCAGGACGCGGTACTGACGTCAGGAATGGCTGCTTGATTAATTACAGTAGTGCTCAGCATTGTGTTTACAACAAAGCACAAAACTAGCCCTGGGTTCAGTCCAAACCAGTGCAGTGAAGTTAAACCTGTCATTAGTAAAGCAAATCATTCGCATTTTCAAAGGCATTGTCTTCCCACACATTTCACATTGGATGCCTGAGTTCATCCTGTTTGTAATTTTGCCCATTTTGCCCAAAACCTTCAGGTTAACCACATAGCCTTTTCTTAAATAATTTCATTAAGGAGATGTGAAAAAACTGAGTTTAAAGCAACACTTTGTAGCTTTTCAGTTTGGGTCGATTTTAGCGATGCCGGTGGACAAAAGCGGTAGTGGTTTTCCTTTAGGAAGACCCATGAGGACCAGCATACACCCGCACAGTGTCGTAAAATCATCAATCAATCAAAAATCAATCTCCTGGTCACCTGAAGATGGGTTAAACAACATTTCTGTTTCCAACAGCTGTGTGAAGGATGAATAGTAATAAGGAAATGAATCCAGTTGTGTCTAAACAATAGCATATGACGATTAGCAAACGTGTGGCTTAGAGTTGCTAACCCGCCGCCCATCAACCGAACTCGTCACGCCAGCGAGTGAAAGCCGGCCCAGTGTTTATTCTGTACGTCCTGGTAGCCTCCCTTTTTTTCTCCTCAGACAAAACTTTTTGTCTCTTTTGTTGCTCTGCCAACTTTGCAGAATTTGCGCGAAAGTGTTCGCATCGACTTTCATCTTTATAATGAATGGAGAAAGGGGGAAGTGACGTATGTCGTAAAGCAGTCAGCACATTTGTAGTTTATTTTGTGAGGCAGGGTTCCTGCCACCCTCTTCAAAGTTAATTAGTGCCGGTGAAAGCAATACAGGAACCCTCAAGATATAAAAGGGGTGTAATTCAACAAGTTGTCAGTCGACATATTATGACAAATGTTCTGAAAATATTTTATAAAGGTTGAAAACCTAGTGTTGCTTTAAAGTGCCTATGAGAGCAAAACGCATGTTTATTTCATATTTAGAGTGGTATTTTATGCTCCTGAATAAAATGGACGACTTGGACGTGTGTGGAAGCGATCGATGAAAATGAGTGACTTCCTGGATTGAGGAGGAATGCAGTGTGACGTCACCCGGGTCAGCATCTCACATTACAGCATTGCTTTATAGCATGCAGATGGATTTTTTTTCAGCTGATTTTGCGGATAAATTTTGTTTATTTTTCGCATCACACTAGCCAAATGTGCTGCAGGGTTTTGTTGCTGCACCATGGAGAGGCGTGTGAGCCTTTTTGGGTTTCAAAAAGTTCCCGTTCCTAAGAGATTGGCCAAAACAAGTCCGACAACTGTGGGACCATTGGACTTAAAAGGAAGTGATAAAACATCGTGCTTTGTATTATGTCAAAAACTGGGATCATGGCACACGTTTTAATTAATAGGGGGCTTGCATGTTGTGGCTGATTGTCCACCGAGAAGGCCACACGACCGAAGACCGGTAGCTTGTCGCACACCCTCCTCGGTCCGCTTCGCGTGCCGGTCAGGAGAGCGCTATACTCGGCTTATGCTTATACGGCTCTCCATATCGTCCAGACTTCCAGCCCCCTCTGCCCTCCTCGTGTGCCCAGCAATAGACCACTATCCTCGGGTTGGGCTTGGGCAGCTATGTGCTCCTCCGACGTCGGCCGGTTTGCCTGGTGGTCATTATCCAGCTGCTACCCCGGCAAATGAGCTCTCCTGCCCGCAGCAGGGGAACGACGAGCTGTAACTTGCTCACCAACAGGGGGTTGCCGATCGGTGAAGACAATTGACAACCCCCTGCCGTGTGACTTGATCCAGGGTAGTTTTTTTGTGATTTTTCACTTGCGAGAATAAGACTTGGAAACGCCGCTTGGTCCGGTTAGCATGTCAGCTAGCTGTCACGCCTCCTGGTTTGTTTATGCTCTCCGAAGAAGGGGCAGGGAAATGACAAAAGCCAGACTAACACCAGTGACAGAAAATCGGGAGGTGCAAGAAGTTGACAGTTTTGACCATTTTTTATTTATTTATTTATTTTTCATATTCCATTTAGCACAAGACTGTTATTTGTCATGACCATACCATTTATTTAGCAATTGGGGAAAATACTTAGATAAAAAGAATATCCTGTAAAAATATTGGAGAGATTGAAACAATGACATTTTGCTGCTCTCTTCGTCATTTTTTCCTCGTTCTGAATAATTCCCCCCAAATGGGCTGAATTCTAAATCAGATGAAATAGTAACCCTGTCAACGTTATCCTTCAGCTGGGGACGCTAAAGCGCTATAATGACAGGCAGGGCTAAACGGCAGATTAAAAGACTAATTTCTCATCATCTGAGCTTTGTCAAATTGTTGTATATAGTCGAATCGTCTCAAAATATGATTCTAATTCACATAATAATGCTATTTAAGATTTTTTTATGCTGTCACAGGCACATAAATGTCAATCTTAAATGTGCTGTTGTTTTCATAAAGCATTTTGTGCATGAGTTTAAAATATACTTCATTTGCTGAGGACACACAGATCTTCATATTTCAAGTGATTTTTTTTTAGAGCATTGTGTACAGTCCCGGTCATCACTTGGTGAGATGGGATAAGTTATTGCATAGTTGATGTGATCTGAAGCTCAACGGTCAAATATAGTGTTGGACTATTATGTAACACCAGTTCATTTTACTCGCTCAAAGGACAGGGGGTTAAGCGATGGTGAATGGTGACCCGATTATAGAACAAACAAAAATGTCATGCAAATAGCAGTCTCGCAAGATAGGAAATTCCTTCAGAAGTTGCGATCAAATTCACAATAAATCAACTCTCTGGTTTTCATTCGGCACATCAGAAGAGTGAGGAGATTGTGGCTGTGTGTCAAGCCCATATTTTATCCATGTGAAATGTCTCTTTATTTCCCCCTGGAAGCCAAAAAGCCAAGCACACATGTGGACGAATGAGTTATAGGGGAGGCTGTGTCGAAGACAGGAATGTATAGCCTCGCTCATAAAACTCCTTAACTCGCGCTCGCTTTGGCTAGGAGGTTCTTACTTGAACGGATTCCTTAACGGGAGCTCAAATCATTCGATACGACCATCTCATAATGACTCTGAATGCACCCGTATAAGTGTTTCTACACACAAATCCTACACAAAAGAAAACAAACCCCACATTGCTTTACTTTTCACTCTACATGCCTCTGTATATGACCCCTCTAGACAGCTAACCACAAGCACAGGCACCTTGCCAAGAATATCATTAAAAAGTAAAAATAAAATAGACAGAGATCTGCCATTTTCCCAACACGTGACCTCGATGTGGGACGTTGAATATGAAAGACTTCCAGAAGCGGTGTGCTGGCTGCTTTCAACCTCTGCAGAGTTTACCAGAAGTGAGAGGGAACCCCTATTTAGCAGGGAGCTCTGGTTTCCTTCCCAGAAATCCTGCACCCCGCTGCCCTTCTGACGCCGGGAGCTTAAACTCCAAGCCCGAGTCACACACAGGGGCCACTCAAATCAGTGGGATGTTTCCAGATAAATTCCCTCAGAAGCCATATCTGTTAAAATCATCCCAGGGCAGGTTGACTTTAAATGGTTTTAAGGCCAGAGGCGCATTTTTCCAACCTCAGTCTTACCATCATCCAAGTGAATGTCCAATAATTTTTTTAATTATTTATATATATATATATATACATGCAGTATATGTATATGTACTGTATATGTATATATATGCACTACAGTACACTTTGCAGCACATTTCTCAGGCCATTATCTATATTTTGTATATCTCCTCTCCTGGAGGGCCTCTAGGGAAATTTGTCAGCTGCATCTGGATGCCATTATGTGCTTCATGCAGGGTTTCACCTAACTTTCAGCAAAAAAACAAAACAAAAAAAAAACAGTATTTATATAATGCATTTCCATAATGTTGATGTGAACTGCACATAGTAATGATTATGAAAGAAAGATTAAGTACACAACAGACAGAAATGTATTACAACAGAACATAGACTTCATAAAGTATTGACGGGACATGGGGCCGATAAATAGGGGGCCTGCATTGTTGGGTTGGTGAGGCCATCAAAGCTGAGCGAGTGGAATCAAAAACAAAGAGCTTTTTATCGTTCCCCGAATTCTTTATAGATATGGGCGGAAAACAGTCTCGATTCTTGGTTAAAAAGCCAACAAAACGTGCAGTTAATTTTTTTTCCGTAAAATATCAAAGTACAATGCTAGTCTGTTTGTGAATGTAGCTAGTGGCCGCCTTGTGTAAACAGAGCTTTTCCGGTGAAATTTTTTGTGAATAAATGCTTTCATCCCCGAGTTCTTTATAGATATGGACATAAAACAGTATCGATTCTTGGTTAAATGCAAAAAAAAAAAAAAAAAAAAGTGCAGTTAGTGTTTATTTTACGTAAATATTGCGACCTATGATGCCAAAGCAGTAATGGCTAATTTCTCACATTGATTTTTTTCACGTTTCAAAATGCATGCATGGTACGAAAAATATAATAATTACCTTGAATCCTCGAACAAATCACTCCTGAGACATTCCTTCCTGTTTGTATGTGGTACAGCTATTGTATTTTTTCAAAAGAAATCCGGCGTTAGATCATTGTGTGCGTGTGTTTGTGAACAGCTACTTTTGATGTGGGCGGCCCCCTATTTGAAGGCGAGGCACAGTGCATGACCGATCTGACCCGTCAATACCATTATGAAGTCTATGAACAGACATTAATTTTAAAAACAATTTTTGAAATACGTTATCTATACAAGGTGTGTCATTTATATATACAAGCATATCAAATCAACAGAATCCTCCATCTGGTCACCTGCCGCTCACTCTCATTTTGTCGTCGTCCGGTAATAGACTTTTGTAACGAAGTGCATCCGAATCATTTGTGCTTGCAAGTGAACATTAAACATGTCCCTCAGGAAAATGGCAAACGAAGACAATGGTGCGAAAAAGAAAAGAATGCTCGGAATTGAAACAAACCAAGAAATTATCTTCTGGAAAAAAAAAAAAAAAAATGTAAAGAGTATAAACTTGGCTGGCTCGCACTTTTGTTACATCACTAGAAGATTCCAGCCCTCACGGTAAGTGCTTGTATATAAATAACATTGTTTTTATACTTTTAATTTCTTTTTTACATGATTTAGCCCTAAAAATGTCTTGAAATATTATTTAAGGGTAACATGGGGGGTCATGGGAAGTGTTGCCACATTAACTAGCATTCAATCATTTCTAGTGGAGAAAATACATTTATGATACAAGCACATTCACCTTACGAGTATGATCGTGGAATGGATTGTGCTTGTATTATGAGGGTCCACTGTTTGAACATACAGTTGTGGTCAAAAGTTTACATACACTTGTGAAGAACATAATGTCATGGCTCTCTTAAGTTTCCAGTTATTTCTACAACTCTGATTTTTCTCTGATAGAGTGATTGGAACAGATACTTCTTTGTCACAAAAAATATTCATGAAGTTTGGTTCTTTTATGACTTTATTATGGGTGAACCGAAAAAAGTGATCAAATCTGCTGGGTCAAAAATATACATACAGCAGCGCTAATATATGGTACTATGTCCCTTGGCCATTTTCACTTCAATTAGTTACTTTTCAAACACAGTAAATTGTAAATTAATTTCATTATAATTTTAAAAAGTAATTGATTCAATTGAATTCAAGTAACTACCCCAACAGATCTCAAAGCACCGCTGTATTTTATTATAGGAGGCAAAAGGCGGTTTGTCATTAGTTCAGAAGACTCATGCAGTGTCAAGCAGGTTTGACTTTCACAAGCAGCGAAGAAAAGAGGAACACATGGCCAAAATCTGCTGTGAGTTACCATCCAAGCGGCGAGGCTTAGAATAGCAGCTGCAGCTCAGATGCCCGACATCATGTTACAGAGTAAGGAAAGAAATACACTCATACATACAGTACTGTATGTACACACATAGAATTTTACTGTACATTTGATGTATTTTTTGGTCAGATATGATGACTTTCTGCCATTAATTTCCTTTTCACTAACAAAATCCTTATGGAACATTATTCTTCTGTTGAAAAACAATATAGCACGCAAAAAGTCAAATCAGTGTTATGTCTGGTCATGTCCTTACAGTGACTCAGCATCAATCAGCTATCTCCCGGTCACCCCGTCCCATCTCTCTTTCCCTTCCTGCTCTCATTTTATTGTCATTGCTACATAAACCTAAGCCAGATCCAAGTGTCTGAAGTCCGACGTCCTTTAATGCCCATTGCATAACCACACTCCTTACCAAACCAAGTGTTTACCATTTTTTTAATCACAGCACTAAGGTGGTGCAAGCACAAGTACAGTGTATTTAATACCAGAAGAAACATAAAAGGGTGTAGTGGTGTTACCAGGATGTGGGTGGGCATTAGTCTTACCTGGGGGGGGGGGGGGGGGGGGGGGGGGGGGGGCAAAAAAAAAAAAAAAACGTAGGTCGAAATCCAGCGCAGGGCTACTGCACCTTACAAACATGTTTTGTTTTCTCCTTGAGATAACTGTTGTTGTGATTTGGTCTAAACAAATAAAAGATGATTTTGACAAAGAACCAGGGGTGAAAGTGGGCCAGAACTGTCAGGAACACAGTTCCGGTATAAGATTCAGGGCCCTGCGTTCCGGTATAAGATTAAGGGCAGGAATGCTGTTCTGATACACGGTGCTTTGATTCCGAAAATATGACGTCAGCTGTCAAAACGCTATGTTTAAAAAATAAAAAAAAATGCTAAGCTGCCACACATGCATTTCATCTCCAAGAAGAAAACAATATACCAACATCAGATTTACATACACAACTGTTAACAACAAGCATAATAAAGTGCTTGTGTAGCGTAATCCGTTTCCACCAATATTTATTATTTATTTTATTCCACGGACGGCATGGAGGTTTCCCCAGCTGCTGCATCTTAGTCTGACTATGATGAGTCACGCCAATGTGCGAATGCACGCAGCAAAGCAAAACGGCTGGACTCATTTATCCGTTCAGTTGGCTGACATACTGACATGTGATCAGCGGAGATAGTTAGCTCTGATTGGTTCCAATGTGGATGTTCTCTGGAACAGCAAAAAAAAAAAAAAAAAAGGTTGTTGAATTGATGCGACAAAAAAAGGGCAATGCAACATAAAATGGATCAAATCTTTAAAAGCAGGGAAAGAGTTGAGGAGGATTATTTATCATATTTAGTTTTATAATATTTAGTTTTATTTGCTTTGATGGGAATGTTCAGAAAATCTTAGCTGTCAATGTGCACTTTGGACTAATATTTGTTCATTTATGTTAGGCTACTTATTCATTCCCTTATAGTTTAAAAAAGTCAATGTTTGCGCGATCTTCAAAATATATTCCATTTCACTCTGCATAATATAAGTCATTTGTACCTATTTTTCTGAACGTATGTTACTAACATCTTATTTTTTAAAAAGTATATGTTTACATTAACTTCAATTTTAATATACATCCTATGTTCTTAAGTAGTTAAAATTGAGATTTGGCATTTAGTATGTGAGGAAATGAGGGAAAATAAAAATTAGGAGATGGAGGTTGGGGTTATAGCTGTTTTTTTTTTTGTTAACTTTTATTTTGCTGATCGTTGAAAAAAATACCATTTTGAATGAAAATCAGTTTTTGTATGTGTTATAAAAATAACTGTGCCAAAACAGTTTTCTTTGCATTTCAGCCGTGGTAGTGACGGGATCTGTCGTTCACTTGAGTAAACGAATCCATTCCGGATCGTTCAGTAAAAAGATTCGTTCAAACGAATCGTTCAACGAATCGTTCGCCCCCCTCATCTCCCTCCCCGCCCAAATGAATCGTTCGGTTAGTGAACGGGAAGTGACGTTGCCGAACGAATCACCAAAGACCGCTTCGCAGTATAACTGAACGGGAAGTGACATTCTTGGTCCCTCCCTCTCTCTTGCACACAGGCTCCTCATTGACCGCTCGTCGTAGTTTCAGTAATGAGTGACAGGCAATATCATTCTGCTTTCACAGACAGCCTCGTCTCCCTCCCGCTGCTGCAAAAGCGAGGGAGAACTTCCGCGTCGTCTGTCCTAGTTTAATGGGATCAAAGTCATGGCTCGTGCTTGCATTTCGATTGAGGACACGGTTAAACATTTTCCTTTTGTGGGGGGAGCGGGGGGTTGGGGTCGGGGGCGCACGGACTTTCTTTAGCATGTTCTTAATCACATTTACAATGCTGCTGCTACCAGCCAACGCAGCATGCTTGCTGTCACGAAAATAAAAATAAATCGAAAGTTTAATTTCTAAATATGGAACGACCAACACATCATATTTACCTCTCGCTCTGTTGTATTTTTGTTTTTATGCTCATCACTATTATTTTTAGTTACTATTGTTAAAACTATAAGTGTAAATAGCTAGTTGTCGAATGTGCTGCTCTGAAATAAAGACAATACTACATTTTGATATTTGACAGTTTAATTGCAAACCAGTATTAAGATGATCATATTTAATTTTTGCACTAATAAATAAAATAATAAATAAAATAATCCGGTCAACTCCCCTGTCGTCCCCGCATCTCAGATCGTCAAATGCTGACGAGAAATGATTGCTTGCTCTTTACGATGTCGCCTTTCTACCCTCATTAGTCTGTTAAGAAAAATGTAGACATATTGCGACATCTCCCGTGCCCGCGTGCGTTGTTTTGGGGCGCTCGAGTAGCGCATGATGGACGGATTGACATAATTTGTCAAATCAACCAACACACTCTGACACGAAAAATAAAATAAAATAAAACACTCGGAAAAAATTGACATGTATATACAGTTTCATTGCAAATCAGTATTATGGTGATCGTATTGAATTTTTGCACTGGTATTAATAAATAAAATAATCCGGTCAGCTCCCCTGTCGTCCCCGCATCTCAGATCGTCAAATGCTGACGAGAAATAATTGTTTGCTCTTTACGATATCGCCTTTCTACTCTCATTAGTCTGTTAAGAAAAATGTAGACATATTGCGACATCTCCCGTGTCCATGTGCGTTGTTTTGGGGCGCTTGAGTACCACATGATGGACGGATTGACATAATTTGTCAAACCAACCAACACCTGACACGAAAAAAAAAATAAAACACTTGGAAAAAATGGACATGTATATACCGTTTCATTGCAAATCAGTATTATGGTGATCATACTAAATATTCTTTTTTTCTGTGCACATATGAGGTAAATATCGCTGCCATGAAGCCTCCTTATGGTGACAGTTCTTTGCCCCCTTCATTGCCGTCACGCAACCGCAGCTCAGCTTTTGCTTGCCTCGTAGCTACCCGTGTTTTAAATTACTGTAAATTTGATAGTATGTCGTAATAGGTAGTCACGAGTCTGTTGAAAAAAGTAGTACACTAAACCATGCTCGCTAGATTTGTGTGGTGTTTTTGTCTTTTTGAGCTGCATTTGATAGGCTCCACGTTAACAAATACTGTATGTGACAAAGTCCTTTCCTTTCATTTTTTGATTCGTTCACCGCATTGTCATTACTGAAAAGTCAAGTTAGCAGCAAGCTAGGTCAGGAACCGGAGGACCGAGTCACTGAACGGGAAGTGACAAAATTCAGTCTTGCCCCCCTGCCTGCACGCTGGCTGCTCATTGGCCACACGTGGAAGTGAGTGACATACGCCCTGATTCTGTTTCCGGTCCCTCCCCTGCCCGCGATGAGACTGGCGTCTGATTGGTCGTGTGCGATGTCAGAAGACGCTGCCGCTTGCTCAACGCCCTCCCACGCAGTGAACAAGCACCAACTTCATAGAACGAATCAGTGCAGATGGTGATTAGTTCGGTCTCGTTCACCCAAACAATTCGTTCAAAAAGAACGAATCGTTCGCGACCGATACAACACTAAGCCGTAGTAGGATCGGGAGCAAAAAAACATGATCGAAACAACCCTAATTAAATTAAACCCAGATTTCCATTCTCCATGTCAAACAGCTGACCAGGACAGGTTTAATGAAAATAAATAAATAAATAAAAATTCTATATTAAAATAGGATTACACAGATGTGGATTATAATTATTCAATCTAAACGTTATTTGCTTTTGGCGACATTTAAAAGTTCCTGTTAGTTGGTTCTTGAGTTATTCAAGTGTGTCTACAAATTGACATTAAGGAGTAATGAGGTGAGTAAAATGACCACCCATTTTTGATGGTGAATACTCACATGAGTATGTATTGCTAAACGACCTTTAGTAACAGGGAGTCAAATATTTGAGGATGTGAACTACTTATCACTACTATATAGGACAACAAGATTTTTACTAGGGAGTAATTGTCCATCCATCCATTTTCAACACCACTTTCCAGGTCAGGGTCATGGGGTGCTGGAGCCTATCCCATCTGAATTGGAGCGAGAGGCTGACTACACCTAAGACTGGTCACCAGTCACACATAAGGATCACACAGAGACAGACAACCATTCACACTCACAATCATGCCACCACTGAGTGGGACTCAAATCAGGCAAATGTACCGCTACACTATCAGCGACTGGAAGTACCGTGATTTTCGGACTATAAGCGGCTACTTTTTTCCCTCCGTTTGAATCCTGCGGCTTATAGTCCAGTGCGGCTAAATTGTTAATTTATTTGGGTTAATAGGTAACAATTTATCTGATAGCGGCATCATTAGACTGTCATAACACCGTCATAATTATGACATGACACTGTCATAAGCATCAATGAGTGCTCATCAATAAGTGTCATCCAGCAAATTTGGACACTAACTCACTTTATTTCCAGTTCGGAACCTTTACATCCATTCAAAAGTGAGATAATTTGCCTGATGACACGAAATGACATTATTGCTAATGATAGTGTCAGTCCTAATTATGATGCCGCTGTCAAATACAGTGTTACCGGTTAATATCTTTTGGTATAAATATCCTATAATACAGTGAGGACAGCCGCGGTTTATAGTCCGGTGCGCCTTATAGTCCGAAACTTCCGGTAGTTGGAAACTGAGCAAAAGGATTTTATATTCTAATTGCCTCAATAAATATTTTTATGTTGTCTATTGTTCAACCCATCAGTACCACCATAAGAAGACCGCCACAGCCACCCAAAAGCTTTACAGAGTGAGAAAAAACAGAAAGCCAGCTCTGAGAAGTCGGATTTCTGACATGATGTAAAAAAAGGAAAATATCTGGCCTTCAGAGAGTTTGTAACTATAGGACTAAGTAAATTTGATGACCAGGCTGAGAGTTTTACATCATGGCATTTGAACTTTTCAAATGCCACACAAGGATTACCGTAAACTGCCAGTGAAGACCTAGACCTGGTCATTAAGTGGCTGGGAAAAGACCATGTTAAAAGAATCCAAGATCCAGAAGCAGCTCTGCATCTGTGCTGGACAAGACTTCAAGAGATTTTTTCTAAACCCAAAGTGACAGCGAGCGCTCTGTTCAAGCAGCTACGTAGATGGCTGCCCCATAGACACGTCCATCTTCTCAAACCCATGTGATCCCAAAAACCCACACTCACCAAAAGGTTTGTACTGAACATTTTGGAGACATTTGTATCCATAGCCAATGTTACTGGGCTGACAAAAATATTTGCTAATTCACATCAATCACATGTCACTATTTTACTAGAAAATACTTTTTACGTGTTCTTTCAAACAAAGTGCCAAAAATTAACATGAGCAGCATGAAAACATTCTCATGCAATTTCTCCAGAAATTTTCTAGTTCAGTAGAGATATCCATTTACATAAAGTGGGCCACCATATAAATATGGCCAGAAATATGCAACGTTTGCCTAAGACCTGGATCTCCAGTGTGTTATAGTCAGGGAAGTCACAAACATGCAGCAAGCAAGTTGCAGTCAGTTAAAGGCCTGGCAAAGCATCAACAGGGACCAAAAACACAATTTGTTGAAGTCCATGGACTCTAGATCTTTTCTGAACTTAAAGTGTATATGATACGAAAAAGCATGTTTATTTTATATTACACGCAATATTTTATGCTCCTGAATGAAATAGACCGCTTGGCTGTGTGCGGATTCAATTGATATGTTTACTCAACTTTTTGAATCCTATGCCATGCAAATGAGTGACTTCCGTTCAGTCTCAGATTGATGAAGAAGCCGGATGCAACATCAGTGGATAAGTGCTTTACCGTGCGGCAACATTACTTTTGCTTGAAGTTCTGTGGATTTTGTGGAGTTTTCCTTTTACAGTGGTATGAAAAAGTATCAACCTTTTGGGATTTCTCACATTTCTGCATAAAATTACCATCAAATGTGATCTGATCATTGACAAAATCACACAGATGAAAATACAATGTCTGCTTTAACTAAAACTACCCAAATATTTATAGGTTTTCATATTTTAGTGAGGATTGCATGCAAACAATGACAGAAGGGGGAAAAATAAGTAAGTGAACCCTCTGCCTAAGGAGATTTAAAGAGCAATTAAAACTAATTTTTACCAAACATTTTAAACCAGGTGTGTGCCCAATCACTGATGAGTTGTTTATAGCTGCCCTGCCCACTATAAAACACACACCTGGTAAGAAATGTCTTGAGGAGAAGCATTGTTTGATGTGCATCATGGCTCGGTCAAAAGAGCTGTCTGAAGACCTGCGATCAAGGATTGTTGATTTGTATAAAGCTGGGAAAGGATACAAAACCATCTCTAAAAGTCTGGATGTTCATCGATCGACAGCCAGAGAAGTTGTCTACAAATGGAGAGAGTTTGGCACTGTTGCTTCTTTCCCAAGGAGTGGCCGTCCACCAAAGATGACGCCAAGAGTTCAGCGCAGAATAATCAGAGAGGTAAAAAAGAACCATAGAGTGTCTGATAAAGACTTACAGAAATCACTGGCAGAGTCCAATCACTCTGTGCACACATGAACTACAGTGCTGGCCAAAAGTAATAGCACCCCTGCATTTCTGTCAGATAATGCTCAATTTCTCCCAGAAAATGACTGCAATTACAAATGCTTTGGTAGTAATGCCTTCATTTATTTTGTTTGCAATCAAAAAACACAATAGAGAATGGGGGAAAAAATTCAATCATGATCATTTTACACAAAACTCCAAATATGAGCCGGATAAAAGTATTGGCACCCTTTGAAAAATCAAGTGATGCATCTATAATTTGTGTAATAAACAGTACCTGTTACTTACCTGTGGCACATACAGGTGGTGGCAATAACTAAATCAGACTTGCAGCCAGTTAATATTGATTAAAGTTGACTCATCCTCTGTCCTGTGTCCTTGAGTGTACCGCATTGAGCATGAAGAAAAGAAAGAAGACCAAAGCACTGTCTGAGGACTTGAGAAGCAAAATTGTGAAGAAGCATGGGAAAACTCAAGGCTGCAAGTCCATCTCCAAAGACCTGAATGTTCCTGTATCTACCGTGAGCAGTGTCATCAATAAGTTTAAAGCCCATGGCACTGTGGCTAACCTCCCTAGATGTGGACAGAAAAGAAAAATTCATAAAAGATTTCAATGAAAGATTGTGCAGATAATGGATAAAGAACCTCATCTAACATCCAAACAAGTTCAATGTGTCCTGCAGTCCGAGGGTACAACAGTGTCAACCCGTACTATCAGTCAGCGATTGAATGAAAAGGGACTCTACGGTAGGATATCCAGGAAGACCCCACTTCTGACCCAGAAACATAAAAAAGTCAGGCTAGAGTTTGCCAAAATTTACCTGAGAAAGCCAAAATTGTTTTGGAAGAATGCTCAAAACAGACAAAAGTAGGGCTTTTTGGGAAAAGACATCAGCATAGAGTTTACAGAAAAAAAAAAAGGCCTTCAAAGAAAAGAAAACAGTCCCCAAAGTCAAACATGGCGGAGGTTCCCTGATGTTTTGTGGTTGCTTTGCTGCCTCTGGCACTGGACTGCTTGACCGTGTGCATGGCATTATGAAGTCTGAAGACTACCAATAAATTTTGCAGAATAATGTAGGGCCCAGTGTGAGAAAGCTGGGTCTCCCCCCTCCTGGGTCATGGCTCTTCCACCACGACAACGACCCAAAACACACTTCAAAAAGCACTCAAAAATGGTTTGAGGGAAAGCACTGGAGATTTCTAGAGTGGCCAGCAATGAGTCCGGACCTGAATCCCATATAACCCTTGTGGAGAGATCTGAAAATGGCAGTTTGGAGAAGGCACCCTTCAAACATCAGAGACCTTGAGCAGTTGGCCAAAGAAGAATGGTCCAAAATTCTAGCAGAGCATTGTAAGAAACTCATTGATGGATACCGGAAGCAGCTGTTTGCAGTTATTTTGTCTAAAGGTTGGGTGCCAATACTTTTGTCCGGTCCATTTTTGGAGTTCTGCGTAAAATTATAATGATTTTTTTTTTTTTTTTAATTCCCTTTTGTGTTTTTCCATTATAAGCAAATAAATGAAGATATTAATACCAAAGCATTTGTAATTGCAATTATTTTCTGGGAGAAATTGAGCATTACCTAACAGAATTGCAGAGGTACCAATACTTTTTGGCCTGCACTGTGTACAGTATGTAAAACTAGGTTTGCTGGAAATTCTGCGGCAGTCTGTCGGACAGTTGAAGCTAAAAAGAGGATGGGTGCTGCAACAAGACAATGATCCCAAACACAGAAATAAATCAACTTCAGAATGGTTTCAGAAGAACAAAATACACATTCTGGAGTGGTCCAGTCAAAGTCTAGACTTGAGATGCTGTGGCATGACCTAAAGAAAGTGTTTCATGCCAAACATCCCAGGAATCTGACTGAACTGTAGCAGTTTTGTAGAGAACAATGGGCCAAAATTAGTCCTGATCGATGCACCAGACTGATCTGCAGTTACAGAAAGCGTATGGTTGAAGTTATTACTTATTTTTCCACCATCTGTCATTGTTTTCATATTTTAATGAGGATATTATGCAAACCTATAAATGTTTGGGTGTTTTTAGTTAAAGCAGACCGTTTTTTTCATCTGTGTGATTTTGACAAAGATCAGATCACATTTGATGGTGATTTTATGCAGAAATGTGAGAAATTCAAAAGGTTCAGATACTTTTTCATACCACTGTATTTTTTGTGTGATGCCACCCCGATGTGCTGCAGGCTTTTGTCGTTACACCAGGGAGACTAGCGTGAGCCTTTTATGGTTCCTTAAAGATCCTGCTCACTGCAAAGAATGGGCAAAACAAGTCAGACAATCGAGCGACCATTGGACGGAAGGACAGGCAGTCGTAGTGAGTGAGGTAAGTGTTTTATATTATGTCAAATACTGGGAACATGTCACACTTTTAAATAAGGAGGTGGGTTGCATTTTGTGGGTGACCATGCTCGCCACCAAATGCTTGCCCGTGAAGGCGAGCTCTCCAGCCGTGCCCGCCTTCATCGGCAGACATCCATGGCGTGTGACAATGAGTCAATGAGCTCGCTCGCCGCTGGACTCCGTCCGGTATGTCCACCAAGAGCGCTCTATTTTCGGCTTGGGCTTGCGTTGTCCCTATAGTTCATGGAACTTTTTCCTTTGAGGGCCACATAACTTTTCCCTTCTCTGATGAGGGGCCGGGGTCAATTTTTAACAAAAAAATGTGTGACGATTGCAGGAGTGCCTAAATGTAAAAATGTATTGTTTTTCAGAAAGCCACAATCACACAAGCCACAATAACCCTTGCCGGATTCTTCACGGAACAAAAGCAAATAAAATAAAAATAATAAAAATATAATATAATATAATAATACAATATAGTATAACTAGTGCTGTCAATATTATCGCGTTAAAGCGCGGTAATTAATTTTTTTAATTAATCACGTTAAAATATTTGACGCATTTGACGCACATGCCCCGCTCAGATTAAAAAGACAGCACAGTGTCATGTCCATTTGTTACTTGTGTTTTTGGTGTTTTGTCGCCCTCTGCTGGCGCTTGGGAGCGACTGATTTTATGGGTTTCAGCACCATGAGCATTGTGTAATTATTGACATCAACAATGGTGAGCTACTAGTTTATTTTTTGTTTGAAAATTTTACAGATTTTATTAAAACGAAAAAATTAAGAGGGGTTTTAATATAAAATTTCTATAACTTGTACTAACATTTATCTTTTAAGAACTGCAAGTCTTTCTATCCATGGATCGCTTTAACAGAATGTTAATAATGTTCATGCCATCTTGATTTATTTTATAATAAACAGATACAGTACTTATGTACAGTATGTTGAATGTACATATCCGTCTTGTGTCTTATCTTTCCATTCCAACAATAATTTACAGAAAAATATGGCATATATTATAGATGATTTGAATTGCGATTAATTACGATTATTTTTAAGCTGTGATTGACTTGATTAAAAATGTTAATCGTTTGACAGCCCTAAATATAATATAATATAACACTATTAATCAAACAGATAAGAACCAAACAACCCTCACTGGGTTCTTCACAGAAAAAGCCAGAAAATAAATAACACAAGTAAAAAAAACAATTTCTTTTTTTTTAATTGTTCAGGGGGCCGGACCAAATGTGGAGGCGGGCCGTATCCGGTCCGCGGGTCGTAGTTTGGGGACCCCTGCTATAGTTGAATCGTCTCAATGTATAATTTCAATTCCAATAGGAATGGTATTTAAGATTTTTCATATCATATATAGTTCACATGATCACATTTAGGTTTTTCTATCTAAATACATATGTTGCTGTTATGAAGGCATGCATTAAATTAATGTAACATGACAATCAAATGTGAAAGGTGTAGGTGAACCTAAGTGAACCAACTAATCCACCTAGACCTGAAAGGTTTAAGTTTTTGTTTGGACACAGTTCCAACAAAAACAGTTAATTACATACATGTGACATTTTAATTCCCTTGCTGTCACAGCACAAGCCCATACACATAACTTTTTATTGTGTGAGCGAATCAAAAAAGCATTCTCACACTTGTGCTCAGAAGGAAGCAATGCTAAACATTCATCTTTTTTGTCTGTAGTCAAAACAAGTTATAGTTACAGTTTGCTTGCATACATTTTATTGTTGCAGAAGAGTAGCATGTTATTTGGTTGTACAGAAATGCAACATTGACAAACATTAACCTCTTGTTAAATGTTAGCTACTAGATTCCACAGCTTCCCATTTCAGTGGAAGGGATTGCTGATTCCTTCCACTTAAGCTGAACTAGCAACGGGCTCACTGCACAGCACAGAGACACTTGACACACTTGATGTTACACAGCATAAAGTGATGCAGAATAACTTGTGAGTCTTAGTTTTTTTTTCTGCAAATGCACATACGAGACCAGGACAAATGTGTTTTCTGACTAAGAATGAACATATTAACTTGGATTTTTCCAAGAGATGGTCAGATGTATTGAATAACTTAATTTAATTTGAACATTTCTCTTTTCCAAATAAAGTCAGTAAAGCTTATGGGATTTCTCTGAAAGAGTACCCTGAGTGATTATTCCACAGTGTGGAGTAAGTTAAGCATGTGATTGTTTTCTTTCACGATCGGCTTGAAACAATAATAAATATGCATAGACTTCATAATGATATTCATCACATTCGCCACCTTGAAGTAGGGGGCCATCCTACACTCCGCTTCTGTCAGTCGAAGTCTGTCGCAGTTATTTAACACATGCAGCGATCCAATGCCGGATTTAGTTTGAAAAAAGTATGAAAGCTGTACAGCATAAAAACAGGAAGGATTGTCTCAGGAGTGATTTGTTCGAGGATTCAAATTAATTCTTATATTTTTCGCATCATGCATGCATTTTGAAACGTTGTGAAAAAAATCAATGGGAGAAATTAACCGCTACGCTACGCATTGGCATCATAATTCACAATATTTACGTAAAATAAATGCTAACTGCCAGTTTGTTTTTTTTTTTTTTTTGCTTTTAACCAAGAATCGAGACTGTTTTACATCCATATCTATAAAGAATTCAGGGATTTAAGCATTTATTCCCAAAAATTTCAACGTAAAAAGCTCTTTGTTGTGTTAAGGCGGCCCCAGTTGCTTAAAGAATAGCAGCACATTCGACATATTTGCGTAAAATAAATGCTAACTGCCCGTTTTTTTGCTTTTAACCAAGAATCGAGACTGTTTTACGTCCATATCTATAAAGAATTCAGGGATTTAAGCATTTATTCCCAAAAATTTCAACGTAAAAAGCTCTTTGTTGTGTTAAGGCGGCCCCAGTTGCTTAAAGACTAGCAGCATATTCGACATATTTACGTAAAAATAAAAGCTAACTGCCAGTTTGTTTTTTTGCTCTTAACCAAGAACTGAGACTGTTTTACGTCCATATCCATAACAAATTCAGGGATTTAAGCATTTATTCCCAATAAGTTCAACATAAAAAGCTCTTTGTTGTGATAAGACGGCACCACATTGGCTTAAAGACTAGCAGCACATTCAGCATATTTACGTAAAATAAATGCTAACTACCCGTTATATTGTATTTTTTGCTTTTAACCAAGAATCGAGACTGTTTTACGTGCATATCTATGAAGAAGTCAGGGATTTGAACATTCTTCACAATAATTTTCAAGGTAAAAAGCTCTTTGTCTGTGTTTTTGTCTGTGAGATAGGCCCCCTATTAATCGGCCCCGCATCCCGTGTCTCGTCAATATCATAATGAAGTCTATGAAATATGTTCAATATTAACTATCCTTTTATGTGTGGTTAACACAAAGTTGCTTCCACAAATTTTCTGCTTATTTTCGTGCCAATATGGAAGACATGTGAACGCATGCTGCTTCTCACGGACCATTCCAGAAGGGTACATGTGACATTTTGACAGCTGTAAGGACACCTGTGTCAAAAAAATTTTGATGATAATAAAAAGGGAAAAAATCTTGAAAAGATGGTTTATGAAGAAAGAAGACATCTTGTAGGTGTGCGAGTGAGATGTGTGGATTCTTCTGCTCTGAAATACTTTGAGTGAAGGGCGTAGGTTTGCATAGGGACGGTAGGGTCATTACATTAGCAACTTTTTAGGATGCTCAAATTGTCCCCACCAACTTTTAAGCGACCTTATTTGCATTATATATTGAGTTCAGGTATATAGGTGATTTAGATTGTCTTCCCATATTTTGCAAGGAAAGAATTGACCCTGCCATTACTAACGAATTCTTTTCATTATGTTCAGACTTACATTTATCCCTTTTCACTTGCTGAATGTGACAGTAAATTTTTTCCCCTCATACACACGTTTGATTGGCTGATGACTTGCCCCCCCTCTCCCATAGCCACACACACATGCAGTCACAGCCCTGACAGAAATACAACATGTCGACAACATGCCACCTCCTCTGCCCCCTTCAAAGAGGAAGGATATGAGAAGTTTTTGTTTTTTTTTCCGGCCAGCAGCAGTCACTGTAGGTATTGTAAAAATGTGAAGGTGGGGAACACACTCCTAATTTTGCTACTGAAAGTACGACCTGCATCATAGTTAGCATAACATTAAACTTCGTGAATTTGCTGACCTGCGAAACTCGAGTAGGAAGCTGCTAAGAAAGGTGTCCTCCTGTAAGTGTTTTCTACTGTTAGCGTTAATTAAAACTTAGAAATTTAGAGAACCGAGGTTTACCCCCTTCTCCCCAATTTTCATTTTTATTTTATTAATGTGGTTTTAAACCAGCCCAAAGGAGCTTTTTTTTTTTTGTTAAGTCTGGCTGTGCTTTTGAACAAAGGCAGTAGTGTTTTACCCGAAGGAAGGCTCCATTTTTGTTATTCCCTAAGACATTTTTTTCCCCTCATTTCTTTATTTAGACAGACCATGTTGAGTGGCAAATGTTTATTTTTTATTTTTGCTTTTCTGGATAGTTAAGAGATTATTAACAAGTTGGTATTTATTGTGTATGTTATATAACATATGTTCAAATATTGCTATTTAAATTTACCAATAAAATCCAGACATTTATGCTGGAAGTTATCAAAAATGTTTCTATAGTAGTTAAAAAAAAAAATGTACATGCAGGTTATGCTGTTATATCGTCCCTACCAATGTTGATACCAAACCTACGCCCTTTCTTTGAGTGTCCCCACGGATGTGGAATGCAGCAAAGTCTGCTTCTCCCAACATACAAATTATCCTTGCTATAGAATCTTATTTGGACAGATTTATGATCCATATTCTATACCACTTGTCATACTGTAAGTTAAAGGCACGAGTCACATCGGGTGAGATAGAGTTTATCCTTGCTGACTTTGGACAAGAGGTTATTTAAATTCTGTACTGGCCAGCAAATCACGGCACGTTTGTTTGCAATTTTGGCCCCACAGTCAAAATGGTTTGGACATCCATCGTCGTCAGCGGCACCAAATGATTTAAGAGTGAGTCAGAAAATCCCCATTGAAGGTGTGGTCCAAAAAAACACAAGTAATCCACTGATTAAAACTGAGTATGATTATCTTTTGTCTAGGAAAGCAGAATTTTTTCAAAATTTGATTACAGTGCACAGCCGTAACCAATGTCTTGAATCGAGTCACGAAAAAGTGTGAGAGACTGAAATCATGTCTGCATGTCCCTTAGAATTGTGGATCTAAAGTGGCAAAGCTCAGCACTTATTCTAAGCCAAAATGTCTGCCTGATCTAAGCTCTTCTTTGGTATAAAAAGTCATCTTATTTTAACTTTCAGCGCACCCTCTTATTCTGAAAGTTGGCCACTGTCCGGCTGACTGGGTGGCCTTTTCTGTCTCCAGTTGAGGTAAAGAGCACGACACACTTTAGCAAGCGAACAATCACCTGTGGCTGCATCAAAAGGCAACTTTCTGTCATGTTTGGAGAAGTCTTTGTCAATCCTCTAGCAAACTATTTGTATTCCTCTTGGCAACAGAGGGCCCTGCTTCACAATACAACACAGCTGTTGAGTCTATGAAGCTTTGGCATTTTCCCTATGAAAGGAACTAAGCCTGAATTTGTGCATCTGTTTGATGTTTGGCTATGATATAGTGCTTGCCAAACGGGCAAGACTTACCATGGACTCTTCTGAAGTGGTCGTATAAGTAACGTTTTACAGAAATCCATGGAGATGATCAGATTTAAGATCCGTGTCCACAGAGTCTAAAGGAGCCTGGTAGCCATAAAATGTGGTTTGAATGCTGTTGACATGTAAGTGGCTTTGCGTTGCCCATGGGTATGTCTAATATGATATGGTTTTGGGTGCAAAAGCTAACAGAAATGTAAGAACAAGTTCTGTATACTGCAATTTAATTCCCACAATTATGTAAGAGAAACAATATATGGCGGAACACACAGACAAGACTGATAAAGCAGTTTCTGCTCTGGCACTCCTCTTTAAAGGAAACTGCTGTATTTTAAGCCAAAACAACTGTTGTGTTTGATAGAAAAATATGTCTATATGCTGCCATAGCAGATTCATGGCGCATTAAGCCCCCGAACTTTTTTTAATTTGTCCGTTTTACCCTGGAAACCCCCGTTTAGACGCCGCGCGAACCGCTTTTGTTTCAACCCAGCCATAAAACGAAGGTAATTAATTATATTATTCAAAACGTCTGTCATTTTTAGCTCAGAATCATTAATTGATTTCTAATATTTCTTTTTAAAAAAAACCACACAACTTTAAAAAATTATTCACTCGCATATTTTACACTTAAACAAATGATGTCACAATAAAAAAAATGGCGTCTGTAAAAAAGTCACAAAAAGTCCCAGATATCTACCTCATAACTATCGCTTAATTGTATTTTTTTTCTTACTGTCGCATTTTTCCCCCGATATGTTAGATAAATAATTGACCCAAACACAGAAAACTTGAAAAAAATAAAAGTTTAAAAGGGTAAATATATGAAAAAGAACATCTCGACCACTCCTTGATGTCTGCGATTTCTGCATCGCGACCCTTGTTATATTACCATGTTTCACCCATAAAATCCCCCAAAAATCTTGACACTCGGTGATACATGCTACATGGAGTTTTTGGATAGAAAAAAGGTAAGTTGGCGATAATATCTCGTTAAAGTCATGGCGTCTGTAATTCTGCTCTCTCGTGCTCGCACCTCCAGATGGGGTTTTGCTGTTTAAATATTTCAATGTCTCACCACCCACAACATCTAGTCATTAATTGATTGCATAACTGCATAACTTATTTTAACCTGCCAAAATATGTAATAGTTTGGAACAATGTGAGTCCTTCACGCCAACATAATCAGGGAATGGTTTGCAACCCACAACAGAATGGTAATGAAGTTCCTACCACTATCCACCCCATTCCTCAATCCTATAGAAGATTTTTTCTCCACATGGAGGTGGCAAGTGTATGATCGCCAGCCTCACAATCAGATGACTCTCCCTGATGCCATGAATGTAGCATGCAGTGACATCACAGCAGATGCCTACAGAGGCTGTGTAGGGCATTCAAGATGATTATCTCCATGCTGTATAGTTGGAGAGGACATCCACTGTGACGTGGATGAAAATTTGTGGCCAAACAGAGGAAAGTCTAGATATGTAGAAAGAATAGGTGAATAATCCTGACAGCATTTGAAGTTTATTTGTGCTGATTGTCTTATGTTCACGTTCATGTGTAATTTTGCTTTTGTTATGTTTCATTGTGATTCTCAATGCTGTCTTTTGCTTTCTGTATTGCAATGCCATGGTCGAAAAAGGTTGTAAAAACAGTAAGTGTAAACTAAATCTTGTCCAGTCTCTTGCAATCAATCTCCCACACACAAAGGTGTAACTTGCAATTTTTATCAAAACTTATGTACACAATCTTCAGCATCAGAGCCTTCCACTGAGAGCATGACTAAGCAATTTGACCGTCTTGTCTGTACACAATGAAACAAGGACTTGTCGTTCTGACAGCACCGACATGTTCATTGACACAAAATTTTTATTTTCGAGCGATAAAGTATTTTGCACAGAAAACTGGCTTTTGCAGGTAATCCATGTTTTGCTATTTGTGTGACGTGAGGATTAAACAAGTAGTTTTGAGAATTTCAATGCAGATCTGAGAAACATACCAAAGCAATTGAGAAAAACTGTAAACCTTGACCTGAGCCCCCCGCTATCCAGCCATCAGTACCCTCAGCTTCCAGACAAATTTTTCCTCAGTTTTTCAAACTGGGTAATTACAGAGTGATGGGTCTCTTAAAGCATAACTGGGCACAGAATAAACACTGGGACATTGGGTATCTTGCCAAGCAAAACCAGTTGTGTTATTGAAATACTGTCTGTTGAATTGTGTATGGCAACTCCCAAAGAAATTTTCAAACACTGCTAGTTTATCTGTTGTGCTGAAGTTGACCACGAGATGTTTTATGTTGCATATACTGTATCTCAGCAACACTCTCAAACACATTCCTCACCTGTCTTCCAGTGTAGCTTTAGGGCGCCTGTAATCCACATCGTGAGATCACACATCACACGCATTCTGAACACGTGTGTTCAACATGCGCCTCCTCCATTGTTTCCATGAGGCCAAGTATCACTGATTTACTGTCACCGCAATTGGAAAAACTCATTCTGAGGAAAGGAGAGGAACAAAGAGGAGCAACACAAATCAAAAAAAGTGATTGTTTTATTAACAACTGTTAGTGCTTAACAGTTACATCGTCAGTCAGACAAAATCTATGTTCAGGTTTATAAAATATATATATAGAATATCAAAGGCCTTTTGGTCTACTTCTTAGAACTGCTGTCTAATCATACTGCGCCATTCTTGAGCAAACTCTGGCCCCTAGTGGCGAAAACTAAATATTACCATCTAGTGTGACAGGTTTGGACGAGAAACTGGGTATAGCCTAGGCTGGTCACTAGCCAATAGCAGATAACAAACCAGTGATTTTTAAATTCACACTCATGGACAATATAAATTCCTCAATGATCACACATGCCTTTTATGTAATGTGGGAGGAATATAAGCCATGCAAGCACAAGAAGAACATGCAAAATCGACGCAAGACCAGAGCCAACATTCAAACTCGAAAGCAGAATTGCAATGCCGATGTGCTAAGAACATAAGTACAAAGACATTAAAATGACTGGTGCAGCGACCTCAGCCACATTCCAAACATATCTCTGCTTCAAAACTATCAAACGCTTTAACCACAAACACTCATGTCAGTTTTTTATGACGCCAATTGCCCAGAGCCAAATGAAACACAGGTTTTAAAATAGCTCTCTGAGGCTCGGCAGAATATTAAATACTAAAGAAATTAACATTTGTTTTTGATTGAAATTCAATACGACTTTAACGCAAAATACAGTCAGCTTAAGTTGAAAGGGAAACGTGCTTGATGGCTGCAATGAGCTAAGCGTTTATAGAATGATATTCACTTTCAGCAGCCTAACTCCAAAACATTTTTTTACACCAAAAAAAGTATTCTACATGGACACATTTAGCCAAATAAAGAATTCATTCCCAGAGAGCAAGTAACCAACAAGTAACGAATAAAGAAAAAAATGTAAACTGGCTTACGTATTGCATTGTTACTCTGTCTTTGGCGCATTGGAACTCCTTCACTGAATCTCATTCATAGACCCCTTATCCAGTCCATCACAAAACATATATAGTTTAGACAAACTATTGACATACTCTGATTCACTTTGAACAATTTAGTCCTCAAATGACAAACACAATAGCATTTTGGACCTGTAACAGAAAGCCAGAATAAGTCTTACATGGGTATACAGTGCTGGCCAAAAGTATTGTCACCCCTGCAATTCTGTCAGATAATGCTCAATTTCTCCCAGAAAATGACTGCTATTACAAATGCATTGGTAGTAATATCTTCATTTATTTTGCTTGCAATGAAAAACACAAAAGAGAATGAAAAAAAATTCATGATCATTTTACACAAAACTCCAAAAATGGGCCAGATAAAAGTATTGGCACAGTCAGCCTAATACTTGGTAGCACAACCTTTACACAAAAAAACTGCGAACAACCGCTTCCGGTATCCATCAATGACTTTCTTACAATGCTCTGCTGGAATTTTAGACCATACTTCTTTGGCCAACTGCTCCAGGTCTCAGATTTCAAGAGTGCCTTCTCCAAACTGCCATTTTCAGATCTTGCCATAAGTGTTCTATGGGGTTCAGGTCTGGACTCATTGCTGGCCACTTTAGAAGTCTCCAGTGCTTTCTAACCATTTTCTCATGCTTTTTGAAGTGTGTTTTGTCATTGTCCTGTTGGAAGACCCATGACCTCTGAGGGAGACACAGCTTTCTCACAATGGGCCCTACAATATGCTGCAAAATTTGTTGGTAGTCCTCAGACTTCATAATACCATGCACACAGTCAAACAGTACAGTGCCTGAGGAAGCAAAACAACCCCAAAAACATCAAGGGAACCTCCTCCATATTTGACTGTGGGGACCGTGTTCTTATCTTTGAAGGCCTCGTTTTTTTCCCCTGTAAACTATGTTGATGCCTTTTCCCAAAAAGCTCTACTTTTGTCTTATCTGACCAGAGAACATTCTTCCAAAACATGTTTGGCTTCCTCAGGTAAGTTTTGGCAAACTCCAGCCTGGCTTTTTTATGTCTCTGGGTCATAAGTGGGGTCTTCCTTGGTATCATACCATAGAGTCCCTTTTCATTCAGATGCCGACAGATAGTACGGGTTGACACTGTTGTACCCTCAGACTGCAGGACAGCTTGAACATGTTTGGATGTTAGTCGAGGTTCTTTATCCACCATCCGCACAATCTTTGTTGAAATCTCTCAATTTTTCTTTTCCGTCCACAGGTTAGCCACAGTGCCGTGGGCTTTTCACTTATTGATGACACTGCGCACGGTAGACACAGGAACATTCAGGTCTTTGGAGATGGACTTGCAGCCTTGAGATTGCCCATGCTTCCTCACAATTTTGCTTCTCAAGTCCACAGCTCTTTGGTCTTCCTTTCTCTTCTCCATGCTCAATGTGGTACACACAAGGACATAGGACAGAGGTTGAGTCAACTTTAATCCATTTTAACTGGCTGCAAGTGTGATTTAGTTATTGCCATCACCTGTTATATGCCACAGGTGCTGTTAATTACAGAAATTAGAGAAGCATCACATGATTTTTCAAAGGGTGCCAATACTTTTGTCTTGCCCATTTTGGGAGTTTTGTGTAAAATGGTGATGATTAAAAAAAAATCCGATTCTCTTTTGTTTTTTCATTGCAAGCAAAATAAATGAAGATATTACTACCAAAGCATTTGTAATTGCAATCATTTTCTGGGAGAAAATGAGCATTATCTGAAAGAATTGCAGGGGATCCAATACTTTTGGCCAGCACTGTATTAAGAATCGCATTCTGGCCTGTGCCTCTTAACACACCAATTTGCCGGTTTACTCTATAGATCTAATAATAAAACCAGCCACGATTTCGTAACAGAAATCCATTGGCGCTAGCATCCTTTTTTTTTTTTAATATATCTATGTGTTCTTGTCCTCGATAACGAATGTATGACCACCACAGACTTCACTATCAGTTGACAAAACAGCTCCTACAGACATTGTGCCATGGTTTCCCATAGGGGGCCGGGCCTGGCAGTGTGTCGTGGTGGGTTTCACTGTGATAAACTCAAACACATGCTGCGTTCAAACTCCGGATTTAGGTGGAAACAGGACGAAAGTTTTAGTGCATACAAGCAGGCAGGAGTGTCTCAAGAGTGATTTGGTCGAGGATTCAAGGTAATTATTATATAAAATAGCACCATGCATGCACTTTGAAACGTGGAAAAAATAAAATAGAAAAAATTAGCATAACTTTACCTTTAAATATTTATGTAAAATGAATGATAACTGCCCGTTTTGTTTTTTTGTTTTTTGCTTTTTAGCAAGAATCTAGACTGTTTTACATTTGTATCTATAGAAATTCCTGGATTTATGCATTAATTTACAAAAAAATTCAACTTAAAAAACTTTTGTGATGGCTGCCAAATTGGATTTTGTATCATACACAATAGCATAACTTTACATTCAAATAATCAGGTAATTTTCGGCCAGCTGCCCATTTTTTGGGCAAAAAAAAAATAGTAATTTGTACATTTCTGTGTCGATACAAAAAAACTTTTACGCGTTTTATGTAACATTTCAAACTGAAAATGATGAGGACCAGACAGCCAGCAAGATGTGCTGAGGCAATAGTAACATCAGAATTCGACCAAAAATAAGTTACGATTGTATACAGAACAATAAAAAAATTTCTTTTGCTGAGTAAAATTAAGATGATTTTGCATGCTTTCCTCAAGTATTAAGTTTGATGTGAAAATTAAGTGATGTCAAAATTGCACTAAATTTTTAAAAATTAGGTCGCCATTTCAGGCAAAAACTTCATTAAATATGGCTTTAATCCTGAATATATAGGTGATCATCTCTGCATTTGATTTTTGTGCTTCCAGCGTAAAATCTGAGAATTCAATAGACATTTTATGTTTTGTTATACTTATATAAAAAATAATTAATCTGGATTTTATTAGGGAACGACTGATTTTTTTATGCCGCTGCTCATGGAGACATATATGCCTAAGGGAGATGCTTGTTTTGGTTTTAGGTCGCGAGTGGCTTTGAAAATATTTGAAGTTTTTAAAAATAGGCCCCCTACGGAGCAGCCCTATCCCCTCATTCCCGTCAACTGATAGTGAAGTCTATGGTATGACGTAGGCGCATCAAATTTGTTCCTGGAAATGATAAGTCCGCACGCTAGCGAATATGACTGCAAAAACAGACCCCTTTGAACAGCTTTTTTACAGGTAAAGAGCCAGAAAAGGAGCCTACAACCTCCAGGAAAACAAAACCTCTGTTAACAGACAATACCAAGAATCCCCACCTAAAATATGGGTTTGTTGCAACAGGGGACTCTGAGTCTCTAAAGTCAACTCTACATAATATGAGGCCAAAAGCTACCAAACGAGGAAATGAAGCCTTCAAAGCTGCTTCGGCACAGAGAGACTAAGCACCCTGGAATAATAGATAAGCCTTTGGAATTTTTTGAAAGAAAAAAGCGCAACCACGAAGGACAGAAACAAAAAAAACAAAAAAAAGCGAAAACGCGAACGCACTGAAAGCGTCATACCTCGTGGCGAACCGGATTGCTAAAGTCTAGAAACATTTCACGATTAAGAGAAGACCTTCTTATGCCTGCAATTTTGGATATTTGATGTCAAATTTTAGCAGAGGCCGCTGTTAAAAAAGGATGATTCAGCGTGAGTTACATTTTCCCTGCACTTAATGTTCATTTTCAGCCCCGTCATGTTATTTTATATTGACTGTATTTTTCTGCCACACATTGCCGTTACATGAAAAAAAGACCCACATCACACCAGTCTGTAGTGCAAAAAAGATTGGGGACCACTGGGTTAGACCACTGTTGGTCATTAGAATTAATTTATCTATGTGTGAAACGTTTAGTAACCAGTGATCAAACCCCATCAAAATCAGGAGTACTAACAGGAGTTTTCCCTAAAATGAACCACTGTCGGTACAGTGACATTTTCCTTCTATCATCTAGAATCGAATCTCATTTACATGTTTTCAGAGCGGTTTGCATAAGATACCTGAGCAGGAAATTAAACACTGGCGTTGACCTGGATCAATGGCTTGATGTTCTTTACTGTAGAAATGTAGAGGAATGTGGTGGGTTCTTTTAAAATTAAGAGTCAAATATCCACTTGCTGTGCTTTTATCAAACTTGAAATCAAAACCTCCAAGTTGATACACTCAAGGTAATGGGATGAACCCGATGTCAGGTGCCTCATTAAGAACCAGCGTGGCTCGACCAAGCGACGGCGAAGGAGATGCCAAACGAAACGCGGGGTTGCTGGACTGCATCGAGTCGCTCGTGCTGCTTCTGGAGAACAGATGACATGAAGTGCCTGCGTGCTGATGCGGGCACCTCGCTGTTGAGGGTGTCTCAGGGGCGCGTGCTGGAGCACTGGTAACCTCCAGACCCAGAGGAGTGGTCTTTGGAGTGCCGGGAAGGCAAAGACCATAAAAGGCGGAGGAGTGGAGCATCCTCTCGAGCACGCCTTTGGTGCCCTGTGTGCACTTTGGGAAAATAAAAATAAAACTCAAGTCAAGAGCAGACAAAGAAGTGCTGTTCTCAAGTGTCATTTCGGTTAGTTAGCTTGGATAACTTCCAGCAAAATTGAAGGCAATAATGGGACTGATGACAGCGCTTGATATACTAGAAGCAGTCTGTTGAGAAACAAGGCGGATGGTTAAAGGCATGCATAAGGAAACCACATGAAACAAGGTGAGGATGGATGTGAAGCTGCAACGCTTGCAGACTCCTATAGCGGTGAGGGGAACGAGAAACAAGTGTTTGCTTATCATCATGCATGCAAAACCCAATAAATATAGATTCAAAGAGGACAGAACACAGTGGTGCCAACACATCAAAAGTGGTTGTCATCCATCTCAACATGGGTGAGTGAAGCATGCGCACTTGCGTTAGTAAACACACCCAAAAGTTAAGATAAAGAGATCACAAAATCGGACCAAACTTGATTCGCACAAAAACTGCAGCACGTCATGGAAGGAAGAAAGGTGGTGGCGATATGATTGACCCTATGCTTACCATCCACCTTATTCGCGCTGCATTGTTTTTCAGGCTGTGCAGGACAAAGAAAAATCCTGACAGGTTTCCTCCTGTTGAGTGGAATGGATACAGCACAACAGTGAGCATTAAAAGTTGCTCTGGACAATTTGGGTGTTTGGACATGTAGTGGGAATGGAAATTCATAGCACAGTTTAAATTAGGAGTGGGAACCTCTTGGTACCTCACGATACGATACAAAGCTCACGATAACGATGATCTGGCGATATGGTGATACAACGATTATCGATACGTTGGTCAGGAAATCATTCTCGGATATCCTACAAACAACTAATAAACAGAAAAACAAGCTTCTGCTGTGGATTGGAGTGAGTATCACTAGTAGACGTCCAATCCATTTGAACTGGGAGAGTGGCAGCGAATGAACATTCGTTCATTCGCTGCCACTCTCCCACTTCAAATGGATTGAACGTCTATGGCCATCAGTGGCAGCCAATGCCAGGCAATGAGGTAATTTTGGGCCATTTAAAGACCAAATGTGAAGTAAGGTTGGCCAACTATGTTTTTGAATAATATCAATGGCTAAACAATTATAAGCATATTTTCGTTATTTTTTTTAACGCAACCCTTCCAGATTATTTGTTTAACCCATAGCAACGCCCTTGACAACGAAAATGCTTTTCTTCGACAATCTTCGTAAGTCTTTGGAAATTATGTCACACAGAGAACTGCAAGGAAAGTCCGCCATAGAACAGTATTGCTTCTCGGTAAGAAGCCACGGCGGGGTGTGGCGATGTATTGTTCTCAATCTAAAGAAATGTTGTATGAGTGGCCAAAGGATAGCAGGCACGTACACGGACATGAATTTCACGCCATCATCGAGTAGTGTTCTTTGCTACAAACACTTCGAAGATGCCTGCTTCCTCAACCCGTCTGCTTATGATCAAGGATTTGCAAAAAAGTGTGATTTTTGGACAGATGACTGATGACTTTGTCAAAGCAGAGCTGCCAACTGTTGTGGAATGAGCAGTAGAAGGTAGCGACATTAGCCGAAAGGTAACTCGAGGCAAAACCCCAATCGTGTTGTGGAATGAACAGTAGAAGCTAGCGACATTGGCCGAAAGCTAATTCGTGGCAATCCCCGATCATAGTTGTATAGAGTTCATTTTGCCTACACTTATAAATTCGTCAAAACTTTTCTTTTATCCCAGGCAATAGTAGGTGGTTTATTTACCTGACATGTTTTAGCGAAAACTTCGGCCTTCGTCAGAGGGTTCAAAGGGAGAAGTGTTCGACGAAACATGTCAGGTAAATAAAAGCTAACGTCGCTAGCTTCTACTGTTCATTCCACAACATGATCGGGGATTCGTCAAAACTTTTCTTTTATCCCAGGCAATAGTAGGTGGTTTATTTACCAGACATGTTTCGGGGAACACTTCCGCCTTCGTCAGAGGGTCCTCGAAGGCGGAAGTGTTCGCCGAAACATGTCAGGTAAATAAAAGCTAACGTCGCTAGCTTCTACTTCTTCATTCCACAACATGATCGGGGATTTGTCAAAACGTTTCTTTTATCCCAGGCAATAGTAGGTGGTTTATTTACCTGACATGCATAATAACAGCCTATATTTTACCAATCTTGTAATCTCGATGGGTCTTGTCTCCATTCCAGGTAGTCAGGTAGTCTGGGCACATTGTTTGCATCCTGATTAGCGTTTGGCTAATACATGTACGGTCCAACATAAAATTCCAACCTCCTTCTCTTCCTCCAACTCTTCAAAAACTTGGATCTCCTCACTTGCGCTCGATTTATCACTTATATCGCTGTTTCAATCATTGTTTGAAGGGCTTTGTATGGCGGCCGCATGGAGCACTGCCATCGCTGTTCTCGGTGTGACGTATCACTTCCGGTTCGTCCCCTTTCAGGCTCGAACTTCGGAAACGCGACTATTTTGTCAAATATACAACATATAAATTATTTTTTCATGCTTTATTTGTTGGACAATGTTTAATTACTTTAATTGTGACCCTATTTGGCATTTTATGAAATTACTTCACATTTGGTCATCAAGGTCATTTACCTGTTGATTTTCAGTTACTTCCTGTTGAGTTTGGGGTATTTTATGGGTAAATTCCTGTTTATTTTGAGTTATAGAAAAGGAAGTGACCTAGGAATCACCCAAATAAATAGGCAGTAACTCAAACTCAGCAGGAAATGACCTGTAAATGCCCTGAGAATCGGACAGAATGACTGAATGCTCTGGTTTTGAATGAACGAACGTTCCCAATCTAAATGTATTGGGCGTCGAGCACCGTCAATGCAGTCTTAGAGTTAACTGAGACACTTTTATGGTGGAAGAGTTTGGTAGCAACTTCTTGGTTCCTTTTTTTTTTTTTAGAAATTGACACCTTTTTAAAAACAATATCTCGATTCTTGGCAGGTGCATATCGATAACCTTTTGGGATACAACGTATCACGATATATCACCATTTCGATATTTTGTCACACCCCTAGTTTAAAGGGTACCTTGGATAGAAAGACATGTTAGTACGAGTTACAATAATTTGATATTAAAACCCCTTTTAATGTTTTCATTTGAATAAAATGTGTAAAATTTTAGATAAAAAAATAAATGATGAAGTGCACCAACCAAAAATACGACATAAAGTGATAAAAAGTTGGCAGTTTTTGGCCGACTGGGTCACCGCTTCGTGTGGCCACTCGATTCCGAACACACACGTCTCGGTGGTTCTTCCATTTTTAAAAAAAATCGCGCCCCCCCCCCCCCCCCCCAAATCGCCGACCTTGCCATTTCGCAATCACAATAATGTCTTGACGAGACTTGCTCTTCGATGATACTCCCGTCTGCTTGATCTACAGTGCCTTGCAAAAGTATTCGGCCCCCTTGAATCTTGCAACCTTTCGCCACATTTCAGGCTTCAAACATAAATATCTGAAATTTAATTTTTTTGTCAAGAATCAACAACAAGTGCGACACAATCGTGAAGTGGAACAACATTTATTGGATAATTTAAACTTTTTTAACAAATAAAAAACTGAAAAGTGGGGCGTGCAATATTATTCGGCCCCTTTACTTTCAGTGCAGCAAACTCACTCCAGAAGTTCAGTGAGGATCTCTGAATGATCCAATGTTGTCCTAAATGACCGATGATGATAAATAGAATCTACCTGTGTGTAATCAAGTCTCTGTATAAATGCACCTGCTCTGTGATAGTCCCAGGGTTCTGTTTAAAGTGCAGAGAGCATTATGAAAACCAAGGAACAAGGAAGGCAGGTCCGAGATACTGTTGTGGAGAAGTTTAAAGCCGGATTTGGATACAAAAAGATTTCCCAAGCTTTAAACATCTCAAGGAGCACTGTGCAAGCCATCATATTGAAATGGAAAGAGCATCAGACCACTGCAAATCTACCAAGACCCAGCCGTCCTTCCAAACTTTCTTCTCAAACAAGGAGAAAACTGATCAGAGATGCAGCCAAGAGGCCCATGATCACTCTGGATGAACTGCAGAGATCTACAGCTGAGGTGGGAGAGTCTGTCCATAGGACAACAATCAGTCGTACACTGCACAAATCTGGCCTTTATGGAAGAGTGGCAAGAAGAAAGCCATTTCTCAAAGATATCCATAAAAATTCTCGTTTAAAGTTTGCCACAAGCCACCTGGGAGACACACCAAACATGTGGAAGAAGGTGCTCTGGTCAGATGAAACCAAAATTGAACTTTGTGGCCACAATGCAAAACGATATGTTTGGCGTAAAAGCAACACAGCTCATCACCCTGAACACACCATCCCCACTGTCAAACATGGTGGTGGCAGCATCATGGTTTGGGCCTGCTTTTCTTCAGCAGGGACAGGGAAGATGGTTACAATTGACGGGAAGATGGATGCAGCCAAATACAGGAACATTCTGGAAGAAAACCTGTTGGTATCTGCACAAGACCTGAGACTGGGACGGAGATTTATCTTCCAACAGGACAATGATCCAAAACATAAAGCCAAATCTACAATTAATGGTTCAAAAATAAACGTATCCAGGTGTTAGAATGGCCAAGTCAAAGTCCAGACCTGAATCCAATCGAGAATCTGTGGAAAGAGCTGAAGACTGCTGTTCACAAACACTCTCCATCCAACCTCACTGAGCTCGAGCTGTTTTGCAAGGAAGAATGGGCAAGAATGTCAGTCTCTCGATGTGCAAAACTGATAGAAACATACCCCAAGCGACTTGCAGCTGTAATTGGAGCAAAAGGTGGCGCTACAAAGTATTAACGCAAGGGGGCCGAATAATATTGCACGCCCCACTTTTCAGTTTTTTATTTGTTAAAAAAGTTTAAATTATCCAATAAATTTTGTTCCACTTCACAATTGTGTCCCACTTGTTGTTGATTCTTGACAAAAAATTAAAATTTTATATCTTTATGTTTGAAGCCTGAAATGTGGCGAAAGGTTGCAAGGTTCGAGAGGGCCGAATACTTTTGCAAGGGACTGTATTTTTGCGTGTAGAAAATAATGTTTGATTCTATTCTACAATGGCGGTGATTTCGCGCTAAACCGGAAACAACAGACTGAGCGGACCAATCACAGTCCGTTTTCGCCACGTCATACGTGACGCGAAGGTTAGAAAATTCGAGAGGCGCGCGTCAGGCTACGGCGTAGGGTCGTAACTCGGTTCTTCCTTGACGGCGTAGGTCTGACGCGGCATATAACTCGGCCTTTAGACTGGTTGAACATAATGCAGTCCAACAAGCTCAACACGCATTCAAACCTTTTTTGAACAAGCATATGGCAGGGGAATTGACTTTTTTCTTTTGAGTAACATCCAAGACAGATACAAGAACAAAACAAAGAAAACCATTAATTAATGAGATTATTTAGGCATCATCGAAACCACTTAAGCAGCAAGCATTAAATGTTTGAAATTCCATCTGATCAAACGATCCACTGTAAGGAATGGGTATACAAACAAAAGCCGAGGGTCATATACATGGGAGATCCTTTTTAAATAAATGAGGGAGGGATGGGGGGAACATACAGGTTCACCCTACCATGTTTGCATCATTCTTGGCTGCGAAGGAAGGCAGTTCGATCTCTGACGCTGAAGGGATGGACTCCTCAGACGGCACGAAGCCTCTCCTGTCAATCAGGCTGCCGAACATAAATGACGTCAGTGTTTTATAATTTGCTGTGTCAACAAGTTAAACAAGTTACGGAACTTAAAAACCTGTGCAGGTGAAGTTTATGAGTAACAATATACATGATCATTAGTTATTTGAGCGAAACTTACTGTTGATTGATTGGAATGTGAATTACTTGGAAGCAACCATTTAAGACACAGGTGCCAAACAGATTCCAGAAAGGGTCAAGTGGGTGCAGGTTTGCTTTCCAACCAATGAAGAGGACACCTTTTCACCAATCAGATCTTTTACATGTGTAATCAGTTAAACTTTGTCAGGTGCTGCTTGTTTCAGTAGGAAGTTCATTGGTTAAACTCTCTGCACGGTATCGGTTGGAACAAAATCCAGCACCCACCTGGCCCTTTCTGGAATCGGTTTGACACTTGTGATTTAAGACATTTTCTTTTCTTAAAGATCCTTTTGTGTATTCTATAGTTAAGTACCAAAAAGAGAATGTAAAAATGATTTCTCCAGAAGCGAAGCAAAAAAAGGTTACCGTATAGTGCTGCAACTATTAATAGACTAACTTGAGTAATTAGATTACAAAAAAGATTTGAATTAAATTTTGCTGCTTCGAGTATCGTTAAAGTGGCGTTGATTGATTGGGGTGATACACTGCCCTCTCGTGGCAACAGTGAATATGATGTAACTCATTTCACATGGCTGAATTGAGCTCCCCGTTTAGGACAACATAAGCCAAGTTTTTGTTTGAGCTAATGTTTTTTAATGCATTCTTAATTTAGTTTAAGGGTATACTTAGCTGTTTTGTAGAATAGAATAGTTTGCATTTTATAGCATTTAAGATAGCGGACTTTTGCCATGTAAGTTAGCCAATTGTTCATTTGTTATACATAGGTCCTCATTTATGACTTTTTTTTTAAATATAGTTTGAGGCTCAGCTCAGGTATTTTAATTTTTTATGTTCCTTACCCGATTACTCGATTATTCGAATGAACTACTTCATCGATTAATCGATTACTAAAAAAATCGATAGCTGCAGCCCTGTTAACATACAAAAAGTAAAAAAGAGCAGAAATTATCTAAAATTATACAACAGATTTGTTAAGTTATTAATATGAGACACAGTTCGGCTTAAATTGGCTGCTGCCCAGAGCAATGAGCACTTGGGGTGCCACTGTGGGTTTCGTCAACTAATCAGCAGGAGAACATAATGTCATACAGTATATGTGAAGTTGAGTTCCATCTGTCATAGCAACTTCGCCAGGCAGCATTATTTATTTATTCAGTGCATCAATTGTTAGTATACGACACATACATATGCGCAGTTATGAGATAATTACTTTCACACACCTAGGAGGCATGGGCCCACATAATGTCACACAGCAGTTGGCAAGGATGCTATTGTAGGTGTATGGATTCCCAGACTCCTCTGCACCCCTTTTACTTGACCAGGAGCCCTTGATCTATAGAATAAACATAGAAAGACACATGATAGTTATTGGATGTAGTGGAGAAATTCATCTTTCGTCACGTTAGGTTTACTTACATCTTCGTTTGTCGTAAGGTTGGAGGCTACTAGGTAGGTATGGAATCCTGAGAGGCCCAGAATGGACCAGATGGAGAAGAAACAAATAACCAACTCCACCACAGTATATAAGTTAAAGAAAAATACCAGTATTACCAATAGATTATAGAAATATTTCTCTTAAATTACTTATGATACAGCTCTGGTATAGCAAATCATTGGACAGTTCGTATCTACCTACTTCTAAAATCTCCTTAAATGCGTCTGACACAATCAAAAATGTCAAAGAAAAACATTTCAGGCATTATATATTGCAAAGTCAAATCTTACTAATTGAGTTTGTCATTATATCCACTCTTATTGTTGCTTTGCAATATGAGAGGTTTGGGGCATAAAAGTGTCATAGTGCAGAAACTAAATGTAAACATCCTAAAACCAAGGGCGTAGGTTTGGTCCGAACATTGGTAGGGACAGAACTGCATAACCTGCATGTACACTTTTTGCTGGGGACGGGAAATTCCTAACGATCAATGCAAAATAAATCTGTATTGACTCATACTAACTTTTATGTGTATTGGTTCAGCCTACACCATTCAATTCAAACCTTTGTTTTCAAAAACTACCAAAAAAAATAATTCCAGAAAAATGTCTGGATTTTATTAACAAATTTAAATTGCATTATTTTTACATACACTCACCGGCCACTTTATTAGGTACACCATGCTAGTAACGGGTTGGACCCCCTTTTGCCTTCAGAACTGCCTCAATTCTTCATGGCATAGATTCAACAAGGTTCTCGAAGCATTCCTCAGAGAGTTTGGTCCATATTGACATGATGGCATCACACAGTTGGTGCATATTTGTCAGCTGCACATCCATGATGCGAATCTCCCTTTCCACCACATCCCAAAGATGCTCTATTGGATTGAGATCTGGTGACTGTGGAGACCATTTGAGTACAGTGAACTCATTGTCATGTTCAAGAAACCAGTCTGAGCTGATTCCAGCTTTATGACATGGCGCATTATCCTGCTGAAAGTAGCCATCAGAAGTTGGGTACATTGTGGTCATAAAGGGATGGACATGGTCAGCAACAATACTCAGGTAGGCTGTGGCGTTCCAACGATGCTCAATTGGTACCAAGGGGCCCAAAGAGTGCCAAGAAAATATTCCCCACACCATTACACCACCACCACCAGCCTGAACCGTTGATACAAGGCAGGATGGATTCATGCTTTCATGTTGTTGATGCCAAATTCTGACCCTACCATCCGAATGTCACAGCAGAAATCGAGACTCATCAGACCAAGCAACGTTTTTCCAATCTTCTATTTGTCCAATTTCGATGAGCTTGTGCAAATTGTAGCCTCAGTTTCCTGTTCTTAGCTGAAAGGAGTGGCACCCGGCGTGGTCTTCTGCAGCTGTAGCCCATCTGCCTCAAAGTTCGACGTACTGTGCGTTCAGAGATGCTCCTCTGCCTACCTTGGTTGTAACGGGTGGTTATTTGAGTCACTGTTGCCTTTCTATCAGCTCGAACCAGTCTGGCCATTCTCCTCTGACCTCTGGCATCAACAAGGCATTTCCGCCCAAAGAACTGCCGCTCACTGGATATTTTTTCTTTTTCAGACCATTCTCTGTAAACCCTAGAGATGGTTGTGCGTGAAAGTCCCAGTAGATCAGCAGTTTCTGAAATACTCAGACCAGCCCGTCTGGCACCAACAACCATGCCACGGTTAAAGTCACTCAAATTATCTTTCTTCCCCATACTGATGCTCGGTTTGAACTGCAGGAGATTGTCTTAAACCATGTCTACATGCCTAAATGCACTGAGGTGCCGTCATGTGATTGAATGATTAGAAATTAAGTGTTAACGAGCAGTTGGACAGGTGTACCTAATAAAGTGGCCAGTGAGTCTAAATTATAATAACATGCACAATACATACAAGCTTGTTAATCATATCTTAACTATTCAGGAATTCAAGAAAATAAACATGTGTCTTAAAACCACTTAACATTGTCTAAATCAGACCTGTCCAAAGTTTGGCCCGGGGGCCAAATGCGGCCCGTGGTCAAATTTCATCTGGCCCCCTGCCTCTGTCATAAAATCAATAACGTCTGGCCCGCACACAGACTTAATAAATTGGTCAGCAGTACTGCAACCAGCATATGAAGTAGCTTACACACGGAATGCTGCTCCTCATTTACCCACTAAAAGGCAGCAGCACTTTAACCCTTTATCGCCAAATGTATCACATTTGATACGCCTCAAAATTTCATGATTTTGAGATTTAGAATTTTGACGTTTTTGAAAAAAAAATGATGGATGCAAGTTAACACATGCATCTGCAGGTTCCATGAGAAAAAAAACATGATTTAGCATGGGTTATAGATATTAGAGTGCTTATTACACATATTCATTTTGACATTTCGTTTTACAAATTTGAAAAAATGGTTTCATTAGGACCTTATTTTTCAAATTTTGGGATTCTCTGATAATTGCTTCATGTTGTAGGTATTTAAGGGCTAAGCAACATTACTCCGTGTGACCCATTACTTCCATTTTCTAAAATGGCGACAATCAACATAAAAAAAGAAAGTTGTGACAGCCGACACCTCAGGGATAGGTGGAAATTGGACTATTTCTTCACTAAAATATGCAACAACTGTGCCTTGCCTCATTTGCAAAGAGACAGTTGCTGTTTTTAAAGATTTCAATGTTAGGCGATATTACCAAACAAGACACGCTGACATGTACGACAAGATTACAGGGACGCAGTGAGAAATTGAAGCAACTTAAAGCTAGTTTAATTTCGCAGCAGTAGTATTTCGCAAGAGCCCGAGAGTCGAAAGAGAACGCCACAAAGGCTAGTTGGGACATTGTTGAAATTATTCATTTAAAAAAATTATAAAGCAAATGTGACACACTGAATGGCTAGCTAAATTTTGCTTAAATATATTGTTCTATGTAAAGGACATCAGCCCCCCACATTTGTACCACCCCAAATCTGGCCCCCTTTGCAAAAAGTTTGGACACCCCTGGTCTAAATAAAGAGATTAAATATAACTGAAAAAAAAAACTTCTTTGTCAGGGAATAACAAAAATAAATAAAAATGGAGCTGTCCCTTAGGTAAAACACCACAACAAAAAATGAAAGCTCCTTCGTAAGCTGCTTTAAGACGACATAGATAAAAAATTAACATTTCTCAGTTAATTTAACGTTAACAGTAGAAAACACATACAGGAGGACACTTCTCTCTAAGCACCTTCCTACTCGAGTTTTGCAGGTCAGGTTCACACAGTTTAATGTTATGCAAACTTTGATGCAGGTCGCACTTTCAGTAGCAAAATTAGTGGTGTGTTCCCCACTTCCACATCATTGACATCTTTTTACATTTCTTACAGTGACTGCTGCTGGCTGAAAAAAAACATAAATATCTAATGTGTGTGCGTGTGAGTATATCAGGGGGTTGGGGGGGTCAAGTCATCAGCCAATCAAATGTGCGTTTAGGAGGGGAAAAAATGGACCAGCACATTCAGCAAGTCGAAATAGGTACGTGTAAGTCGGAAGATAATGAAAATAATTGACTTAATATCAGTAGGTGCAATTCTATCCTTACAACATATGGGAAGACAATCTGATTGACCAATATAACTGAAGTCATTACACTGTATAACGCAAATAAGGTTGCTTAAAAGTTGATGGGGACAATTTGAGCATCCTGAAAAGTTGGTAATGTTTTGTCCCTACCGTCCCTATGCAAACCTACGCCCTTGCCTAAAACTATTGGTATTTACTAAAATGACTTGATGACAGCATCCACAAAAGTCGAAATGGTTTCCTAGGAAAGCAAGTGTACATTAAATGATGACGTCAACTCAGTGACACGAGGTTGCAATCCTCCTGTTTGAAAGCCATCTGCGTTGCTGTATGCTAACACTGATCCAATTAAACACTGGCTTAGAAAGGAGAACAGCTTGACAGCCTGTGTTCTTTCTGGCCACAACTACACAAAGTTCTAAAATAGTTGAACAGAGCCAAAAAGTAAACTTGGCACATGTAAAGGATATCTGGCAGGGCTCTCCTGGATTGCTTGGATGAGGTTTTTACCCGATTGAGAACCTGCATTATTTAAAAAAAAAAAAAAAAAAAGATTTTAAAAAAAAATACAGCAAAGTATTGCACTAGGATGATATAAGTTATCTCAGTTAACTTACGCAAGGTGATATGCGCTATGACGCAGCCAAATATAAATGACGTCAGAAAAGACAGGGAGATGATGAAACTGTAGAAAAATCGGTAATTGCGCTTGCCCACACAGTTCCCTACCCATGGGCAGTGATGATCAAATCTCTCTGAAAACAGAACACACACACAGCGGACATTGAAAGGTTTTTGTGTTACTAACACAGCAAGATGAAAACAGTTGGCCCTAAGGTTGTACGTTTATGTATGATGAAGAATGTGAAGGGGTAGAAAATTATTTTTGCTGTAAACTGCATAGATTATCTGGAAAATTTTGGAAAATTCAAAAACACAGAATAAATGTGTAAAACACATTAAATTGTCTATTTGAGTTTGAACATTTAAACAAAAGTAACCTTATTTTGTGATAACTATACAGCCACAAAAACGTTTTTTGCCATGAGTGGTCAATTTTGGAATTCTCAAAAATATGTCTGTTTCTCTCACTGATTAACCAGATATTTAGATGGGGCTTTGCAAGGCAAAGGCCCATATGGTAAACATTTTTTTTTTTTTTTTGAATGGCGTTTCTTCGGTATGCCGCACGGCCCAAACAGTTTGATTGACCGTCACCGTTTCCAATATCAACAATTAACATGGCCAAAATTTTAGTGCGACGCAGGGAATTTTTCCAACGACTCCCTAAAATTTTTCGTTCGCCTGTAAATGCAGTTTCAAAAAAAAAAAAAAGTTTCAAAACGCTACTTGTCCTCGAATTTTCGACCAAATCACATTATTTCCTCATCAAAAATTCCAGGACAGTAAGGGACATAAAAGTTGTATACAAAATTTGCCAAAAACTGTCCCATTCATTTCTAATGGGTTACCATTGACAGCCATGTAAGTCTAAATTTCCTATTCCCTTTTGGATGGAAGGAAAACATAGGTCCTTGTGATTTTTGACCATTTGCCATGACAGCCCATTGACATTCAACTGGCCCCTAAGTACAGTAAGTCGATTCCATTGACGGCCACGTGTGGCCAAATTTCCCATTTATTTTAAATGGCTGAAAACCCTGTGTGGTTGTGATTTTTGACCAAAACTTACCATGACAGCCAATTGACATCCAACTGGCACCCATGTAAGTCCATGCCATTGACAGCCATGCAACAGGACGTGTCCCCGAAATATCCACAAATCAACAGGAAGTTCCCTGATATCAACAGAACGTGTTCTCCATTTTCCCCAAATCAACAGGAAGTGATCTCATATCCACAGAACTTGTCCCCCAAACTACCCCAAATTAACAGGAAGTGATCTGATAACAACAGGACGTGTCCCCCCCAAATTAACAGGTCAAAGCCCCATTGTAATTTGTCTTCTAGTTTGAGATTAACATTCTTTCTGAATGTACTTTTCCAAATTTTTTTAAATTTTTTTTTTTATCATTTGTACGTAAATTATTACAACGTTTTGACGATTTGTTATAACGGTATCAACTGCAGAAAAATATCTCAATCTCAAGTGAGTTCTTTGAGCTAAAGGTGCAGTACACAGACCAAAAAACATCCACACAAATTTTTTGAATGTGCAAACAACACAGGAAGGCCATAGCCTAGATTTTAGACCCAAGCCTACAAAAGAAAAGATCTTTATTATATATTGTATTTTTAAAAAAAACTTTTTAAAAAATGTTCCAAAATATGATTTTCAGCTTTTCCCTATACAGTACTGCTGTAACACCCATTTTCAGTAAGTTGTCCTTTGCAAACTAACCAGCATACCCTCGTATATTTTTCTGAATTCCCACTTTTTTCCCAACATTGTGGCCTTTATTACAAGCTTTTTTAAATGGTCCACAAAAACAAAGCTAAAATAATGTCATGGAGATTGCAACTTCTCACCACATCCTTACCCACACAGTTGTCACAAAGGCTGCAGTGTGACGTCCGGGGAGGGCGAAACATTTTACAAGTAAAGCAGTACTTGAGCTTGACCACCTGCTGGTTGATGAGGATCTCCTTGGTTCTTGGAGGGGGGCGATAGGACGAGGATCCTGAGGTATCTTAAAGAAAACATTCAAATGTTGTGTGTACAACTATAAAGTCAGGAGCAAATACAGTGGTGATGTTAGAGTAAGCTGCTTAGGTTTGGGAGTGTACTGTAGTCCCTCATTGACATATGGCCAAGCTCTTCTAGTCCATCTGCCTATAAGACCAGAGCATCTTACCTATCTGCTTTTCTATGTCCGCAGCCTCATCTGAGGTTGCCCTGGGTAGGATGCCTGGGTCTGTAAAGCTGGTTCTCAGCAAGGAGAGGACCACAAATACAAAAAGCACTCCGCCAATCACAGGGATGAAAACTGTCAGATGCGCCACCAGAAATGGGCAACTAGAAGAAATGAACGGAATGAACTGAAACATTTGACAATCATAGCCCAAAATAAGCAATGCATGAACACCTACTCGAATGCAAAGAAAAGGCCACAGGTGACAACAATAAGTCCCAGTGTGAGAGGGAGGACGCCGCTCTGTCTAGCCACGATGACCCGTCCGTCGCAGAAAAATCGGTTCTTCCCCGGGAACACTTCCCATTTTTTCCGCTGCCTCTCCACTTTCTTCTTTTCGGTTTGGTTCTGAACCGAAGCGGGCGCCACCGACAGCGCCAGCGGGTCGATTTGCTGGTACTCACAGTTTCTCATCCTGGATGTGGAACCGCCGCGCGTCGGGATAGCCAAAGGCACGACCGACGGTGTTTTCTCAGAAGGGCTTTCAAAAGATCAGGATTGGGTCATTGCAAAAAGGGGGGCTATTGGGGTTAGCGTCCCCCGACGTTTGTAATCACCGATGCTAACATTTCCTAGCGGAACCTCATAGACATTCCTCTTCGTTCCTGAATTCTACCGCGAAATTTCTTCCCAGGCACCCACAGGCTCATTAACATATTATTGAATTAATCCACAAATGTACGCAAATAATAGTCGTCATTTTGCTTGGGGGAGCAAAGGCAGGCGTCCAGCTTGCTGCGGCTGTGCTGTATTGCCTTCTCGCTTTCCGTCGATTTTGACGTCATTACGTAAATGGCGTACCACTTACCACGCGAAACTTTTTTTATTTTTTATTAATACATTTATACACATTTACAAACAAAAACGGGCTCACACATTTTCAACATTCTAACAAGAAACCACAAATAACACACTCCATCATAATATACAAATTTGTACTTGTTTGCCATGTTTGTAATCATACACACGCGTCACTACACAACATACACGCACACACTCGATCACAGGGCTTTACAAAGAAATATTAACTTTCTCAAACAATGAAATCAAATTTAGAGCTTTTTGCTGCTTGATCAATTTCAGAGATCTATACCAGACGAAACTATGGAGGTAGATTAGTGTCTTTATTATTCAATTTAAAAAATAAAAGTTTTTCAATCAAAATGTATATTTTCATTAAAAAATAATAATAATAATAATTTCAATAAAAATATATTTGAATAAATGCAAAAATAAATTTGAGACTCAAAAAAACATTTGAAAACTTTTTTAAAATTTTAGTTGTTTTTTTTTTTTTTTAATTGAAACAACTTTTTTGATTGAAGTAATGTTGTTTTGCATTTGGGCCACATTTGGGCTAGAACATTTGTGTCTTTATAATTCAATCAAAAAATAAGTTGCTTCAAACTAAAATATACTGTATATATTCAAAAGAAAAATCACTTCAATTGAAAAAATGGAAGTTCAAAACTTTTTCCACTTCGATTAAAAAAAAGGTAGTTCAACACTTTTTTTTCAATCAAAGTCAATCAAAAACAAAAATCAAATAAAAATAATATCATTATTATATATATATTAGGGCTGTCAAAATTATCGTGTTAACTGTCGGTAATTAATTTTTTTCAATTAATCACGTTAAAATATTTGACGCAATTAACGCACAAGCCCCGCTCAAACAGATTAAAATGAGTGTCATGTCCATTTGTTACTTGTGTTTTTTTGTGTTTTGTTGCCCTCTGCTGGCACTTGGGTGCGACTGATTTTATGGGCTTCAGCACCATCCATGAACATTGTGTAATTATTGCCATCAACTACTACTACTACTGCTACTAGTTTATTTTTTGTTTGAAAATTTTACAAATTTTATTAAAACGAAAACATTAAGAGGGGTTTTAATATAAAATTTCTATAACTTGTCCTAACATTTACTGTATCTTTTAAGAAATACAAGTCTTTCTATCCATGGATTGCTTTAACAGAATGTTAATAATTTTAATGCCATCTTGTTGATTTATTGTTATAATAAACAAATACAGTACTTATGTACAGTATGTTGAATGTATATATCCATCTTGTGTCTTATATTTCCATTCCAACAATAATCTACAGAAAAATATGGCATATTTTATAGATGGTTTGAATTGCGATTAATTACGATTAATTAAGTGTTAAGCTGTGATTAAAGCGATTTATATATCCGCTCTGAGACTCCCAATCTTGACGAATTTCAAAATTGTCCTATGTGCATGTGTGATACATCATTGGAAAGCTTAAAATCTCAATTTTCTGGGGGAAGAAAAATTTTGAACAGGAGGGCATTTTAAAAAATTAATTAATTAATTAATTAATTAAACAGCGAAACCCTATCTGGAGGTGGGAGCACGCGAGAGCAGCAGTACAGACGCAATGACTTTAACGAGATATTATCGCGTACTTAACTTGTTTGGATCCAAAAACTCCATGTAGGATGTATAACTGACTTTCAAGACACAGCTGTGAAAGGCCACAGCTGGATTTTGGGGGGATTTTATGGGTGAAACATGGTAATATAACAAGGGACGCGATGCAGAAATCGCAGACATCAAGGAGTGGTCGAGATTTTCTTTTTGAAATATTTACCCTTTAAAAAGTTTTTTTTTCAATTTTTCTTTGTTATTTATCATCTAAAATATTGGGGAAAATGCGACAGTAACGAAAAAAATACAATTAAGCAATAGTTATGAGGTAGATATCTGTCTTATTTACAGACAGCAATTTTTTCATTGTGACGTAATTTGTTTAAAAGTTTAAAATATGCGAGTGAATAATTTTTTTAAGTGAATTTTTTTTTTAAATCTAAATATTCCACATCAATAAATGATTCCAACCTTAAAATAACAGACATTTCGAATAATAAATATGATTACTTACCTTCTTTTTATGGCTAGGTTGAAACCAAAATGGTTGCTCAACGTCTGTAAACAGGGGTTTCCGGGGTAAAACGGACAAATTAAAAAATATTTCGGGGGCTTATTGCGCCATGAATCTGCTATGGCAGCATATAGACATATTGTTCTGTCAAACACAACAGTTCTTTTGGCTTAAACTATAGCAGTTGACTTTAAAGAGGGGTGCAAGAGCAGAAACCGGTTTTTCAGCCTTTTCTGTGTTTTCTGCCATATATTGAGGGCCGCAGTGGGTCCTGGTCTTTGTTCCAACTGATTCAGCAAAGACAGTTTAACCAATGAGGTTTCCGTGGAAACAAGAAGCACCTGACTGCAATCAACTGATTGCACTTGTAAGAAACCAGATTGGTGAAAGGCTGTCCTCATGATGGGTATGAACAAAAACCCGCACCCACTGCGGTCCTTTGTGGAATAGTTTGCCCACCCCTGATTTAGACACAAATGTCCAACCCATATTATGGCCCAAACACAAAAAGGATTGCTTCAATCAAAGAAAGCATTTTCAATGAAAAATTAAGTGTTCATATGCAAATTTTTGAGTCTGAAATATTTTTTCGCAAACTTTTTTTTTGCTGTGATTTATTATTTGTTTTCTTTAATTGAAGTGATATTTCTTTTGAAAATATTTGTTTGAAGCAACTTATCTTTTGATTGAATAATAGACACAGATGTCCTAGCCAAAATGCGGCCCAAACGCAAAACAACATTACTTCAATCAAAAAAGTTGTTTCAATAAAAAAAAAGCTTCTTAAATTAAAAATAATAATAATTCAAAGAAAAATTGTTTTCAAATCTTTTTTTGAGTCAAATTTATTTTTGCATTCATTTTTTTGATTGAAGTGACTTTTTTTAATTGAAAATATATATTTTGATTGAAGCAACTTTTTTTTTTTGGGGGGGGATTGAATAGCAAAGACACAAATATACCTCCATACGAAACCACTTATTGTCTGGAGATGAGAAACTGGGAATTGATTTATTTGATTTAAAAAAAAAAAAAAAAAAAGATTCTTGCATTTGGGAAGAAAAAAAATAATTAAAATTGTATGTTTCATTTAAATTACATGCAATGCCAAGTGGATAACACATCAAGATATTATTTTAATCTGCACATAAAAAATTTCATTCTTTTAACATGTGCAAATTGCTCATGTGGATTAGGATAAAACAGCACATGCCAACGTTATGGACATTCCATTTAACTGCTTTTTTTTATATATACGTATATGTATGGCGGAAAACACAGACGAGGCTGAAAAAGCAGTTTCTGCTCTTGCACCCCTCTTTAAAATAAATTCTGTCAAACACAAGTTCTGGCTTAAAATACAGCAGTTTATTTTAAGCCAAAACTGTTGTGTTTGATAGAATAATATGTCTATATGCCGCCATTGCAGATTGATCACGCATTAAGCACCCGAACTATTTTTGTTTGTTTTACCCTGGAAACCTCCGTTGACACACGTTGCGCAACCGCTTTTGTTTCAACCTAACCATAAAAAGAAGGTAAGTAATTATATTTATTATTCAAAATGTCTGTCATTTTTAGCTTAGAATCATTAATTAAGGTCTAATATTTCGTTTTAAAAAAAACTTTAATTATTCACTCGCATATTTTAAACTTTTAAACAAATTACGTCACAATGAAAAAATTGGCATCTGTAAATAAGTCACAGATATCTACCTCATTAACTATCGCTTAATTTTATTTTTTTCGTTACTGTCGCATTTTCCCCGATATGTTAGATGATTATCGATCCATACAAAGAAAAAATGAAAAATGTTTAAAAGGGTAAATACTGCATGTGAAAAAGAAAATCTCAACCACTCCTTTATGTCTGCGATTTCTGCATCGCGACCCTTGTTATATTACCATGTTTCATCCATAAAATCCCGAAAAGATCCGGCTGTGGCCAATCACAGCTGTGTCTTGACACTCGGTGATACATGCTACATGGAGTTTTTGGATCGAAACAAGGGAAGTACGTGATAATATCGGGTTAAAATCATGGCGTCTTTAAATTATGCTCTCGCGTGCTCTCACCTCCTATTAGGGTTTTGCGGTTTCATTTTTTTTTTTTTTTTTTTTTTTTTTTTTTTTTATGTTTTCCTGTTCAAAATTTTTCTTCCCCCAGAAAATTGAGATTTTAAGTTTTCCAATGATGTATCACACATGCATATAGGACAATTTTGAAATTTGGCCTCTCAGAGCGGAACTTGAAGTCACCTGAGTGTTTTCCGCCATATATATTTTTAAGTGCATCTTATTTGTATGTTTTATCAGCAGAGAGGTCTGTATGCCAAAGTGTATCTTGGTAAAGGGAGGTAGGTTAGCACGAGAAAAAATCATGGGGCCATGACATAAAAATCGAAAATTTTCAGAGAATGCATGCAACCCGATGCTATATTTTCCATTCACATTCAAAAATAAACCCACTTGTTCAAAACTACGCACATACGTCACATTAACATTTAGTGCCATTGACAGCCTGAGAGGGGCAAAATGTGAACAAACATACATTTGATGACACAGACTGAATGCCTATCTAGTGACAAACTAATTTAAAATCACACTAAAGCGGTGAAAAGAGCCACATGCAGCTCTTGATCCACAACTTGCAGGCCCTTGTTTGGATATCTATCATCATCAATGGCACTGAAACAGTTAAACACATACATGACACACATTCAATCACTTGCATAAGTGATAAAATGCATATTCCCCGGAGTTATTGTTGAGATAACAAAGACAAGAATAAAGTAAAAAATATTTCATGTGCAGACATTGCTCGAGTTTGCTTTAGTTATGCAACAACAAATACTTTTACTACAACAAACCAATCAAAATGTCTAATTGTTTGATCATGAATCAATGAATTCATCAATGAGAATCCAGTTGTTACTCCTATGTGAAACTACTACTTGATTAATCATAGTGTTGTAGCAAAACTGAGCGGACTAATAGGATACAACCAGCCTACTAGTTTCCTTTAGTGAGCTGTCCATATATCACTACTCCTCCTCTAGCATTATTCACATCAAAACATCAGTACAAAAGCTCAGAACTTCAAGGTTCTTCCATTACACAAAAATGTTGTTTAAATAACCATTGTTAAATATTCTAATCAAAGAAATTTAACCCAATGTCCATCCCCAGAAAGGGTTTCACAAACATATCTACTCAAAGTTCTTCCTAGAACCAAAATGAGGCACAACCATTGCTCCTTTTTTAAAGTTTTGTTATTTTTGTGAAAAAAATCTGAGTGTTCTGGATTACATCGTGTACCAGTGTATTATTAAAATTAGTAGTCTCACAGGAAATATGGCATTCTTAAACCATAGCTCCCATCAAGTCCACGGTAGAGAGTTACAATGCATCGCCAGTCCCAGGAACCAGTATGAGAGAAAGTATCCCAAGATGCTTTGTGTGGTGGGAGAGCACATTTTAATGTACGGTATCAGTGCAACGACAGGATTTGGAGGAGTGTGCTTGCATCCGTTTTTGTCAGGAGTCTTCAACTGAATGTTGGGTTTTGAGGTTTTCCGTCGGTGGAGAAGTGGTTCGTTAAGTAGAAGCAGATGAGCACTGATCCAGAAGGGGACAGGAGATGAGGAGGCCATGAATCTGGTTAGGACCTGGTAACACATGAAGCATAAAATGAATTGTTCACAAATCATAACATGCTTTAATACAGTAAAAGTCCTGCTATTTTGTGGTTCATTGCTGCACCCAAACTACAAGCATTGCCAAAAGTTTGAACCATTCTTTATTCATTCATTCTCATCTTTTCTCGTATTTACTGTTCGACTGTTTGTATTACTTTCTTAATATAATCAATCAGCGAATACTCTTTTCTCCTATTTACTATTTGTACTCCTCTAACACACCCAAAATAAAATAAATAGCATTTTACATCATGGTTTAGGAAAACCACGCGAAATATATTTAATATTATGAGCAGTTGCACTTGGAATGATTAGAACTTGCAGTGCCAAGACAACGTGCAAATAAGGACGCCTTCTGACCACGGAAGACCAACGCGCGCGTCATGCAGCTGGCTGAGTAACATTGACGCTGACGAGGCCAGACATCTACAATTACACTTCTGCAACACCAAATCACGCAATCAGCTCTTTAGGATAGTCCAGAACAAGTGGCGGGACGTCCTAACACAACACCCGATAACAAAAAGCACGCTAAGTTTGATAGCTCAGCGCCTTTCAGACGCTGAGGCGCGCCGAACCTCTCACCTCCTGCCCACAGCCCACCCCACGAGAGCCTTCAAAAAGACAATGTTTAACGAATCGTTTTCATTTTTCTCAGGAATCTTTTGTTGCCTTGTAATATGGCGACCCTCGAACCAGTCTGCCTCCTCGCCTGGGTCTGTTGTTGTTTTACCTTGCCATTTGATCGCTGTCGACCTGAATAAATGATCAACTTGTGTTTCAAAGCCTTTTTCCAGCTTTCAAAATGGAGTCAGTACAATGGGTTAAGACTAAGGTGAACGCAGATTTGGGCCTTTTGGCCGGGTCGTTGGACCTGCGCCAGCACGGGTCCAGTGGTTTCAGCTGGCGTGATTCTGGCAATCTGGCTAAAAGGTCAGATTCCTTCAATCTCTACGGTATTAGCTTTTTATGTCCCCCAAAAAATATTACCGTATTGGCCCAAATATAAGACAGCCCTGATTATAAGACGACCCCCCCTCTTTTTCCAAGACTCAAGTTTTAAAAAACTTGAGTCACACCAAATTTTTATACAGAAAATAATTACAGTACATCCGAAACGATTATAACAATATGAGAGAAAACGCATGTTATTTAGCCTCATTCAAATCTTAATATCTGAACATTTAAGTATGTAGACTAAAGTGCAATCATATTCGTAAATGAATGGCTTCTGGTTTTTGACATGTAAATAAACCAATCTATTGTGATAAAACAACAAAATTGCAATAACTGCATTAACCATCAAAGTGAAGTCTAACTGTAACTGTAGCCTTGAAACAAATCTGAATAAGGAAAAACATTGCAATAAAACACTGAAACTATTTAAACTTGGGAGTAGCTGAGATCTATCATGACAGAACATCGCTTCAATGATATCTGGCGCCATCTAGTGTCGTGAATAGGTATCACGTCTAGACCGCGAATATCAGACGACCCCCTTTTTCAGTCTTATTTCAATGCAAAAAACACTGTCTTATATTCAGGCCAATTTGGTATGTCCCAAAAATGCAAGGAGAAATCCCTCGCTTGCAGCTGCAAGGCTCAACCCTCCTCCACCAGTCGTTGCTCATTGTCAGTAAGTCAGCTGTGCTACACGATGGCTGGAGGAGGTAAAACTCCTGAACCCCCCCCCCCCCCCCCCCCCCCAAATCGAAGAAAACGAAATCGCTAGTATGGGAATACTTCAGCTCCAGAAACGGCTGCAGCTTTAAGAGGAGGAGGGCCAACCGACATGTAAAACATGTTTGCAAAGGGTTGCTGCCAAGGAGGCAATACCTCCAATAGGATTTCTCATTTATACAAAATTAAAGGTTAGCAAACACTCTCACGAACGTTTCCCACTAGCTAGAGTTAACTCCAGCGTGTTCAGTGTGTCTAGCTGTGGTAACCCATATTTTTTTTTTCTCTCTGGCAACTGTGTTGAGAAAGAGTGTGTGCATAATGTAAACATGATACAAGTCATACACACGTGCTTTTTATGGAAAATCAATTATTTTTGTTGTGATGGTAGTAATGTTGAGCTGTGGCTGGTGGTTTACGGTCTCCTAAAGAGCTGCATTTATTTTAGTTTTATTTAGAACGTTTTTTTTTTCTTCTTCTTTAATTTAACTTAACATTGTACTTATGATACAAATTGTTGAAAAGTTTTGAAAAATAAAAATTCTATTGAATGGAAAACTTTTTTTAACCCAGATATATCAAATACACATTTTAAAGCCGTTACCATGAAACAGTGATATTTTGGCTTAAGGTTATCATACCGTCAGATTCTCATATCAACGCATGCCTAGATTCAGCAAAACCAGATGGTTTTCACAGTGTCATAAAACTTTTAAAATATTTCCAAAGTATTTATGAATAAACTCACCTCCCAACCTCAGGGCACATGCATATACACAGACATTGCAATACCTACTTACTACCGTATTGGCCCGAATATAAGACGACCCTGATTATAAGACGACCCCCCTCTTTTTCAAGACTAAAGATTGAAAAAAAGACTAACACCAAATTAAATTTTATACAGAAAATAATTACAGTACATCTGAAACAAATGATTATAACAATATATTTGAGAGATAAAGCATGTTATTTTGCCTCATTCAAATCTTAATATCTGACCATTTAAACTTGTAAACCAGACATGTCCAAAGTCCGGCCCGGGGCCAAATGCGGCCAGTTGTCAAATTTCATCCGGCCCCCAGCCTCTGTCCTAAAATCAATAACGTCTGGCCCGCACACAGACTTAATAAATTGGTCAGCAGTACTGCTACCAGCATATCACGTAGTGGTGCAACGGTTCAGTTAGCCCACTGTTCGGTTTGAACCTCGGTTTTGGGATCACGGTTTCGGTTCGGTTTCGGTTTTGCTTTTTTTTTTTTTTTTTTTAAACTGCCTTTATTTTGCTTTTTAAAAAAATGAAATAAACACTTAAAATGTAAACATTTTTGACTGTTAAAATGCCTCTTAGCGCTTTGGCAAGTGTAGTGACTGACTACTGAAATACACACACAGTAGTAAAAAAGTTACTTGGCAAAGTAACTGGTGATACCTTTCATGTTTTTTTTTTCCATTAAAAAAAACCAAAACAAAAAAACCCCCAAAACATAGTAACCTTTGCTATGTTTGGAGGTCATTTAATGTTGTGAATCAACCGATAAAGTTGATAAAATTGCTCCCGTTTTTGCCTTAGTTCCCTTCCGTCTACTTTCGACATGTAAAAACTGTTTCATCCTTTAAAGATAGACTCAAGTCAAGATTTTGCCGATTTAGGAGTATTTTGGATAAAAAGTTGCTTTAGGTGCGCTCGGAAGGTTTACTACAACAGAGCCTTTCTGAGAAGTATACTGCTCTAAAATGGCGGCTGTTTACTAACGCTACCGAGTGTCATTTCGCTTGTAGTTCTATATGCATGAGGTATCTAGGCGTAGATTGTATGATGTCGGCCACGGTCAGGAAATTGGAGCCACCTAGCCTAGCATCGCGTTTGCTACAGCGTCTCAACAAACACTCTTCCCTCTCCGTGTCTGACTTTTCTCGTGTCATTCAAGTATTAACAAACATTGGCTTCTTGCAGAAACGGTGACCAAATCCGAACGGATGAAAAAAAACAAAAACGCAATGAACGAAAAACGTGCAGATTTTGAACGTTACGGACGGCGTACACATTTAAAAACCAGTGCTCACGTGTACAAATTACGACGAGACCGTACAACTTGACAGGTATGAATTATAGTGGACCGTCACAGTTAGGTAGTAGCACTCTGTAGCACGGGACGTCCAACTATCAGCGGGCAGGGCGAAACTATGTGCTTTCGTGAAATCATCTTCAATGGCTTTGCGTGCCATTTCTTAAATGTCAGGGATTATGTTGTGGGCGAAATATGTCCGCGAGGGAACAATATAACGCGGGTCAAGCGTTGCAATTAAATTAACGAAGCCCGCATCTTCAACCACGGAACATGGTTGCATGTGTTTTGCAATGCAAATCCCCACTGCGTGGGTTATTTTCTTGTGTTTTTCTGACCTGATATTGTAAGGCTTTTGGAACGCCTCTTCTATAGACCCGTGTGTTTTCACTGGTGTCATCTTCGGGGTTGTCCTGCTCTGAGAAAACGATGTCTGTGGGTGATGCCGGTGTTCTGTCAAAATTTGCTCCCTTATAAAATTTTGCTCCCAAAGCTTTTGTGGAGCTGAAAATGCCCTCCTTTACATTCAGTTGGACTCTCAATGTTATCCAAAGGTGCTAACTAAACTAGATACATCATAAACATACATGTGCAACACGAAAATGGCGTAAATTAATACTTAACGACACGGCGACGTCATTAACAGTGAGAGCGCGGGGTGCAGTTGCTGTGTGCAGCTAACATGGTAGGATGTGTCTGAGAACTTTTGTACATGCCTTTACATGGCCAAACTTAAGTAAATATTCCTTTCTTTAAAGAAAGTTTGTAGTGTTTACTTTGGAATCTCTGCATTCGCGGCCATTTTTAACGTTACGCGCATGCGCAAAACCGCAAGGTAGCAATTTTTGATGGGTTGCAAAATTTGTCAGAACACTGGCTGAAGTGCTGACTGCTGAGTCATGTTAGAAGTCTTGCCGTTAGCATAGGGAACAAGCGCTGAGCAATGCTTGCAAATTGTTTTATGTTTTTTTCAATATTTTCTCTCCGTCTGCATTATAGTCCACGGGGAAACCGAAATGTTGCCACACAGCAGATTTGAAAGAAGCCGGTGCTTCCTCAAAATTCGGTCTGTCGACTCCTCCGCTCGCCATAACTTTTTTTGTTTTCTTGTTTCACTTTCACCTCGCTCGTAAGCGAGAGAGGGCGTTACTCGGCTCCTATTACACAGGTGCTTGACAGCGACTGGACATTTACTCGTGGGGCGGGAATTTCTCCACAGTTGCGCTTCACGTCACACACAGGCACACAGAGTTTGACCAATTCATTCCACAAGCGTTCGGAATAAATTACTGTAATTGCAAAACCAAAAAGGCGCGGTTCATAAAGGCGTATTGAACCGAACAGGGCGAACCGTTCGGTTCGGTTTTGAACCGCGAACCGTTGCACTGCTAATATCAAGTAGCTTACACACTAAATGCTGCTCCTCATTTACCCAGTAAAAGGCAGCAGCACTCTAAGCAACATTACCCCATGTGACCCTTTACTCCCAATTTTCTAAAATGACGACATTCAACAACAAAAAAAGTTGACTGACGGCCGACGCTTCAAGGATAGGTGAAAATTAGACTATTTCTTCACTAATATACGCAACAACTGTGTCTGCCTCATTTGCAAAGAGAGTCACTGTTTTTAAAGAGTTTAATGTGAGGCGATATTACCAAACAAGACACGCTGACATGTACGACAAGATTACAGGGAAGATACTTTATGAGAAATTGAAGCAACTTGAAGCTAGTTTATTTCACAGTAGTATTTCGCAAGAGCCCGAGAGTCGAAAGAGAACGCCACAAAGGCTAGTTGTGAGACTGTTGAAATTATTAATTAAAAAACATAATAAAGCATATGTGACGCACAGAATGGCTTGCTAAAATTTGTTTAAATATATTGTTCTTAGGGCTGTCAAACGAGCAAAATTTTTAATCGAGTTAAATCACAGCTTAAAAATTAATTAATCGTAATTAATCACAATTCATACCATCTATAAAATATGCCATATTTTTTCAGTAAATTATTGTTGGAATGGAAAGATAAGACAAGACGGATATATTCATTCAACATACTGTACACAAGTACTGTATTTATTATAACAATACATCAACAAGATGGCATTAACATTAACATTTTGTTAAAGCGATCCATGGATAGAAAGAGTTGTAGTTTTTAAAAGATAAATGTTAGTATATTATTATAGTTATAATATAATGTTAGTATATTAGTATTTTATATTAAAACCCCTCTTAATGTTTTCGTTTTAATAAAGTTTGTAAAATTTTAGTACTAGTACTACTACTGTAAAACTTTACTAACTAGTAGCTCGACACTGTTGATGTCAATAATAATTACCGTATGGTGCTGAAGCCTAAAACCCATAAAATCAGTCGCACCCAAGCGCCAGCAGAGGGCGGAAAAACACAAGTAACAAGTGGAAATAACACTTTGCTGTCATTTTGATCTGTTTGAGCAGGGCATGTGCGTTAAATGAGTCAAATATTGTAACGTGATTAATTTAAAAAATTGACGCCTGTTAACGCGATAATTTTGACAGCCCTAATTGTTGTACGTAAAAAAACGTCAGCCAATAAACCAATCTATTGTGATAAAACAACAAAATTGCAAAAACTGCATTAACCATCAAAGTGAAGCTTAACTGTAACTGTAGTCTTGAAACAAATCTGAATAAGGAAAAACAATGCATCTAGCGTCGTGAATGGGTATAATGCCTAGATCGCGAATATAAGAGGACCCCCACTTTTTCAGCCTTATTTCAATGCAAAAAACACAGTCTTATATTCAGGCCAATACGGTATATTTTCTACACCTTTTAAGGCTTGAAATTGTTGGTGTTTTTGTTTTTGATCACATGTGAGAGTGGTAAAACGAACACAAAAAGCTAAATTACTGATTTTCAACTCTAACGGTTGGGATGTTTCAGTCATCCCTCTGTGATAAACAGGGATTCACTGTCAATTCTTACCTGCACATGCATGCACAGGGTTCCAAACACCAGCAGAACAGTCGAATGTACAACATAAACAAAAACTCTGGGGTTTAAAAATCCCGGTATGGGTTTGTCCAGGCTTTTCTTTGAATCTGCCTCCCAAAGTCCGAGTCTGAAACACAGCTCTGGGTTTGCTTGGAAATAGGCATAAGCTGCCATTACACCCAAAGTAGCCATGGGTAGAGCAAGAAGGAAGTTCGGTATTTGTTTCAGTTCAAAGTAACGGAGGAAGCCCGTGTTCCAGTACACGTCCTGGATATGGGAATAAATTATGGGGAGAGGTCTCATGCACCACAAAGGAGGAGGACTATTTTCATCTGCAATCCGATACCCCTTCTGCTCAGCCAAAGAGATAAGAGCAAGAGGGATACGGTCCAAAGAAGATGTAGGTGTACAAAACGTTCTATAGCCATAGTATTGAAAAGCGCAGAAGGGAAGGGCAATAACTGCTGTTCCAAGCAGTGACGTAAGCAGGAGGCGGACAATGACCCAAATGTAATGGAAGAACTTCCTGTGGCCTTTGGCAATGGAACGGTATAAACGGATTTGAGAGATGGCATATACTGATGGAAGATACAGAAGAAAGCCTATATTAACCAGGCCATTGGATCGTGCTGCAGTTGCTGTACTCAACGCCAGGCAGGCTCGAAGGATGAGCCCTTTTTCCAGGAGAAACAGACCCCCAAAGGTGAGTGCGGCAAACAGACTTTCCGAATAGCCTGCAGTCATGAAAACATTGGCAGGTGTGATGCAGTACAGCAAAGTGGAAAGCAGGGCGAGACGTCGGTCCTGCATAACCACTCGACTGAGGGCGTGCAAGGCCACCACGCTCAGCAGGAAAAGGGTACTATTTCCAAGGGCGACTGCCAACAACAAACGGCCTCGCAAGCTCAACCAGTCACCCAGGGGCCACAGCAGCGTGTCAGCTAGACCCCGCAGAATGATGGGGTAAAGGGGGAAAAAAGCAAAGTTGTGCTCGTAGAGGTATCCTCTCTCAGCGATGTGGAGGAAATGCTCGGCGTCCCAATGGCCGAGACCGCCGAATAACCACTCTACCGCCGAGTCCAAGTAGAGAGGGTCTTCTGTCCGTGGGGGCCTGAACGCCTCAGCATCGTGATCAGGGATGGCAGCGTTCAATAGAGCCTGATGGGACAAATTCAGGTGTCATAAAAAAAAGGTAACTAAAAAGCTAAATAACGTGCACTTGGGTAAGTGTATGGATACTGTTATTTCTTCTCCATTTGGCTAGTAGGTGAGCTATCAATATAAATGTGGCTTACTGACGACAATAACAACCAGGTAAAAGACCTCCAGTGGCCTACCTGCAAACACAATGAGGCAGCTCTGGTGACTGTTGCGAACCGCAGGACGGCTCTATAGTCCATCATAGTCGGCGAAGGAAAGGTCGAAAGCTTGTTTTAATAAGCCAGTGCATTGTCAGAGACTACGAACAGGAGAATTTTCGCATTTTATATGAAATACTGCTAGTAAGCAAGGCAGTCAGCCATTCTTTCTTTAGCAATCCACTTCCGGTATTATAGCCAATATCGCATTCAAAATAAAACTTCATGGATCGTACACAGCTACATAGACAGAAACGTGGCACGCTTGGAACTGGTTGGGTCTACTCAACACGTCAGTGGGTTCGCCATGTTGGAGGTGGAAGAACCGATGCGTGATTGTGACAAACGGAAAAGCGCTTAAAGCTTATGCCTCAAATTCACCCATTGACACGCTTAGATATTTTCGACGCGTTCATCAAAAATAAAACACGCATGCAATGTGCTGAGATGAAATAAAATGTATTAAATTCCGGCGACTCCTTGTGGTTCATTGGTTTCTGCGGGCACTCCAGCAGGTGGCGCTTTTGGACTACACTGACCCAGGACGCATTATTTAGTTAGCTAACAAGAATCTTGAGTTTTTTGTTTAAAAAAAAAAAAAAAAAAGGGTCTCCAAATAAATTATGTTTCCATAATCCAGATATCATCCCTGCAACACACCTCACAGACAGACATGACAGAAGTATAATTTAATTACAAATATTAGGAGATGTGGTATGCCTTTGGTCATCAAAAGTTCCTTGACTGTTCACATCAATATTTTAGCATGTGCTTTTCGATCATAAAATGCTGATGCTACATTTGGAATAACAGCATGATATAATCAAGTCAGAAAAATATTATTTCCATGTGGGAAAGTAATTTAATTTGGTAGTACTTGCCAATTTTTTATTTGGAACGAAAGCTTGTAATTGTTACTTAATATATAATCCAAATAAAAGTGATGTTTAACTTGTCTGATGAATACCCAATTTCAGTAATTTATTACACAATTCGGCGTTAAGGGCGCGATCAAAACCAGTGTACTTATTTCTGAAGATGGAAAAGCTTCTTCATTCTCCAATTAGAGGACTATAGCAAAGCTTGCTGATGTAATTTTAAAGTCATTGGCAGATAACTTGTAGAACCCCAAAGTGCATACAATAATTCCTGAGCAAATAAAGACAAAACATGAAACAGCTTAGGAAGATTTAATGTACATTTATTCTTACCACGTGGAACATATAGTATAAAGATTTCATACTGAATAAATGATATTCATTGAGCCAAAAAAGGGTAAAGGGGGAATTTACATGTCTTAGCTACATAGTCTGAAATACAAATATGAAGAATCCATGACTGAAGAAAAATTGTCAAATGTGTACTTCATCTAGTTTGTGTTGTACCAGGAAACAACAGGTCAGAGCAGTGTCTGTTGCACTAGAGCTGTGGGGAGACCAGAGGAGTGGGTCTAATCAGCAGGAAGTGGAGGTTGCAGTCAGCCTCCATCCCTCACCAATAATACATGTGAGAATAGTGACACAGACAGACAGACACAGAAAGAAGTGTAATGTACAACATTATATATATATACACCACAGCAAAGCTGTATTTGAAGTTGAAAACCAGTCCTAAGAGGTGATTTCTTTTCATAAGGGTATTCATACAATCAAGGGATAAGAGGAGGTAAGGGTGTTCTTGATACTTTGGGGAAGAAAGCCATTTTCTGTTTACCACCAAGTTATGATGACCTCCAAACTCTAGTTGCACTGCACCCACTGCTTCTGTGTGAAACACAACGCTGTCACTCAAGGAGCAGAACGGTACAGAAAATGTCCTACAATCTACTGCACACTGCACAGGCCTCCCCGGTAAAGTTGTCTATTGACAGCGTTTGGCTGCCTGGCGATAATCCATCTACAGCAACTAGAACCCGTAGGCCACTTTCGTCAGTCTGCTTCACCCCTGAACATCAACCAGTTACAGACTCATTGTGCCCTCTAGAGGAGAGCTTCAGGGCACACTGCGTCTCCCAAACTCACTGTAAACGAGACAGCAACTTTGGTTACAGTTTTTGTTTTTCAGCTTTTTATTTAATTATATTTGTTAAAAATTATCCCCACCCCCACCCCCGAGTGCAGAACAGTTCCCCAACTGTGGCGGCGTTCTGCTCTCCAGTTGGCATTTATTTCGCAAGCAGTGTCACTTGGTGCGGCTTCTGTTTGTGTAATCCAGCACAGCTCTGTGATGACAGTCTAGGAGCAAGGATGGAAATCTGGAATCTGAAGATTTTCATAAATAAGAGTCACTTTTAAACATTCCTTGCCCTGTTACACACAAGCCAGGATACCAAAGGAAGGGGTTGGGAAGAACTTCCCCATCCGCCTTCCAGACACGAGGAGCCACGGCTCCCTACAGCTGTCAGGACTGGCCAATCAAAAACAGTACATCACAGATAACATGAGAGACCAGCGGGTTCATGTGGGGAGACACCGAAAGGTCAAGGAGCCGGGACTCGTGTAGTGTGAACTCTGAGTGGTTCTCTTCCACCTTGGCTAACGCGTGCAGTGCCCGGGCTGCCCGCCTCATCATGTCTGGACTGGTGGGCTCAAAGTGCATCCCCTGTATGTGTGCAAAAGAACTCTGGCTCTGATGGAACTGGGTGGCTGCCAGACTATCTTCCAGGAAGCCCAACAAGTTGCCCACACTTCCTTTCTGAACAGCGATGGCCCGTGCTGCCATAGTGTCACCCTGGGCCAGGTTGGCCAGTAGAACCACAGCCATCTCCCTGCAAACCGCCACCTTCCTCTCTCCGACTAGTCGCACGAGATTCCCGTAGAGCTTCTCCAGTCGACCAAATGGCGGAGTGGCCAGGATGAGGTCCACGTTGTTGTCTTGGATACTTAGTTTGCTCAGGGTCTCCAGGACCAATCTCTGTGGGGACAAAGCACTGTGTGAGCCCAAGGTGGGGAAGGGGTCCTGGGCTTCTGCTGAAGGGCAAACTGCCCAGTGGAGAAGACCATCCAACAAAGGCAGGCAGATGCTTTCAGGGTAGATGGAAAGATCTAGTTGGCCTGAGATGTTTGCCAATGTGACCAGTGTGTTTTCCCTCAGGAGCTCCAAACAGTCCCACCACCATTCATCCCTCTGGCCGGCACCTTCTTCTGTATCCTCATCTTTCTCGTAGGTGAGAGGAGCCTGTTTGCGCTCTGGGTGCCGGTGGTGGAGGAGGATCAGGCGACCCAATAGTAGCAGCAAGCCTGGATGTTTAGACATTTCGTGGTCGTTGCCCGGGACGAAGGAGAGGCTCCGAATGATATTGGAAATGCAAACGCAGCGTCGGGCTAAAGAATCCTGCCAGTTCGCTAGTGAGACAAGCGGCCCCTCATCTTTACTGTGAGGCTCATCCTCCAGGATGGCGTTGACCTGACGCGTCAAAACACAAACAACAGAAGGAATGGGTCTGTTATTCTCCTGGTGACTTGGCTCAATTGTCTTTGCTTCAGATTTGTTCTCCTCATTCAAGAGGGCGGGCCTGTCTTCTGAAACGCTCTCTTTCCCTGAGGAGGATGCCTGCTTTGACCCGTCGTCATCCTCATTCTTTTTCTCTTCCGTTGGGAAATTAAAATCAATGAAATCCTCTCTAATTCGTCGTTTCAGCACACTTTGGGGCACAGGTATTCGTTGTCGGCGTTTTAAAAAGTCTTTACGGGGTTCAAAGTGTGTCTGAATGTGCTCTGTTGAGTCGCCTCCTCCAGCACTCCAGTGAAGTAACCCACTGTCAAACTCTTGGAGTTTGCCATGATTGTTGGCCTGTGCAGAAACAAATGGTTCTCTCTTTCGTACCACCTTTACAGGAAACCTGTCAAACTTGCTGCCCTGTTTGGGTCTGTCCTGGGTCACCGAAGACGGCAATGATTCTGCTTGGTCGGTGGAGGGTCCCTTGCATTGTCTGTCCTCGTCCCCGGATTTCTCATCTCCTTCCCGTGACTCAGAACAATCTTTATGCTCGTCCTCCTGTTTTATATGAAGTGACCTTTCTGTGTCGTGTTCCTCCTCGTCCAGGTCATCTTCATCCTCCAGATCGACATCTTCTGGATGTGGTTCCTCATCTTCTATGTCATCCACGAGTTCTTTCAACGCATCAGGATCAAGTAGCGTCCTCTGACCAGGGTCCCCCACCTCATATTCTCGCAGAATGCCAAAGATCTCAATGAGGCAACGTCTGAAATACTCAACCACCAACTCGAGTAGGCCAGGCAACTAATGGAGAAAAAAATTGCAAAATCAGACTCAATTACCATTGTCAAAAGTATTGGAACTGCAAGTTCACTTACTTAGTCATTGTTGCATAATGAAGACATTTTGGGTTTCAGATATAAAGATGAATATGACACAAAAGTTCAATAGTCCAGCTTTTTTTGTGGTTTTGACATCAAGACGTATGAAACAACCCAGGAAAGATACCTTTTCTTTGAAACCGCTCACCTTTCAAGTGAACATGACTGATGAGTGTTTCTAGTTGGCACTGTGTTGTCTTTTAGATTGAGGGGCATAGGGAACGCTGCACATACTAGTCCTTCTCAAAAAATTAGCATATTGTGATAAAGTTCATTATTTTCTGTAATGTACTAATAAACATTAGACTTTCATACTGTATATTTTAGATTCATTGCACACAACTGAAGTAGTTCAAGCCTTTTATTGCTTTAATATTGATGATTTTGGCAAAAAGTCAAGAAAAAGCAAAAATCCCTATCTGACTGCTTCAATGCGGCATGGCATGGAGGCAATCAGCCTGTGGCACTGCTGGTCTGGTGTCTCAACTTCCTCTTCAGCATATCCCACAGATTCTCTATGGGGTTCAGGTCAGGAGAGTTGGCAGGCCAATTGAGCACAGTAATGCCATGGTCAGTAAACCATTTACCAGTGGTTTTGGCACTGTGGCAGGTGCCAGGTCGTGCTGAAAAATGAAATCTTCATCCCCACAAAGCTTTTCAGCAGATGGAAGCATAAAGTGTTCCAAAATCTCCTGATAGCTAGCTGCAGTGACCCTGCCCTTCATAAAACACAGTAGACCAACACCAGCAGCTGACTGTGGATACTTGACACTGGACTTGAGGCATTTTGGTATTTCTTTCTCCCCAGTCTTCCTCCAAACTCTGGCACCTTGATTTCCGAATGACATGCAAAATTTGCTTTCATCTGAAAAAAGTACTTTGGACCACTGAGCAACAGTCCAGTGCTGCTTCTCTGTAGCCCAGGTCAGGCGCTTCTGCCGCTGTTTCGGGTTCAAAAGTGGCTCCAGCACACGCCTGTGTCCGGTGGCTCTGGATGTTTCTACTCCAGACGTCGTCCACTGTTTCTGCAGGTCCCCCAAGGTCTACAATTGGGCCTTCTCCACAATCTTTCTCAGGGTGCGGTCACCTCTTCTTGTTGTGCAGAGTTTCCTGTCACTTTTTCCTTCCCACAGAGGTGCCTTGATACAGCACTTTGGGAACAGCCTATTCGCTCAGAAATTTCTTTCCGTGTCTTAGCCTCTTGCTTGAGTGTGTCAATGATGGCCTTCTGGACAGCAGTCAGGTCGGCAGTCTTGCCAGTGATTGCGGTTTTAAGTAATGAACCAGGCTGGAAGTTTTTAAAAGCTTCAGGAATCTTTCGCAGGGGTTTTGAGTTAATTCGTTGATTAAGATGTTAGGTTAGTAGCTTCTTTAGAGTATCTTTTCATGATATGCTATTTTTTTGAGATAGGGATTTTTGGTTTTTCTTGACTTTTTTGCCAAAATCATCAATATTAAAACAATAAAAGGCTTGAACTACTTCAGTTGTGTGTAATGAATCCAAAATACATGAAAGTAATGTTTATCAGTACATTACAGAAAATAATGAACTTTATCACAATATGCTAATTTTTTGAGAAGGAATAGTAGAACAGACAACCACCCACGCACACACTCACACCTATGGACAAGTTGGGAGTGTTCAATCAGCCTGCCATGCATGTTTTTTGGGGATGTGGGAGGAAGCTGGAGTACCCAGAGAGAACCCATGCAGGCACGGGGAGATAATAAACTCTACACAAGGTGGCCGGAGCCGGGATTTAACCAACAATCTCAGAATTCTGAGGTGGACGTGCTAACCACGCTGCCACCATGCCAATATTTGATCAGTTGTCGAGACATTAAATAGGTCCCGTTTTTGGCTCTGTGACAACTGCATTTTCTGCTAAAAGCAAACATGAATACTTCAAGAGAAGGAATAAAGAGGCCATACCATAAAATAAACCACTCATCAGAACAAAGAATCCAAAGAGCAGATTGGATTTTGCAAAGAAGCAGAGAGATCAGCGACAAAGGTTTTGGAATAAAATGTTAAGGACTGATGAACTAGATGTAACCTCTGCCAAAGTGATGAAAAGACCAAAGTATGGAGAGAGAAAAGATCTGGTTATGATCCAAAACATACAAGCTCATCTATGAAATAGGGATGTCCCGATCACATATTTTTGAACCCGAGTCACCTGGTTGAGAATTTGCCGCTAAAGAGTCACGATCAAATACCGTAGTCTTTTTTTATTTATATATTACCTATATATCTATTTGGGCTGTTAAACGATTAAAATTTTTAATTGAGTTAATCACAGCTTAAAAATTAATCGCAATTCAAACCAGCTTTAAAATATGCCTTATTTTTCTGTAAATTATTGTTGGAATGGAGAGAGAAGACAGATATATACATTCAACATACTGTACATAAGTACTGTATTTGTTTATTATAACAATAAATCCACAAGATGGCATTAACATTATTAACATTCTTTCTGTTAAAGGGATCCACTGATAGAAAGACTTGCAGCTCTTAAAAGTTAAAATAAATGTGAGTACAAGTTATAATTTTATATTAAAATCCCTCTTAATGTTTTCGTTTTAATAAAATTTGCAAAATTTTCAATCAAAAAAATAAAAACTAAGAGCTCGCCATTTTTGACGTCGCCGAGCAGGACGTCACATGGGCTCCCTGCCCTTCTTCCACAGTGTCTAACTACGTAAGGTAGTGATTGAAATACACCACAAGGTGTCAATGGCAAGTTTTAAATTAGAGATCTAGCCAAGGCAAAGTCTGATTAAGTTTTATGTGTATTTTGCATAGCTATTTTGATTGGGAATGCCACTTCTCTTTGCATTGAGCGCTTTTCTTTTTGTGAATATAATTTTTTTGAGAGATAGGAATATTATTTTTGTTGTATTTCACTAAATGATAATGTAGCGACTTAACTGTTCCACCTAAATGCATGATGGGAAGTTGGGCAGCCATGACTGTCAGTGGAGGCTGCAAATGGTATATGTTCTGCGTTGTGTGAATTAAAGCGTGTTAAGAAAAAGATCATCTCCTGTCATTCTTCTCCACGTCGCTCGCCACAATAGTTATGTTTGTTGTGAAAGAGTTGCCAAAGCTTATGCCAATAAAGGGCGTGGTCCAATGAACGCCTGTGTTCACTCGCATTTCTCCGTCTCTCAATGAGCAAAAAATGGTGTTGTGGGTCATTCCGCGCATGCGTTAAATGCATGAAAATTTTAACATGATTAATTAAAAAAAATTATTACCTCCCGTTAACGCGATACATTTGACAGCACTTATACATATACATACATACATACATACATACATACATACATACATATATACACATGTACAAATATATATATATATATATTTCTTTTTTTTTTTTTTCTCTCCATAATTATTGGCACCCCTGGTTAAGATGTGTTTTTAGCTTCTAATATTTTTTTTAATCCAAATAATATGGGACCTTAATGGAAAAAAGAGAAAAATCCAACCTTCAATTGGAAGGTTGGAAGAATTCGATTGAGCTTTTTGAAACCTAACACTCTAAGTGGATCTGGCGTGCCACGAAAATGCGCATGCTGAAAAGCACCTCATACCCACTGTGAAGTATGGGGGTGGGTCAGTGATGCTGGGGGCTGTTTCGCTTCCAAAGGCCCTGGGAACCTTGTTAGGATGCATGGCATCATGAATGCTTTGAAACACCAGGACATTTTAAATCAAAATCTGTAGCCCTCTGCCCGAAAGCTGAAGATGGGTCGTCACTGGGTCTTTCAGCAAGACCCAGACCAAGACCCTAAACATATGGCCAAATCTACACAGAAATGGTTCACCAGACACAAAATCAAGCTCCTACCATGGCCATCTCAGTCCCCAGACCTTGTTTTGTTGGCAAAAGGGGGTTATACAAAGTATTAACACTAGGGGTGCTAATAATTGTGACACACATTATTTGATGTCAAATAATTTTTTCTTTATGTGGGATTTTTTTCCCCACAGAATAAATGCACCTGTATTGAAGGTTGGATATTTCTCTTTTTTTCCATTAAGGTCCCATATCATTTGAATTAAAAAAATATATATTAGAAGCTAAAAAACACATCTTAACACCAGGGGTGCCAATAATCATGGAGGGCACTGTATATATATATAATTTTTACTAATAATTTTTCCCGATTAGTCAGGCGACTATCTTTACGATTAGTCGACTAATCTAATAATTAAAAAAAAATAAATAAATAAAATTTATTCCCCCCCTAATTTAGCAATTAAATTTTTGTTGATATTTTTTTTACTAATTTAACAATTAAATTTTTGTTGATGCTTATCAATTAACAAAAACATTTTGGAACACTATTTATTAAAGTACAAATAAACACGTAAATAAAATAATCCCAAATAATGAGTTCAAATGCTGATAGAATTAACTAGTGCAAAAGAATGGAATGTAAACAGATTCAGAACACTCACTTCACCTTTCCAACATGATTCAAAACAATTTGTAAAAAAAATACCTAGCTTCAATATTATAGTACTATACTGTATATAATAGTATTATAATAATTATTCATTGTCAATCAGATTTTTCATAAAGGATGTCATTTTAAAGGTATTCTTAGTTTAGAATCTGAATTCTGAAGTATGTGGTCGACAGATTTAGGTCATCGATGACGTCGACTATGTTGATTAGTCCGGACAACTCTAATATATATATACATATACAGTGGTACCTCGACATATGATCGCTTCGACACACGATCTTTTTGACATTCGACGTAAAATTTGACTCGCAATTTGTTTCTACATCCAACGACATGCTCGAAATACGACGACATGACAGCATCGCAGACTGACGCACGGCGATTTTCTGTTACAGAAATCAACACAGGTTTCAAAAAGGTTGGTACAGGTGGTGGAACAACCATTGAAATAAAGATGCAAAAGATAGTAAAATATGAACATGGTGTGCGCATCCGTGAAATGGCTCAACAATACAGCCGTAAAATGTGTACGATCTCAAGGTCTTCCTCTAACCACCGTTGCCATGTCAGCCACGCGGTACGTTCAGGTACAGCAAAAACGTCTACCACATTAGAACCAGATTCGTTACATTATTACAGAAATTATTTGTATTATTATTATTCCAAGCTGTATTTTTTTGTTAGTTAGTTTGTTTGCTATGAGTAACTGCCATTTGTAATAGTACCGGCAATATTTATTAAGGATTTAGTGTAGGTTTTTGGGCTGTGGAACGAATTAATGGAATTATAATGTATTCTTATGGGAAAATCCTGCTCGACATACGACCATTTTGACTTACAAACAAGGTCCTGGAAGAAAACAACTTCGTATGTAGAGGTACCACTGCATATATTGTATTGCCCTAAATGAATTTCTGTTCCTTCCACCACGCGAAAAGCCCACTTTGCATACATAACAAGTCACTGTCTCCCCGTTCAATTGTAAAATATTTCCACACAACAGACATGACAACTATAGCAGCTACCCATTAAGTTCCCGCGTTAGCTTCCAGAATGTTCTCCTATTGGGGATGTTACATTACTTTCGATTTTCTGTGACTGTTGCGAAGTATAAAACGTATATATATTTGTGTTTCTTTTAGCAATGCCATTGTATTTCTGGTTTATTTTGTTACTTTCTACCCTAAAATTAAAAACTCGATCCATTTCACCTGAGTCGGATCCTCCGAAAATGGCCCGATCAGCCAGATTTATCACGTGATCAGATCAGGGATATCCTAACTATGATACATGATGTGTCCTGGCTTGGGCTTGCATGTCTGCTTCTGGAATGGGCTCACTAGTCCTTATTGTTGATGCAACTCATAATGGTAGTGACAGATTCAATTTTGGTGTTTACAAAGCTATTTTGTTTGGCAATTTACAGAAAAATGCATCCAAACTAATCAAAAGCTTCATCATGCAACAAGGCAATGACCCAAAGCACACAGCCAACACACAGGCATGAAAATGGGTCAGGGGTTAAAAAGGTGAGAAGGGTGTGGAGGAAATATGTTCCAGTACACTGTATTGTACACCCCAACAAAATATTGAGCTCTGTCGACCCACACTGTGTTTCAGCAGGGCCATGCAGAAACCGGTGGAGGGGCGGGTGCTCGTAGATCAAAAGGGGCACATGAACAAGTATTTAATACACCTTAAAACAACATAACTTCAATTTTAACCAGCTTTAGATAATAATTGGCTGCGACTGTGACATACTTTAATTGGGAGGGGGCAACAGTGAATAGAAATCAAAACTGTCATCAACACTTTCTGGCTGTGACTCAGTCAGTCTGCCTCTTTTCTTCCTTCAACCTCTGCATCAAAACTTCCTTCCTCAACTTGTTCATCTGAGAACAAACCACATCAGATGGTCACTGAGCCACCAACAGCACAGTTTTCTTAAAACTATTATTTCATTATTATCCATACTTAACAACTCTAGCACCTAATGATTAATAAAGCAATGACATAAAAATCTTATAGAAAAATAACATTGTAATTGTGTTTATAATTGGATTTAATACCCGACTATCCTTGCAAACTTGTTCTTACCAGGTCTGCTATTCACCCAGCTGATGAGGTATCCACTGCCTTTAGCAGCCTCATCTAACTCCTTTTTTTATCCCTCAATCTCCCTTCCCTACGACGCATGTCTATGTAATGAAATATAAATATATAAAAAAAGACTCCCCGGTGGCTTTTAGTTTTAAAGCTTTCTTAATTTCTTTCTCACTCAATAACGATGGAGTTAGATTTGTGTTTTTATTATTCAATCAAAAAACAAAGTTACTTCTATCAAAAACAAAGTTGCTTCAATCAAAATACAGTTTATACTTTTAATCCCAAAAAGTAGCTTCAATAAAAAATAAAAAAAATGTTTTTGATTGCAATAATAAATTTGAGACAAAAAAAGCATTTGAAAACTATTTTTCATGATTGAAACAAATTTTTCCATTTAAGTAATGTTTTGCGTTTGGGCCACATTTTGGCTAGGACATTTGTGTCTTTATTATTCAATCAAATAAGTTGCTTCAAACAAAAATATATATATAAAAAGAAAAACTTTGCACATGTGCCAATCACCGTTTACCAAAGCCTGAGAGGGTTTGAGTAGACTCACTATGAAGCTTTTAATAAAGCCAAGCATTTTCTAACTACTTTATTCTTGTTTTAAAATAATTCGGTGGGGCAGTAACATGTTTAAAACTTATCATAATTCTTACATTTTGAAGTGCTTGAAAACCATTTATAAATGATACTTTGGTGAAAAAAGTGAAAAAACATGTCTTATATATATGTATCTTTTTTCCAATGTAAAATCTGAATACATGCATTGAACACGCACAAAAAAATGTGGGGGGTTGGGGCGCTACTTCGCGGTTTTCACTTATTGCGGCGGGTTCTGGTCCCCATTAACCGCAAAAAACGAGGGATCCCTGTATTTCTGAAAAGCTTTAAGAAGCAGGACTCATTCCCACCACTCGTCGGGCCGCTGTTGTGCCGACACCGGCCGTCAGCTCAAATCCAAGCCGAAAATAACGCGTCTCCGGCGGACGACGGGAGCGATGTGAGGCGCCCCCTCCATCCGAGAGAATGCCGCTTAATTTGACTCAACAGTGTGTTTCTTCGTTTATATTACCGCTAAATACACAAGCTTGACGCCAATTTAACGGGAGCTATTTTTTTCATGGGAGATTTGGCTAGCTCTGGCAGTGTTCAACGCAAGCTGCAACGAATGGCAGTAACTTTTTTGTATCGCAAAACGTGAAAACGATTGAAACCATTACTCACCAAATTCAATCTGCTGGCAAATACAGGCAAGTGTGTATGCTGCGCTCTGGTCTGCCCCGATGTGGATAAGGCCTGCTTTTTGTTTTCGCTGCTTTGCAAAGCAAACGAAGGCTCTCCGAACACTCCATGTACACGAGTAAGGAGTGCGCGCGTTTGGAATAATGGAACGCAACTTGGGCCGATGATTGGTTCTCGTCAGCGAAGCATCTAGAAGGATTTGCTGACTGTGTTCTTAAGTGCTCAGTTTAATCACATGATGATAATAATAATAATTAAATAAAATACTTTTGCTCACTTGAAAAGAGGGTATGTTCAAAGAAAAGGTCATATGTCCTGGGTTATTTAAGATACAGTGCCTTGCAAAAGTATTCGGCCCCCTTGAACCTTGCAACCTTTCGCCACATTTCAGGCTTCAAACATAAAGATATAAAATTTTAATTTTTTGTCAAGAATCAACAACAAGTGGGACACAATCGTGAAGTGGAACAAAATTTATTGGATAATTTAAACTTTTTTAACAAATAAAAAACTGAAAAGTGGGGCGTGCAATATTATTCGGCCCCCTTGCGTTAATACTTTGTAGCGCCACCTTTTGCTCCAGTTACAGCTGCAAGTCGCTTGGGGTATGTTTCTATCAGTTTTGCACATCGAGAGACTGACATTCTTGCCCAGTCTTCCTTGCAAAACAGCTCGAGCTCAGTGAGGTTGGATGGAGAGTGTTTGTGAACAGCAGTCTTCAGCTCTTTCCACAGATTCTCGATTGGATTCAGGTCTGGACTTTGACTTGGCCATTCTAACACTTGGATACGTTTATTTTTGAACCATTCCATTGTAGATTTGGCATTATGTTTTGGATCATTGTCCTGTTGGAAGATAAATCTCCGTCCCAGTCTCAGGTCTTGTGCAGATACCAACAGGTTTTCTTCCAGAATGTTCCTGTATTTGGCTGCATCCATCTTCCCGTCAATTGTAACCATCTTCCCTGTCCCTGCTATAGAGAAAGCAGGCCCAAACCATGATGCTGCCACCACCATGTTTGACAGTGGGGATGGTGTGTTCAGGTTGATGAGCTGTGTTGCTTTTACGCCAAACATATCGTTTTGCATTGTGGCCAAAAAGTTCAATTTTGGTTTCATCTGACCAGAGATCCACATGTTTGGTGTGTCTCCCAGGTGGCTTGTGGCAAACTTTAAACGAGACTTTTTATGGATATCTTTGAGAAATGGCTTTCTTCTTGCCACTCTTCCATAAAGGCCAGATTTGTGCAGTGTACGACTGATTGTTGTCCTATGGACAGACTCTCCCACCTCAGCTGTAGATCTCTGCAATTCATCCAGAGTGATCATGGGCCTCTTGGCTGCATCTCTGATCAGTGTTCTCCTTGTTTGAGAAGAAAGTTTGGAAGGACGGCCGGGTCTTGGTAGATTTGCAGTGGTCTGATGCTCCTTCCATTTCAATATGATGGCTTGCACAGTGCTCCTTGAGATGTTTAAGCTTGGGAAATCTTTTTGCATCCAAATCCGGCTTTAAACTTCTCCACAACAGTATCTCGGACCTGCCTGGTGTGTTCCTTGGTTTTCATAATGCTCTCTGCACTTTTAAACAGAACCCTGAGACTATCACAGAGCAGGTGCATTTATACGGAGACTTGATTACACACAGGTGGATTCTATTTATCATCATCGGTCATTTAGGACAACATTGGATCATTCAGAGATCCTCACTGAACTTCTGGAGTGAGTTTGCTGCACTGAAAGTAAAGGGGCCAAATAATATTGCACGCTCCACTTTTCAGTTTTTTATTTGTTAAAAAAGTTTAAATTATCCAATAAATGTTGTTCCACTTCACGATTGTGCCCCACTTGTTGTTGATTCTTGACAAAAAAATTAAATTTCATATCTTTATGTTTGAAGCCTGAAATGTGGCGAAAGGTTGAAAGATTCAAGGGGGCCGAATACTTTTGCAAGGCACTGTATCCTGATGTAAAAACCACAAAATAAAAGCTAATACTCCGGAACCTTTGTGTCATATTCATCTTTTTATCGGAAACCAAAATGTCTTGAGTATTCAACAAAAATAAAGGAATTGAACTTGCTGTTCCAATACTTTTAGAGGTGACTGTATATGACATAAGAATGACAAAGCACACAAAGCCTCACCGTATTGAGATCAAAGGTAGAAACACTGCCATCATCATAAAGGAGAATGTTGATTGTATCCAAAGCCCAGGTACTTTCAGCCAAAAGACCGGATTTTAAAGACATCATGACTCTCCAGGCTTCTGGGGTTCCTATGTTTGAAAATAAACAAAATAGAACAATTTTAGCATAAAATACTTTGAGATTCACTCACCTACACTCTGAGACTGAATCAAAGATGGCTGTTAGTACAGTATTGGGTCGAATATAAGACGGCCGTGATTATACGACAACCCCCTCTTTTTCAAGACTCAAGTTTGAAATGGTAAATGGTGTTATACTTATATAGCGCTTTTCCACCTTTCAAGGCAAAGACTTTTTGAACACCAAATTAATTTTCATACAGAAAATAATTACAGTCCATCCGAAACAAATGATTACAACAATTTATTTGAGAGAAAAAGCATGTTATTTTGCCTCATTCAAATCTTAATATCTGAACATTTAAATATGTAAACTAAAGTGCAATCACATTCGTGACTTAATGGCTTCTGTTTTTTTAAATGTAAATAAACCAATCTTTTGTGATAAAACAACAAAATTGCAACAACTGCATTAACCATCAAAGTGAAGTCTAACTAACTGTAGTCTTGAAACAAATCTGAATAAGGAAAAACATTGCAATAAAATAATGCAAACTGGTCAAACTTGAGAGTAGCTGAGATCTGTCATGACAGAACATCGATTCAATATCTGGCGCCATCTAGAGTCGTGAATGGGTATAACGTCTAGACCACGAATATAAGACGACCCCCACTTTTTCAGTCTTATTTCAATGCAAAAAACACCGTCATATATTCGAGCCAATAGTTTTTTGTTTTTTTTTTGCCAGGAAGACTTACCGATATCTTTCATGGTGAGTCTGCGACGTGGTTTGAGGACAGGATGGGATGCTTCGACAGAGCCCATGGGAAAAGGCATGTCTCGTCTTATTAAAGGTGACTGCGCTGCAGAGGGCACTATGTGTGACGCAGGCACGGGAGGGCCGGCCTTTTGCATTTTCATCACTCCGTGCATGTATGGGGATTTACTTGGCGAAGTCCTACTCTCCATCGGGCGGGACATGGAGGCTGGGCTACTAACTTGTGGAATGTGGTTCTGCACGCCCTGAGAAGACTGGTAGTTGGACTGCACAGAACGAGGCATGGGCTGACCTGGCCCTGCAGGACCGTAGGGAGGCTGCCGCGGGCCCATCTGGCTGCCCCACTGGCCATCGTGATTCATGCGCTGTTCTGATGACATCATCTCTTCAGAGCGGTTCAAGCCAGGGTAACCCGGCCCCTGTGGTGGGCCTCCAGGGCCACCCTGCCTGCCGTGGTAGTTCTGATAGTTAATGTCTCGTGGTCCCTGCCACATGCCTCCTTGAGGACCTTCTGGGCCCGACGGCATCATCTGTTGGGGCATGGAAGCTTGAGCGTTGGGACCACTAGCTCCCTGCATCCGTTCTCGGCCAAAGGAAAATGGAAACTGATTGCCTGGACCAGGGGGGCGGCGGTCAGAACCCGGGTAGGGGCCACTGCCGCTGTATTGATTGTACGGCTCTTGTTGTCCCGAAGAGGCTGCAGGGACACCGCCTTGCTGTTGTTGCTGTGGTGGTTGTCCACCAGGGAAAGCCCCACTGTATTCGACCTCATGACGTTTTGACGGAGGGTAGCCACCTTCCACAGGCCTCTTGTAGCCCTTAACATGGTAAACATGATTGTGTGAGACAAAATTATTGCAACAAACAAATAAGATTTGATATAAAGCAATGGCAAGCCTTTTTGTTATCATGGGGCAGTTACACAGATACCTGCGATTGATGGGGGTACATTCCAGGCTGCTGATTAGGGTAGGAGCCAGTAGAGGGCGTTCCCTGTCCAGGATACTGATTACCATAGGAATCATGTCTGCAATGTGACATTTTTTAAATCAGCTTGGCCATGAAAATATTAAGTCCAAAAGCATACATGAAAAATTTCAAACCTGACAGTCAGGAGTGCATGATTATTTTTCATGGTTGAATCCAAACATTTCAAATCATGCCCCAAAATGTACAGCTTTTGTCCAGATTAGACTTAATCGTTTCTATCCTTGTTGGTTTAAAACAAAAAAAAAAGTGTAGGATTCAACTAACAAGCACGTTATCATCAACTCAAATTCTCCTTTGAGTTGAGCCTGGTGAGTAGTTTGTAGGCCATGCTTCTTAACGTCCCCCCTCAAGAGACAGTTGTAACTAAGTTATAAAGGTCTTTATGTCGTATTTTACAATTAAAAACTATAAAATGTTTATTTCCTTTCTCAAAGGGATCCACAGATAGAAAGACTTGTAGTTCTTAAACGATAACAATATTATAAGTTAAAATAATTTGATATTGAAACCCCTCTTGATGTTTTCGTTTTTATACAATTTGTAAAATCAGTTTAACTAGTAGGTCGCCATTATTGTTGACGTCGCAGGGTCACATGGTTATGCGGCCGGGCTTCCAGACTATGACTCTGGCGACTTAAACATGTCATCTGTTCAACCTTTTCAATTTGAACCCGAGAGGAACATTAATGAGCATGACAGCACTGTCGATATTTCACAAAACGAGCAGCAAAAGCAAAATGAACAGGAAAGACGGGATGAGACAAGACGAGAGAAGCTGTTTTGCCAAAATATGCTACACAGGCGAAACGTCCTACAACAGGCGAATTTGACACCCATAGTACTATCGTGCGCTTTCAGCTTGTTTTGTTTAGATGCATACAGACAACATACTAAAGATGCCTTAAGAAAATATTGAAACGTAATAATATTAAATAAGGGTGGTTTAAATATGCTACATGACTAATGTGGTCAACAGATCAACAATCTGCTTTAAAGTTAAGTATGAGAGGGAAACACATGCTGAAAGTATTTTAAGGCAATGAAAAGGTAATAAAAGACTCAATAAAAACACAAATAGTAACTACTCGCCGCTTTTAACCGATGTGCGCATGTGTTAGACGTTTCGCCGCGTCGAAGGAATTGCAGTAACCCGGTAGTGTTCGCCTAGTGAGAGTGACAAACTACGTCATCACCCCGAGCTTCCATTGCGCACATAAAACATGGCGACTCCGTAGGTCGAAACATGTACTAAATATTATAGATTTTTAAATCAATGGCAATATTTTATGTGTTTCTAATAACATATTAGAACTCAGCAGCACGCCTCATCACACGAACCCCCGCAACACACCACATTACCCCCATCCTCCGTCAACTTCACTGGCTTCCCGTCAAACAAAGAATCAATTACAAAATCCTCATCATCACCTTCAAAATACTCCATGCCTTGGCCCCTCCCTACCTTTCCGAACTTCTCAATCCAAACAATCCAACCCGTTCACTTCGCCCTACCATTTCCCCCCCCCTCTCCGTCCCCCGTGTCCGCCTCTCCACCTTTGGTTCCAGAGCTTTTAGTCATTGCGCCCCCCAGCTCTGGAACTCCCTACCCCCTGATCTCCGCAACATATCTACTCTATCACTTTTCAAACCTCGACTGAAAACACACCTGTTCACTCTATCTTACCCACCATAACCCCTAGCTGTCATATTTTTTACCTCTTTTTATTGTGCTTTTAAGTTTTTAATCCTTTTAATACCTTTTTATCGTACTGTAATTCCATGCCTCTTGTGAAGCGTCTTTGTGTATCTGAAAAGCGCTCTAGAAATAAAATGTATTATTATTATTATTATTATATTCTAGTAAAAAAGAACAATTGTGGCCTATTAGAGCATACAAGTCTTTTAAGTCCGAGGTTCCCTTTAATGTATCAGTGATCATTCAATAGAAAAACTGCATAGGGTTTTATTTCCCAACTAGTTCTTTTCGGCTGACTTTCACTTGAAGTGACTTGTTGAGTTTTAATTATTCCCGTTTTACAGTTCGTATAAAGAGAAAGAAAAATCCTAGTACTTTCTAAAGGTAACATTATTTAGGTTTTGCCCGTATTGACACAGTAAAATACGGCTCAACCGGACAAGCACAATAAACTGAAATTCTCCACATTTCACGTTTTTCATTCCAAGTCCATAACCAATATGAAACGTAGTTATTAATTTAAAAACGGTATACATTTTTAACTTAAGTATTGGTGCGATTCATTAGGGAATACAATTTTTGAATTGCAGCAAAACTAGTAGCAGACTGCCTGCACATATGGAAAGTAATTGCAGAATCCCTCAGTCCTGTTTGACTGCGTCACCGTTTGTGGCAGGCGCCATATGCATTTCCCCATATCATGGACAGCCATTATCATGTCACACGCTTAGTGACTCTGGCATGCAACTTAGTAAAAGCATTGCCATGGGCCGTTACACTCTTCAAGCAGTGTGTACAACATGCTCTAGGTGAGGTTTGTTCACACTGAAAATTGTTAGGTATGCAGATATTCTTTGATATCAGAGATATCTAGTGGTTCATTTTTAAGGTAATTATTGTGAATAAATTGCCGGGGTTTTTTCTTAAAGCCATCACTATGAAAGTTGTCAAAGAGACAGTGTGTCTTTAGTGGACAAGGCTCACACATCTTAGGAGGGGATTGTTCAAAGAACGAGTTTCCTCAGACCTCACTTTGTTTTTTTTTTTCTTTCTCATTTATTTCCCAAGGGATTTCCCATATATTTTCAGTATTTTCTATCAGCCCTCTTGATTCCTAGTTTTGAGATACTGTATCGTGGGAAATCGTACGTTACTTCAATTTTCACTTATTCTTTAATCTCGATATATTAGGAAGAAAATAACGTATCATGTTCTGATGATCTGTTGGCTTGTCCAAAGGCATATAGCTGGAAAAGCACATCCTAAGTTATTGATTGGTAGAGTCCTGGGGTTAAAGCCACATTCTTACGACAAAAGTTCTCTAAAATAAAAACACAAACAATATAGAGTGAGGAAAATAAGTATTTGAACACCCTGCTATTCTCATACTTAGAAATGATGGGTGGATTTGAAATTGTCATGGTAGGTGCTTGTCCACTGTGAGAGACAATCTATAGAAAAAAAAATCCAGAAATCACAGTGTATGACTTTTAACAATTTATTTGTATTCTACTGCTGCAAATAAGTATTTGAACACCTGTCTTTTAGCTAGAATTGTGAACCTCAAAGACCTGTTAATCGCCTTTAAAAAGTCCAACGAAAGTGGAGAGGAGGTGGACTTTTTGAGAGTCTTTTGGACCTATTTGAGGCGGCTAGCACCTGTCCACACCATACACCCCAAACAGCTGTCCAAAAACACCAGAGACAAAATTGTCTACAAGGCTGGAAAGAGTTAAGGGGCAATTTCCAGCGGCTTGGCGATATAAGATCCACCGTTGGAGCAAATGTTAGAAAATGGAAGAAGCTAAACATGACTGTCAATCTCCCTCGGTCTGCGGCTCCATGCAAGATATACCTCGTAGGGTCTCAATTGTCCAAAGAATTCTGAGAAATCAGCCAAGAACTACAAAGGATGAGCTGGTCAATGACTTGAAAGGAGCTGGGACCACGTTTCAAAGGTTACTGTCATGTTATACAAAATCATGCATGGCATTGAATGTTCCCCTGCTAAAACCAACATGTCGAGGCCTGTTTTAAATTTGCCAATGACCACTTGGATGATCCAAAGGAGTCATGGGAGAAAGTTATGTGGTCATACTATGAGATCAGAATGGATTTTTTGGTCTTAATTACACTCAGTGTTTGAAGAAAGAAGAATGATGAATACCATCCCAAGAACACCATCCCTACTGTAAAGCATGGGGATGGTAGCATCATGTTTTGGAGGTGTTTTTCCACATATGGGACTAGACGACTGCACTGTATCATGCAGAGGATGACCAGGGCTATGTGCTGTGAGATTTGGGGGAATAACCTCCTTCCCTCAGCTAGAGCATTGAAAATGGGTCGCGACTGGGTCTTCCGACATGACAGTGGCCCGAAGCAGACAGCCAGAATAACCAAGGAGTGGCTTCGTAAAAACCATATCAAGGTTCTGGAGGGGCTTAGCCAGTCTCCAGACCTAAACCCAATAGAAAATCTTTGGCGGAAGCTTCTCTGTGACAGCCCAGAAACCAAATTGATCTGAAAAGATCAGGGGAGCAGTTGGGCAAAATCACTGCTGCTCTGTAATTGTAATCAAAGGCTACTGTATCAAATATTGACATTGATTTTCTCAGGAGTTCAAAAACTTATTTGCAGAATTACAATACCAATAAACTGTTAAAAAAAACCATACATTGTGATTTCTGGATTTTTTTTTTTGTTTGTCACAATGGACAAGCACCCACCTTGAAAATTTCAAACCCGCCCATCATTTTTAAGTGGGAGAATTTGCAAAACTGTAGGGTGTTCAAATACCTGTTTTCCTCACTGAATACGTATATACTGTATAAATTAGAAGATTGCAATATCATATGATTAGAGTATAAATTAAATGGGGCAAAAGCCATGCAGTAGTCACACAATCACATCAAAGTTCCCATCTTAAAAATTACCTCATGCAGATGCGAGTATTTCATTATTTTTTAAACATACTAAGAAATCGTTTGACATGATCATCTACATTATTTAACTGTATGCAGCAACCAAACAGCACCACTTACACTTTCCTTTTAGTTCCACTCATAAAAATACCACTTTCTTCTGATTTAAGAATATTGATCTAAACCCACCAATACTTTTATCTTTTTGTGAGAGGCTGCACAGGATAATTCATATTTACTGTTTGTTAATTTTGTATTTAGTTATTCTTTTGTTATTTCACTGTGTAACTATACAAGCAGTTGCTCTTTCTTTGCATAATTTATTACATATGACAGTATGCTAGCAGTCAACAGTAGTCAGTTCAAGTCTAAAGAGATTTACAAAAAGCAATGTCAGAAGAGTGTTAATTATGAAGTTAATAAATGTGTGCTACACAAAGAAAAAATAATGCTTCCACCCATTCAACACTCATATGCATCTGTCCTTGAAAAATATGACTTTTAAATACACAACTTCACTCCCTAATAATATCACCATTTAAATCTAGTTGTATATTTTTTTCTAATGTGACCCTAATAACTGGGACATTTTTTGTAAAATAAAGAATTCAACAATATGAGTTTAGAAATAAAGAGATTCAGTTAACCAACCGTGGCTGCTGTGGTGGGAAGCGGTTTGGCGAATACATCCCAGTGTCGGCATTGGCAGGCATCATAGAATTCGGCTGAGGAGCACCAGATCCCATGTTGCCTTCTGGACCCATTCCTGACTCAGACCTGGGCAACAACATATTCGACATTTAACACCGATATTTCGTGAACAAAGTTATGCCTATAAAAATACAATAGAGTCCTTTTTTTCCCCCCTCAATCGCAGAATAGTCAAGTGTGGACATAAACAATAAAAAATATCCACAAACAGGGGAAGCAGTTTGGCTTTAAAGTTCAAATGAAACTATTATTTTGGCGCTTTATCTTATTCATTCAAACTTGATAATAAAAACAAAATGAGATGCACATTTTTATCTGTGGGACTTTTTCAAAGCAGTATAACAAATCAATGACTAATTAAGATTAGTGTGTGAGAAGAAAGCAGATCCCTTTGTCAACTTAAGACAGTATTAATTACATATCTTTCCCTGACCCACAAAGGAAATTAGCCTCTAGTTATTATTAACTGGATTTAATGACCTTTGAAATTCTAAATACCACTCAGAGAATTTCTTACCTCCTGTCATACCCTGGCCCATAAGGATATGGTTGTCTGGGCCCCATTGGCATTGTGCCCATGGCCCCAGGTGGTCCTCGATTGAATGGTGGCTGCTGCTGCTGTTGTGGCGGTTGCTGTTGGTGGTCACCCGCCCCGCTGTTAGGGCCCTGGTTAGCAGGAAGAAACTGCTCCCCAACTAAAGGTGTAGTCAGAATTAAAGCCATTTTAGTACAACTTAACTGAGCAGTTCATAAGGAAAGCATTTTATTGGCTTTTCCATGTGCTCACCTTTTCGCATGTTGCTAAAGGGGTCCTTGTTGGGTTCATAGGGGCCCATGCGTCCTTGCATGTCTGGGGTACTCACACCAGACTGATAGGCAGAGTTGGGTGTCATGTTTTTACGTGGATAAGCAGGGTCGCTTCCTTCGGAAAAGGGGTCCTGCAGGTTAACACTGCTTCTAGGAGAAAAGAAGAGCAAAAACAGTAAGACTACATTGAGAAGTTATTTATGTCAATTTTAATTGTTGTAAAATTGTGATGAAATAGTCACCTGGAAACCGGTGGCATTGGGGGCATCTGGGTATGAGGAGTGGAGGCCGGGGTCGGAGGTTTTAAGTCTCCACCCTCAGCCATTGAGCTGCTAGTAGACTGGGGAGTCTGAGGGCCCTGCAAAGAGCCTGACCCAGCTGTGGAGCAGAGGGACGCTTCAGTTTGAAAGTAGAGAAGCAGACAGATGTGGCACATCAATTTAATGACATGGAAACAAAGGGAAATTATTATATTTTCAGACAAAAAATGTATGAGTGTAGCTCAAACCTGGCGAGGGGGGCTGGACCTTGGCAGTTTGGTTCTTCTTGTTATCTGTAAAAATCTCAGGAGGAGGGTCTTCGCCACGCTCAATTTTGCACTCAAATGCGTACAAACACTGGATGTACTGTTTCTTCAAAGAACTGGCAGCACTGCTAGAAGTACCCACGTTCAAGGATGTGGCCAAATCTCGCCATTTCTTGTTTTTATTCACCTGAGACAGGCAGTAATGCGTAAGTCACTTAAACATGACATGAAATTACGTTCAAATTGACAACATTTATACTTAACAATACCTGTGTCATGCCTCCAATTTCTTTTACTGACATATAGAGTCGAAAAAGGTCAAGGGGTTTGCGTCCCACAGCAGGCAAGTTGGTCATTCCCATAGCTTTCTCATCAATAAAAGCCAAATAACGATCCACCCACATCTTCCTTTCAGGTTCAGGTCCTAACTCATACAGACGCGTTATCATTTCGCTGGTTGTCGTAGAGGAATTTGACTTCTGTTTTGTTGGAAAGAAGTGGAAACACTGCTTAGTGCATTAATTTTTCCAAAACCCAACACATTCGTTGCCATTGCCGACATTAATGACCTACAGTCCCTGACAAAAGTCTTGTTGCTTATCCATTTTGTAGAAACAACCGCTAATAGCCATTTAATTACCGTATTCAATTGGTTTAAAAAATGGCTCATATGAAAGCTGAGACCCTCCCAAATGATGTTGAATGTATAAAAATATATTTGTTTCACTAAAAAAAAAAAAAAAAAAAGATTATTTAATGAAGACAAAGGTCAAATTTTGGCAAGACAAAAGTTTTGTAGCCTACAGAAAGCAGTGTGAAAATTGTACAAAAAATGTACTTCAAATACAAAAATATGTTACATAACATAAGCGAATTAAGTAGTGGTGCTGTGAGATCCAAAATAAATATTTTGTATGACTTCCATGGGCTTAAAGGACTGCATCCATGCGGTTCGGCAAGGTTTCATACAATTTATTGATGAAGTCTTCAGGAACATCAAAGAAAGCAGTCTTGCATGCCTCCCAGAGTTCAACAACATTCTTGGGTTTCGTCTTCCATGCTTCCTCTTTCATCCTACCCCAGACATGCTCAATGATGTTCATGTCTGGTGACTGGGCTGGCCAGTCCTGGAGGATCTTTATCTTCTTTGCCTTGGGATTGAATTATGCGATGGAGCACCATCCTGCTGCAGAATTTGTCCCTTTTTATGGTTGGGAATGTAAGAGGCAGCTAAGATTTGTTGATATTTCAGACTATTTATGTTGCCTTCTTTCTTTGATGTTCATGATGACTTCATCAATAAATTGTATGAATCCTTGCCAAACCGCATGGATGCAGTCCTTCAAGCCCATGGAAGTCATACAAAATATTAAATTTGGATCTCACAGCACCACTACTTAATTCGCCTATATTTAGTAAGATATTTTTGTATTTGAAGTACATTTTTTGTTCAATTTTCACACTTCTTTCCATAGGCAAGAAAACTTTTCAAAAAATTTGACCTTTATGTCTTCATTAAATGATCAATCTTTTTTCAGTGAAACATATATTTTTTGTACATTCAACATCATTTGGGAGGGTCTTAGCTTTCATACGAGCCATTTCTGAAGCCAATTAAACAAAAGTCAGGTTATTAGCAATTGTTTCAACAAAATGGATACGCAACAAGACTTTTGTCAGGGACTGTATAGTAACAATTGCAACTTTACCTTCGATTTGGACTCTTGCTTGGGTGCTCCACTTCCATCTACTTTGTTATTCATCTTATTGTTCATCTCTGGACTGGGAGCCATACCTAGAAATGTTTATAAGTTAGGAAACATTCAGTTAATGCAATTCCAGTAACAAAAGGCTAAATGAAATTGAAACCAATTTGTAAAACGTACCGCTCGAGTTGTTGGCCATGTTTGGCCCCATGGGATAGGGGGATCCACCTTGAGTGTTCATCATTCCAGGCATGTTGTTCATAGGAGGACCATAAGGAGGGCCAGAGCCCATCATGCCCGGCGGCATGTTAGGATAGCCAGACATCCTGAATGTAGGGCGACAATCTGAGTGTCTAGTATGGCAGGATTGTCCAAAGTCAAGAAAAAGTTGGATCGGCCATCAACCAACCTGTTGTGCAATGAGTTAGACGCAGGGTGCTGCATGGCTGCAGGATCCTGGGGTTTTCTGTTCATACCAGGAGGGGGACACATCGTTGAACTAACCTGGGATGGCATGTTGCCCATGTTAGGACCCATGCCGGGGCCATAAGGGCGTGCTCCCATTTGATTTGGTGGCATCCTTCCTGGGGGCATGCCAGCATACGGTTGTCCCCCACCTTGACCTGCCATTGGCCCCATACCCGTCCCAGGGTAGTTTGCATTAGGCATATTGCCATAGCTTGGTTGGCGTGGATAACCTAAAGCAAATATGGTAAAATATGAGCAATCATTAGAAAAAAAACGCGGGCAAAATCTTTGTTTTGAAACTAAAACTACAAAAAATATCTTTTGGCTGTGTGAGCCACACTTTTCTCTCTCCAGTGTGCTAGCAGTGAGAGCTACGTTCCCCAAGCAACAAGCCTTCGTCACAGTCTGAGCTCTACTGACAGGAGGCACTGCTACGTCAGCTGACTTTCTGCTTCACAGCTATTAATAGCAGCAACAGAGTTAAGAGGGAGGGAGCAGTGATAGCTTGCTATGCTGTGCGCTGAAGGGATGGAACCAAAGTGGATTTTTTCTCAATAGCGAATGCACAAATAAACTTCTACATTTTACATAATTATGTCTGGATAAACAAATCATGTGTCTAAACAACACACTTTTTGTTGAAAACGGGGGATGTTTGAGTTTAGCCGTTTTTAGGGCAAGTGACTCTTTGATAATTAAAACAAAAAAATTAACTCCGTAAAGACCTGGCATCCACATATGTGGACATCACATTTTGGGTCATGTACGCCATGATATTAACATTTGGGATGAAAGTGTGGTCTACATGACCCAAAATGTGATGCCCACATGTTGACGCTAGGTCTCAATCATTATTATTTTTAAATAGATTTTATTTTAAAGATAAAAAGTATATATATATTATTATTATTAATCATTTTAATTTTTTTTGTCCACACAAATACACAACTAGTAAAATGATCATAAATCAAAACAGATATGCACTCTGGTTATGGCCGTCCAAAACACTGTAAAGTTGGATTGTTGTTTTTTTTTTTTCCATAGTATTTAAACGACAGGCCTATAAAGGGTTTTAAAAAAAATAAATAAAAATTAAAGAAAAGAACAAAATATATGGTAAGCATACTCACCCTGGGGTCCATATTGTCCTCCCTGTTGTCCATAACCACCCATGGAGTTATTTTGTTGATATGGACCCATCCCAGGATGCATTTGTCCGCCTGAGGACTGACGTGGTGACAATGCAGAGGCTGACTGTGGGGAACCATAAGGGGGCATCTGAGGGTTTCTCTGCATAAACCCTAAATGGTGAAAGAGACATGCCTGTTGAGAGCAAGCTAAACACAACTGTACTTCACAACATTACACAGTATACCTCGGTCTGGGGCCAAAGGAGATTGGCTCATGCCAGGGTGGAGGCTACCATCGGACTGCACACTTGATGGTCTTGGGGGCATCTGGTTGCCTTAAAAAAAAAAAAAAAAAAAACATTTAAGTTAAGTCAGCATGCATTTGGTTAACAATTGATTCAACAACAATTCATTCACGTTAGCACCCCCATTCTGAACAAATTTAAGTGAAAACAAAACAGTCACTTCTGGTTTTCCCAAGTTGACTACACTTAAAAAAAATAATAATAAAACTTTCATAAAATTTTGCTCACATAAGATTTAAACTCTTTATTGCTAAATGTATAACATTTGATACACTTTGAATCTCATGATTTTGAGACCAATTCTAATTTTTAAATTTCTTTCTCAAAAATGATGGATACAAGTCAACACGTGGATCATAAGGTTTCATGAGAAAAAAAATCTGGATTTAGCAATTACATAGCATATTACAGCACTTATTACACACATTCACTTTGTTTTTTTCTTTTTTACAAATTTGAAAAAGAAAGTTCCATTAAGACATTATATTTTTAATTGTGAGATTCTGTGACAATAGCGTCCCACACAAATGTTATTTTTAGACCGTGACGTCACCATCGTAACGTGGAAGTTGGACATTATAGACACACCCTCGCATACAACCCATGTTATTTCCGCGTGTTTTCTCCGTTAATCTTTTTTTTTTTTAAAAAGAACATGCCGATCAAACACTGCTGCTCTGGAACTTGTAGACACACTCTAGACATTACGACATATGAAGGATGTTTTCTTCATACATCGGAGGAAAAATGTGAAGAATGATTCGACTTGAGCGGACGTCCAAAAGACCAGTTTAACGCCAGCAAGGTGAAGCCATTCACATTTCATATGCAGTAAATATTTTGTTGGTTGCTATGGTCCTACAGAGGACAAAGATGTAAGCCATTTTGATATTTTTACTAATTTTTTAGTGTGGCGTTTTGCTGTTTTACTTCTGTCTGACAATGAATGACCTGCAAAAAATTTAAATGGTATCTGACTGCCACTGTTAGCTTTTCTGTTGTAAAAAACAACTTTAGTAAGAGGGAAGTGTAAATAAATTATAGAATTAAGATTTGTTCTTAATGAAAAAATTAAAAGTGTTCGTTGGCTGTCACTGAGTAGCATTTGCGATCGCTACACAAAAATAGCAATGTAAATTGCCCTCAAGAACGGTCAGAAGCGTAGGACAACCAGAGGATATAATATACAAGAAAGACAGGGCATATGTTGGTAAAGGATAGATTGTTGAAAAAGGAGAATATCATTGTCAGAGGCGTATGGCAATGCTGACAAGAAAACGTGTCGATATATCAAAAAAGCTAACTCTGGATCAGGTCGGCTCTTTTTCAGCCCTCGACACTCAAGCAATCTCTTTAACTGAACATTTGTAAGTTCTTCCACATCTTTACCAGTGAATTTGGCACCAGGGACATCATTTTCGGACAGAATTGGTAGGTTTAGCTCAGTAAACATCTCGTTCGTACACTATTTCCATTTACTATTGGGGACAAACGGGAGGTTGACCCGCTTAGCAACAATTGCTAAAGTCATGAATATTAATGAGCAAAAGTGACGTGTTGCTTGCGGTACACCATTGCTTCATGTTGCAGGCCTTTAAGCACAACTCAAATTTGCAAGTTTTTGTGCGTAATTTATTTTGAGTATTCATGATTCATCAAATCAATTTAACGCATTTAATTACTCAAATGTGCTGTGCTAACTTGAGAATTATCAGGTTTCAGCGGAAAACTTACATTTCTGAGTAGAATAGATCTTTATTGTCATTAGCCACGTTTACATGCTGACTTTTATTCATACCGATTCAAATCATTCCGAATGGAAATTTCATATCAGCTGTTTACATGTCACTTCATCTATTCCGATCCAGCGTTTACATGTGACTGCCTTTATTCCGAAAGGACGTTTGACAACTGCCGTCTGACATGCGCAGATTAATCAAAACAAAGCGTCACGTTGCAAAACATGGAGATCGATCGTCAGATCAGCTGCTGTTTTAACTTTTCGAGTGGAAACAAAACTTCAGAATGATACGCCGTTCATTTAAAAAGTTGTGTGGGTGCGCTGTGCGTGTGCTTGGAAGCCATGTTGCAAGTGACGTTACTTACATCACCAAGTGACGTCACCACGTCAGTACGGAGCATGTGCAGAAAGAACGCAACCTGCCACCATTCCGCTTCCCTGTTTACATGATATAATTTTACTTCTAATCGGTTTGGGAAAAGGAATATTCCACCCCTGTGAATCAGAATGAAATTCCATTCGGTTTGGGCCTGTTCATTCCGAATGAGGTGTTTATATGGAACACATTTATTCGGTTTGAACAAATATTCCGATTGTAATTGGAATATTTGGCTCCATGTAAACGTGGCAATTGTCAGCAATGAAATTTGATGTGTCACTCCAGCATAGTATGCATAAGTCATCAATTTAACGGTATTTAATTTCTCAAATTTGCTGTGCTAACTTGAGAATTATCAGGTTTCAGCGGAAAAAAATTCTGAGAAGAATAGATCTTTATTGTCATAGTCAGCAACGAAATTTGACATGTCACTCAAGTATAGTATATATAAGTGTTTAATTAAAATAAAAAATAGGAAAATATATACTCTGGGGCTATAAGTGAGTAATTATAGCTTGCTTAGACTGAAATACTGTATGTGCAATACAGAAATAGTGCAATGTGGTCCTAAAGTTAGCGCCGCCATTTGTGCAAAACAAGAATAAAATATGAATAAAAATTTCTATAGATAGACAAATGGTCCTAGTAATGTGCACTGTTAAGTTATGCCAACTTAATGTAAGTTGAGCTTACTTGATATGTTAAGTTGTGCGAACTCGGCCTTAGCCTAACCCATGTTGCATTCAAAAGAATGCGCTGGCAAAAGCTTAGTCAGCCAGACTGTGAAGCTCACTTCACTATTGCACTGCCACTCAGGAGACCCAGGTTTGAATCTCGCTTGGGTTACTTTTATGTATATGTACTTTTAACTTTATTTCAGCTTACTTAAAATGTTACCTTCTTGTTACCTAAAATTTAGTTTCCAGCGAAAACTTGCAATTGTAAGTTTTCCATCAAAACATGCAAATGCAAGTGGACTACAATGATTAACTGCTAACTTTTTTCTTATAACAGTTTAGTAAATGTTTCAGGCAAAAATACACAAGAATATAATTGCATCTAGGGCTGCAGCTATCGATTTTTTTAGTAGTCGATTAATCGATGAACTAGTTAGTTCGAATAATCGAGTAATCGGATAAGGAACATAGAAAATTAAAATACCTGAGCTGAGCCTCAAACGGTCTAAAAAAAATTAAACTTTGTATAACAAAAGAACAATTGGCAAACTTACATAGCAAAAGTCCGCTAGCTTAAATGCTATAAAACGCTAACTTCTTTTTGTTTACAATGTTCTTAACAAATGGTTCAGACACGCATTCCCACAAAAAAAAAACAGCTAAATATACCTGTAAAATACTGTATGAACGCATTAAAAAAACATTAGCTCAAACAAAAACTTAGCTTATGTTGGTCTTAACAGGGAGCAGCTGGATCCACGTGAAATGAAGGCAGACTAGAGGGCAGTGTATCCACCCAAATCAATAAAACTAAATGCAAAAGCTTTCAAAACAAACCATTACAACACCACTTTAATTAAAATTAAAATTAAAGCTGGCAGAGTGTTACTAGGTGTCACAGGAACATTTAAAAAATGTTTGTTTTTTTCCCCTCCGTTATTCCATATGAATTACAATAATGGAAAATTTTTAGCAGATTCAAAAGAAATCCGCCCACCTGGCATGTTGGCAGGTGACAGCGGTCCAGCGCGAGGTGTACTGGCACTGGCTGGGGAACCCGTTGGGGAAGGCGACGGTCCTCGAATGCCCGGCAGGTGGGGAGACGTGTGGGGTGAGAAGGGCGATTGAGCCGGGTTGCTCTGCTCACCCTGGCTGCTGGAAACACCAGGCGTGCTCACTCCGGGACTCAGGGCACCATCTGTACCAGTCGGCAGGTCGTCAATGGATCCCGACAGGTCCTATAAATGTGAGAGTGCAAAGTTATTAGAGTACATCTTGATGGAAAACGGATGTAACCACTCTTCTGTCGTAACCAAAGTATTGAATTTACACACTCACTAGCTGTGATTTTGGATAAACTCCAAAACAAGAGCTGTATCAAAAAAATAATAATAATAATACTAAAAATTAGGTTTACAATAAAGTTTTGGGATTACAGTTCATCATACCGAGATGTTTCTATAATTTTGCTACTTCATTTAATTATGAAGAGGAGGGAGAAAAATGCTAAAAACAATCCTGAGTAAAATCCATCTTTTGAGTGGACAAACGCTAAGAAGGGGAATAGAATTCGAGCATTGATGCATACATGACTGACCGGAAGGCTGGAGGGACGGCCCTGACTGTCCTCTGGACCACCTTTTTGCTGTGAAGATGGTGTAGCATTGGACTGAAATGAGTCTTGGGGTAGTTCCTAAAAAAGAACACAATGTGGATGATGTTTGTGAACTAAGCAAGGATTACTACTATGGTCCTGATCGGAAAACGGCACCTGTTGTTGTGGTGGAGGAAAACGTTGGTAAGGTGACTGCTGTGCTTGCTGCTGAGGATTCTGTGGGTATGCTCCTGGCTGGCTCTGTGGGTGCTGTGGTGTCTGTGACTGTTGTTGCTGTTGTGAGGATGGCTGCTGAGGAGGCTGCGTAGATGCAGGATAGTTGCTCTGTCCCTGCGACCCTGGGGGAGCCTGAGAACTTGGCTGTTGGGAAGCCTGACCGCCTTGTCCCTGCTGCTGGTAGGGGGACTGGCCAGGCTGTGGGGCCGATGCTTGCGAATATGGTGGCTGAGACTGTGCGGTGCCTTGAAGTGGAACCTGGGACTGTGGGGGAATATGTGACTGCTGATAAGGGGTTCCTCCTTGGCCATGTGGTGCTGACGCTGGAGGCTGGTGGGGTTGTCCCGCGTAAGGTGCTTGACCTCCTGGCTGTCCAGGTTGGGGCTGAGAGTAGGGTGTCTGATGCTGGCTTGGGTGGGGACCCTGACCAGGCTGACCATAATATGGGCCCTGGCCCTGTGAACCAGCATATCCTCCTGGTCCCTGTTGTCCATAGGACCCCATCTATCATAAATTAACCATTGTGAGTGTAACTTAAAACAACTCCAAAAATATACACAAAGGTGCAATATACCTGTGGACCATAGGGCATGCCACCCATGCCTCCAGGAGTACGTCCTTGCATTCCAACTGGATATCGTTGAGGACCTTGGGGGGCATACCCCTGGCCAGGGTACCCTGGGCCTTGCTGCCCTGTGGGAGGTCCTTGCTGTGACTGCTGACTATAGGGGCTACTTGCGCCATATGGCTGCCCTCTCATTTTCGACATTGGGTCCATGGAACCAGGCGGCTAGGACACACAAGAGCGGAATTAAGTTGGCAAAATTTTTTAATTCGGTCTAAATAAGGCACCTTGTTGTTGAACTCTATGGCATTTTTTACCTACCTTTATTAGTAAATTTTTAAAAATCTAACAAAAACAAAAATTTCATTAAAAAGTATTAATGCTGAATTGATCTAGTTTACCCATTCTCAAATTGATTCTGTGTAAAATCTGGCCTGATAAATCGAATGTGCAGCTGATGTACTTGCAGGAGTCATTATTTATGCTGTGGTATGAATAGCAACAGATGGATAGAGGGTTACTGAACCTTTCACATCTGACAGAAGAGCATTTAAATGCCCTCACTGCCACGACGTGATGCCGTCATAGATGAAAAATAGTTTCTGGCACAGCAATCAATAAGCAATTCTCTAACAACTTAAGTAGATCTCACTGCGCCAATGCACCCCCGTTTGGAATATCTCATATATGATATAGGGCTGCACAGAAAATACTTTAATAAGACATTGATAACTCTTGTTTTTAAATACTTTTTTCCCCCTCCCTGTTATCTATTTAACTATAATGATTTCATGTGTAAACAGTGCTAAATATACCTATTTCTAAATAGGAGGCAGTCTGCCCAATTACAAACATTTCCCAGCTGTGCTCCTGTTTTGAGCCTTGTCCAAGTTTTTTTTTTTAACCGTTTGGCTCCTGATGAATGGCACCATAAATTAAAGATGTATTTTCAAAAGAAAGAGGGAGTAAAAAGGGAACAAGCACAAACTAGCAATATTTTCATACATATTTCACTTACATGGATATTTCGAATGCAACGTCTTCCTTTCAAAATGGCCATAATACTACACGACAACAAGAGAGTTCCCAAATGTACCAGAGAAAAACTCTCGCCAGCTTAACAACCGTTTTTGCAATTGGTATGCCTTGCGTGACATTTTGCAGATGCTGCGTAATGAATTGAAATAAATAAAAGAAGCACATGGCTAATCTGCATAAGACAAACTCCCATGGTGGGTGAGAGATGGTGGACTGCTTTCTGATTGGCTTAAGGGGGGGATTGGGGGGAAATTCTTTGGAGTCAGACTTGTGTGGTATGCCAGCCAGACACAGCAGCCTCATGTCATACACACATCTTCGCAGGCGGTACAAAAATATGTTTTATATTTTGTTAACAGAAACTATGCATTTAAAAAAATATATGCATACGCATAATATCCCAATAGTTTATATTTTATACAATCTGTAAAATGTCAGGAATACCCAAAACATAAAAGTTGTGACAACTAGACTAGTCTATAGTAACAACTGCATTATAAGCAAAGCAACTTTTGCTTGGATGCAACCAAGAAAAGATTTGTCTGGCTAAAACAGATATTGAAAATATTATTGTGTATATGGCGGAAATCACAGACAACACTAAAAAAGCAGTTCCTGCTCTTGTACTCCTCTTTAAAAGTAACTGCTGTATTTTAAGCCAAAACAACTGTTGTGTTTGATAGAACAATATGTCTATACGCTGCCATAGCAGATTCATGGCGCATTAAGCCCCCGAAATATTTATAATTTGCCTGTTTTACCCTGAAAACCCCCGTTTGCAGACGTGCAACCGCTTTTGTCTCAACAGAGCCATAAAACGAAGGTAATTATACTTATTGTTCAAAATATGTCATTTTTTAGCTTAGAATCATTAATTGATGTCTAATATTTAATAATTATATGTAAAAACGTCACGGATATTTACCTCATAACTATCGCTTAATTGTATTTTTTTTGTTACTGTCGCATTTTCTCCCGATATGTTAGATGATAAATAATTGATCCAAACAAAGAAAAATTGAGAAGAAAAAAAAAGTTTAAAAGGGTAAATATATGAAAATCTCGACCACTCCTTGATGTCTGCGATTTCTGCATCGCGACCCTTGTTATATTACCATGTTTCATCCATAACATTCCCCAAAAATCCAGCTGTGGCAATTCACATTTGTGTCTTGACACTCTGTGATACATATGGAGTTTTTGGGTCGAACCAAGGTAGGTACGCGATAATATCTCGTTAAAGTCATGTCGTCTGTAATTCTGCTCTCGCCTCCAAATAGGGTTTTGCTGTTTAAATGTTTTAAAATTTTTTTAAATGCCCTCCTGTTCAAATTTTTTCTTCCCCCAGAAAATTGAGATTTTAAGCTTTCCAATGATGTATCACACATGCATATCGGACAATTTTGAAATTTGGCCAAATTGGGGGTCTCAGCGCGGAAGTCACTTGAGTGTTTTCCGCCATATGCATATCGTTCAAAATCATTGGGGTGACCAAGAAATGTCCTTGGTTTTCAGGAGGGGCCCATTTTCCTAATGAAAAATCTTTCAAATTTGACACAAACCCAAACTACCAGTAGATATACCTCATGTTAGCATTAAAAATGATTCAGGACTGACCCCTGAACATTTGAACAGTAGTGTAAATATAAAACAGTGTATTTTGGTGGAAAATAAGAAATTGTCTGGGTGACCCCAACCTTTCTGAAGAGACGTGACAACAGTATTCACACTCAGTATCATCCATTTATTTATTTGTTCATTCATTTATCTAGGCAATTACACTGTTTTGTTTTGCTCCCATGCCCCCACAACACTACTGTGCCTTTTAAGTCCCTAGAACCCATTTAACAAAGCTCTCATCTTAGGTTAACTGTACCGTTCTCTATTATTTCGATGTCATGTTGACAATGTCGTGTTGCCATCCACAGCATTTGAATAGAGTAACAAGCCAATTTTATTTAGCAAGGAGCAGATGAAAGTGCATATCAGTTTGAAATTAGGAAGAATCAATTTAAGAGCAGTATGGAAGTATATTTTATGTACTTTGTTACTTCCTAAAAGGGTCAATTAAATACAGTAACACAAAATAGATTTACCGTAATTTTCGCACTATAAGGTGCATCTTACTATAAGCCGCCACCCACTAAATTTGGCACGAAAACAGCATTTGTTCATAGATAAGCCGCACTGGACTATAAGCTGCAGCTGTCCTCAATATATTATGGGATATTTATACCAAAAGATATTAACAGGTAACTCTTTATTTGACAGCGGCATCATACGACTGTCATAAGCCCAAATGAACCACCATGAATTCAAAAAAGAAAAAGATTCATTGCTTCAAGAAGCTTCATTTGGCCATCGCTGCTCGCTTGGGGGAGGGGGTCAACCTCTGCTGCCACCTGCTGTCAACACTGTTCTTCTCCAACATGCCTCCTAGTATGAATTTCAGCGCTACAGACGTAAATAACAATCAAAATTCATGTTATGTGCTAATTATTTATTCAGTTAATGTTCCAGTTGTTTCATTAATTACTTGCTATGGTATTTGGTAACACTTTATTTGAGAGTGGCACCATAAGATTGTCATTAAACAAATCATAATTACGACATGACGCTGTCATGAGAAGAAAAAAATGCTAGCGTTACCCATTAACCCAAATAAATCAACAAAGTCAATTCCGTTTATTTTGGGGCATTTTATGGGTACATTCTTCTTGATTTTGGGTTACAGAATAGGAAGTGATCTGTAAATGCCCCGAAAATTGGAAAAAGTGACTGAATGCTCTGGTTTCGAACAAACGTTCATTCGTCCTGACCGGTCTTGATGGAGTGGGTGTAAATAGCCGTCAATGGCAGCCCTAGAGTTAACTGAGACACCATTGTGGTGAAAGATTTTGATAGCAACTTGTTTGTTTGTTTTTTTAAACATTGACACCATTTTAAAACAAGATCTTGATTCGTGGCATGAGCATATCGATAACCTTTTGGGATGGAAAGTATCCCGCTATATCACCATTTCGATATTTTGTCACACTCCTAATATTCTATGTACTTTGTTACTCTCCAACAATGGTCGATTACATTCAGTAACACAAAACTAGATTTAATTGGTGATTTCAGAGGGTGTTTTTTTTTTTTTAAGCAGACATAATTTATCAGTTGAGGATGTATTTCATCATTTAAAACATCCATGATCTGAACCAACAATTCGGGATGTTTGGGAGAAAAGAAACAGAAGCAGTAATGCCTCTGATGACCCTGGGATGATTCAATGCTGCTCTTATCAGCAACTGTTGCCTTGCATCACATGTAATTATAAATGGCCATGAGCTGCGGCCGAGGAACCAATCAGATCGGAGCTAGCATGTCAACCCGAGACCAACTATCTCCTGTCTTTGACAGGCCGATTTTACCTCCACAATTCAAATCCCTGTTGCACGCTGCAATCTTGCAGCCACTCGTTTTATGTGGCCCGAGCTTTTGACCGTTTACGGGCAACGACACGCATGTGGAACTCCGCATCTCCACCGCACTCACATAAGCGATCGTGTTGCAAATATTTACGTCATTTTAGTGACATATTACACAAAGCTTTGAGTTGTTTTTTTACTTTCGATCTGGAAAAAAACAAGCGGTCACTTATCTAACAGTGAGGTCGATTCCTTATTATAGCTTCGAGCCAAGAAAATTAGCGAGCGTAGATTCTCCTGTTGGCTTTAAGCAACTGAGTTACAGTACGTGGATTGAAATCATTTGATCGAATTGCACAAAAATATGTTTTTAACGTTAAGCTTGGTGTGCGTGGCAATGCTAAACGAACCGTCGCCCCTCGGTGTGCTTTCTAGCTCGTTCTCGAAGTCGGGCCTGAGCGGCTCCGCCAAAGTCCTCGACGTTGTCTACTTTCGACGACTTCCCCGTCACAACGCCGCGCTCTCCTGACCGTTTCTATCGCTCAAAGTGACTGAAATAACTATCATTTAAGGGACTGCTATGAGGGGAAAAACACACGAGAGGCAGCCATTTTAGAGTCTTAGCGAACTAGTGTAGCAGACAATGGCTGGCCTACTACGTTGACACTTAGTTAGGAGAACGGAGGGAGACGTGGGGAAAAAACGGTTGCAGGGTGTTGAAATTTAATTTTACCTGGCTTCGAGCGAGCGGTTGCCCGCCACTTCCCGGGCTCATAGGCGACGGGTGATGGCTTCTTTGTTGCCAAGCCGGATTGCTGCCTCCATACTGAGCGCTAGCGCCCATGTCTGCTGCTCCCTTGCTAGCTCCCTCTTGGCTGGTGTAGTCGTTCGAAGGGTAGTTGGAATAAGCCCGTGTCGAGCTCGGCGACGTGAGCAGTTTATTAAGAGTCGGTGTGGATGTAGGTTGAGGGTTTCCGATATTATATCTCTGGTTATAAGATCCAGCCATGACCGCGGGTCCTCCCGCTGGTGCTTGCTGCTTAGCTGGCTGCCCCCCAGCAGTCGGCGCTTGGCTAGTGCGAGGCGAGTTCATAGCGTACGCTTGGCCCGGATACGGAGTCCTGTTGGGGAACGGGCTGTAATTGTTGAACTGGTGGTTCGAAAAGTCATGCGAGTTGGGTTGATAAGGGTCCATGATGTTGCCCGGCTGAACGACCGGACCCGCAGCAGCTGCCATGCCAGGGCTTTGTTGTCCGCCATGTTGATGAAAAGGGGCCCGACTGTAGTGCTGACTGTATCCGTACGATGGTGGAGGGAAAGCGGGGTTGTGGTGGTGCACCATACCCGGGTGGTTGTTTCCCTCCGGTCCGACGGTGTCATTCTGGTTATTATTGTTAGCTCTGGGCGGGTTCCCATTCCCGTTCTTCATCTCGGGCTCCCCTCCTCCTCCTGCATTTCCAGCGTCGGCGCCGTCCTGCAGATCCCCCCGACCCGGCGATTCGCCGTCCAACCCGGGCTGCTTCTTGTCCGACTGCTTGTCCCCCGGTACCGTGTCCTCCTTGGGCTCTCGATCCGGCTTTTTCAGCTCAGACGGCGGGCTTGTGTTCAGACTGGCGACCTGAGCGGCCATGATATACCCCCCACCTCTCTCCCTCTCTCGGCGAGTCAGTCACAATCAAAAGCTAGCATGGAACATGAATAATTGTTTAGAACCATTTATCCCGGCGCCGATTCATCCCCACCCGCGAACCGGACCGAATCCGGCTGCCACCCCTTGGTTCCGTGAGTGGGTTAGAGAAACGAAGGGCGCTCCATACAATGCGTAAAAAACGAGAGAAATTGTTGTGGGAGTTGTGTTACTGAGCCCGGGTAGAGGCAGGGAGAGAGCCCAACCAACACGAGGCTTCGTTAGATACAGCCATTTTACTGAGCCGAGCGGCGTAGTGCAAAACGCGGAACGGATCGCACCCTGCAACAGAAGATGAACCGGATTTCCGACGTCCTTATTGTCTATTCCTACTACAGTAGTACATTATAGCAGCGTGAATGTACATTAAACGAGATGACGCCTAACTCACTATTATTGACAGCGACAGGCATCCAATCCATTTGAACTTGGATGGTTGGCAGTGAATGATCACGATTCAGTGCCATTGACGGTTATAGACGTCCAATCCACTCGACTTGAAGCATTATCGCTGTCAACCCTCCCATTCAAAATGGATTGGACGTCTGTCGTAGCCAATGGCAGCCAATGAGTTAATGTTCACTTTGTATTCAACTTGATTACAAATCGTTGTTGAAATTGTCTAATCAGTGGAATCTTCTTACAGAATGTGTAGATATAAATACTGTATTTCCTGTCACCACGTGAATATAGATGAATTCCTGCTTTTAAAAGCATTGTTTTTCATGCTATATAAATACAACCCACACAGCAGAAGGAGGAAGCCTTGCAGCAATAGAGACTAGCAATGCACATTCCCTCTTCATTCCCTCCTCCCCTCTGTCTCTCAGTGCTGTGCAGTGTGGGGGATGGGAGCAGGCAAGGCTGCAGCTCTCCCTCTCTCAACCCAATAACATTGAACCAGCAGTCAGCCAGACCTTATCTAGCAGCCTGGGTGAGAGGAATTGAGGGGGGTGTTAGTGCAAGCTTGTTTCAAAAAGTACTGAAAAACAGACCATTTTTGTCGTTTGCCTTCTTGTCCTCGGTGAAAGCAAAGACTGTGGTATCCATGAAACGCAGAAAGCAGCAGGGGAGGGGTGTGATGAGAAGTGTGTGTGCGTGTGCAGTGGGCTGCTAGTTGCTGATTAAACAAATGGAAATACACAAGCCATTATCAAACTCTTCTGTATTTTTATTTTGTTTAAAAAAATCATTTTTTAACTTCACAACTCTCCCTTATAAAAAACACACATCATCCGATAGGGGGCTTAAGGAAGAGTGGGGGCATGGCAGGAGGCATACTTGATCACATGTGCAAACATCAGAACAATTTAACAATGTGCCTGACACACCCCCTCAATGCATGGAAACGAAACTCCACGCTCACCACCTTGCGGTGTCATTTCAGGAATACATTTAGCTCCACTTTGATGAAGCATAAAAAGTGTTTGCCTGACACTATTTTTACTACTTTGTGCAGAGGGTGAGTGTGTGAAATGTCAAAGTATTTGAAGGAGGGGGTGTGAAAATGAGATTACAACAGCAGTGGTGGAAAGAGAGAGTTTGAACAGAGAGAGAGGGTCTTCCATCCCATAGAGCAGACACAGGGCCAGTTGTGCAGAAACACAGATTTAATGTGGCTTCCTCTCCCCGCCTGACTTATTTTTTTTTCTGCTCTGGCTGCAGGGAAAAGCTGGAGCAGCTTCTCGGAGAGCAGCCAGACTCAACCGTTTGGGAGCACGGCGGCTGCCACCCGCTGGAGGAAAGCGCGCATACAATCCAAAAGGACACGCTCTCATCAGCCATCCTAGTGCACGGATTTAACATAATTTCTTGAATGTGTTTTCATTCCGAGAAAAACAAAAGACATGTCCTTCCCATGTGCCTGAGTTGCTTTCATGGAGATTCAGTATTGAGTTGAGGTAAACTTAAGAGGTAGTGTTCAGGCACCCCTACACATTTCCTTGATTCAAAGGTCCATCATCTCTTCCTCCACAGTCTTTCCACTAGTTTCGAAGTACCGCTCTTGAACTCCAAGTGTGCTGGAGAGTCAGCTGTCAAGGCAAACGTTGATACTTTGCACCGTTTATTTAAACATTTTAGCTCACGACCACCATTGGACTCAAGTTAACGCTTTCAGTGCCATTAAAGGTGGGGGCAATGTGAATGGGTCATTCCAAAATTGGAGGACATTTCAGCTTCACACGGTTTCTTCTACATATTTATCACTGTAATAAATGACCAAATACTTAAACAGTTACTGTAATTTTCGCACTATAAGGCGCACCTGACTATAAGCCGCCACCCACCAAATTTGGCACGAAAACAGCATTTGTTCATAGATAAGCCGCACTGGACTATAAGCCACAGCTGTCCTCATTTTACTATGGCATAGGTGTCCAAACCTGTCCTCAAGGGCCGCTGTGGGTCCTGGTTTTTGTTCCTACCAATCGAGCACAGACAGTTTAACCAATGAAGTTTGTGCTAAAACAAACAGCACCTAACTGCAATCAACTGATTACACTTGTGAGACACCAGATTGGTGAAAAAATGTCGTCTTGTTTTGTAGGAATGAAATCCAGCACCCACTGCGGCCCTATGTGGAATAGTTTGGACACCACTATTATGGGATATTTACACTAAAAGATATTAACCGGTAACACTTTATTTGACAGCAGCATCATACGACTGTCATAAGACCAAATGAACCACCATGAAGCTTTGAACCAATTGGCTGCAAAGCTTCAAGAAGCTTCATTGCTTCAAGAAGCTTCATTTGGCCATCACTGGTCCCTTGGGGGAGACAGTCAACCTCTGCTGCCACCAGCTGTCAACACTATTGTCATCCAACATGCCTCCTAGCATGCATTGCAGCACTACAGAACAATCAAAATTCATGTTCTGTGTTAATTATTTCTTCAGTTACTCTTCCATTTGTTTCATTAATTGCAAGTTATTGTATTTGGTAACACTTTATTTGACAGTGGCGTCATAAGACTCATTAGACAATCATAACTATGACATGACATTGTCATGAGCATCACTTAATGCTTATAACATGTCATCTAGTGTTATCCGGCAGACTATCTCACTTTTGAACGGATATAAAAGATCAAAGATGGATATATATGGAGTTCGTGACATAAATGCCTACGATAGTGTCATGTCATAATTATGACGGTCTTATGACGCCGCTGTCAAAGTGTTAACTATTAACCCAAATAAATTAAAAATAAGGCGCAGGATTCAAAATGAGGGGAAAAATAGTGGCTTACAGTCCAAAAATACTGTAATCTTATATCATTGTATTTGATGATTTGCTATGTAAAATATTTAGGGTATAGGATGACAATTCCGTCAGAATCAGTGTGGTCTTGATCCGATACTCAGTATTGGTATCAGCGCCCAATGCGGCTATTTTTGAAGTTTCAGATTTGGCCATAGTATTGGATCCGATCTAGTATTCACATGTATTTTCAGAACTGTTGCATTTTTAAGCTGCTGTAAATCAACTAGAAGGCTAGGCAAACCATTTCGGTTTAGAAACGAATGATATTAAAAGAGCATTGTGTAATATTTTTAAACAGAGCATTTCTCGAGAGGGTACTAGCAGGGCTTGGTCTAATACAAAATACATGATTGTCATTTACAACGGAGTCATCTGTCAAAGTTAGCACCAGCACTTTTGAAGAGTTTTGATTTTTGAGTTATTAATCTCTTTTGTAAAACTGAGTTGTATATAGGTTTTGAGTTTGAACTATATGGGATTTAGACTTATTATCTGATATATTCAGAGGTGGGTAGTAACGCGTTACATGTAATGTACTCTGTTACATTTACTTGAGTATCTTTTGAGAGAAATGTACTTCTAAGAGTGGTTTTAGTACTATGTTCTAAGCCATACTTTGCTTGACTAGATTTTGGAAGAAATAACATTATTCTTACTCAGCTACTTTGGGCTATACAAGAGTCGTTACATGTTTCCTCTTTATTCTACATATTAATTATTTTTTTGCCAGCGATGCCAACAGTAGCTCTAGCAATATGACTTCTGCCGAGATGTCGCAACATTAATCACATGACTTCATTACACCAATCTGAGGCAAGCTTGCCGTTGAATGATCACGCCGGCCTGTTCAATCACGTGGCATCTTTAAAGCCCCGAAAAAATGAAGTATTTGACATAGAGCGCTGCCGTCAACATGACTTTAAAGCATGGATTTAAACCTCTCTCCCGGTTTTTATTTGGCATCGATTGAACATGGAAAACCGGAGATATGATTCTTTTAATTTCATAACAGTATCTATGAATGAACGATTCATTATTCAAACTTGGAACAATTTTCTCCACTCGAGGGTACTCATTCTCTTTGGACGAATAATGCTTCATTTCTGTAAATTTCTTTCTTTCGCCGGAAATTTAAATTTTTTTTCCTTTGGCTTATGTGTCCCATTGTTAAAAAAAATATATATCACAAAAAGAACCAGTTACTTACAATGCTACTCATTACTTGAGGATTCTTTTCACCAGATATGTTTGTACTTGTACTGTAGTACATTTTTGTGTGACTACATTTACTTGAGTAATATTATTTTGAAGTTACGCTACTCTTACTTGAGTAAAATTTTTGGCTACTCTACCCACCTCCGGATATAGTTTTATAACCGCCAATTCATTGCTATGCTGTGAATTTAAACGTCTCCATTGGATGTCCAAATGGATTGGACATCGCTTGCAGTCAATGGCAGCCAATGAGGTAAGAATGAACGTCATCTTTTCAGCCAAGTCCGGTAAATGGTGGGGGTTCATTAAACAACATGAGTCAGCACTGAGTCACCAAAGCTGCTAGAAAAGGATACGAGCCGAACTGGAAGTCTGCCCCCACGGCGGCTGACATCATGGCCTGAAGATTCCTCTCCTCCAGGTCTCCAAAGCAGCAGCCATTGGCCTTGTCTACGGCCCGCAACACCTGCATCATGCTCTCTTTGTCCTGTGTTCACAATGCACAATTATCTCAACTTTTTGCAGCCATTAGATGAGAATATTACAGACTGATACGTGAGAATGATGGACAGCTGTGAGAGACTGTTACCTTGGTAGCCGGATCGGCTTCACACTCAAAGCTCAACTTAGGTTTCTTTTGTGTTTTTCAAGTTAGAGCTGATTAACATAGGATACCATGGTAACAATTGTTCATTAAAGCAGCCTAACTAATGCAAAACATCTCAGCACTGTCAACTAAATATTATACACTAGTGTTTGTCATTTTTACACGAAAATGTTAGTGTATTTAAAAAAAACATTTTTTACAATTTAATGTAAATAATTGAAAGAATGGTGTTACTAATACAGCATTCTTATCTATGTATATTTCCCCAAAAACTTATTACAGTAATTTTTTTGTGTGGGAATGACAAGATGGTGACAAAACACAGCAGAATGAAAATATAAATTTCAATTATTTTAAATAATTTATATACTCCAGACACTTTCTGGAGAATAAATGACTATGTTCTAACAGGGGTATAACGATCCAGATCAATATCAATCAAAGGCTCATGAAACAAATCGTTGCAGACATTTTAGCATCATCAAATATCGTATTATAATGAAATCAGCGATTTACACGACTGACAATTCATCGATCTGGATCGATAAATAGAGTGGTTAAGTAGTCCCCACAGGAATCCATGATTTCACGATCGAGGAATTTACCGCAGATTTCAACGCCTTCTGCCAAAATCAAAACGGTCTGCGGAATACAGGGCGAGGGGCAGTATAATTCATTTTACCTGTAGTTTTCATTCTTGCCACTAAATGTCACAATAAAATAGTACCAGCAACTGGGCCCTTGTTATGGAAAGATCACTTTTTTTTTTTTAATTAATGCTGCAGCCTCACTTAACTAAGAGTCAAGCAAACTGCAAATACCAAAAGACAAACAAAAAAAAAAACACAAATGCAAATAGCCGCAACACAAACACAAAAAGACCACAACCGATGTACAGACTTACAACAGATGCAGGTAGATGCACTTCTGAAGATCTCTCTTTGTGACCATCTCTGCTCAGAAGTACCGTATTTTTCGGACTATAAGTCACACCTGAGTACAAGTCGCAACTAAAGCTGAAACGAATACTCGAGGAACTCGAGTAACTCGAGTTTAAAAACTGATCAGTGTAATTTTATTCACCTCGAGGAATCGTTTAATTTTGCCAGCTCTAAGCATCATGTTTTGCCCGGACTACTTTTAATGCGTGACAATGCGCTGACATCACGTGCGTAGAGGAAAAAGCAAAAAAATATAAAAAACCTTTCTGCAGCCGACAGCCGCTCCAAACTACGCCGACGTTGCTAAAAACTAGCCCGCATGATGTTACGGTGGTAACAGGTAGCATCTGATGCGTCTCATAGATATCACATGTATGTTGAACTAGATGCGAAACGACAGAGTCAGTGGTGTTAGTAAACAGCCGCCATCTTAAAGCAGTACAATTCTCAGCGCTAATAAATAAGATTAACGTTACGGTCACTCGCTCACGTAATGTTAGCCCTGCGGAGGGCTAGGTTTCTATTAAGACCACTGTCGATGCGTGGCTAACATGTCTTACATACAGGCTTTATTTAATCTGTGAAAACATAGCGCTGTAGAGTGATGAGGGTGTATAATGAAAATATGATAAAGCTAACTGTCAATTTTAGCTCAGTAGTCATTGCTGGATAAAACACCAAGTAGCACTGGTCCCTAATGTGCTCCATGGTCCCTAATGTGCTCCAATACAGCAGGTATCATACTGTAACGTTGACAAAGAGTCACCCGCTTTGTTAGGTTGCAATTATTTCTTTTTTGCGAACTTGTGGAACGACAACAACAACAGGAAGGCACATCTTTCGCTCTCCCGCACTTCCCTCACCCCCGCACGTCCCGCGGTGCATTCAGGAACGCGTGCAAATATCCCCGCCATATTATACGCTGATATGTTACATTTGTTTTGACCACTGCAAAAACTCAAAATCCTATCAGGACTTACAGTTTAGACTAACTTAAAACTTAACTAGAATTTAAAAATGGCTCGACACAAATGGAAATTCAATTGAAACACGTGGGAAAGACACTTAACTTTTAAGTGATGTGTGTTATCAAGCGTAATGGCATTTTTAGGTAAGAAATATATATATTTATAATATATATGTAAGATATAAAGTTTTTGGAGTGAAAGCAGTGAATTGGGTTATTTTTATTCTAGTCACATTGAGAGGCAATTGTTGGCTGTTTTCAAAAATGTACATAAAAAATAAAGACATTGATTGACTGAAAATGGTTCAATATTAGATGAAATGTCTTTTATCATGTATATTTATAATTGCTCTTTACCTAAAAAAATTATGTTTTATCAGATTACTCAGTTAATCGATAAGATTTTCAGTCGATTACTCGATTACTAAAATATTCGACAGCTGCAGCCCTAGTCGCAACAGACCAAAAATGCGCAATGAAGAGGAAAAAAAACATAAGTCGCACCGGAGTATAAGTCGCATTTTGGGGGGGAATTTACTTGATAAAATCCAACACATAGAACAGATATGTCATCTTGAAAGGCAATTCAAAATAAAAATAAAATAGAGAACAACATGCTGAATAAGTGTACAGTATGATAATGATACATGATGCATGAACAACAAAATGCAAACGTGGCCAGTATGTTAATGTAACATAGCTATTAAGAGTTATTCAGATAACTATAGCTTAAAGAACATGCTAACAAGTTTACCAGACCGTCAGTGTCACTCCAAAACACCAACATAACATGTGAAATGATATAATAATGTGTTAATAATTTCACACATAAGTCGCTCCAGAGTATAAGTCGCACCGCCATAGCCAAACTATGAAAAAGACTGCGACTTATGGTCCGAAAAATACGGGTGTCATCCGTAAAGTGTTATGAGCAGCTGACATTATCCAATAGAGCTCAGTTGTAGCTCTGACAATAGCAGCTAATATTAATGAGTCAGTGGGTGCTTACTTTCATTGTAAGCCTTACGGATGCTCTGTGCTTCTGAAAGAGCAAAATTATACCCAAAACATTTTTCTTGTTGTGTTTAAAATAAGAAAAATGTTGATCAAGTAGATAGCTTGCATTTTGTAATAATTTTCCTTCAATTTCACTTTTGCCTCAAACCCATTGTTTGATTAAAAGTTTTTCACTATATAAATAATGCAAATAAACGTGCCCAAGAGTGAAATAGACCACATTTGATATCAGTTCATTTGCAACCACAATACTTCGCAGTGTTTTGGTATTGAAAATCATGTCATTAGAGAATTCTTAAATCATTCTTGCATTCATTTTAACTAGTTATTTTAAGTTGTTTTTTTAATGCTCGCCCAAAAACAACTTCCAAACTGCGGAATCAAGAATTGCTCTCTGTAGAACTCAGAATTGTTGTCCGTGGAGCCAACACTTTTTCGCCACTGATTCCTGGGCTAACTATATATTAGTGTCCAAAGAGTCGATAATGTACCGTATCGCCATTAAATGCGTCAGTTACAGCCATAAAGTTTTTTTAAAAAATCAGCTATACCTTTTTGTGGTGGAAGAAAAATATAAAAACAAATGCAAGATAGTTCCTTAAACCATTTGAGGGAGGAATGATTTAGGGCTTGACTTTGTGAGTAATCTATAAATGTATATTCATCCATTTTCCAAACCGCTTATCCTCACAAAGGTTGTATAAATGTATATACAGTAGGGCAAATAAGTATTTAGTCAACCGACAATTGTGCAAGTTCTCCTACTTGAAAAGATTACAAAGGCCTGTAATTGTCAACATGGGTAAACCTCAACAATGAAAGACAGAATGTGGGAAAAAAAACGGAAAATCACATTGTTTGATTTTTAAAGAATTTATTTCAAAATTAGAGTGGAAAATAAGTATTTGGTCACCGACAAACAAGCAAGATTTCTGGCTGTCAAAGAGGTCTAACTTCTTCTAACGAGGTCTAACGAGGCTCCACTCGTTACCTGTATTAATGGCACCTGTTTTAACTCATTATCGGTATAAAAGACACCTGTCCACTCAGTCACACTCCAAACTCCATTATGGCCAAGACCAAAATTGTAGACCTGCACCAGGCTGGGAAGACTGAATCTGCAATAGGTAAAACGCTTGGTGTAAAGAAATCAATTGTGGGAGCAATTATTAGAAAATGGAAGACATACAAGACCACTGATAATCTCCCTCGATCTGGGGTTCCATGCGAGATCTCACTCCGTGGCGTCAAAATGATAACGAGAACGGTGAGAAAAAATCCCAGAACCACACGAGGGGACCTTGTGAATGATCAACAAAGAGCTGGGACCACAGTAACAAAGGCTACAATCAGTAACACAATGCGCCGTCTGTGACTCCAATCCTGCACTGCCAGACGTGTCCCCCTGCTGAAGCCAGTACACGTCCAGGCCCGTCTGCGGTTCGCTAGAGAGCATTTGGATGATCCAGAAGAGGACTGGGAGAATGTGTTATGGTCAGATGAAACCAAAATCGAACTTTTTGTTAGAAACGCAGGTTCTCGTGTTTGGAGGAGAAAGGATACTAAATTGCATCCAAAGAACACCAAACCCACTGTGAAGCATGGGGGTGGAAACATCATGCTTTGGAGCTGTTTTTCTGCAAAGAGACCAGGACGACTGATCTATGTAAAGGGAAGAATGAATGGGGCCATGTATCGAGAGATTTTGAGTGAAAAAATCCTTCCATCAGCAAGGGCATTGAAGATGAGACGTGGCTGGGTCTTTCAGCATGACAATGATCCCAAACACACAGCCAGGGCAACAAAGTGGCTTCGTAAGAAGCATTTCAAAGTCCTGGAGTGGCCCAGCCAGTCTCCAGATCTCAACCCCATCGAAAATCTGTGGAGGGAGTTGAAAGTCCATGTTGCCCAATGACAGCCCACAAACATCATTGCTGTAGAGGAGATCTGCATGGAGGAATGGGCCAAAATACCAGCAACAGTGTGTGAAAAGCTTGTGAAGAGTTACAGAAAACGTTTGGCCTCCGTTATTGCCAACAAAGGGGACATAACAAAGTATTGAGATGAACTTTTGGTATTGACCAAATACTTATTTTCCACCATGATTTGCAAATAAATTCCTTACAAATCAAACAATGTGATTTTGTTTTGTTTTTTTTCCACATTCTGTCTCTCATGGTTGAGGTTTACCCATGTAGACAATTACAGGCCTCTCTAATATTTTCAAGTGGGAGAACTTGCACAATTAGTGGTTGACTAAATACTTATTTGCCCCACAGTATTTGTGAAAATTGGTAGTAGTCTCACCAACCATGTTTTCTTGGAATTCTATTTAAAATTCCTTTCCGTTTTTAAATAAGCTGTTTTAAAAGCTCAAATGTTCCACAGGAGACATCCGTAGTAATAAATAATAATACCTGAACATTTAGGGACACGAACGAAACAAGGCTGTAATCTTGAACGACCTCTGCCAGCTTTTGGTTTAGGTGATGAAATTTTTTGAAGAAGGGATCCGCAGCCAGGTGATCGAGAAGATACGTCAGGTCCATCACTTCAGTGTAGAAATCTAAGTTGAATGCTGATCAAGAAAGAAAACAGTGAATTGGATCGTAGTACTACAATGGAATTTATAGCAAAACTGGACTAAAAATAATAATAAACACCCGTGAATGACCAACATTCGCAGTGAACGTGGCGATCAAAAGCTCAGAGATCGGGACCTTTGGTGAGGGTAAAAGGATTACCACAAATTAGTTTTTTGTTGTTTTAAATATGCATTCTAAACAGTTGCAAAAACTTCTGTTGTTATAAATGAGAACATTTCCTAGCCTACAAAGCCTCAGGATTAAGTGGTTTGTTTTGGCTTCTTTTGCAACACTTAAAAAAGCTCAGCCGCTACAATGTGTGTAAACATATGAAGAACGTAAGAAGAAAACACACATAGGAAGTTACTTGAAGTGGATTAACAGTCAAAACAGTCAACCTTCATGGGCTGTTAACAAAGTAAAGGTAGAATGTTTTTACAGCAGTCAACTTTTTATAAGTGACTACTAAGAACGTTAAAACAGCTAAACTGTATGAAGTGCATCTTTGTTTCTCGTTCATCAAACTACTGAGGTTTAAATACAAGTGCAAGTCTTCCTGTGTGGTATTTTTTATGATGTCCACGTGCTAGCGTGGGTTTTCTTACTTCCTCCCAGATCGCAATAATTTGTCATTTAAGATGCTAAAATTTGCCTATGAGCCCCATCACCTCAGAAAGGATGAGTGTTATACAAATAGGATGGATGATTATTATTTAACCTTGGTTCAATCTCTTACATTTCACTGTAGTCTTGAACATGGCACACTGATATTTTTCTTTGTCCTTAGTAATTTCACAAAAAACCTACCTAGTTTACCATACTGCTCAATCAGGTCCATCTTGGAGAGGATGTTGACATGAGGGAGCTCCACATGCAGCATAGTGGACAGTGAGGTGCAAAGTACAGAGATGAACTTGGCTGGGTCTGCGCAGTAGTGTGAGTCCACAAGATGGACGCATGTTAGCTGAACACAAAAAACAAAAATACGTCAACTGAAGATAAATACAAAAGCATGAACAAGTTTTGAGTTGTTTATTGGCTGACACTGGCAACGCGATATGTCCAATCTATTGAATCTGGGAGGGGCGGCAGTGATCCTCGCAGTTAACTCTTTCAGTGCCACTGACGATGATAGACGTCCTATCATGTGGCTCTTTTAATCCTTCTACTACAAATTATGGGGAGGGGGTCTAAACCAAGGATCCTGCCCTTTTACGTTGGGAAAAAATCATTACGTCCACACCAGCACGTTTGTAGAAAAAAAAAAGCTTCCACAGCCAACTGCATTCATTCATTTTTAAGTAAATTCATAACAATGCGTGAAAAATAATTGACCATAATACCCCTATCTTTCGCATGTGTTTTTCAATATGAAGTACTGAAAGTTTTTAAATAAATGGCAGCAAAAAAGCACCTGTATAATTTAATCCAAATATAAACATTGGTCTCATTGTGACGTAGGGACAAAGGTTAATTTGTACCGGATCCTTCCGGAACAAGGTCCGGCACCTCTTGATTTTGGCCTCGCTGTGTCCGGGACTTACTGTATTTGGGCAGATCTGGCACCTCTCGTGTATAGAATAATAATATAAAAACGTTTTTAAAAAATGTATTGTAATAGCCCCGAATAGGAGGAAAGACTGAGGAGTCGTTGATGGCTTTCTACACTTTATTGTGGCAACAATAAGAAAACAATAAACAAAATAAGAGCAGGCTGTCGCCACAGTCGACCGCTATCTTGTGCTTCTCGCCTGTCTCCCCCTCGCTTCCTACTACCTCACAGCTCTCCAGTCCCAGCGTCTCCTAAAGGGACTGTGCATAGTTACGGACATTACAGTATAAAATAAAATAATAGGACAAATTCCAAGAATTGCATGTTGTTTATGTAGATTTGTTGATGCACTGAAAAGCGGGACCAACAAATCACCCTACTGAAAAAAAAAAAAAAAACTGGAAATTTGCGGCATCTGGGGAGCAAGCAGCCAGGATCAAATGGTATTTCAACATGCCAAAAACACAGTTGCAGTTACTTTTTTCAAAAAGAAGGAAGATGGGTCAAAACGAGTCAGAAAAGCAACAACCGGCGATGAGGGCAGCTGCAGCGATCGTGCTAATAGGCAGGACCGGTTGCAGCAGGAGGCTAGCACCACAGCAGCTAGCCAGGTTCACGGACAGCCAGCCAAGCTGGGATGGTAGGCTACTACCGTCGCAGTAGCTGGTCAGGTTCAGCGCCACCCGGAGTGGGGGCCAGCTACAGCGCCAGCAGTCAGCCAGGTGGACCATCAACAGCCGGAGCAACAGGCCAGTACCCTTATGGGAAATTCGGGTTTGAGCTGTACTATTTGTAAGGCGGTAAGAACTTTGGAGCCAGAGAAGACGGGGGGATGAAACTCACGAAAGATTGGGTTTGTGTATTTATTGGAATCTCAGAGTTAGACCAGGGGTAGCCAACTCCGGTCCTTGAGGGCCCCTATCCAGCTTGTTTTCTCCTTTAAAACACCTGAATCAAATGATCAGCTCACCAGTAAACTCTGCAGGAGCCTAATAACGATCTTGATTATTTGAATAGGGTGTGTTGGAGAAGGGAGACATGGAAAACAAGCTGGATCGGGGCCCTCGAGGACCAGAGTTGGCTATCCCTGAATTAGACTGTACGTTACTGTAAGTCCCACTGGTGGTTACGTGGGCAATTGCCCGTGCTGTGCAGAGTATAGCCTAAATAATTGTAAAATGTTGTCATAACATTTATACCATGGATATTATCTGAGATTGAGGCTAGTAATTCCCACAGCATGGCAAGTGGGCATTTGTGTGTTGTTGTTTTCAGCACCATTTTCTCCGTATGTTCCGGGACCTGTGCCCGTCTTGTCATTCCTGCGCTGTCATATGTAATCTGTGTTCCGGCACCTTATGATTTACAAATTAAGCTCTGCGTAGGGACAAAGTTTGTCGCAGTCAGTGACGTTTCCACAGTTTAATCTTCGGTTATCAGCGTCCACATGATGGCGCCACAAACGCAGAATTCGCATATCTTCTCTTTGGACGGCGTTTTTAAGAACCCTCGTTTAAATAAGCATCTGCGTGTGGACGATAGGCCAAACTGTAGAAAAAGTTCTTTTTGCGAAATACGTGTAGCCATGGCCTAAGTAAGTCTGTCACTATCGCCGTCAATGCCAGCCAATTAGCTTATATGGATTGGACGTTCATCGCCGTCAGTGGTATCAAATTAGCTCAATACACTTACCCTGAAATTCCACTTTCCCAACTGCGAGAATATGTTTTTCACTGAAGTCTGGTGTGTGTAGAGCTCTACCTGCCCAGGGCAGTCAAACAAGAAGTAGGAGTTCGGATGTTCCTTCAGTTTGTTTTCCAACCAGTCCAGGTTGGCCTCCACATACTCCATGCAGTAGAGGAGCCCGCCATTGGGCCCCAGCTTCATGCCGCTCATGACATCATCCAAAGTGACCAACTCGGAGATATCCACGGCACAATTGTAGGGTAGTCTATCATTGGCCGGGTCCATGTTTACTACAACTACCTTGCGCCCGAGATGGGTTAGGAACTCCTGCATGGCCTGACAATAAGTGGTTTTACCCGAACCTGGCGGTCCGATCACCACTTGGCCGAAACGTAAGGAATGAGTTTCTGATTTGTGCTGAGACATGCCGTTGCAATTACATGATCAAATATAAATCTGCGATAATAATTAAAACAAGGGAGTACACTGACCTACGTTTGATACAGGCCGCTATCGAAGCAACAACGTTGAAAGTATTCAAGAGAAATGTGTACGCACATTGGCCACCTGCTGCTCATATGTTATTTACATGCGTAGCAGCTAGCTGCCATGCTACTATCAAATATATCCGGTTCACTGAAATTAACTTTTCAAAGTAAAAGTCCTTGAAAGCGCCTAATCGTAAAGTGGAAGCACGGTAACCAGGGGTGAAAGTGGCAAGAATTTCTTGCCGGAACTCCCCGACGTCGCCACGGAGCCAGAAATGTTTATTTATTTGTTTATTTATTTATTTACTTTCTTTTTTTTTTTGGGTGGGGGGGTCAAACCTCCTAAAATTACTGAAATAAAAAGAAAACTGTTTTGGGACAGTTATTTCTAAAACACATACGAAAACTGATTTTGATTCAAAATTGAATTTTTTTCACTGATTTGCAAAATAAAAGTGAACAAAAACAACCTCCATTTCCTAATTTTTCCCCCTCACTTCCTCACATACTAAATGCCAAATCTCAATTTTAACTACTTAAAAACATAAGATGTATATTAAAATTGAAGTTAATGTAAACATTTACTTTTCCTCTTTTTTTTTTTTTTTTAATAATAAAGATAAAAGTAACATACATTCAGAAAAATAAGTACATATGACTTATACTATGGAGAGTGAAATGGAATATATTTTGAAGATCGCGCAAACATTAACTTTTTTAAATCCTAAGGAAATGAATAAGTAGCCTAACATAAATGAACAAATATAAGTCCAAAGTGCACATTGACAGCTAAGATGTTCTGAACATCCCCATCAGAGCTAATAAAACTAAATATGATAAATAAGCCTCCTCAACTCTTTCCCTGCTCTTAAAGATTTGATCCAATTTCTGTTGTATTGGCCTTTTTTGTCGCATCAATTCAAAAAACTTTTTTTTTTTTGCTGTTCCAGAAAACATGCACATTTGAACCAATCAGAGCTAACTATCTCTGCTGATCACATGTCAGTATGTCAGCCAATTGAATGGATAAATGAGTGTAGGTGTTTTGCTTTACTGCCTGCATTAGCACATTGACGTGACTCATCGTCGTCAGACTCAGATAGCAGCAGCAGCTGGGGAAATCTCCATGCCGTCCGTGCAATAAAATAAATAATGAATATCGGTGGAAACGGATTACGCTATACAAGCACTTTATTATGCTCGTTGTTAACACTTGTGTATGCTAACCTGATGTTGGTAGATTGTTTTCTTCCTGGAGATGAAATGCATGTGTGGCAGCTTAGCATTTTTTTTTTTTTACATACCGTTTTAACAGTTGCCGTCATATTTTCGGAATCAAAGCACCGTGTACCAGAACAGCATTCCGGCCCGGAATCTTATACCACAACTGCGTTCCTGACCGTTCTGGCCCACTTTCAACCCTGACGGTAACCATTGATTTACCCTCAGTTACGTATGCTTCAATTTTAAAACGATTAATGTACATTAAATACTGCATGTTTTACTTTATAATTCATTGATCACCTGGCGTCATAATGAGTTACATGTATTTAAAAATATATATATGGCGGAAAACAGACAAGACTGAAAAAGCAGTTTCTGCTCTTGCACTTCTCTTTAAAAGAAACTGCTGTATTTTAAGCCAAAACAACTGTTGTGTTTGATAGAACAATATGTCTATATGCTGCCATAGCAGTTTCATGGCGCATGAAGCCTCCGAACTATTTTTAATCTGTCCATTTTACCCTGAAAACCCCCGTTTACAGACGTTGCGCAACCGCTTTTGTTTCAACCCAGCCATAAAAGGAAGGTAATTAATGATATTATTCAAAATCTCTGTCATTTTTAACTTAGAATCATTAATTGAGCTCATATTTCGTTTAAAAAAAAAAAAAAAAAAAACTTCAAAAAATTATTTACTCACATAATTTAAACTTTTAAACAAATTATGTCAAAATGAAAAAAAATGCTGTCTGCAAAAAAGTCTCGGATATCTACCTCATAACTATCGCTTAATTGTTTTTTTGTTTGTTTGTTTGTTTCTGTCGCATTTTCTCCGATGTTAGATGATAATCAATCCAAACAAAGAAAAATTGGGGGGGGGGGGGCGGTTAAAAGGGTAAATATATTAAAAAGAAACTCGACCACTCCTTGATGTCTGCGATTTCTGCATCGCAACCCTTGTTATATTACCATGTTTCACCCATAAAATCCCTCAAAAATCCAGCTGTGGCCATTCACAGCTGTGTCTTGACACTCAAGGATACATGCTACATGGAGTTGTTGGGTCGAAACAAGGTAAGTACATGATAATATCTCATTAAAGTCATGGCCTCTGTAATTCTGCTCTCACCTCCAGATAGGGTTTTGCTGTTTTTTTTTTGTTTTTTTTTAATGCCCTCCTGTTCAAAATTTTTCTTCCCCCAGAAAATTGAGATTTTAAGCTTTACAATTTGAAAGGTGGCCAAATGGGGGGTCTCAGAGCGGAACTTCAAGTCACCTTTGTGTTTTCCGCTATATACCGAACAGCGAAAGGCACAGTAGTTATATACTTTACATTTTACATTATTAATGGAAAGTTGCTTGTGGCCTCTTGAGGACATTTTGCTGATGTAAACTTCGGTTAAAAAGTCTTGTCCTTGCAGGTTATATAATTTAAAAAATACAAAGCACGACAAAAAGTAGTACAGGCAAATTAATAACCAAAAACTATGCCTGTTTTTATTTTGAAACATTATATGTGACCCGAATGCAAATCTTGATGTTTCAAAATAAAAGTGTAACTGCTCGTTGCCTAGTTAGACACACATTACCAGATATATCAATCGTCAATATGTATTTAAAAATCTAGGCCAGCGCAGAGTAATTTAGAATATTTTTAACATTAAAATCAAACCACGTAGTACGTACTGTACTTTCTTTTCCAAAGGCCAACTTAAACTTGGTCGGAGGCCTGCAAATCCCTAGAATCTATTGTGCTCATATGAGTGTGATGCATGTTCTCTAAAATTAAAATCAACGAAATAAATAAAATAACAAGAATCACATACAACAACACAGGCAAACAGTGTGGGAACTGAATTTTAATTCGGCACGGTTGAGAAAATAGAAATTCTTGAATTAGAGAGTATTGGTCATCTTCGTGGGCCAACGCTGCCCCCTGGCTGCCAGCCTCTATACTTCATGCAAGTGTTTGGTTGGCGCCTGAGCAAAGAGTCCCCCATATCAATGTCTTTAGGTTGATCATAGATTGTACTTATGTGGTAGTCTCTCCTGGCCTTTTTACCAGGGTGCAAGAGTAGCTTTTCACCATGATATCTGTAAAATAGATATTTTGTCACAAGATTATATCTTTGGACGTACAAACAAAAAAAATGTTAGGTTATTTTGAAACTTACCCAAACCCTCGTTTGCAGTGTGGATGTTTGCCTTCGTTTTCCAGGGCATCCGGAATCCCATTTTGACTGCTCCCTAACCCTTCACCATCCTTCCAGCCTTGCTTCTCCATCACACGGCGGCCAAAGCCCTAACCAAATAATGTAAATAAGTTAAAGGGGCAAAATTCCTCTACAAACAAGGTTCTATACATAGTATAGTGTATATAAATGCACTACCTTCGTAAACCTCTCAAAACTGCCAATGGCTTGATTATGTGTAGAGCAATCTTCAAGACCATCCCTAAGCCTTTTCTCCAGTCGCATTCGGACATAGTCCCGGGCATCCATATCACCCCCATCTGTAAGATGAAAATAGTTGGAGAAATGATGTTAAGGGAAAATATTCCTATCTTGAGAATCCTTGCATGACCAAAGAAATAACATATTAACGTCAGGCAATACAAAATACCTTTGTCATAGTAGACGCTCATGTCAACGTCCCAGTCATCTGCCGTTTGCTCATCAAAATCTGAAGTAGGGGCACAAAATAAGACAAAAGTGGTTAGTCTGCTTTGATTTGCATAAAATTTACAAGATATAATTTTGTACTCATCCCAGTGAGTATGTGCTATGTCAGCACAGCTGCGGGCATTGAAGTGTGTGAACGTGTAGTTTGCTACGCAAATTAAATTGGACACTGACCATATATAGGGCTTAAAAAAAATTAAAAAAGCGCTTTTTTCCCCCCTTTGTCAGTCATTTTTTATGTTGGTTCATACTGGTATAGTTGAAAACAAAAACAAAAAAACACCTCAAAAACAAAGTTCAAGAAAAAAAAGGTCTTGTTTTTATTTGTACGGTGGTACCTTGACTTATAAGCAGAGGTGGTAGAAACGAGTTACATTTACTCCGTTACATTTACTTGAGTAAGTTTTTGAGAAAAATGTACTTCTAAGAGTAGTTTTACTAAGCCATACTTTTTACTTTTACTTGAGTAGATTTGTGAAGAAGCAACGCTACTCTTACTCAGCTACTTTGGGCTACACAAGAGTCATTACATTTTTCCTCTTTATTCTACATATTACATTTGTTTTTTTGCTAGCGATGCTATTGCCAAGAGTAGCGCTACTAATTTCACCAATGAGACGTCGCAACAATAGTCACATGACTCCATTACACCAATCAGAAGCAAGCTTGCCATTTTATGATCACGCAAGCCTGTTCAGTCACACGTCTTTAAAGCACCGTAACAAATCAAGTATTTGACATAGAGCGCTGCCCTCAACATGACTCGAAAGTGCGGATTTAATCCTCTCTCCCAGTTTTTATTTAGCACCGATTGACCCCGGAAAACCGGAGATATGATCCTTTTAATTTCATAATAGTAACTATGAAGGAACAACAGCATTCACTATTCAAACTAGGAACTATTTTCGCCACTAGAGGGCAGGGCACTCATGCTCTTTGGACGAATGCTTCATTTCGGGGGGGGGGGGTTGTTTTTTTTTTTCACTCTTGCCAGAATTCAATGATTTTTTAAATTTTATTTCTCTGGCTTAATGTGGTTATGTAATGGGTTATTGAACAGTATCATTATAACAATAGTTCATAACTTCATATAGATAAGTTTGTGCTGAGAGAAAAAAAATGCTATTGTTTAAAAAATTTTTTTTAAATCAAACAAAAATAAGCAGTTACTCAAAATGTTACTCGTTACTTGAGTATCACTGGATACTTTTTTTACTTGAGTACGTTTTTTGGATGACTACTTTTACTCGAGTAAAAATTTTTTTAAGTAATGCTACTCTTACTTGAGTAAAATTTTTGGCTACTCTACCCACCTCTGCTTATAAGTTTAATTCAGTCTGTGAGTAAACTTTTGACTCAAATTAACATGAAAAGAGACCCAAGGGTTGATAAGAAAAATACCACTTTACAGTATTGTACTTTATGAAAACAGTTATGAAATGATTACTACATAGAATCGAAAGAATCAAACCGCTAGTGATAAGATACAGTGCCCTCCATAATTATTGGATTTCTAATAATTATGTGTTTTTTAGCTTCTAATATATATATTTTTTCTAAACAATATGGGACCTTAATGGGAAAAAAAAGAGAAAAATCTAACCTTCAATACAAGTGCATTTATTCAGTGGGGGAAAAAAATCCACATAAAGAAATAATTATTTGACATCAAATAATGTGTATCACAATTATTAGCACCCCTGGTGTTAATACTTTGTACAATTCAGTTCAATTCAATACAACCCCCTTTTGCCAACAAAACAGCACCTAATCTTCTCCTATAATGTTTCACAAGATGGGAAAAGACAGAAAGAGGGATCGTCAGCCATTCCTCTTTGCAGAATCTTTCTAAATCATCCAGAGACCTGGGTACTCTCCTCTGTACTCTCCTCTTCAGCTCACCCCACAGGTTTTCAATGGGGTTGAGGTCTGGGGACTAAGATGGCCATGGGAGGAGCTTGATTTTGTGTCTGGTGAACCATTTCTGTGTAGATTTGACCATATGTTTAGGGTCATTGTCTTGCTCAAAGACCAAGTAACGACCCATCTTCAGCTTTCGGGCAGAGGGCAACAGATTTTGATTTAAAATGTCCTGGTATTTCAAAGCATTCATGATGCCATGCACCCTAACAAGGTTCCCAGGGCCTTTGGAAGCGAAACAGCCCCACAGAATCACTGAACCCCCCCCATACTTCATAGTGGGTATGAAGTGCGGGCTACACGCCAACAAGCTGTCTTGGAGGCATGCACGGAGAAAACCTTTCCTCACTCACAGTCATAAACGCAAACGTCTGGAGTTCGCCAAGCGGTATTGGGGCTTCAACTGGGACCGTGTGCTTTGGTCAGATGAGACCATGATTGAGCTTTTTGGCAACAAACACTCTAAGTGGGTCTGGCGTGCCACGAAAGATGCGCATGCTGAAAAGCACCTCATACAGATTTTTCCCCACTGAATAAATGCACTTGTATTGAAGGTTGGATTTTTCTCTTTTTTTCCATTAAGGTCCCATATTATTTAGAAAAAAAAGTAGAAGCTAAAAAACACATAATTATTATAAATTCAATAATTATGGAGGAAACTGTATCATGTGTTAATTCAACGGGAGTTCTATGTCTAAGGAGTAATGCCTTGTCCACCAGAGAGAAGTAGAAGCATACTGCACGGACGATGCTTTACAGAAAACTCACAAGCTACAGTTATAGTGGAGCGGACATAAAATATGCCCAAATATTGTATTAATGTGTATGTGTTTAAATAAACATTTAGCCGGCACGAGTTCTTATCTTACGTATAAAATAAAAACAGTATCATCACTGCTGTGCTTACCTCCTTCTTCTTCCTGCCAGTACTGGGCATCTGTGTAGAACACCAAGCCTGAACCACCCTTTTCCCACTTTAACTCAATTTCTTCCTCAAACAGCCTTTCTTTGCTTCGCTCTTGGCTCGTCACATCTTCATGCAATGCTTCATGACGCTCCCACTCCTCACAGCAGTCATCGTCCTGCAAGCAAAAGAGCTTGGTGGTCAAGAGAGCTGCAATCTCAACCAACTTAGGGTCATATATTTTGTTCAACACTCTCCATGCAGATAGACATTCTCTGCTAAAAGAATTCAGCATGCTTTTGAGCATCGAAGTGTGTTTTAAGTATGTGTTGTTGTTTTACCAACTACCACAACACATTGTCTATTAGGGGTGTGACAAAATATCAAAATGGTGATATATCGTGATACTTTGTATCTCAAAAGGTTCTTGATATGCTCCTGCCAAGAATCGAGATATCGTTTTAAAAAGGTGTTTAAAATGTTTAACAAAAAATAAAAAATAAAAAGGAACCAACAAGTTGTTACCATAATTTTCCACCATAATAGTGTCTCAGTTAACTCTAAGGCTGCATTGACGGTGCTCGACGCCCAATCCATTCAGACTGGGAACGTTCGTTCATTCGAAACCAGAGCATTCACATTCACTCTGAGTTTCAGGGCATTTAAGGGTCACTTGGTGTTCATTTTAGGGCATTTACAGGTCATTTCCTTTTGAGTTTGAGTCACTGCCAATATATTCATTTGGGTGATTCCCAGGTCACTTCCTGTTCTGTAACTCAAAATAAACAGAAAGTGACCCATAAAATACCCCAAAATCAACAGGAAGTAACTGAAAATCAACAGGTAAATGACCTTAAATGGCCCAAAATTACCTCATTGCCTGACATTGGCTGCAACTCACGGCCATAGACGTTCAATCCGTTTGAAGTGGGAGGGATGACAGCGAATGAACATTAGTTTATTCGCTGCCACCCTCCCAGTTCAAATGGATTGGACATCTACTAGTGATAAACTTCCAATTCAGAGAAGCTTGTTTTTTTGTTTATTAGTTGTTTGTAGAATAACCAAGAATGATTTCCTGACCAATGTATTGATAATCGTTGCATCGCCATATCGTTAGATCATCATTATCGTGAGCTTTGTATCGCAGATCATATCGTATCGTGAGGTACCAGGAGGTTCCCACTCCTATTGTCTATGTATTAGAGCGTCAACTAAATTTTATTTTTATAATCGATTTATCGGACGGTTAATCAATAAATGTCACTTTTTTCAATTACGTTCACAATTTAACTTAACGTTGTTTTAGGCATGTTGTAAGTAACAATGAAAATGGATGACTATTTCCTTCAAAAATAATTTTATAACAGCTTCTTGACTTAACTGTAGTCTACAACTGTACAATTTTTAGTACATAAAACTTGAAGTTTTAAATAAAGGTTCTGGTTTAAAACATAAAAAGGATATCGCAGCACATAAATAAAACAAAAGTCCTGATCATTCAAATTTAAGAAAAGGGCTACTGATTGACTTTTTTTTTTCTTGTGGGCAAAGTACTGATATATATTGTGTCAATGACTTATTTTCTTTAAACAAACTAAATAACACAATCGAATATAGAGGAGTCTGACTGTCTGACTGTAATTAATCAGTTTTTTCATCAAACAGTTGTTCATAAATACAATCCAAATCCAGTTTCAAAGCACACTCTTTTATATGACAATTTACAGTTTGAAATGGAGTTTGTCCTGAAAGGAAACTCTAAGCCAGAGGTGGGCAAACCGGTCCTCAAGAGCCGCAGTGGGTCCTGGTCTTTGTTACAACTGATCAAGCACAAGCAGTTTAACCAGTGAGGTGTCTGGGGAAACAAGAAGCACCTGACTGCAATCAACTGATTGCACTTGTAAGACACCAGATTGGTCAAAAGGTGTCGTCTTTATAGGTTGCAATGAAAACCCGCACCCACTGCAGTCCTTTGTGGAATAGTTTGCCCACCCATGCTCTAAGCTGTTATATGAACGTGTTGGTGTGTGGTTTCTGTATAAAAAGAAATGAGACATCTTTACTATCTAACAATAACTCAAGTGCAAAACACAACACAAACGGATACTTAAGACACTGCTTAGCATAATCACTAACTAAGCGCTTCGTGCTAAGTAGTAACGTCTCATCAACAATACAAACAATACAATTGGCTTCATTTACTCACTTCTGACAGGGGCACACTGGATCTAACAACACAAAAGACTAACTCTCGACACTTCGTAATACAGTATTATTGACCTGAGTGTAGCAGTGAACTCTCTGTCTCTATTGCTCTAATCACTGGCGCGCATGCAGCCTCCCATTACACACAGGAGTGCTCATAGCTGCCGGAAAAATTGATTATCAAATTCGTTGGCAACTAATGTATTGATCGATTTTAATCGATTAGTTGTTGCAGCCTTACTATATATACTATAGACCTGAAATGAATACTCGAGACCTGATCCGAGTAATTTTAATCACCTCGAGGAATCATTTAATTTTGCCAGCTCTAAGCATCACGTTTTGCCCGGACTACTTTTAATGAGGGACAACGCGCTGACGTCACGTGCGTAGAGGAAGAAGCAATAAAATAAAATAAAAACCTTACTGCAGCCGACAGCCGCTACAAACTACGCCAACGTTGCTAAAAACTACGCTCGCATGATGCTAGTGTGGTAGCAGGTAGTGTCCGATGCGTCTCATAGATATCGCATGCATTTAGAACTAGATGCGAAATGACAGACTCGGCCGCGTCTGGGCAACGTTAGCAAACAGCCGCCATCTTTAAGCAGTAGACTTCTCAGCACTAATACATATAACGTTACTGTCACTCCCACACGTAACGTTAGCCCTTCGGAAGGCTAGGTTTCTATTGATTATGACCACTGTCGAGGCGTGGCTAACGTGTCTTACATACAGGCTTTATTTAATCTGTAAAAACACAGCGCTGTAGAGTGATGAGGGTGTAAAATTCAGGCAGGAAAATGGATCAGGGGTTAAAAAGGTGATAAGGGTGTGGAGGAAATATGTTCCGGTACACTGTACAACCCAACAAAATATTGAGCTCTGTCGATCCACACTGTGTTTCAGCAGGGCCGTGAGGAGATCGGTGGAGGGGCGGGTGCTCGTAGCTCAAAAGGGGCACATGAACAAGTACTTAATACACCTTAAAACAACATAAATTCAATTTTAACCAGCTTTCGATAATAATTGGCTGCAACTGTGACATACTTTAATTGGGAGGGGGCAACAGTGAATAGAAATCAACACTGTCATCAACACTTTCTGGCTGTGACTCAGTCAGTCTGCCTCTTTTCTTCCTTCAACCTCTGCATCAAAACTTCCTTCCTCAACTTGTTCATCTAAGAACAAACCACATCAGATGGTCACTGAGCCACCAACAGCACAGTTTTCTCAAAACTAATAAAGCAATGGCATAAAATCTTATAGAAAAATAACATTGTAGTTGTGTTTATAATTGTATTTTATACCCGACTATCCTTGCTATTCTTTCAAACTTATTCTTACCAAGTGTGCTATTCACCCAGCTGATGAGGTATCTACTGCCTTTAGCAGCTTCATCCAACTCTTTTTTTTTTTTTTTTTTAATCCCCCAATCTCCTTTCCTTACAAGGCATATCTATATAATGAAATGTAAATCTTAAATAAATAAATAAATAATCAAGACTCCCCGGTGGCTTTTATTTTTTAAAGCTTTCTTAATTTCTTTCAGTAACTATGGAGGTGGATTTGTGTCTTTATTATTCAATCAAAAAAAAAAGTTGCTTCAATCAAAATATATATTTTTAATCCCAAAAAAGTCACTTCAATTAAAAAAAATGTTTTTGATTGCATAAATAAATTTGAGACAAAAAAACTATTTGAAAACTATTTGTCTTGATTGAAACAACTTTTTCTATTGAAGTAATGTTGTTTTGCGTTTGGGCCCTATTTTGGCTATAGGACATTTGTGTCTTTATTATTATTCAATCAAAAAATAAGTTGCTTCAAACAACAACAACAAAAAACCTCCCCAAAAAAAAAAAAAAAAAAAAAAAAAAAAATCAATCATAGAAAAAGTTTGCACATGTCAATAGAGCTGTCCCGACTAGTCGACATAGTCGATGTCATCGATGACGTAAATCCGTCGACGAGCACAACATCCCGTCGACGGTTAATGAAGGGTTAAAAAAATATATGCGTGGAAAGTTAGAATGTCGGATGCTCTGTTTGCAAGCGGGGAAAGCGGCACAAAGCCAAAAAAAAGCGCACCAGAGTGTCCAAAACATTGCCTTATTTCAAAGAAACAAAGGAGAGTACACTCTTCTGTCCTGTCTCTTCAATGCCAAGCTTGGCTGCACGTCGGCCGTGAATAAAAACCTCAAGCGCCTTCACGCAGTTTGTAATTTTTTTTTTTTTTTCATTTTTTGTACACCAGAGGGTGCTGTCGCCTTACTAAATAATAATGTTTCATTGACAATGGGCCTATAAGTGCTATTACTATTGTTCTTAATGCTAATTGAAAGGTTTATTTCATGTTATGGTTTATTTTATGGTATAGAAAATTATATAAGGTTAAAAGGTCATAAATATATACAGTATATACAGTGATTGCACTCAAGGGAGAGATTGTCAATGATAAGGTAATAAATTAAGGTAAATGCAATTCATATAGGCAATTCATTGATATATAAATAAGGTTTAAAAGGAAAAAGGTGAAAAGTTTTTGTTAATTTCTAATTATGTTGCTTTATTTGTGTGCACCGTAGCTCTTACAGTGTGTTTAAATCAAGGATGGAATAAAAGTTGTAAACCATCAGTTTAAGAGACCATCTTTTCAATCGGGAGGCTACACTAGTTAATTCTATCAGCATTTGAACTCATTGTTTATTTGTGATTTATTATTGTTATTTACGTGTTTATTTGTACTTTAATAAATAATTTGAGTGTTCCAATATGTTTTTTGTGAATTGATAAGCGTCAACAAAAATTTCATTGCTAAATTAGTAAAAAAATAAAAAAATAAAAATAATAATAATAATAATTATTAGATTAGTCGACTAATCGTAAAAATAGTCGGCTGACTAATCGGGAGAAAATTAGTCGTTTGGGACAGCCCTACATGTCAATCATCGTTTAACTAAGTGAGCAGCCTCAGAGGGTTTGAGTAGACTCACTATGAAGCATTTAATAAAGCTAAGCATTTTCTTACTACTTTATTCTTGTTTAAAAATAATTCGGTGGGGCAGTAACATGTTTAAAACATCATATTTCTTACATTTTGAAGTGCTTAAAAACCATTTATAAATGATACTTTGGGGGGAAAAAAAGTGAAAAAACATATCTTTTTTCCCCAATTTAAAATCTGGATAAATACATTGAACACGCACAAAAATATTGACGGAGGGGAGCGCTACTTTGCGGTTTTCACTTATTGCGGCGGGTTCTGGCCCCCATTAACCGCGAAAAACGAGGGATCACTGTATTTCTGAAAAGCTTGAAGAAGCAAGAATCATTCCCACCACTTGTCGTTCCGGTGTTGTGCCGACACCGGCCGTCAGCTCAAGTCCCAGCCGAAAATAACGCGTCTCAGGCGGACGACGGGAGCAATGCGAGGCGCCCCCCTCCATCTGAGAACATGCCGCTTAATTTGACTCAACAGTGCGTTTCTTCATTTATATTACCGCTAAATACACAAGCTTGACGCCAATTTAACGGGAGCTATTTTTTCACGGGAGATTTGGCTAGCTCTGGCAAGCTGCAACGAATGGCAGTAACTTTACTATATCGCTAAATATGAAAACGATTGAAACCATTACTCACCAAAGTCAATCTACTGGCAAATACAGGCAAGTGTATATGCTGCGCTCTGGGCTGCCTCGGTGTGGATAAGGCCTGCTTTTTGTTTTCACAGCTTTGCAATGCAACCAAAGGCTCTCCAAGCACTCCATGTACACGTAAAGAGTGCGCGCGATTGGAATAATAGAACGCAGTTTGGGCCGATGATTGGTTCTCGTCAGCGAAGCATCTACAAGGATTTGCTGACCGTCCAAGTGTCACTTTTTTAAAGGACCGATTTCTGAATTGCTCAGTTTACGTACTAAGTTAATCACATGATGATAATAATAATAATAATTAATTAATTAAATGAAATCTCCCGACCCCCCCCAAAAGAATTTCTCCTCGGATCTACGCAATTCACGTAGGTCACCCTTTTTGACTTCAATACGGCGAATTTCGCCGAAAGGTGAGAGATTTTCATGCCTGAAAATTAAAACATAATAAAGCTAACTGTCCGTTTTAGCTCAGTAGTCATTGCTGAGTAAAACCCCTGGTAGTACTGGTCCCTAATGTGCTCCAATACAGCAGGTATCATTACATTTATCTCACTGCAAAAACTCAAAATCCTATCAGTACTTACAGTTCAGACCAACTTAAAACTTAACTAGAACTTAAAAATAGCTTGACACAAATACGTGGGAAAAACACGTAGCTTTCAAGTGATGTGTGTTATCAAGTGTAATTACATTTTTAGGTAAGAAATATGTTTTTTTTAATAAGATCTAGACGTTTTTTGAGTGAAAGCAGTGAATTTTTTTTCTAGTCACATCTGAGATGCAATTGTTGGCTGTTTTCAACAATGTACATCGAAAATAAAGACATTGATTGACTGAAAATGGTTCAATATTGGATTAAATGTCTTTTTTTCTCATGTATATTTATAATTGGACTTTACCTAAAAAAAAAAATGTGATTACTCGATTAAGCGTTAGAATTTTCAGTCGATTACTCGATTACTACAATATTCGATAGCTACAGCCCTAGTATACTATATTCATGGGCTGGCAGTGAATAAATTAAAAAGCTCTAGCCTTGAACTTACATCATCTGCATTTGACTGTACATCCTCCTCTTCGGTGTGTTGATCATCGGTTTCTGTTGTCTCGCAGCGGTCATCGCGCTGCCTCCACGTCGATGATGGCGCTTTCAGAGCGCCCGGCCCAGATATCTCATGGCCGGCAGCTGTTAATACAGTCTCTTCTGTGGCTGGTAGAGTGCAAGTGTCCTGGTAATGGAAAGGCACGTTGCCATAGCGACGGTTGGAGCCCGTCTTAGGGAAGGTGAGGCCTAATTTACGGATGAGTCGGGGAGGCAGGCGGCACGACTGGATGAGCTGGAGAAAAACCTTGACGGACGTGCCCACGTTGCCATTTTGCATCAGAGCGGGTGGATTGAGTTCAGATAATGCCTTGAGGTCCGAGAAAGTGAAATGTTCCGTTTGGGACATCCGGTGTCGCTGCTCAAACCTCGTTTTATATGGGAATTGCGTTTCATCTGTGGAGGGAAAAAATTGACCTGTCAGGTGATCCAAAAGTAGTTTGCAGTGTGTTTACTGCAAGTATGACTGTATGTATTGGATGTGATCTGGTTCTTTGAGTTGTTCAAACATTTGTGACTCACATAGAAAAGTCCTTTATATTGAACGAAAAGAATATAACACCAGAAATTCAATACAGACATTGTTAGTAGGGGTGTGACAAGATATCGAAATGGTGATGTATCGTGATAGTTCGTATCCCAATAGGTTATCGATAAGCTCACGCCAAGAATCAAGATATCGTTTTAAAAAGGTGTCAATGTTTTAGAAAATAAATAAATAAGGAACCAACAAGTTGCTACCAAAATCTTCCACCATAAGTTTCTCAGTTAACTCTATGGCTGCCATTGATGGCATTCGACAACCAACCCATTAAGACCGGGAAGGGCGAATGAACGTTCGCTAAAAACTAGAGCATTCGCTGTCTCTCTTTCCGATTTTCGGGGCATTTACAGGTCACTTCCTGTTGAGTTTGAGTCACTGCCTCAACATTTCCAGGTCACTTCCTGTTCTGTAACCCAAAATCAATAGGTGACCCATAAAATGCCCCAAAATCAACTAGGAAGTGACTGAAAATCAACAGGTAATGACCTGAAATGGCCCAAAATGACCTCGTTGCCTGGCAGCCACTGATGGCCATATAAGTGGGAGGGGCCCGTTTGAAGTGGGAGGGGTTCATTCACTGCCACCCTCCCAGTTCAAATGGACTGGACGTCTACTAGTGATAAATTTACAGCAGAAGGATGAAGATAGCTTGTTTTTCTGTTTATTAGTTGTTTTGTAGAATGATTTCCTGACCCATGAATCGATAATTCGTTGTATCGCCATATCGTCAGATCATCGTTATCGTGAGCTTTGTATCGCAAATCGTATCGTATCGTGAGGTACGAAGGTTCCCACCCCTAATTGTTAGTGTAGTTGAACAACAGTGCATAGCTCTTGAAGAAAAAAAAACTGAATTATAGGTAGGATAAGGCTTTTGAACAGTATTTACTCGAGGCGTGCGAAATTTCCGATTCTTAGATTATTCGCGATTCGGCCATGGAAGATTCGAGAACGATTCACAAATATCCAAATTCCGATTATTGAATTATACCAGGTAAAGCGGAAGTAAAACACAGTCAGCGCGGTCTTTGGGATGCAAAGAGGAACGGACCGAGAGTAAATATCATGTTCAACTCATGCCGCTAGATAAAAAAACAATCATACCTGACTGCGGCTGACAGCCGCTACAAACAACGCCCAGTTGCTAGTTGCTACAAACATACGGCTACAGTAGATATCATATATATGTAGAACTAGATGCAAAATGACAGACGACGTCGGTGTTAGAACATGTATTATTGAACAGAGATGCGAAATGACACTTTCCGGCGTAAGTAAACAGAGGCCATCTTAAAGCAGTAGACCTCTCTAGAAGGCTCTGTTGTAGCGAACCTAATTAACTTTTTATCTAAAATACTCCTAAATCTTTAAATGATGAAATAGTGTTAAAACTTTGACAAAAGTAGACAGAAGGGAAATTATGGAATAACGGGAGTAATTTTAACAACTGTAACAGTTAATTCACAACAATAAATTAATTGAATGTAGTTTAAAGCTGCTGATACAGAATGGGGACTGGAGTTTTTTATTTACTGTTATTTTTGTATATTTGTTTACTGTTATATGTTAACTTGATACTGAAATAGTAGTTTGGTTTAGCCTGAGAGGATTTTTGAACAATTTTGGAACTAATGTACAAAACATTTTTTAAAAATAATAATTAAAAAAAAAAAAAGGAGGGGGGTGCATCAATAATCGTTTTATAATCGAATCGGGGCCTCTGAATCGTAATCGAATCGTTAGGTGCCCAAAGATTCCCAGCTCTAGTATTTACAATGTACTGTATATTAAAAACAAACAAGATTATCAGATAAACGTCTTTGGGTAATGATGACAGCTAACCGTACTTGGGTAATAATAAGAGAATAACAATAAAGAATATTAAAAATAAATGTGAGTGGAATTTCCTAAACAAAGAGAGAATTACTGCAATAAATGTACAACGGAGTAAGACAGTGTATTTCTTTATTCCTAAATTTTAATAAACCGTAACTTACCATTTTGTTGCGAAACCCTCACTTTCTTAATAACACATCTTCTGGACAACCAGTTGCCTTTAGAGTCGATCCAGTGGTTCCCTGCGTACATTCTGACGAATCTATCAGCGTGTTCATCGTAAACGGACACGACACAACAACAAGTTTTAGCCGTCTGCTTTCTTTTTTTGATGCAGTTGTCATCAGACACAGTAGCCGTTGGTGCTAGCTCGCTACCGGACGATTTCTCGCCGTCTTCCTCGCTGTCGCCGCACGCTTGAGTCTCCCGGTGAATTTCGGGCCGGTGGCGGTAATGAAAACAAATGAAGCCACCGCTTTCTATGAACTGACTAAAATAATTTCGAAGGTCAGCCGAGCGAAAAGCGACGGGAATGTTACTAATAACTAAGTAAACACCTCCATTGTCCGCCATGTTTTCCTTAGTAACCATTTCTAGCTACACGAAATGACGACACTTCCGATGTAGGCGCCTGTAACTGGATATGACGTAATCAGCTGGTGTTGATTACAGGCGGGGAGAAATATTTATGTACCGTATATGAAATACACTATGTGATATCTATATGAAATGCTCTGTGATATATATGGACATGGTTGTGAAAGTGGCTGGAATTTCTTGCCGGAACTCCCTAAGATTTTTTTTTCTTGTTTTTTTTTTTTTTTTTAATAGCATTATTATTAATATTATACAACAATTTGGCAAAGCGCAGATGACGAGAAATTAGTCTTTTAATCTAGCGTTTAGCCACGTCTGCCATTCTCGCAGTCGGACATCCAGACATTAATGACGTCACCAGCCACAACAAAGCGTTCCCATATTAAAATGGGGACAAAACACGAGTCACAAGCAGTTGCTCTGTTGTGCATTGTAGTACAAACGCGTTGAACTTTTGTCTTATTTGCGGTATTTTTTTCCATCGGAATTACTAAAAGTTGCCATGTTGCGGGTTGTAACACAATGAAGAGTTCGGAGCCGCAGTTGAAGTTCTTCATTCTTCCTCGTGAGAAGAAAAGGACAAGCAAATGGCTGAAAGCAATCAATCGAGGAACTGTAAAAGAAGACGGTTCCGTGGACCATTCTCACCAGTGGGAACCTAAATCCAGGCACATTTACGTTTGCAGCCGACATTTTATTACTGGTGAGTAAACTTTAATCAATTTTATTTTTTTTGCCCCAATTAGCTGGTAGGATTCAATAGACTAGGCAGTGGTTATTATTACTGTAACCGACAACTCGCAAAGCGTTATTCTTCTTTTGCCGTGAACTGCTCTGATCAGTCAATCGGTATATTATTGGCCTGGTGGGAATTGGTTATTTTGCCGTGACGTGTTCACGGCTAAATAACGGTTGGAGGCGAATTACCGGTTACGGCAGAAATAATCACTCCGTATATACTACCAGTTTTCTTAGTTCCACACAGTACATATACCACGTAATTGATAAAGGTCAACTTACTGGGTGACTTTATGAGGCAGTTGTAGATGTTTCCGAACTCCACTGCAGGCAATTCCTTTGGATTGTTTATCCAGCTATCAGCTATGGGCAGATTTGCAGGCCAATGCACGGGAATTTTAAGTTGTATTGCCTCCTCGCGTCTGTCGGCAGTGACTCGTGATAATAATAAGTCATGTTTAAGACATTTTTATGAAAAAAAGACGCAAAACACAGCTGAAATATACGAATTTCAGACAACGTTTGTCTACGGATGTTTACCTGTGCGTGCCCCCATCTCAAAACGGCGACACGTTGCTATGCGAGATGACGTCATCGTGACATCACACCGACTGCGAGAATTATAGGGTGCTAGTGTCCCCAACAGCAGGATGATGTTGGCAGGGTCATGGTTTCATCTGATTTAGAATTCACCCCATTGAGGGGGAATCATACAGAACGAGGAAAATGCGACGAGGAGAGAAGCAAAATGTCATTGTTTCAATCTAACTACTCCAATATTTTTACAGGATATTCTTTTTACTAAGTATTTTTTCCCAATTGCTAAATAAATGGTATGGTCACAACAAAGAATAGTTTTGTGCTAGATGGAATATGAAATATTAAAAATGCATTCATTCAGTATGACATGGCAAAATTACTCCATTATGGTCAAAAACAGTCAACTTCACCTTACCTGTCGCACCTCCCGAACGATATTTTATGCCACCGTAGTTAGACCGGCTTTTGCAATTTCCCTGCCCCGGCTTCGCAGAATGTAAACAAACTAGGGCTGTCAAAATTATCGCGTTAACGGGCGTTAATTTATTTTTTTAATTAATTACGTTAAAATATTTGACGCAATTAACGCAGATGTCCCGCTCGGGGGGGGGGGGGGGGGTGGCGGGGGGGGGTGCGTTAAGCCGCCGGCCACGTGGTAATCTCGGTGGACAAGAAGCATTGTCAGCCACAAAATGCAAGCCACCTCCATATTAAAATGTGTGCCATGATCCCAGTATTTGACATAACACAAAACACGATGTTTACTCACTTCCTCGTTGTTGTCAGACAGTTGTCGCACACTTGTCTTAGCCAATCTCGGGGTGAACCGGAACTTTCTGAAACCCCAAAAGGCTCACACGCCTCTCCCTAGTGCAGCTACAAAAGCCTGCAGCCGTTTGGCTGGTGTGATACGAAAAATAAACTAATTAATCCGCAAAATCAGCTGAATCAGCAGTCCATCTGCATGCTATAAAGCAATGCTGTATTGTGAGATGCTGACCCGGGTGAGTCACATTCGCATTTTTCCTAAACCCGAGATTGGGGCCGGAAGGTACTCATTTTCATGGCGTGGGAGTCAAAATTATAAAACGATCGCTTCCACACACATCCAAGCGGTCCATTTCATTCAGGAGCATAAAACACCACGTTAAATAAGCTTTGGCTTCTCCCGTCAGCCCTTTTCTTTTCGGGTTGAATTAATTGTAAACACATATAAATGCTGTATGTTTGTTTGGATTTGTCATGCCTGAAGGGAATAAATAAATATGAAATACACATGCTTTTTTGTGTCATACGCACTTTAAACCTCATAAAACCATTGAAATGCAAAAACTGCTTTTGGCACAGTTATAAATATAGCACACAATAAAACACGACAGGTTTCAAACACACAGCGGTTAGCACGTCCGCCTCACAGTTCTGAGATAAAGGGTTTTTAAAAGGCAAGATCGGGCCCAAAATGTCAATCATTTACGTTTGGGTCGGTCCGGACTTCTTGTAACATATTTATGTCACACTGCTGTTGCCATAGTGTGCACTTCCTGTGGGTGTGGTGTTACAGTATAAAAGGAATCTCTGTGATGTGTCGGTGGCAAATATGCTGAGAAGCACGCTGAATAAAGAAGTGTTGTTCCATTCAAGTCTCAGCCTGATATGTACTTAGATTAAGGAAATACATAACAAAAAGGGGCGACGAGGACGTCTGGACCTGCGTCAGCTCGGACGTGCTGTTTTTGGAGGTTGCTGCGGGTTGCGGTGCCCCAGGGGACAGACGGCGCTGACCTCAGCTTCCACGTCGTGACTTCGTGGGGAGAAGGACGAGCGGAGATCTCAAAAGGAGCGTGAAAGTGATGTATAACCAGGCGCTATGACGGGAGTTATCGGCTCTGTTGGTCCTTTTGATGAGCTTGTGGAACAGTGGAGCTCATACACGGAGCGGTTTGGTTATTTCGTGGCAGCTAACACATAGCGGAAGAGAAAGTGGTGCCCACGTTTTTGAGTGTTATTGGGCCAAAGACTTTCAATTTGCTGAGAAACTTGCTTCAACCTGATAAACCTGGCAGTAAAACGTACAGGGAAATCGTGGAAACTCTTAATGGACATTTTTCACCCAAGCCCCTTGTGATTGCAGAGAGATTCCGCTTTCACAGGAGAAATCAGGAAGAGGAGGAATCTGTCACTATGCTCGTAGCGGCGCTGCGGAAGCTGGCTGAACATTGTGAGTTTGGTGATGTTTTAGAAGACACGTTAAGAGACAGATTGGTCTGTGGGCTGAGAAATGAAGCAAACCAAAAGAAGTTACTCTCAGAAAGTGGACTGACATTAAAGAAAGCCTTTGATGTAAGTGTGGCTATGGAAATGTGACTTCAAAGGAGGCGCAACAACTGAACATGACGAGCAGGATACATCAAGTGGCAAGTACCCAAAGCAGTGTTGCTGGTCCCTGTTTTAGGTGCGGTAAAACGGGGCACCTTACCTCCACCTGCTGGTGCAAAGAAATGAAATGTAATTGTGGAAAGAAGGGTCATGTTGAGCGTGCCTGTCGGAATAAAACAAGGACAGAAAAAGGAAAGAAAATGGTTGACAAGAAGAAAACAAATATGTCCAAGTAGTAGAGGGTGCCTCTACTTCCGAAGATGACAGTGACGTGCACACAGTGCATGAAATGAGCTTGGACGGAAACTCAGAGTGTTACTGGGTCACACCAAAGTTAGAGGGTCACCCAGTCAAAATGTAAATAGACACTGGATCAAAGGCATCGCTTGTGTCTTACCAAGTCTACAAACAGTGTTTGAGACACCTTCCATTAAGACCGTCAGACACTGTGTTAGAAGCGAACACTGGACACAAAATGCTCATGAAAGGAATGCCTGACATTACTGTGCAATCCAATGCATTGAGCAAACTGCGAAACTTCCAGTGCCATCACTCCTATCTGAAAGAAATCTGGCCTAGACCCTGATATACCAAGCAATTACCGCCCCATCTCCAATCTCCCTTTTCTGTCAAAAATCCTGGAAAGGACCGTCGCCACCCAACTCAGAACCCATCTCACCAATAATAACCTGTTTGAACTTTTTCAATCTGGATTCCGATCATAGCACAGCACCGAAACAGCCCTTCTCAAAATAACCAACGATATTCTTCTCTCCTTGGATTCCGGACAACTCACCATCCTCATCCTCCTGGACCTCACTGCTGCCTTCGATACAATCAACCACACCATCCTGCTCTCCAGATTAGAATCTTTACACATCACTGGTACCGCACTTTCCTGGTTTCGCTCCTACCTCACTGACCAACAACAATTCATCGCCATCAATCATTGCACATCCCCTCCTGTTCCCCTACCGCAAGGTGTCCCCCAAGGTTCAGTTCTAGGTCCCCTCCTCTTCATTCTCTACATCCTCCCCCTTGGTCAGATCATCCGCAAACATGGACTCCAATTTCACTGCTACGCTGACGACATCCAAATTTACAGAACCACACAACAAATCTCGCACAGCACCCAATCCACACTTCAAAACTGGCTCAGTGAAATTAATTCCTGGATGCAAGAAAACTATCTTCAACTCAAGAGTAACAAATCAGACATAATCATCTTCGACCCTGCAGCCCACATCATAGACAGTCAATTTTCCCTCACCCTCAAAAACTGCATCCTGCCTCTCTCAACACATTCCCGCAACCTTAGTATCATTTTTGACAATAAACTCAGATTCGACCACCACGTCAACCATATCACCAGAACTGCCTTCTTCCACCTCAAGAACATAGCCCGTCTTCGCCCCTCCCTCACCTTCTCTATTGCTGAAATCCTCATCCATGCCTTCATAACCTCCAGACTTGACTACTGCAACAGCATTCTCTTCGGTTCTCCATCCAAACTCATCAATAAACTACAATATATCCAAAACTCCGCTGCACACCTTCTCACCCGGACCCCCTATAGGAACCACATTACCCCCGTCCTCCACAAACTGCACTGGTTTCCTATTTCATACAGAATTCAGTTCAAAATCATCCTTCTCACTTACAAAGCACTCAATAACTTGGCCCCGCCCTACGTCTCAGACCTTCTCTGTCCCCAGACCCCTTCCCGTCACCTCCGCTCTTCTCATGGAAACATCCTCGCACCGCCCAAACAAAGAACACACCGAACTAGGGGGGACAGAGCCTTCTCCGCTGCTGCCCCCTCCCTTTGGAACTCACTCCCAAAACCCATTCGTACCTGTTCAGACCTTCCCACATTCAAAAAACTGTTAAAAACTCACCTTTTTAAACTAGCTTTTAACTTATAATTATTTTCTTTGTTTTGTTCTGTTCACGTTGTTTGCTGTTTCTGTTCCTACTGTAAAGCGTCTTTAAGCATTGGTAAAAGCGCTCTACAAATAAAATGTATTATTATTATTATTTAAAAAAAAAAAAAGGCCCTGTATGGTAATTGCAAACAGGAGCCGCAAAGCCACTGCATGCCTGCGCACGTGAACGCCATGGCCCCGCCCCCTTTTTAATCTTCCGCTCCTTTCCTGGCGCCCTCCGAAAGTCCGCATCTTGGTATTTACTTTTCGATATGCAGCAGCACGAAGTGAAAAACAAACTAAAGACGAAGGGATTGAAAAGGCAAATATGCACCGGTAGGAGTGGGGTATGGAAAGGCTTCAAATAGATTGTTGAAGATGCTATACAGAAACCTGTGTCGGCTTTGCTGAATGTAAACAAATATGGCGCTTTGCTTTCATATGAGAAATATATTAAACAAACTTTTCCAGCGTTATTTCGTTGTGTAAATGCATTTATAATCATCACAAAAATATGTAGACTATTTAAACATTAAGAAAACCTGCGTTTTTTTTTCCTGCACACTCAAAGAAATTAAAATAAATGTCAACTATCCGCCTGATAGAACAGGCACACAAATATAGAAGACATAAATGTTTATTTAAATATGCATCTTACAGTCTTGTTAAACCGAGAAAATTCGTCACAAAAGACAGGCTTTAATTTGTTATCATTATGCGAAGGCATCATCACAAATGTGATCACACAAAACGTAACCAGTCACTACTCCCTTTTTCCAAGCAGTGCTCTGTCCAGGACTGACTGATGCATTGCATTTCCTCCTTCTCCTGAGTCCTCACAAATAAAACATAAAATTTTGGGGAGGGGTGTTCGGGTTCGGGATCGGGGATCAAGTGAATTGATCAGGCCGGATTGAGTCGAGCTGGATTTTTTAGGCCCGATCTTACTTCCAGGTTCAATCCCGAACTGCGGCCTTCCTGTGTGGAATTTGCGTGTTCTCCCCGTGCCTGCGTGGGTTTTATCCGGGTAGTCCGGTTTCCCCCCACATTTGACCTTATGTATGTCATTAATGTAGCTGCTTCATTTGAATTATACAACATTCTACACTCGTAGTTAAAAGTTTTAAGACTGAGAAACTGTCTTAAAACTTTTAACTGCTGGTGTATTTTGAATTGAGTGTCTTTTTTAGTTGTGGGGCAAAAGGATTAATGAAAAATGTTCCACATTTTGGAAATTTTAACTCTTCATTTGAAAATAATACAAAAAAAATCTTATGTGGAAAGTTTTTTTCTGTCTTAAAAAAGACAACCAAGAAATGTATACTACCAGAGTTCATTAACCCAGAGTCTAACTTTGCTTGGCCTTCACCTTAGCGTTTATCGGTGTGTTTTGATAGTAATAGGCAGTAAAACTGTCCTCATGTGTCTGGACCCTGACATCACTCCACATCATTTACACTGTGTTTTACGCTTCTCTAGTACATTAGTCACAACCCTTGTACTTTTGAAATGTCCAAATTCACGTAATAAATGTGTACTATATTTGGAAGGCACAGTTTGTATTAAAAACATTTCAGATGGTGAAACTGGAATGATTCAATAGTTGCTAGTACACTTGAGAGTAGTCATTATGGCCCCACCAAAATTAATATTAATGTACTTTAAGAATATATAAACAGAAGGCCATCCTGAGAAAATGCTAAAGGATTATTTGTTGAAAGCATCTTACACACACAGAAATAACAGAAATTCAAATGAGCTTGATAACGAATGTGCTTGATGATTGCAATACAAATTTGGACTTTCATTTGTAAATACAGGTATAATGATACCATTCTTCATGCTCTAATTTGAGTATCTTGTAGCTAAACAGGGCCCCAAAAGTGTGTGATAAACATGAAAAAGTTAAAAAAAGAAAAAGAAAAATTATTTATTTAAAGCAAAACGAGGTAACTTTTAAATTGGTCAATTTTAGCGACGCCGGTAGACAAAAGTGGTAGTGTTTTGCCTTAAGGAAGACATGATCATGATCTCCCGGTCGCCTGCAGAGGGATTACATGACATTTTTGTTTCCAGCTGCTGTGTGAAGGATGAATAGTAATAAGGTAATGAATCCAGTTGTGGCTAAACAATAGCATATGAAGGTTAGCAACCATGTGGCTAACCCCCACCCCACTCGAACTCGTCAGCATTGACGAGTTCATTTGAAGGGGAGGGGTGGGTGTAACGCCAGCGAGTGGAAGCTGGAAAATGTTTATTCTTGAGTATCCTGTTAGCCTCCCTTTTTTCCCTCCTTAGACAAAACTTTTTGTCTCTTTTGTTGCTCTGCCAGCTTTGCAGAATTTGCGCAACAGCGTTCGCATCGACTTCCGTCTTTATAACGAATGGGGAAATGGGGAAGTGACGTATGCTGTAAAGCAGTCGGCACATTTTTAGGGTTTTTTTGTGTGCCAGGGTTCCTTCCACCCTCCTCAAAGTTAATTAGTGCCGGTTAAAGCGATACAGGCCCCCTAAGGATATAAAAGAGGTTGCATTCAACTAGTTGTCAATCGACGTATCATCACAAATGTTATGAAAATAATTTATAAAGGTTGAAAAGTTACCTAGTATTGCTTTAAGTTTTGCGAATAATACACAATGTCTATTACCTTGTGCATGTGCAATAAATTACAATATTATAGGAAAGTCTGTTCATTTTACAAGTTCAGTTCAAAATGGGAAACTCGTGTATGTATGTATCATTCCAATTCATTACACAGGAAAATACTTTGAAGAACAATTCCTAACGAATGTTTGTCTTAAAAATAATTAGGATTATTTCATATCTAATATTTGAATTTCTTGAAGTAATTAATTCGTTTTTTCCCTTTTTGAAAGCTGTAACCATCATGTTGTATAGTCTTACATTATCATGAATATATATAAAACAATCAATTATTTTACTCGATGTATCACAACTACTTTACTCTGTGTGTCCCAATTTCATTGGCATTTCGGATGTGTAACTATTTTCATAAGGCTTACTGCTTACGAAACAATTATTATAGCTCTAAGAAGGTTTTTTACCGTGAGAATTTGACTTTTTTTGGTTCCCCTTTGCCTTACTAACCTGAAGGTGATGGAGCCATCCAAATGACCCCTTGTTACAGCAGTAGGCCAAGGTCAGATGTCAACTACTAGACATGGCGTTCACATCATTGTGCACTCACAAGAGTTCATTGACCTGAGAAAATTGGGAAACCCCATCAGGCTTATGAAAAACAATATACTGGGGGGACAAAAATATAAGTATTAAGTTGTATAATTTGCCCCTCACGTCTTGTTTAGAATATACTCATGAATATACTTTAGATAAATGACTACATGTATTTGACTGTAAAATTTGTGCCTCACTTCTTGTCTGGAGTAACTGAATTTGGACATTCCACACCAGCCATTGCATAATGCCACTTTTCACATGAATACTAGTATATTCACTTCCTTGATCACAGCAGTTGCTCCACTTACAGATTGAAGGACACTTTTATTTAAACTTTACAGTCATGGCGCTGATAAGTGTCTGTCCTCCGTGTCGGTCTCTGCCTGCTCCAAACCTCTATAAACAAGAGTCTTATCACAAGCATTTACAATTGTCAGCATGCTTCATCAATCCCAATGGCTACAGAGTGTATTGTAGGGCATTTCGAGGGCCACACATACATATTGTGTTTTTTTAAATTTCAAGTGGCAGCTCTTTATCATATGTAAACATTGTGTTTTTTAAATTTCAAGTGACAGCTCTTTACCAATTACCGTATTGGCCCGAATAGAAGACGGCCCTGATTATAAGACGACCCCCTCTTTTTCAAGACTCAAGTTTGAAAAAAAGACTTTTTGAACACCGAATTAATTCTTATACAGACAATAATTACAGTACATCTGAAACAAATGATTATAACAATATATTTGAGAGAAAAAACATGTTATTTTGCCTCATTCAAATCTTAATATCTGAACATTTAAATATTTAAACTAAATTGCAATCACATTCGTAAACGAATGGCTTCTGGTTTTTGAAATGTAAATAAACCAATCCATTGTGATAAAACAACAAAATTGCAATAACTGCATTAACCATCAAAGTGAAGTCTAACTGTAACTGTAGTCTTGAAACAAATCTGAATAAGGAAAAACATTGCAATAAAATAATGCAAACTGGTTAAACTAGTAGCTGAGATCTGTCATGACAGAACATCGCTTCAATGATATCTGGCGCCATCTAGCGTCGTGAATGGGGAGAGTAGCTGAGATCTGTCATAACAGAAAATCGCTTCAAGAATATCTGGCATCATCTAGCGTTGTGAATGGGTATAATGTCTAGACCGCAAATATAAAACGACCCTCTCTTTTTCAATCTTATTTCAATGCAAAAAACACCGTCTTATATTCGGGCCAATACGGTACAATACGTACTATTCCGTCATGTGGCACTTGTGTGTACATTATGAACACAAACGATTTCAAATTAATTGTCAGAGTCAGATATGATTACTCAGAATTGGAAACTTTTTTTTCTTTTTGGTCGAATCAATGAATAAGCTCATGAAGTAAAACAAATAGGTTGATGGTATTTATTTAGTCTTTTAATGAATGGACAACGAAGAGGGAAAAAAAACAGTTGCACTGGAGTGAATCGTATTTATGGGAGTGATTTTATTTTATCCGAGACAAAGCACAAACAGTAAACAATACATTATAGTAATAACAATAAAATGAAGAACATACTAAATGAGCGTGTGTTTACGCAACATATAACCAACCCAACATAACTTGTTTACCACTTTCAAGCTCACTGCAAATCACGACCAAGTCATTAAAGTCTTCATCTTCAAAAAAAAACCTCTGGACAACTCCACTCATTTGGGAAGTAAATGGCAAATATTGAGCGCCCTTCTCACAGCTGTGGGAAAAAATATATAGGTTGCACCTGAGTATAAATCACAGGCCCATTGAAACCATGAAAAAAACATGTGACTTACCATAATTTTCGGACTATAAGCCGCTACTTTTCCCCCTCATTTTGAATCCTGCGTCTAATAGTCCAGTACGGGCTATTTGTTGATTTATTTGGTTTAATAGGTAATAGTGCTGCAACAATTGATCGATTAACTTGAGTAATTCAATTAGAAAAAAGATTCGACTTAAATTTTGCTGCTTTGAGTATTCTCAAACTAAGTTTTGTTCGAGCTAATGATTTTTTTTTCTTATGGAGTATGTGTTCAAACCATTTGTTAAGAGCACTGTAAAAAAAAAAAAAAAAAAAAAAAAAAAAAAAAAAAACATTTTATAGCATTTAAGCTAGCAGACTTTTACTACGTAAGTTAGCCTACTGTTCTTTTGTACTTAGATCCTCATTTATGTTTTTTACCATTTGAGGCTCAGCTCAGGTATTTAAATTTTTTATGTCACTTATCCAATTACTCAATTATTCGAACTAACTAGTTCATCGATTAATCGACTACTAAAATAATCAAGAGCTGCAGCCCTAATACGTAACACTTTATTTGACAGCTGTTTGACAGATGTGATCAAATGTCATCCGGCAAATTATGTCTAGCAACTAGAACTTTTACATCCATTCAAAAGTGAGATAATTTGCCGGATGACACAAAATGACATCTGTCATAAGCATTCATTAATGCTCATGGCAGTGTCTTGTCATAATTATGATGGTCTTATGACAGTCTTTTGGCACCCCTGTCAAACAAGTGCTACCAAATACCATAACTAGTAATTAATGAAACAACTGGAACAGTAACTGAAGAAATATTTATTTTCATCTGTAGCGCTGCAATGCATGCTAGGAGCCTGTTGGACGACAATAGTGATCAGCAGAGGGTGACTGTCTCCTCCAAGGAAGCAGTGTTGGTCAAATGAAGGTTCTTGGAATAATGAAGCTTTGCAGCCAATTGATTCGAAGCTTCATGGTGATTCATTTGGTCTTATGACATCTTATGAAGCAGCTGACAAAGTGTTACCAGTTAATATCTTATGCTGTAAATATCCCACAATACAGTGAGGACAGCTGCGGCTTATAGTCCAGTGCGGCTTATCTATGAACCAATGCCGTTTTCGTGTCAAATTTGGTGGGTGGCGGCTTATAGTCGGGTGTGCCTTATAGTCTGAAAATGACGGTATAGTCAGGAAAATACAGTACACTTACATACTGTATAACTGATTCGAAAAGTGTTGTTCCTTCCGTTTTACTGAACATTCATTTTTGTTTTATTCCCAATGAAGAAATACTGTGTTATCTTTAATGTAATCTGTAAGACTGTGAACAGACATTTGTTGAAACCAAAGACAGACACAGCGTGAGATAGTAAATCAATTATCCAACCACTTTTTTCTGTTTATCGGGAAATGGGGACACAGGGGTATTCCGGGGTTGTCCTGAGGCCTTATACTGTTGGGACACGGCCGTAACACCTCACCACGAAGGCATTCCGAAGGCATCCTAAGCAGTTGCTCGAGCCACCTGCTCTGGCCCCTCCCAGTGCAGAGGAGCAAAACAATAACTTGATTTTTCAAATGGTACAGTATTTGAAAGCTTTGTCTGGTCCCTTACCTCAGACCTGTTTGCCCTTGGGTAACCCTGCCACAGGCATAAAGCCACACAACTTAGCTCTTGGGATCATTGGAACACAGAAACCTCTTTACCTGATAAGGATGAAGGCTCAGGTAGGATGAAACAGAAAATGAGTCATTGAAATGGAGCCGTTTGTTTATTTGCGATAATAATAAAGTCATTTTCTTATCAGCGTTATGCCTCCGTGCCAGGCACAGCCAAGATAACGTTTTGGGCTTACCTTAAGTAAATGACAACCTGGAACGTGGTACGGCCTGCCTCCGACACTACAATAAATAAATAAATTCCTTGGGTTTTGTTGATTTAGTTTAACGTACAGAACACAACAGGTGCACCATTGCAACAAGAGATATCTTGGTTTTAGTCATTCAATGGGGCTATATCAGCTGTATTATACATACTGTATGAATATATAGTACACTTAATTCTAATTGGCATGCTTATATCAAGAAATTATGAAATTTGTTAAAAGATGAAATTTTTAGAGTTTTCACAATGTGCTGATTAAATAAAAAAACAATGAAGTCAAAGTCAGGCAAATGATTCAAATTAACACCGTATGGGTGTCTACTTTAAGTACAATCACAGAATCACTCAATGCAACTTAATGAATGAAAAGTAAATTATAGATTTTGGTCTTAAGAAAAAAAATACTCTGACAGCAGATATAATCATAAATGTTTTAGATTACAAATTGGGTTGAAGTACAGCAAAGCATTGCATTGCTTACATTTTTGTAGATATTTATAATCAATTTTAAAGAGAAGCTATAAGTGACTACGAGAGTACATGTGAGAGTGAGTAATGTGAGAGTACAGTGCTTGAAATAAATTACTGTACTAGACCAACTGTAATAAAAACGGGAAGAGGCCATATTGAATTGCCAAACCTGTATGTATTGCAGGTATGCACCTTTTACAACTATACAATACAGTGATTCCTCGCTACTTCACGCTTCAAACTTCGCGCTCTCACCCCATCGCAGATCTTTGTCAATTAAAAATAAATGAATACAGTATTTTATTTAAAAAATGTTAAGATAAATGCATGTAAAAATCATTGTTTTAGATATACAGTACACACACACACATATATATATATATATTCATATATGGCGGAAAACACAGACAAGACTGAAAAAGCAGTTCCTGCTCTTGCACCCCTCTTTAAAACAAACTGCTGTATTTTAAGCCAAAAGAACTGTTGTGTTTGATATAACAATATGTCTATATGCTGCCATAGCAGATTCATGGCACACTCAGCCTTCGAACTATTTTGAATTTGTCCGTGTTACCCTGAAAACCCGTTTACAGATGTCGCGCAACCGCTTTTGTTTCAACCTAGACATAAAAAGAAGGTAAGTAATTATATTTATTATTCAAAATTCTGTCATTCTGTCATTTTTAGCTTAGAATCATTAATTGATGTCTAATATTTAGTTTGGAAAAAAAAAAACGAATTAAAAAAATTATTCACTTGCATATTTTAAACTTAAAAAAAAAAAAAAAGACATCACAATGAAAAATTTGCGGTCTTTAAAAAAGTCACGGATATCTACCTCATAACTATTGCTTAATTGTATTTTTTTCCTTACTGTCGCATTTTCCCCAATATGTTAGATCGATCCAAAGAAAAATGGAAAAATAACGTTTAAAAGGGTAACTATATGAAAAAGAAAATCTCAACTACTCCCTGATGTCTGCGATTTCTGCATCGCGACCCTTGTTGTATCACCATGTTTCACCCATAAAATAAAATAAAAAAATCCGACTGTGGCCATTCACAGCTGTGTCTTGACTCTTGACACTCGGTGATACAGTACATGCTACATGGAGTTTTTGGGTCGAAGCAAGGTAAGTACGCGATAATATCTCGTTAAAATCGTGGCGTCTTTAATTCTGCTCTCGCGTGCTCTCGCCTCCAGGTAGGGTTTTGCTGTTTAATTAAAAAAAATTTTTTTTTTTTAAATGTCCTGAAGTTCAAAATTTTTCTTCCTCCAGAAAATAAAGATTTTAAGCTTTCCAATGATGTATCACACATGCATATCGGACAATTTTTTAATTTGGCCAAATTGGGGGTTTCAGAGGTGAACTTCAAGTCACCTTAGTGTTTTCCGCCATGTATATATAAATATATATATATACCTGTATATATATATATATATATATACCTGTATATATACATATATATATGTAGAGAGAGAGAGGGAGGGAAAAAACATTTCTTATATGTATCTATTTCCGATTATGTTAAATCTGAATAAATACTAAGAACCCCACCCCATTTATTTTTTATGTAAATAAGCTTAGCCTCTACTTTGCAGATTGACTATGATATAACATGACTATGACTGAGAATCACGGCTAAATGAGGCCCATGCCAGCCTTACCAAAGATGAACAGTTGAAACCTAAACCCAGAACAGTGAAAACTAAGCCATTGGGCTTGAAAAAAATATATCATAATTGTGATTTAAAATGAAACAATTGACTGGGGAAGGTACTGTAGGTTTGTATGTCTCTTCGGTTTGGCGCCAACTATCACAAAAATGTCCGAATGACATCATCTTGAGCCTTTAACTTCTAGGTCAGTGCCCCACTGCTCTCCGTTGGCCTCATCGGCTCCAGCCAAGTATGAGCTGGAAGTGTGACGGGACTCATCAGAGTTGGGCTTGATTACCTTCGGAGTCCTTGGTAGCTTGGTACGGCCTGGGTTAATGACACAGTCCCGAAGATAAGGCCTAGCCCTCTTGATATCCAGACGTTACTCCACCAGCTCCTTTTCATTGAGAAAACCTTATCAGTTTCCCTGGATTATACCAGCAGTCACCTGGCAGAGCGCATGGTTGTTTTGCACAGAGAGTGTATTGACAAGTCAAGGTCCACTTGGGTGGCCTTATAAATACAGAGGCGAGAGCGTTTGTATCCAGTAGAGCCTTTTCATGATGGATAACCAATGTCAGTGCAGCAGCGACAGACTGTTAAATCCCATCCTCTTTAACATTCTCAGCCAATTGGATAACAGCTGCCCGAGTCCGCACGACTATAATTCAATACCTCATCGATGCAATTGTGAGCTGCGGCGAACGGTGAGCTTGAAAAGGCCGTCGGAAATTTGCAAGGAGGCTTCAGCCGTTCTGGTCAAAACTGTTTATTTCATGAAGAACCTACCTGCTTTCAACCAGCTTCCACCTAATGACCAGTTCATGCTCCTTAAAAACTGTTGGGCGCCCCTCTTCATCCTTGGCCTTGCGCAGGAGCACGTGGACTTTGAGGTGGAAGACGTCCCGGCTGACAGCATGCTGAAGAAGATTCTTCTGCGACAAGAGGGGGGGACGGAGATGGAGCAGCCCACCATGGCTGGCGTCAGCAAACTCAAGTCCTGCCTCAAAAAGTTCTGGAGCTTAGACTTGAGTCCAAAGGAGTATGCGTACCTTAAAGGGACGACAATATTTAATCCAGGTAGGTGCAAAACAGATCAAACGCTCACTTGCTTTATTAAGTCACTCAATTAGACCAGTCACTTAATGTCTTTATGTCCAACAGACATCCCAGATCTAAATGCATCTCTGTTTATCGAGGGCTTGCAACAAGAGGCACAGCAAGCTCTGAGCGAGGTGGTCCGACTGCTTCACCCCACACGACAGGAGCGTTTCGCCCGCATCCTTCTCACGGCATCAATGCTACAAAGCATCACGCCCAGTCTGATCATCGAGCTCTTATTCCGGCCTATAATTGGCCATGCTGACCTGTTTGAAGTTCTGGTGGACATGCTCTTCTGCAGGTAGAGGAAGCCGTTGTTGACAAAACTGAAGCCAATCTTTTCCATTCAAATGCAAGCAAAAATATTGCTTATTTTTCATGACATTTTCTTAAATGGAAGCAGACGTCAGGAACTATTTCATCTCTGGATAATTTTACTTATCCAACATTGCAAAAACAAGTCTTGATGTCACACTTGTTGAAAATGTTATGTTATGTTAGCTCTGTTGTAAATAAATATGTTTTTGCACTTACAAAACAATCCAAATAAATCTATTTTTATATATCAACTGTGTCTATGGTTTGCTTTAAAGGAATCCATGGGTAGAAAGACTTGTAGTTCTTTAAAAAATTAACGTTATTAGGAGTTAAAATAATTTGATATTAAAACCCCTCTTGACATTTTAGTTTTTATACAATTTGTAAAATGTGTTTAACTGATAGGTCGCCACTGTTTTTGACGTCACAGGGCGGTGACGTAACATGGTTACGTGGCCGGGCTTCTAGAGTATGACTCTAGCGACATAAAACGTCATCTGTTCAACCCTTTCAATTTGAACCCGAGAGCAACATTAATTGCACTGCAACATTAATGAGCATGACAGCACTGTCGATATTTCACAAAAGGAGCAACAAAAGCAAAATGAACAGGAAAGACAGGATGAGAAGAGACGAGAGTAGGGGGAAAAAATGGTGTTATGCCAAAATGTGCTACACCGGCGAAACATCTACAAGAGGCGAATTTGACACCCAAAGTACTATTGTGTGCTTTCAGCTTGTTTTGTTTAGATGCATCAGACAGAACATACTAAAGATGCCTTAAGAAAATACTTAAATGTAGTAATATCAAATAAGAGTGGTTTAAATATGCAATGTGACAATGTGGTCAACAGATCAACAATCTGCTTTAAACTACCACAAGAAAAAAACAATGCTTAAAATTATGAGAGGGAAACACATGCAAGAAGTATTTTGAGGCAATGAAAAGGTAATAAAAGACTCAATAAAACAGAAATAGTAAGTACTCACCGCTTTTAACCGATGAGCGCATGTGTTGGACGTCTCGCCGCATAGAAGGAATTGCAGTTACCCGGTAGTATTCGTCGAGTGACTGTGACAATCTACGTCATCACCCTGAGCGTCCATTGCGCGCTTAAAACATGGCGCCCTCCGTAGGTCAAAACATGTACAAAATATTATAGACAAGTTTGCTGTGCAAAATATGGGCGGCGCCATCTTGGAAAATTTCTGCTTCGAACTTCTGGTTTTGAAAAACCTCATGAGTTGCGGTTGAATTTAGCAGTGTGTTGACGAAGTTAAAACTGCAAAATCAAGCCAGAGGAACCCACGGAATCTCCAAAAATTTATTCAGCACAACGTAGATGAGACGTAGATGAGATTGTATGATTGTCCATATCACTTCGTTTATCATTCGTGGACAAAGTTATAAACTTTCAGACTGTGTTGACGTGAGGTATAGATTGATACGCCGGCCACTTGAGTGACCAAAATGAGGTGATATTACAAATTATATTACATTTGCCAAATGCAGAAAGGCTGACAGTAATTTGTTTTGTTACAAGGAAATACTACACGGTATGTACATATAAACAAAATAGTGTATCATTCTTTTTTTATTGCAGATATTGATCGCAATAAAACATTTGGACAAAATGATTCCATTTCTTGTTGTTGTTGTGTTATTTAAAACGATTTGTGCATGTGCAAAACAGGTCAATAAATCACAATTTATAAAATTATTGGAAAAATAGCATACGAGAGTGTGATATCAGACAGCAGAGCTCCGGAGCCTCGCCAAACTTTGACCCAACATTATGGCCTCCATACGGGCTTTCTCCTGCTGTCCTCGGTAATTCCAGCTCCAGTAGCGTATCTTAAAGTTGCTCCAGTTAAAAAGCTCGTAGCTGGATCTCGGGATCGAGCTGACGGTCCGTCGTGAGGCGAGCCACCGCCTGCAGCCCCAGCCTCTTGGCCGCCCCTGGGTAGAACACATAGTCTGGATACATGTCCATCAACATCTAGTACAGTAAGTGTTGCTCTGAGGCACATCAACTTATCTTCCCTTGCCTAACAGCGTTTTCCACCTGTAAAGAGACGAACAAAAAACCTGTAACACTTGCGTTGACATAATTGTGCCATCTACACGTACTGATTAGCAACAGGCTAGCTGCAGATGCAGTAGTTGTAGTAAATAATATTAAAGCTCATCATAATTACAATAATCATCGAAATACCAATATCAAAGGCAACAAGTTGTTTCATGCGCAAGATTTTAGCTTTAGTATTTTTTGAGCATCGGACACATGAAAATCCAGGGATAGGAAGAACATACCGTCCATAACACAGCGGCAAGATGGCTACAAAAAACACCCGATCTTTGTGGTGGCACCAGCTTGGTTCCACATGTCCTCCCCTGTCCTGATGACGGCAGATGGATGCGATATTTCCAGATTGTCTTTTTTAAGGGATTTTGATGAGTAATGTTACTCCAGCTCCACTATTGTTTTGGATGAAGAAATTCTGAAACGGAAGTTACTTGCAGACATGTGGAAGTAAAGCGGAATTACTTCAGAAACTTGTCTATACATTTCTAAATCAATGGCAATATTTTATGTGTTTCTAATAACATATTTTAGTGAAAGAAAACAATTGTGGCTTATTAGAGCCTTCAAGTCTTTAAGTCCGAGGTTCCTTTTAAAGTGCAAGATAATCATGCAGTAAATGCATTCATTATCGCGCACATTCACAAACAAGCAGCCTACCTGCCGTGCTTAATAAGATCTAATGTGTTTTAGGAAGGAACTGACTGAAATAATCTGCAAAGAAGCACTGAAAGAATGCAGAAAACAACATTGACCAATGTTTAAGTGATACAAAATGGTAAATATTTTTGCTTTTAAGCAGCATTGCATACACATAGATTGAAATTCAAGAAGTTAATGGTGTATCTCAACAAATTTTAATATCTTAGTCATAGTCATTCATTTCAGTGTTTTTGCCCAAAAAAATAAAACTGAAATATTTCAGTCAGTCAGTGCAGTAAAAATCTTTCCATTATAGTATTTTGTAAAATGTTAATGATTGCAGAGTACAGCTATGGAAAACCACAAATTTATCATTTGAAAAACACTTTAAATAATATATTACATAACTTTATTCAAAAAGAATTAATGTGTATTGTATGAGTTTTATGTTTTCATGACTGCAATAAATATTTAAAAGCATTCTATTTTTTTTTTTTTTTTTTTTTAGATGAACCCATAAGTGTAACCTGCAACAAAATTATTCATACAATTTTAGCTAATTAAACGCTATAAAGGATTCCGGTAATTTCAAGCCTAATCTAGCCTTCTAACCGACAAAGTACAAAGTAAAATGACATTTGGGCTTTTAAAAGTAATTATTTGATCAATAGTCTTCTTTTTTCTTTTTTTTTTTTTTTTGCCTCTCTTATTAGGCCACAAATATAAATGACGATATGGGTAAAAGTGGAACGAGACCATTGACATCATCTACAATTGTATTTGTCTCTCTCTAGTGGATAGAAGTAGTAATGTCCTGTCGACACATAAACGCTGTGGCCTTCTCGATTGATACTGTATAATGTATAAGTAAAAAGGAACTACGTATGTAGTCTTATTCATGTGCAACTTGAGTGACACGTACTGAAATGTGTGCAGCATCATATATATATAAAGAGCATGGCCTTCTGTTTGAAGAAAGCCTGTGGCATGTTAGTTGTGAAAGAGAGTTCTCACCTGACACCTCGTACAGGTAAAACAGGAATGTGGTGGGGGCAGAGAGAAAACAGGGTTACACAGGGTGCCTGCAAGAAAACATACAAAAGCAAGTCATGACAACATTTGGCAGAGGTGCGGGAAACAATCCCATATACAGTTTTTGTTTTGTTTTATCAAGACACCGAAGAATGTTTATTGCACTGTTGTGTTGATTCAGTCAAAAGTCGGTCATCTTTATTCCTAAACTGAAGCTTCTAAATTTTATGGGAACAATAGGAGCACACAAAATCCTCACAATCTCAAACAATTATGAAAAACACAAATAAAGGACAGTAGCAGTGAGCTTTTATATTAAATCATTTGTCATCATTTGCTATCAAACATTGATTTTGTTGGCAAAAGTACCCCAGCCCCACACACAAAAAAAGATTAAAAATAAATCAGGCCTAAATTTTATATGAAATATTTTCTGGAAAAAAAAAAAAAACTACCCTAAGGATTTGATTCCTATTTGTTAGAACCAGCCAAACAAGTTCTTGCTTTGCTGAGAGATGAAAAACCCTGCCTCGCGCCTGACGATCACATAAGGGAAATGATAAAAACCATGCTGCTGAATGACACAAAATTAAGCCACATCAGTATTAAAAGACCACTCAAGTTTGTTTGCACCAAATGGTGGGTTTGTTTCTTTTGTTCTTAACTCACATCATAAAGCATGTTTGATCGGTTACAGTTGTTCCTTTTAAGGTCGTTACCACTGTGTTTTTTGCATTTAGTTTTTTTTTTTTTTAAGCCTTTCCTAAGTTGACTTGGTTTCATGTTTTAGATCATTGTCCTCCTACAGAATCCAAGTGCTCTTAGGTTTGAGGTCACTTTGTCAAACATTTTCCTTTAAGGGTTTTCTGCCATAGACCAGTATTCATAGGTCCATGAATCATAGAAAGTGGACCAGTTCCTGAAGTATTAAGTTCTAGTGGTAATCAGGCTTAAACATTGTAAAGATAACATAGTAAAGATAACTTGGTCAGTACAGTGGAGAGCCATTCAAAAATTGACACCAAAGACCTTTAACAATATATAGGACAAGTGAGTTGTTTTTTTTTTTCCAAATCATCAGCCAATCAAACGTGTGTTTGAGGGGGAAAAATGGACCGGCACATTCATGTAGTGAAAAGGGATAAATGTAAGTCTGGACATAATGAAAATAATTCACTTATATTCACTTGTATGGATGCTCCAAAGTTTCGTTGTGCTTTTTGTAACAATGACAATAAATATTCTGAATCTGAATCTAATAAACATAGGATCTATTATATCCTTACAACATATTGGAAGACAATCTACACTTTTCTTATATAATTATATAATGCAAGTATGGTTGCTTAAAAGTTGGTGGGGACAATTTCAGCATCCTGAAAAGTTGGTAGTGTTATGTCCTTACCGTCCCTATGCAAACCTACGCCCTTATTTCAGTGCCATTGATGGCCCATGGATTGGACGTCTAGCGCTGTCAATGGCAGCCAATGAGTTAAATGACTCTCAAGTCAGGGTTAAAAAAAAAATTTTTTTTTAAAAGTGCATGAAAGGTATAAAAAAAATAAAAATAAACTACAGTGCATTTTCTGTTATCTTTTTTATATTTATCTTAAATAAGCAAACTGCAAAAAATACAAACTGGCAAATATATTTACACTGCCATATAAATTCCAACAAAATGAAAACAAATATAGTGTAGTTCTATTAATATGTTTAGACTATTAGATTATTCACCGGCAAGAGGCATATGAGCATCGTAAATAGATGTCCCATCCATTTAAACTGGGAGGGATGGCAACGAAGTAATGTTCACTGTCAGACCCCCCACAACAAATGGATTGGACATCTACTAGTAACATACTAATTTAAATTCACAACATAATGATGAAAAGAGTCCCATGATTGGATGTTTATCATCATCAATGGCACTGAAAGAATACAAATGCAGACAATTTAAAAAGTAAAAAAAACTAACATTGATCTTTATTAACTGGATGGCAAAAAAAGGCATTCAATTGCTACAAGTGGTTGAACAATGCAGAAAGTAACTTAAAACTAACATTTTAATATTTACAAGGAAATATGGCTGAGTCCTTTAATCATAACATGATAGTGTGGTGTCAAAAATGCCTGAGTCAGTGAGCCCTGACAAAAGTTGAACAATGACTTGTATAAACCTTCAGGTCATTCATGCTCTGCCATTCCTGCGCTCCGACAGCCAAACCTGCATGGAGTCTTGACATTCATCTTTTTGTAACATGACACAATAAACACAGCTTGTAAAAATAAATCCTCTCACTTGGCACTTAAAAACAACTGTTGACTGGAGAGGGGTAAATAAATGCTTCATGGCATATCACATTAGCAGCAATAAAAAGTACAAGTAGGGTAGCAAAATTCCAGGGATTTTTAAAGTGTAACATTATAAGGTTAAAAATATACATATAAAATATTGTATCCAAATGTCCAGTTAAATGTCACTCATTTTAACTATAGACGATGTCAAACAACCAAAAGTCCTTCCCTTAACTATCAGCCAGCCTGCAGTGTGTAACAGCATTCGGTAAATGACATCAAGAGAGCAAGGCAGGCAGGGATTCGACCAGGTCACTAAAGCGCAAGGAGAGGAGCACCTGACGAGTCCGTCTCGGTATCGTGTAGGAAAGGCGAATAGGCCATGGCGCTGCTCGAGGAGTATGCTGAAAGAGACACACCACTTTTATCACATTATTGAAACACTTGCCATCAAAAATTGACACACCTCTATCCAAAAAAGTGTGTGAGCTAAACAATAGAACAAAGACAATGAATACTACAAGCAACATAATCCCAACGGCAGGGATTTCTGGTTGATGAATTCCACAAGATAATCTTTTGTAGTCTTTATACTGCGGGAAAGGGTGGCAAGACAAGATTTCTTAATATGAATCCACAGCAGAGGTGTCGAAACTACAGCCCGCAGGTCGTCCCGTTTCTATTGGCCGACACAAAGTAATGAAAATATAATTGAATATGAGCTGCACAAGATGCTTGAGTTCAGATGTCGCTATTTCTCAGTTTCAACACTGCTGCTATCATTGTGAGTATTAACAAACTGTGTGGTTAAGTTTGGCACCCAAACATGCAAAGAATAAAACAAAGGTTTAAAATCCACACAGGATGGAACAAATAAAGTACAATTTAAAGGCAATTTTACTTGAAGAAAATAAAGAAATCTCCCTTGGTGAAAGTGACAAAAAAATTATCAAAACATTTGCCTCACGCCATACATAGTGCTGTACGATATGACGATATGTATCGTCCGTTGGTCCTTGTATCATTCCAGTTTCCTAGAATAGCCCTCAGAGAAAAATGTTTGAACACCGTTGATCTACGATATTAGCCATCCATTATTTTAACTGTCATTCAATAGGAATAATAAAAACAAATATAAAATGTAATACACATATTTTAAACATTAGAAAACGCTTGCATCTTATACATAAAAATCGATTAGGGTGTTTAACAATCCTAGGCTGCAGTGCGAAAGTTGTGGAAAGACAATGTAACACGACACCTCATCCTTTTACCCACCTCCTTGCAGACCAACAACAGCAAAAAAGCTGCTGCACTGTAATCCAAGTGAAATCCAAGTTGGCCTCTAAAATGACATAAACCACAACACATCCTCTGGCATATATTTAATGGGACTTTTGTAACAGCAGCGGGGGGTGTCGTGTGACCGCTCGGCTGTAAGGGGACCGGGAAAATATGGGATTGGAAAATGCCCAGAAAAAGACAGGAATGTGGCGCTTTCACTGTTATTGGGTGCCACATTACTAAGAAGAAAAAAAGAGGTGGCTATGTGAGCAGTTGTGCATCTCAATATCGAGATTTGTATGAAAGGTTTACTCACTTTGCATATTGTCTTACAGTGCACACCTTAAACAATTAAGACTACTGGCCATTGTACTTTGAGGACCTCTGGGATGTGGGTTTAACCATTAATTAGAGACTGCTTAATTTAGTTTACAGTTCCTTCGCCATTACATTTACCACAATGTCATAGATTGCTAAGGGAGAGTGGCAATTAATGTCAAACATGAAACTATCCCAGATTTTATGTTATTTGCACATTTCTCAAAAAAAAAAAAAAAAAAAAAAAAAAAAAAAAAAAAAAATTTAAATGCAGTTTTTATCAAGTTCAATGGTTTTCATAGTATACTATATTTTGTATGATTACTGTATATTGTAGAAGTATACTGTGAAAACGCATGAAGCAGTTGGTGATAGACGTCCATACCATAATGACTTAGAGTTAGTCGTATAGCGTACCTCACGAATGCTATTTTTAGACCGTGACGTCACCATCGTAAACCGGAAGTGGGTCAACATAGAACCGCACTGCATATAACCCATGTTAGTACTGCTTGTTTTCTGCCAATAATCTTTCAAAAAAGAACATGCCGCGTAAATACTGCTGCTACGGAACTTGTGGAAACGACTCTAGACATCACGACATATGAAGGATGTTTTATTCATACGTTTGCCAAAACCAAAAAAAGAGGAAAAAATGAACAATGAATCAACTTGTGCGAACGTCCAAAAGACCAGTTTAACGACAGCAAGGTGAAGCCATTCACCTTCATATGCAGTAAATATTTTGTTGGGGGCCACTGTTTGGCAGGGGACGAAGAGGTAAGCCATTTTGATATTTTTACTTCATTTTTAGCGTGGCGTTTTGACGTGCTGCTTCTGTCTGACAATGAATGACATGAAAAAACATAAAATGGGATCTGAGTGCCACTGTTGTTACATTTTCTGTTGTAAAAAAACAACTTTAGTAAAGAGGAAGTGTAAATAAATTATAGAATTAAGATTTGTTATTGATGAAAAAATTAAGTGTTTGTTGGCTGTCAGAGTACCATTTGCGATCGCTACACAAAAACAGCAATGTAAATTAAACCCATGAACGGTCAGAGACGTAAGACAACCAGATATAATATGTAAGAAAGATAGGGCATATGGCGGTAAAGGATAGATTGTTGAAACAGGAGAATATCAGTGGCGTAAGGCAAAGCACACAAGAAAAAGGTGTCGATAAAAAAGCTACCTCTGGATCAGGTCGGCTCTTTTTCCAGTCTTTTTTAGCCCTCGACACTCAAGCCATCACTTTAACTCAACATTTGTATGTGAATTTGGCACCAGGGACATCATTTTCGGACTGAATTGGTAGGTTTAGCTCAGTAAACATCTCGTTTACAGGCATTTCGCATTAGGGACAAACGTGAGCTTGACCTGCCTAGGACCAGTTGCTAACGTCATGAATATTAATGAGCAAAAGTGACGTGTTGCGTGCGGTACGCCATCGAATTGGACGTCTATCACCATCAATGGCAGTGAAACAGGATCACTCAATGCCACAATCACAGTTCAAAGGGATTCGATATCTATCACTTTCTATGAGTTAGTTTGGAACAATCACCCATTTGAGATAAATATTTAGTCTGTTTCAAACACTGCTGTCCTTCTGTTTAAGCAAAACCTACTTTTTTGATCATTTAGAAATACTGACCATCTCTTTAACACATTGCTTATTAGTGGTGTGCCATCTTAGGCACCCCACAATTCGATTCGATTACAATTCAGGTGCTACGATTCGTTATTGAACGATGATCACGGTATTGACGATGATCACGGTTATCAATGCATCACACATTACTAATTAATAAAGTAGCCAAACAAATGTATGTCCTTTATTTATTTAAAATATGCTAATGATTCAACAGGAACGATGGAAACATGCCATTACAACAAAAAGCTGCCCTTAAAAATTAATTAAAAAACGTTTTTTTTGTTTGTTTGTTTTTTTACAACAAAGTGCAAAAACATTAACCATTTTAAATGGAGTACTTGTTCTGTCGACAATACAATAAAATTTACACAGGTTGAATAAATTCCACATTTTCTGAAAACAAAGTCTGTTTAGAAATGACCTTTTTTTAACCAATATACTTTGTTTTCACAGATTTCTGTACTATTTCGCATGTTTGTAGTATTACTTCTGTACTTAATCATGGTTTTATACGTTTAGCATATGAAATACACGTTAGCGAATTAGCTAATTAGCTTAGCGCTAACTATTAACATCTCAAAAAGAACAACAAAAATGGCTAAACAGTACAAGAGAGTTTGTGTACTCATCTCTTATAGACGCACACGGGTTTTAGCAACACACTCAGGACATTTTTCAATTGACATGACTTGAAACTTCTGCTGGGCATCTGAAAGACAAGGAGCAACAAACTATCTCCCTCCACCTCTCGCTCTAAAAAAATAACTTGCTCACAGAAGCGCGACCGCTGGGTACCTGCCTGTCTCATACACAAATTTATTTTCCAGTCTTTTGGAAAGGAGTAAATCTCCCGCTCAGTAACCGGCAGCAGCCATCATAACGTTGTGCGTGCGTCCGTTAAAGGTGTCCGGGCGGCAGACGTGTCCTGAATTTCATTCCGCTACGAGCAGCTGTCATAAAGTTATGAGGGAAAAATCATCGTTTTTGAACCTTTATGAATCGTAATGGAATCGTCCTTATTGCTTATTGTTCCATTCGCAAAGACTCTTCAGTCATTTGAGTACTGGTTGTTCTGTAGTTGTTGCTGCATAATAAATGCAAAATGTGGAATGGCTTTGGACTTGGGCTTACTTAATTAGTACAGGGAGAACATGCAACCTTCACATGGTGAGGTCAGAGCCCAGATTCTCTAAACATCTTCTGCCTGAATGTTTTCGCTCCCTCATCACAATCAATACTTCTAAAGTTGCTTGACCTTTCAGATCACAAATCCTTACGTGTGGTCAGCACCCAGTTTGGACAATCCAAAGAAGTGAAACAGGCGATAGCCAATCAGGAAGCTGCCAGACGCTCATAGAGGAGCAACTGGTTATGTTGTGTGTTTGTAAAACATGTCTTACAAGTCATTTACCACAATTAAAATGACAAAAAGAGTTTGCAACCCCTCTGCAGTTGCCAAACAAGTTAAAAGCCTGCCTTCTGTACAGCATCTTATCTACAATCTCGACTGCTACTCCCTCTTTCCTTTTTTATTTTCCGACAGATCATTATTGGTGCTGTGACAGACTACTGGACACCGAAGATTCAGTGACGATATTGTTGTGTGCAGTGGTATGCTGTTGTTGGTCATCTGGAGTAAACGGTACACTATAAAAGAAGAAAGCACGTAATTTCCAATTTTTCCCTCCTACATGCATTGTCCCTTATATTGATTTAAAAAAAATATTTTTTATTTTTTTTTAAATCTGTTGAGAGTGTTGAGTAAAAAGCTGCACACGTGTACTCTATTTGTTCATTAATTGAAAATCAATAAAGACAACCATATTCTCTATAAAATATTTTTAAAGTTGTTATTATTTTATTTTTGGGTGTATTTCTTAAGTCTTAAGAGTATTGCTTTATGGAACTCACTTCTCGCGCTATAGTGTCTCATCTTCCTCGCCAGCTCATCTGACGGCGTCTGCTCGGACACTTTAACCTCTGGAACTAGTGAAAGGAACAAGAAAAGAGCAAATGAATAAATGCAATTAAAAAAAACGTTGTTTGTGCAATGATATTATTAGCAAATTGGGAAGGACTTATGAAGTGATACGTAGATTTGTCTTTAGTCTTATTTGTTTTTTCTGCTAAATGCACTTGTATTTAATCTTTATTTTTTTATATACACATTTTTGAAATTTTCTTTAAACATATACTGAATGTTCCATAAATTTGGTTTTATTTTCCCATTTGAAGAGCAGTTGTCAAATCTGTGAATTATATTACATAGGCTCACAGCTTTTTGTGTGTATATGTGTGTCTACATTTGGCATGAAATGGATTTATCAGTGTATGCCACTGCTTATGAAATGTGTCTACATTAATGCATTTTGTCCACTTCCAAAACACCAGGACTTACACACTACATTGAAAACAATATGTCAAAGCTCTTGCCGACACGATTATATTCTGAAATGGTAGACAATTTTGTTAGGTAGATATGTTTACCCAGAAATAGGTATTTCCATTTCAGTTAATACCCATTTTCGCCTAAATTGATTGGATTTTAAAATTTCGTCCAGTACTATATTTCAAAAATTATTGCCAATTGACCTCATTCTTTTTTAAGTGAACCAAATTTAGAACAGTCTCACTATTTTTATCCAGGAAGAATTTTGCTTGTAGACTAGTGTTAATTGCATTAATTAATTTCTGAATTAAAATTGCTTCTCCGCCATTATTCTTAGACCGATCAGAATGAAAATTTGCTAGGTATTAGGCTCGAGCGTTTACGTCACAGCAGCACGGGATCGTGCGAGATTTGCGACAACGCAGCCATTGCGGAAGCACGTCTGCATCACGGGACATTTAAACTTAACGGCAAATATAATTGAACTGCGAGTGCCAAAGATGGAAAAACGTAGGGAAAACTTGCCAGTTCGATACAGAGACAAACTTGTTACCACGGCGAAGGACAGATATGTGAGCAATTTTAAGGATGTGAACAATGTTGACCCTCACGAGCAAGCCGAACACAAATGGAATAAAGATGTCGACAAGCTTCCACCACTACGCGAAATGGACATCATGCTGTATTTAGTGTTTGGTGTATGTTACTACACTCATCAGCACTTCCGAAACTACAAATCGCTACAAAGCTACGAACAGTTTTGCTGCGGATGGGTGCAGGATCTTCACATTATGACCATAGCAAAAGGCAACACCATCTTTCTCGCAAAGGTAGGCAATGTGTGTTTACATTAGTCTGTGACCACGGATGTACAAATTTTTTGTTGCATAAAATGTAGCCTGTGTACAAATTCTTTGGCACTCTCTCACGTCAAAATATTACAGCTTTTTCATTTAGCAACGACAGGAATTATGTCTTATGAAGACAATGCACATGTATGCATGCTAGTTGTTTAGCTGTAACTATAGCTAACAACAGGCCGACTTAGGGCGTAAAGTTACTGAAATTTGCGTAAACAAACGAAATTAACTTACCGGAGTGGAAGTGCGTAGAGCAAACTCAGTGTGTAACTGGAGAATCAAACGTTATGCCCTTCCTTCTGATCGAGGCCACCCATGCCATTCTTCGACGTTTGCTAAGTTCAGATATGACCTTTCCCTCGCCTTTTCTCCACGTAGGGATCCGGAAGAAACTCAATGGTGTTCCGTCGAGCTGTACATTCTCCTTTCTATTCGATCGGTTGCTGCAGTTCTTTACCGCACGATAATTTCCAACCATTTTTAAAGAGCGACCTGTGTTGAAATGCCTCAGTTTATGTTTCTTGCTTCCACAATGGCGATAGCGGCGGAAACCTCGCGAGTGCCACGTCATACGCTCAAGCCTAATAGAGGGATGTATATGATTCCTTAATTGCGGCCTTACTGTTGCCTGTAGGTTCTGAGTTAGTCGGTGGAGGAAGATTGTTATTTTAAACTTGTTTTAGTTGGTACTTGGTGTAAAAGGTTTGAGAACCACTGGATTAATTAAATGTTTTGAATGTTGAATGTATTCTCTACGATGGAGTGAAATAGAGTAGCATTTGGTTAGAATACCTATTTTACAATCCTAGAAGAAGCTACGAGATTCTTACAGTCACTGCTCATGAAGGTGTTGGTCATGGTCTCGTTGCCGCTGTCTGGCAGAGTGCCGTCACTTCGCCCGTTTGGTCTCTGCCCCGCAGACTGCCGCCTGTTGTTCCTGTTGCCCTTTCGGGTGCTGATGCGGATGACGCCACGCACCAGTTTGCACTCTGCCTCCTGCTCTTCCAGGTTATAATCCTGAGCAATGCTGTATATGAGCTCGCTGATCTCATTGGTCTTGCGGGAGAATGACGAGTCTGAGGTGCACTTAGCCAGTTGGTCGATCTGATGCAGCGCGTAAAGCTCCAGCAGCTTCTTGGTAATGAGCGAGTCAATATCTGTGCCCTCGTCGCTCAGGTCATCCAAGTCGTAGTCGTCACGGGATAGCAAGCTGGTGTTGCTGATCGGCCGTTGGCTTTCTCCCCGGCCAGAAGTTCGGGTCCTCTTTGAGGCCATTACCGGATACCTTACTGACTGACCGGCTATGCGCACATCCGGGTAGCGGAAGCTGTCGCTTGTGGGCAACATTTTAACAGATTTGGTGGACTTGTTGGGCTCAAAAGTGATGCCCGCACCAGGGGAATTGGTCACAGCCGTACCATTAGGAGGGTGGGATTCACTACTTGTTTTAGGGGGATGGTCTGTGGAGCTCTCATTAACTGGGAGACAAGGCTCTCGGCTGCCGTAAAAGCCACAGGTCAATACGCAGCAAATAAGGGCCTTACAGCCACTCCAGCCCATAGAGGCACAGGAGCCGCAAGCATGTCTGTTGGTGGGCGCGTTGTCTGCCGAGCCAGGAATGAAACCAATAGTCTCCGAGCCACGTCCGGCGCCGTTGCGTGGGGGTGCTCTGCGACCGTGTTTATTCTCCAAATAGCGGGAGTGCTCATCGTGATGATGCGTTCCATTGGGATCCTTATAAGAGTCTTGAATGGTTTTGCTCTTCCGAAATATAGATGGGGCTTGACTGTACTTGTCTGGTCTGGAACCGTGATGTTTGTGGTGGCGGGATGCCTGCGGGGCCCTGGTGCTGTGGCCAGGCATGGCTCAGAACCACTCTAACCTGCTCGGGGGGGAAATAATACACAAGTCAGTAAAACTCCCCCAGTTGAAATGCTCTCCAACAAGTTGAAACTATCTGCATAACCAGTACTCAATCCAGAAATGTAAATGGCACTTAGCAGTGGGTCATCCACTGACCCAAATTTACACCTTACATTTTAATGCATCTCATGTAATGTTACTCATTTACAAAATACTATTTCAATCATTTTGTCATGTTTCTCTAGTGGAGTTCAAAATTAGGAGTAAAATTGGGGGCGTTATTTGACGTAAATGTATAATGATAGCAGGCTCATGTTCGTCCCGCCCTTACGGCTCCTTGCCGAAAACTGCACTGCGAAAATAGTTACACACCCAAAACGTAACTAACCGCCTAGCTCTCGAATGCTAACAAACAAAAAGTGTACTTACCGCATAAGAGTAAGCAGTTGTGTTTAGCTCGTAACCCAAATGAATTGATGGAGAAGCCCAGGGCGGAAGTCGCAGAAAGAAGAAAAGTTTGTCGAGTCGTGAGTCAAACTAAACGAATGAGTTACGCCGGGCCACATACAAAAAGGTTAAGGTAACGTTTCTCCAGCCAAAAAACAAGCTAAACCAAAATGAAAAGCGGTGCCTTTGCGGAAAATGAGTAGTGGACTCATTGGCGTTATGTCCTTTCGGGCGCACTTGTTGTCGTCCGATGCTTGGCTACTACCTGCGGCTACAGCTAATCCCTGGCTGCTACCTCAGCCGCCTACAGGTAAATGTTGACGTCACGCAACACGGGTATTCATGCGCACTAGGGCGGAAGACGACCACGGATGCATTATAAAAAGTACTGAACTCAATAACTATATTTTAAAGTTTCACTCCATACTTAGTGAGAGGACTCATCCTTTCTGTACGTACACACACACACAGCCGAGCCGAGCCAGCAAGAGTTATTTCCAAACAAAATCTTTCATTCTGCCCTATTTTCCAAAGTATGGAAGCACTTAATCACCCGCACCTTCCATTGGAAAACAATAGCACTACCCTAACTGCAGTAGAATCTGAGTCATATCAAATCATGTGTCTGCACTCTGCAGACAATTAAAACATTTATGGCATGAGAAAGAAAAAAATACAGCAAACGCATTCATGTCATAGGTCATTCACATTTAATGCCGGTAGCTCAGAAATCTTGTAATACCTAATACAGAACCTAAACTAATCAAAATTCTATGATTTACATTACAACATGGAGTAAATGATTAGATTTTAAGATGCATGTTCTATAAATAGCTATTCTATGAAATACCGTACTTCTCATTCCACTGAGCAAATTCCATTCCACTATGTTATTGATCTAAGTAAATATACTGTCATTTGGTAAACCTGCATGATAATATACTACCACATAAACTGTATCCAAATTTTGTCCTTCACAAAGATAACAGAAGAGAAGTTATGTGTTGTGAATCTTGGCTCAGGCTGTGCCATTGGCAAGGGCGTAGGATTGGTCTCGACATTGGTAAGGACAATATAACAGCGTAACCTGCATGTAAAATTTTTGCTTGGGATGGGACCAAAGACCAAATAGATTGGGTGAACGGCCCATCTGTGTGGCCGTCTCCTGTTTGGTGGGGCTCACGCGCGGCTGGATGTGATTGGGCGCGCTCGGGTGGGGGGCCCGGTGCTGGGATTGTCAATGGGGCAGCGCAGGGTCGGTTGCCGACGGGCTTACACCCACAAGGGATTCACACGATTACTGGTTTGTAGATCACTGAGCTGATTTGTGTCCACTCCACCCCTCCAGTGACTTATCCTATAGACTCCTCCACCCTCTTACCCTTCTTTCCCTGGTCAACAGGCCCCCCACATGGTGTCAAACGGAAATACACCTTGCTGACGATAGCACCAACATATTCATAGTTAGTGTAGGTGTTCAATGTATTTCTTTTTGTTTTTAGTGTTTCTTTTCTTTCTTATCTTGTGTTTCTTTTCTTTTCTTCTGTTCCCCCATAACCCCTTCCCGTTTGCGGCTTTGTCATAATAAACGAGGTATGTTGAATGATCACAATGGGAGTATGTCATGCTCTGAATGTGAAACATTAAAACTGTTCAGGCCAACCGGACACTTAGAGTTCCATTCACCGTGTCAAACAGCTAAACAGGACAGGTTAAAAAAAAAAAAAAAGATTGGGTGAAGGCTACATTTTTCACAAATATAAACTTAATTAATTGTTTGGCTGAATCAGAGGTGCTCATTACGTCAATCACGATCGACCAGTCGATCGCAACACTAGTGTGGGTAGCTCGCGGCATCCCCCCTTATAACAACATCTTTTTTTCAAATGTACAGTATATAGTTAATTATGATTATGTGGTGTGTATGTTGTGTTGTGTACGCAACATATGTGGTTATGTAGCACCTGTATCTCTGTAAGCAGTTTCTTGCTAACGTTTTTCTGGTTGTATAATTTCCAGCAGTTCACTACATTTCTTACAGTTTAGTTAATGTTACCAGTAGAAAACACAAACAGTAGGACACTTCTCTCTATGCAGCGTCCTACTCAGGTTTCGCAAATTAGCAAGTTCAATTTTATGCTAACTCTGATACAGGTCAGACTTTCAGTACCAAAATTAGTGGTGTATTTCCCACTTCCGCTACATTAGTGTCTTTTTAAATTACTTACAGTGGCTGCTGCTGGCAGAAAAAAACTTCTAATTTCCCTCCTCTTCGAAGGGGGCGGAATAGGCAGCATGTTGTTGACATGTATTTCTGTCGGGGCTGTGTGAGTGTGAGGGTGCATGTGTATGTCGGGGGTGGGTCAAGTCATCAGCCAATCAAACGTGCGTGTGAGGGGGTAAAAATGGACCGGCACATTCAGCAAGTCAAAAGGGGTAAATGTAAGTTTAGACATTATGAAAATAATTCACTTAAAAATTGTAGGGTCTATTCTATCCTTACAACGTATGGGAAGACCATGTAAATTACCTGTATAACTGAACTCATTATAGAATATATATAGGGTGCTTAAACATTGGTGGGGACAATTTGAGCATTCTGAAAAGTTGGTCGTCTTATGTCCCTACCGTCCCTATGCAAACCTACGCCCTTGGCCATTGGAGTTGGTTTGTGCCTCCCAAATGGGGAAAAAATACATTAATGTTAGGTTATTGATGGATCTAAATTGTACGAATGTGAATGGATGTTCACTGACAGCCGACTGGCAACCTGCCCAGTGTGTAGCCAGCTTCACACTCACACTTGGATAGGCTCCGAATCAGCTGCTACCATAATTTGGACAAGCGTTACTGAAAATAATCAGATGGCTATAAATTCATACAAAAATAGCCATCTGCCCATTTTCTGTAATTCTCAGCTGACCTTGGGTGAGAGGCGGGCAACTTACAGCACTGAACTCGCCACAGCCAATCACAGGTGAAGGTAGAATTACATCCAACAACATCTACAATGAATGATCACGTCAATGAAGTTAAGAACGGGTTTTTGGAATGTTGGAGGGAACCGCAGAAAATCCACACAAGCATGGGTAGAACTTGCAAACTTACACAGGAAGACACACAGTATATATAAGAGATATGTCTTTGTAAAGGCTTAAAAAAATGATACTGCTCATGTATGTTTTCCACTGGAGTGGGAAGGCCACCCAATGCAGTGGGTGAGTGTGTGTTAAGACATAGTAAATGAATAGAAATAAAAATGAACAACAAAGAAACAAGCTTATTTTTGCATGTTTGACAATCCTACTTTTCTAAAAATGCCAGTTTACTGCAGCTAAAAAAAAATCCAGTGAGTGCCATCCAAGCACGAAGGCACTTTCAAGGTTAGATTTACTAGATTTACATGCAGAAGCTCAGAAACAAAAATTAACTGTAAACCTACTGGCACTAAACTACTAGTATTATAATCTACAGGACATTTCTGGGTTCAGAAGGAGATTTTAGAGGTTTGACCTGTGCTTCTTCTGTAACAATGCAAGTGTCATTTGGTGGTTGTTGCGACAGAGTGACTCCTAAATGTTGACGTGGCCTATTGCTGCCGTTTTGGCCCGAGAGGTGCCCCAAGCGTGGGTCCGAGTCAATCTCATATCGATACTGATATCCTTCCATGACGTCGTGACATGCATCTCTCATTTCTATGATCCACCGTTTCATGCCTTTGCGATTCAGATACAGGACAAAGAGGAAGACCATGCCCACGAAGCCCAGTACCAACCCAAGGAAGACATAGGAGGTCTGTAGGCTGAGGTCAGTAATCTCTGTTTGGATGGGAACAATGCATCCAATGGCCTTCAACCCAAGTCCTCGAAGTCGGGTGTTTGTCAATCCCTTGGGCGAGGCGCACCTCACAGAATCCACATCTACCTGAGCCCGTGAATCATTCAACCAAGCTACAAAACTCTGAATCTCACAGGTGCAGGAGTACGGATTGTTACCCAGAAGTATTCGGATGTTCCCCAGCTTCTCCAGTTCTTTGAGATCATCGGTCGCGAATGTCCTGAAAGCATTGTGCTTCAGATCGAGTGCTGCCAAGTTTGCCATGCCAGAGAAGGTTCCACTGTAGACTGCCACGAGAGAGTTGTTGCCAAGGAAGAGCTGCTGTAGATTGAGCAGGTGGGAGAACATCCCTGGAGGAAGCAGAGCGAGGTGATTCCCGGAAAGGTCTAAACGGAGAAGACCCCGGAGGTCCCCCCAACGCAGAGCTGTGGTGAGGTCTGTCAAGGCTGTGAAGTTGTAGAGTGAACAACTCAGGTTGAGCTCCTGAAGCGGACTGCCAGGGATGCTTAAAGCTTCCGGATGGATGATAGACAGCTGGTTGCCACTTAGGTCCAGGAAGCGTAGGTTGATGAGTGTGGAGAAGCTGTGCGATGCCATCTCTGTCATCCTGTGGGGACAACTCCCATTGTTAATCATTTTAAGAATTATTATAAAACATTTTCTGGTACATATTCACGGTTTGACAATTATTTTGTCTATGAATATGGCACATTCTCACCCATTATTGCTTAATATGACATGGGAAACGTTCTCCAGCTCTGTAAAAGAATTAGGTCCAATCCTCTGAATAGTATTCCCTGTGATGATGACAGTCTTTGCATATCCAGGAATTATTTGAGGCACCATCAGAAGATTCTTAGACACACATTTCAATGTGTGTGTGACAGCAAAGCAGTCGCAGCCACCGGGACACTCCGAGCACCGGGATTGGCCACAAAAAAGTAATCCCAAAAGCACACAGACTTTAGAAATACACATTGCTAAACAGAATTCAGTTTAAAATTACAAAAAAAGACAGAAGCCGGGATAAATTTGACCAGGAGAGTCTATATTATCATGCGATGGTTCCCAAAGACTAATACAATACCAGCAAAAGCACCCTAGCAGTAGTCCCTCCTCATCTGCTGCACTCTGGGAATAAAGGGTCTTGTAAATTGATGGCAGTTCTTGTAGCGCAGAATCTGCTCGATGAAAAAATGTGTAGTTCCCTTAAAGGCACAGCGGACAATCAGTGCATCCACTGGCTGTGACCTCGACTATACAATGAGGCTGGAGAGGCAATTGTTACAAGGCTAATAAGAAAAAAAACACATTCAGGACAAATCTACTACAAGTACCGATGGAAGAAAAAAAAAAAAAAAAAAAAAAAAAAAAAAAGTCAATATCACTATAAGGTGCATTAACCACTTTTTCATTTTACCTCCCTCCAAAGATTGAGATGTATATTTCTCCTGCACTCCATATTCATTAAATGTGGTACATGTTATAATAAATTTGGTCAAGCTTCCATTTTTTTTTATTAATTGCAAGCAGATTACTGTATGTACATGCAAACAGCAAAATATGTGAATTCTCTGACAGGCTTGACATTTTTTAATGAAGGTATTGTTAATATTTAATGAGCACCTGCCCGACCTTCACTAAATAACATAAATCAGTTAGCTCAAACTCAGTGTACTGTTAAATATATTTCAGTTTTCTGGAAGTATATTTATAAATCGCAACTGACATTATACGTACTATCTTAGAGTGGACGTTTAAAGATTGACAACATCCAACTACACACGGTGAGTTTGATGATAAAAATTGAACCCTGAAAAACAAGAGCAAATAAATATTTATTGTGGTAATCCACTCTTCAGCCTCCTTTGAAGAAAGACCAAATGTTGGACATAACAACATTGAAACCATCAAAGCGATTCTTAAAGACCCCATAATGACATGGTCGGTAGCTTTTCAGTGACACATGCAGAACTGTTATCAACAAAACAGAATATGCATGATAAAATTGTTTTGTCATGTATTTTTTTTATCAACAATAAAATTATGTAAAAAATAAACATGTACTAAACACAGTCATTGGCAGTGTTGGATATACCGAAATACCATCAAATGGGGAAAAAACAAAGATATAAAATCAGCATAATACAAATTTAGTGATTAATTATTTAGTGCTTCAATTGCATTAATATGTATGCAAATATTTGACCACTTACAACAAAGTTCCAGAATGTCAAAATTGAGCTATTCAGATGTGGTTGCTCAAGGCACTTTATCGTGATATTGACCCAATATGATTTAGTACTGCTTATGTTCAAATTACATTCTGGTATGAAGACAGCCTACACATTTTCCAAGCATTGAGCTACATCACAAAACAAACACAGAAGGTCAGGTATCCTCCTACGTTTTCACATTATTAAGTCTTTGGTAGTGCTTCATTCACTTACATCGCTTGAATAATTGATGAATACTTTCAGCATTAAGATTGTGATTCACATTGTTATTTCCATTTTTCATCACTATAATACAAATTATCCAGTCTGGAAACACATTCATCAAACAAAACACATGTGTAACTCATCGCTGAATCACTCCACTGAATTGTAAGAGTAAGCATGAAGTGTGTCAAAGATTGAGTGAATCAAGGAGTCTTCTGTTGGAATGTATTACGGAAGGTTGAACGTTATAACAAAAATGGCGAAGACTCCGCAGAGCATGACGAAGGGCAGCCAGGTCTTGATGAGCGCGGCCCAGCTGAAGGATACAAAGAAGAGCGTCAGAGGGCTTGTCAACTACAACTTGTATACTGTGCAAACCCTCCCTTCCCTGCTATATCGGGGAGAGACAAGGACACGGGAGGTGTATACATGGCCCTACTGTCTTTTCTCCCAGAGCCTCAATGCTAGTCGTCCTACTGTCCTTTCCCCCACCACCCAGCACAGGGAGCCCCAGCGGAGAGGTGACCTCCAGTGGTGGCACGTAGGGGAGCGCTTCTGTCAGTGATGAATTACATGACTCCCCCTGTGTTAAACAGACTCCTGTGGCGTGGGAGTGGATGTGCAGAGGCAGCACAAACTGTGACGCCAGCTTTCTCTATGTGGGTCAACAGAGAATAATGAGGGGGCGACTCTCAGCCATATGTCTGGAATGGGCAGGTGAGCAGGCTTAATACACGTGTGCAGGTTTGTTATGTAGATGCTTCGAACTAATACTGCCCGGACGGAAGATTTACATTGTGAGATAAAAACTGAGCTCAAACTTGCCAAAAATGTGGTTATTATAAATCGTACCACCAAAGTTGACCATGAATGCACATCAACCAGGTATTTTTATTTTTTCTTAAATAAAAAAGAAAAGAAAAACCTTTAAATTTCAATTATCTGTCAAACTACCACCATCATACAACTGTGGCGCAGTTGGTAGCTTGAATTGTCCTGGGACAGAAGGGTCAGCGATTTGATTCCTGGCTACCACTGCCCACTGTTGAAGTGCCCTTGTGCAAGGCATTGAACCCTAATTTGCCCAGTGCCTTGCATGGCAGCAGCACCATTGGTGTGTGAATGTGCGTGAAAAGGTAAATGTGTGCTAATGTAAAGTGCTTTGGGCATGGTAATAATGTAGATAAATGTGCTATATTAGTATTCACCATAAACCATTATTTAACCATGAAGGCATTTTTTTTTTTCGGTTAAAAAAAACATCCTCCATTTAAGACTGGTTAAAAAAATCCACACTGTATTTAATTTGAACTACAAACATTCTGGAAGAATCTTGGGAGTGATATTCTTAATTCACCTTCACTGGAAATGTTTTAAACATGCATGGTTCAACTGTTTTTTTGATTAAATACCCAAAGTTAGGGGGGTTGGTTGGCAGTATCACATTCTGAAAGAGGAAGAACGGCGATTAAAAAAAAGGTCACAGTAGTAATAACTTTATCACATTTCCAGCTTTACATGCCGTAATTGAGAAAATAAGTCTTTTCCTTAAATGTGCTAAAGTAGGTAAATTTGTGAACATAAAAAGAAACGAACAATTGAAATTAAAAAAGTAAAATTAATACTCTTTTGTCTAGCTGCGAATGTCAAATCAAAGACTGTGCTAAGGTAACCATAGCTAGTTGTACAGTGTATCACAAAAGTGAATACAGCCCTCGCATTTCTGTAGATATTTAAGTATATCTTTTCATGGGACAACACTGACAAAATGACACTTTGACACAATGAAAAGTAGTCTGTCTGCAGCTTATATAATAGAGTTAATTTATTTTCCCCTCATAGTAACTCATAATATAGCCATTAATATTCAAACCCCTGGCAACAAAAGTGAGTACACCGCATGGGAACTGCGTACATCCCTAAATGTCCAAATTGAGTACTGCTTGTCATTTTCCCTCCAAATGTCATGTGATTCGTTACAGGAGTGCTGTCAGCATTGCTGCAGAGATTGAAGCGGTGGGGTGGGGGGGTCATTCCCACCACCATGCTTGACTCCTCACCTGGTCGCTGCCACACATGGTTGAGACCATCGGAACCAAACAAATTCATCTTCATCTCATCACACCATAGGACATGGTTCCATTAATCCATGTGCTTTGTTGCCATGTCTTCAGCAAACTGTTTGCGGGCTTTCTTGTGTACAGTCTTCAGAAAAGGCTTCCTCCTGGGGTGACAGCCATGCATACCGATTTGATGTAGGGTACGGCGTATGGTCTGAGCGCTAACAGGCTGACCCCCCACCTCTTCAATCTCTGCAGCAATGCTAACAGCACTCCTGTAACGAGTCACATGACATTTTGGAGGGACAATGGCAAGCAGTACTCAATTTGGACATTTAGGGATGTACGTTGTTCCCATGCGGTGTAATCACTTTTATGGCCTGGGGTTTGGATATGAATGGCTATATTTTGAGTTATTTTGAGGGGAAAATAAATGAACTATTATATAAGCTGCACACAGACTACTTTTCATTGTGTCAAAGTGTCATTTCGTCATATGAAAAGATATACTTAAATATCTGCAGAAATGCGAGGGGTATGCTCACTTTTGTGATACACTGTATGTACAGTAATTACACAAACCCGGGCAACAATCCACTCCAAACCGAACTGGTCAGGCCATACAAATCTTTATGTCATTTTACATGCATTTGAGCTCCTAATAAAACTTCTTATCGTCTCTTTGTATACATGTATGGAGGTAAATTAAGGCAAAAAGTATTCCAATCTGAAAAAAAGAAAAGATGGGGGGGAAAGAATGTTTGAAACAATGTTTAAAGTTTGTTCTTAAATCGCTTAAAACATAAAACACTGTGTGTTTTTTTCCAGTTACAAAGTTGATATTTTAAACTTCAAAGATTAATAGGAGTGAAAAAAAATCTGTAGGTGAAAAAGAAAAATGAAACCAAAAAGTTAATATTTGTTAACAGTGAACCAAAACAAAAATGAAACCAACAAGTTAATATTTGTTAACAGTGAACCAAAACAAAAATGAAACCAACAAGTTAATATTTGTTAACAGTGAACCAAAACAGTTTAGTTATATTTATATTTGGAAGGTGAGTCTTTTAATGACCACTAATAAAGTTGACAATACGAACAGAGGCACTATAAGCCAAACGTGAATGCTTGTAAAGTGGACTGAGCGTCACCTTTTTTGGTAGTTTCAGTTCATTTGCAAGTCAACTCTGGTGGCGCTTAATTACGACTGGTACAAAGTTAAGTACAGTGCCTACCTCACATATTTGCCATAAATGAGAGACCGAACACACAAGTTGACCATGTTCCAGGAGGTGCTGTTGTCATAGCGCATAAGGTTGAGTGCCATGGCGACGTGGGAATGGCAGTTATCAAAACACAGGTTATGCTTTAAAAAGAATATAACAAGCAGTTATTCAAATTACTGTATATTGCGGCTTCTGAATATAAAAGTCCAGACTTATTTCTTACCGGCCTGCATTTGTATTCCTCAGATGCATCATGCACTGCTTTGTCCCAAGTCACAGCACCGTTGCCACAAACTTTGTCCACGTCAAGCTTCCAATACCTTATGTATGGAAATATTTCATTGACTTACAGTCAGTATAACTATCATTCTATAACCTTTTCCGATTGATGACTTACTTTGTTGGTCTCCCGAAGCCCATGTTGTCCTCCTGATCAATGGAAAACATTTTTTAAAGCTTATGAAAATGCATTTTTGTAAAAGTGGCATTTTAAACAAACAAAGCTAGAAGTTATTTAAAATCCTCAACCCTTTATCAAAGACATCATCATCGGGTCAGCTCGGCCATGCACTGCTCAACTCCAACAAACAGGGGGCCGCCCACATCAAGAGGAGCTATCACAAACAGACGCACGTAGAGAACTAACGGTGGATTTCGGTACAAAAAGTACGAAAGCTGTACCACATACAAACAGGAAGGATTGTCTCAGGAGTGATTTGTTCGAGGATTCAAGGTAATTATTATATTTTTCGTACCATGCATGCATTTTGAAACGTGCAAAAAATGGAGAAATTAGTCGCTAAGGCATTGTCATCATAGTTTGCAATATTTACGTAATATAAAAGCAACCTGCATGTTTTTTTGCCTTTAACCAAGAATCGAGACTGAAGAATTCAGGGATTTAAGCATTTATTCACAAGAATTTCAACGTAAAAAGCTCTTTGTTGTGGTAAGGCGGCGCCACAGTGAACTTAAAAACGAGCCGCACATTTGACATATTTACGTAAAACAAATGCTACCTGCACTTTTTTTGTTTTGTTTTGTTTTTGCTTTTAACCAAGAATCGAGACGGTTTTACGTCCATATCTAAAAAGAATGCAGGGATTTAAGCATTTATTCACAAGAATTTTCAACTAAGAAGCTCTTTGTCTGTGATCCCACTCAGTCAGCTTTGACGGCCTCGCCAACAATGCAGACCCCCTATTTATCGACCCAGCGCCCCGTCAATTACATTATGAAGTCTATGCCTTTATTGAGCAAGTGACTATTTTTGGTCATTAAAAACACAACAACGCTGGCATTCACAGATGTACCCAGATAGCAGACCGACGTAGAAAAGATGTTGGATCAACATTCTGCTGTTGATCTTATATCGTTGAATCAACGTCACTTATGCACCCTCAGTTAATGTTGTTTCAACGTTGAAACCTGAACATCATTTTGATTATTAATAATATTGGAACAACGCTGAATCAGTCTTATGCTTTCGATCAAAACGCCCGCTCACCCATAATTCAATGATTTTTTAAACATATTTCCCAGTCAATCATAAATCAATTATTTGTCAACATTAGTTCATCACCAATAAAACAATGTTAACCCAACCATCGCCTGACATACCATTGAACAACGTTGTTCCAACATCACTTGACGTTGAAAATTTCGATGTCAACCGTGCTGATGATTTTGACGGAAAAATAAACGTTTATTCAATGCCGGTCTGCTATCTGGGGTAAATATTATATTTGGGTCATGTTCGCCACAATATTAACAAACAAACAAATATTTGGTATACACGTTTGGACTTCAGTACATAATCCAAAATGTGGTGTCTGCATATGTTGATGCCGCGTCTAAATTATATTATTAATGATGATTTTTTTTTTTTTCCCATGTATTTTTTTTTACTAGGAATTAACGCAATGGTAAATAAAAACAAAATTAATAAAATTATCATGAATAAAAACAGAAAAACACTCGTTATGAACTCCAATAACACTCTTATATTGATTTATGGTTATTTAAAATGTCAAATTATTAAACTCATTGCCTGTCATTGACAACGATAGACGTCTATTTAATTTGAACTAAGAGTATAGGCTAACGCTAGCTGTCATCCGTGCCAGTCAAAATGGATATGGACGTCTAGCGCCGTCAATGAGTGCCCCATGAAGGGTTACTTACTGCAGGGATAGATCGATGATACATACCGAAACAAAGTAAGATCCTGCAAAATCTCTTATGATTCCCGAAGAGGTGCATATTCCCATATGACCAATGAAAGGCAGCACCCACCTGCAGCATTAAAACTGTCGTAAACATCCATTCAAACATTCTATTTGTTTAATTAATAGAAATATACAGTATTGCAAAGCAGTGAGCTGTCGATACTTCAGGTCCATGGGTCGAATGAAATAAAGCTGTTTTTTGCATTCGACGTAGCAAAACAAGCTACAATAGTTGCTAAAGCTAACAAGAGCGTGAGCGTAAGCTTCTTACGATAAAATAGGAATGGGGGTCCAGACAACACAATAGGGGTAGCGGCTGATCTTTTTGTCGTTTCGCAACATATCTCCGCGATAGTTCACCATTATGTCGACGTCGTCCGCATTTGCCATCACTGCTCGTTACTCCACCTACGTGCTGGCGACGAGTAAGGTAGAGCAGGCAATGATCGCCTCCCTGTGGACGGATCAGTCGCCCAATAATATACAGTCAACCCTCGTTTTTCGCGGGTAATGGGGACCAGAACCCGCCGCGATAAGTGAAAAACTGCGAAGAAGCAGCCCCCCCCCAAAAATAAAATTTTTATTTATTTATTATTTGTGTGTGTGTGCGTGTGTTCAATGTATTTATTCAGATTTAGCATTGGAACTAGAGATACAGTGGTACCTCGACATACGATCGCTACGACACACGATCTTTTTTGACTCACCATTTGTTTCTGCATCCGACGACATGCTCGAAATACGACGATTTACGACAGCCCGCAGTATCTTTGTTTTTCCACAAGACTTTGGATTTTCTTGTGAGAGAAATCAACATGGGATCCAACAATGTTAGTGCTGGTGGTGAAAAAAAGGAAAAAGGTGAGGCTTACTATTGAAATGAAGTTTGAAATGATAGGGAAATATGAGCGTGGTGTCCGCATCCGTAAACTGGCTCGACAATACGGCCGTAGAATGGCTACGAGCTCGGCGGTCGTCCTCTGTTCGCCAATCTTTATTAGTTAAGGTGACAAATATTATTATTGTAACATCACTAAAGAAATCGTCAGCTTTGTCAGGTTTTTAATCATTTATTTCAGAATTTGCCTTCACAACATGCCTCCTGTCCCCCGCAGCTGATGCCCAACAAAAGAACACGGAAGAGTGAAAGTAAAAACTTTAATACACTCTCTCTCTTTGTCGTCAGCCTTGCAGTGCGTTCAGGTACACCACGCAAAACACATCCGCCACATTAAAACCCGATTCGTTACATTAGTACAGGTATTATCATTATTATTACTATTATTATTCCGATTTTTATTCATAATATATTTGTTTTGCTCTTTTTAATTGCTATTTGCAAAAGTAACAGAAGTATTTATTAAGGAGTGTAGGTTTTTGGGCTGTGGAACAAATTAATGGAATTATAATGTATTTTTATGGGAAAATCCTGCTTGACATACGACCATTTCAACTTACAAACAAGGTCCTGGAACGAATTAACTTCGTATGTAGGGGTACCACTGTATATATAAGATATGTAATATATATAAGTATATATATTATATATATATTTTTTAAATATAATTATATAATTAATTATTATAATTTTATGTATATATATATATATATATATATATATATATATATATATAAATTTTTTTAATTAAATGTTTTTAAGCACTTCAAATGTAATAATTATGATTTTTTTACACGTTACTGTCCCACCAAATTATTTTTAAACAAGAATGACGCAGGAAAATGCTTGGCTTTATTAAATGCTTCATTAAGTGAGTCTACTCTAATCCGCTCAAGCTGCTCACCTACACACAATGAGTTGCCACAGCAACTGTTTATCAAGTTCAACAATGATTGACGTATGCGGCGCTTTGAAGTTTGCTTCTCTGGCAAGATCAAACATCAAACGTCTGTCAATCATCATTAACTGTCACTGTCACATTAACATCACTAACACTGCCTTACCAACAAAGAGCAGGAAGAGGGAGACTACGATATCAGCTCAGGACAGCTCATCTGTATTCTTTTTTAATTTAAAAAAAAAATCCACGGTGGACTGAGGGCATGAAGTTTGAAGCGCAAAGTAGCAAGGAAACACTGTCCAGTAATTCACAAATCATTTGGTCAATTGTGTCTTATTATTATTATTATTATTGGATGTCTATCACTGTCAATGGCAGGCAAGAAATGTAAACCTGATTTAACCGCTCCAGATGAGATTTCAGTATTTGCAACGTTAGTGGCACCAATAACATGATTTGGGCCAGGTTAAACCCCATAACTCCCCCCTATAGTTATTTCTTTTTTTTTTAAAGGGTGATTGGTTGGGTTACTTTCTTTTCCAAGGCCCATGAATTTACCATACTGTGTTATTATTTATTTCTGAGACCCGTTCATTTTTCATTCTGCTCAGTCAGCACTGAGCTTTATATTATCACTGTCAACGCTAATGAAGCTGGGTCACCTAGTTATCACACAATATATGGCACATGGGTTGCCCTAATTGTGATTTACGGTGTTCACAAATTGCCTCATAGTAAGCAAAAGCAGCTACGGATGTATGACCGAAATACCAGACAGTTCATAGCATTACCTCATCTTCATTACTGTTGTGGTAAAAAGTTTACATACAGTTGTAAAGAATATAGTGCCCTCCATAATTATTGGCACCCCTGAAAAAGATGTGTTTTTTAGCTTCTAATATGTTTTTTTTATTCAAATAATATCAGACCTTAATGGAAAAAAAAAAAAGAAAAATCCAACCTTCAATACAAGTGCATGAATGTTTGGTTGCTTTATGACTTTATTATGGCTTAACTGAAAAAGTGACCAAATCGATGGGTTAAAAATATTCATACAACAATACTAAAATTTGATTGCAAGTCGTTTTGTCATTTCCCTTTCAATTACCTGTAGGTGCTTTTGGTAGCCATCCACAAGGTCCTGATTGAAACCTTGGTCACCCCTTGTTTCATCAGCATTGTCCACATGTTCTCAATTGGGTTTAAGTCAGGACTTTGGTTAAACCTTAACTTTAGCCCGATTTATCTATTCCATTGCCACTTTGATGCGTATTTAGGGTCACTGACCTGTTGGAATAACCAACTGCCCCCAAATCCCATCCTTCGGGCTGTAAATTTTAGCCCAAGAAGAATCTGAAGGTAACCCTCCCCAGGCATGAAAATGGGTCAGGGGTTGAAAAGGTGAGAAGGGTGTGGAGGAAATATGTTCCAGTACACTGTACACCCCAACAAAATATTGAGCTCTGTCGACCCACACTGTGTTTCAGCAGGGCCGTGCAGAGACCGGTGGAGGGGCGGGTGCTCGTAGATCAAAAGGAGCACATGAACAAGTATTTAATACACCTTAAAACAACATAACTTAAATTTTAACCAGCTTTAGATAATAATTGGCTCGACTGTGACATACTTTAATTGGGAGGGGGCAACAGTGAATAGAAATCAAAACTGTCATCAACACTTTCTGGCTGTGACTCAGTCAGTCTGCCTCTTTTCTTCCTTCAACCTCTGCATCAAAACTTCCTTCCTCAACTTGTTCATCTGAGAACAAACCACATCAGATGGTCACTGAGCCACCAACAGCAGTTTTCTTAAAACTATTATTTCATTATTATCCATACTTAACAACTCTAGCACCTAATGATTAATAAAGCAATGACATAAAAATCTTATAGAAAAATAACATTGTAATTGTGTTTATAATTGTATTTAATACCCGACTATCCTTGCAAACGTGTTCTTACCAGGTCTGCTATTCACCCAGCTGATGAGGTATCCACTGTCTTTAGCAGCCTCATCTAACTCCTTTTTTTTATCCCTCAATCTCCCTTCCCTACGACGCATGTCTATGTAATGAAATATAAATATTTTTTTAAAAAAGACTCCCCGGTGGCTTTTAGTTTTAAAGCTTTCGTAATTTCTTTCTCTCTCAATAACGATTTGTGTTTTTATTATTCAATCAAATAACAAAATTACCTCTATCAAAAACAACGTTGCTTCAATCAAAATACAGTATATAGTTTTAATCCCCAAAAAGTGACTTCAAGAAAAAAAATTGTTTTTGATTGCAAAAATAAATTTGAGACAAAAAAAGCATTTGAAAACTATTTTTCTTGATTGAAACAAATTTTTCCATTCAAGTAATGTTGTTTTGCATTTGGGCCACATTTTGGCTAGGACATTTTTGTCTTTATTATTCAATCAAAGAAGTTGCTTCAAACAAAAATATATATATAAAAAGAAAAACTTTGCACATGTGTCAATCACCGTTTACCAAAGCCTGAGAGGGTTTGAGTAGACTCACTATGAAGCATTTAATAAAGCCAAGCATTTTCTTACTACTTTATTCTTGTTTAAAAATAATTCGGTGGGGCAGTAACATGTTTAAAACTTATCATAATTCTTACATTTTGAAGTGCTTGAAAACCATTCATAAATGATACTTTGGTGAAAAAAGTGAAAAAACATGTCTTATATATATATGTATCTTTTTTCCAATGTAAAATCTGAATAAATGCATTGAACACGCACAACAAAATGGGGGGGGGGGGGCGCTACTTCGCGGTTTTCACTTATTGCGGCGGGTTCTGGTCCCCATTAACCGCGAAAAACGAGGGATCCCTGTATTTCTGAAAAGCTTGAAGAAGCAGGACTCATTCCCACCACTCGTCGGGCCGGTGTTGTGCCGACACCGGCCGTCAGCTCAAATCCAAGCCGAAAATAACGCGTCTCCGGCGGACGACGGGAGCGATGTGAGGCGCCCCCTCCATCCGAGAGCATGCCGCTTAATTTGACTCAACAGTGTGTTTCTTCGTTTGTATTACCGCTAAATACACAAGCTTGACGCCAATTTAACGGGAGCTATTTTTTTCATGGGAGATTTGGCTAGCTCTGGCAGTGTTCAACGCAAGCTGCAAAGAATGGCAGTAACTTTTTTTATATCGCAAAATGTGAAAACGATTGAAACCATTACTCACCAACTTCAATCTGCTGGCAAATACAGGCAAGTGTGTATGCTGCGCTCTGGTCTGCCCCGGTGTGGATAAGGCCTGCTTTTTGTTTTCGCAGCTTTGCAATGCAACGAAAGGCTCTCCATGCACTCCATGTACAGTAAGGAGTGCGCGCGTTTGGAATAATGGAACGCAGCTTGGGCCGATGATTGGTTCTTGTCAGCGAAGCATCTAGATGGATTTGCTGACTGTGCTCTTAAGTGCTCAGTTTACGTACTAAGTTAATCACACGATGATGATAATAATAATAATAATTAAATAAAACCTCCCGAGCCCCCCCTCCTCCCAAAAATAATTTCTCCTCGGATCTACGCAATTCACGTAGGTCGCCCTTTTTGACTTCAAAACGGCGAATTTCGCCGAAAGGTGAGAGATTTTCATGCCTGCCGGCTTCCTCTTTTTCCATTTACCCTGTAAAGCACCAGTTCCATTGTGAGCAAAAGTGGTGTTCTTTGGGTTAAAGGCCTCAACTTTTCTCCTAATCATATTACCTGGCATTGTGGCCAAACAGGTTGTTTTGTCAGACCACCAGATTTTCCTTGAGGTCTCTTCTCTGTCCACCTGATTAGCGAACTTTAAACCTTAAGGTGAAGCTTTTGGACCAAGGAGCAAGCTTCCTTTTTGCATGGCAACCTCAGTCCATTACAACAGAAATCACTCTCAACTGTTGAACATTGACACCTGTATTCCAGCAGCTTCCAAGTCTTTGCTGATCTGTAAAATTTGGTGGTTCTGGTTGACTCTCCTCAATCATAATTGTCTCCGCGGGTGATCTAACCTGTATATTCTTTAAGGTAACTTACAATCAACCCGTAGGTTGGGTCTTGAGCACAGTTGGGTGTTTCAACGCAACAATAACCCCAAACACACCTTTAAAGTGGTAATAGACAGGCTAAATCATACTAGAACTAATGTTTTAGAATACTTACCAAAAGTACTGGCTTAAGTCCCATTGAGCACATGTAGAAAATGCTGAAGAAACAAGTCCATTATGTTTAATGGACTTTTTTTATGAAGTGGTCAAAGATTCAACCATAAGGTTGTCAGAAGCGTGTGGATGGCTACCAAAAAAACATAACTGGAAGAGGAAAATGTTACATTAGCAATGCTGCATGTATAGTTTTGACCCAGCGGATTAGTTCACTTTTTCTGTTAACCTATAATAGTCACTAAAAAACCCAAGTTCATTAATATTTTTGTGTATTTTTCCAATCACTGTCAGAGAAGAATGAAGAATTTTTGAAATAACTAAACCTCAACAGTCATGAGTAATGATGTTTTCTTTCCAAGCGTATGTCAACGTTTGATCACAACTGCATGTCTGCAAACCTAATTTAGTGATTGCAATCATTGAACACCTCTTCGCTGTTATCACAATACACAGCACAAGGGCAAAAAAGCAGCCACACAGTGTTATTTTATTTAAAGTCTCTTTGCAACAAACATGGTTATGATTCCCCAAAGAGAAACAACCAAAATCAATGAACAAAGTATAACACATGAATGCCTAGTTTGCACTCTTAACGTGGATTTAGTTTGCAAGTGACGGGTAGACTAGCCAAGGGTGAGTTGTAGAGACAAAACACTTAGCGCATACTCATACCCTCATTATTAGCATCTGTTCAACCTTGATACACAACATTCACACCAACTTCATTTTGAAATCAAAACGACTCCAAAGTGAAAATTAATTAAGACATGTAGTTTATCTCATCATGGCTAAATTAATCAAATTAAAACTTCCACTTTCGGGATTAAACAAAGAACATAAATCCTTGGCCAGTTGACTGATGAGAGGGCAACCTTTGGCAGAGAACACCATTTTCCAGACTTGTAAACTAAACAAAGCTCATCCATAATCTTGCAACATGCATCTTTTAGAAGACGCCTGATGAAATTTCATTGTAGGCTTAAACTCCAACTGAAAAAGCAGACAGGAGATGCAGCAAAGCACCCTCAACTGTGATATGATCCTCCAAGGAATTCACTGAGGGACCACGCTGACCACAAAATAGGTCATGGGCACCCCTCCTCTGACACTCAACATAAATCTGAAGGAGAAGTGCTGAGCTGTCCATCTGTTTGACGAACTGGAAGTATCGTCCTGGCAAAAAAAAGGGCTTATGTATGGTTAAAAGGGCCCTTCCACCCTCATGTCTTGTTCATCCTTCAGAGATCTCCAGCAGCCCTTACAGGATGAGGGCAGTGCATAGTGTTGAGATATGGCGTGAAGTTCTGCACTCGCTGTCGGAAAGGAGGGCAAATTTGTACTCAAACCGAAATGGGCGCAGCTCCATGTTTCCTACTTCCATTCTTAGGAATGGCCACTGGATTGTCTTAACTTGGTCTACATTGCACATGTCCATCCGAGCTGTCCTCGTCATCGGAACCCTCCGGGCCTACGCTACGCAATCCTGTGAAATGATAGCCCATGTTTTGGAGCATAACCTCCAAAGGATCCGCATTCATTCGCCGCTGGTTGGCCTGAGCAGCGCCTTCCATGTCCTCTACTACACGGCCATTTACACCCTCGGTCTATGGGGAAATAGAAAATAAACATTATGCAAAAAGGTTGAGAGTCTGTTTTGCATCTTGCATGACGCCTCTTCTTGCATTAATTAATGCCAAACCCTGAAAAAAACATTCACACAAAAATCCAAACAAATTATTTACCTCTGGTCTGGGGTTCCATAATCGGACCACTGGGTCAATACCACTTGATGCCAGTGAACAGTAGCTGGGGTGGGGCTGCAAACAGTTGACTATCGAGTTGTCTCCCTGCATGATACGCACCAGATTTGTTGTCTCCTTTTCCCATATAAAGAACGAACCATCGTCTGACCCGCTGATTATGTATTGGCCTTTGCTGTGCAGGAAGGTTTTGGAGTAAGAATGACAATGAACTTAGAATTAAATAATATTAGAATGCCATTGTACTATTGAAAAGAGTTTTATACGATCATGAAGTTTTATCACTAACCTTCCAAAGAAGTTGGCTTCTTTAATATCCGTGGTTGTGTTGCAGTGACCACAGTATCTGCGCTTGTAGTCTAAACTTTGCTCTCGAAAATGCACTTCATCCTTAAGGATGGGCTCATAACGATTATATAAATGGAATCGGCTGGAGTTGTCGAACTTATCTTCTGCTGTGGAAGAATTTAAAAAAAAAATTGTAACTCATGGAAAAGCAAAAATAACATGCTGTCAATTAAATGATTTGAAGAATTATGTATTATTTATAGAATATAAAATCAATAACACTGCACAAGTCAGAGCCAGAAAAACGATCAATAGTTTCATATTGAATTAGAGTAATTTTAGGTGCACACAGTCAAGAACCTTATTAGAACTTATGCCCATTCAATTTTTTTCTAACAAATAAACATTAATAAATGATTTGATAAGGTGAAAGAAAAGATTGCTGTTGACAAGCCTGGTAAATTGAATGAATAAAACATTGCAAGTACTTGTAATAAAGCTTCAAAATGGGAGTAAAATAAGACTGGCCCGTCAGGTCTCAGACACTACAGGTTTCACTGTGTGATATTAAAATAGGTTTGATAAACTAAAACATTTGTGTGTGATAAATATTAAAATAACGGAAATCAAGAAGGGAGCAAATACTTTTTAAAAGCACTGTATTTAGAAACAAATCATTAAAATGAATGCACAGTCCCTTTAAATAACAAATGGATTTAAACAACAAGGGACCACAGTAGTGCTGCAACGATTAATCGATTAACTCGAGTAATTCGAGTAATTCAATTATAAAAAAGATTCAAATTAAATTTTGCTGCTTCGAGTATTCGTTTAATTAAAGTGGCGTTGTAACGGTTTGTTTTGAAAGTGTTTGCATTTAGTTTTATTGATTTGGGTGGATAAACTGTCCTCTAGTGGCAACAGTGAATATGACCCAACTCATTCCACATGGCTGAATCCAGCTGCTCCCTGTTAAGACCAACATAAGCCAAGTTTCTGTTTGAGCTAATGTTTTTTTTAAAGCATTCGTAATTTAGTTTATAGGTGTATTTAGCCGTTTTTTGGGGGGAATATATGTTTGAACCATTTGTTCAGAGCATTGTTAATAAAAAAAATGAAAAACTTAAGAATTTTATAGCATTTAAGCTATCAGACTTTTGCTTTGTAAGTTAGCCCATTGTTCTTTTGTTGTACTTAGATCCTCATTTATTTATTTTTTTGTACCGTTTGAGGCTCAGCTCAGGTATTTGAATTTTTCATGTTCCTTATCCGATATTATTCAAACTAACTACTTCGCCGATTAATCGAATACTAAAATAATCGATAGCTGCAGTCCTAGACCATGGTTACAGCTCAGCTGTAAAAGGTGCTGAGCACAGCTGGTAAAGTGGATTGAACCCTTGCTCCAGCTGTCCTCTGTCAAAGTGTCCTAAAGCAAGATATTAAATCCTAAAATTGATTCAAGTGCGCCAGGCAGCACCTTGCATACCAGTGGCCACCCTTCGGTATAAGAATGTGTGCACATGAGTGAATATGAGCCTCTGTAAAGTACTTTGGGCACCACGATGGCATAGATATAGTGCTACACACAGCACAGTTAAGTCCATTCCATTAACTATCATAGAAAAAAGCTTTAGTCAGTTTTCCCACCTGTTACCATCTCTGTGTAAAAGGCCTTAATATCTTTATCCAATGCGTCACAAGCACTGCTGTGCGCCTGGTCCGGGAACTTTTCTTTGAAATCATCGAGGCACTGCACTGCTTTAGACACATACTTGAGCTCAAACAGACACCTCGCAAGCCTGAAATGAGCCTTCAAATGTTCTGGATTTATAGTAAGTGCTTTCAGACAGTCCTTTAGAGCGTCATAGTGATCCCCATCCCTGCAAAATTCACAGAGTAGGAAATGATGACTCTTGTGTGTGGGAATATGGCCACACTTCTCAAGATAAAAATGACTACCATTTCCGCTTCATGTAGGCTGCAGCCCGATTTCCATAAAGTACAGCGTTGCTGCTGGATTGATGAATTCCTAAAGAGTACAGTTGAATAGCCTGCGTCCAATGTTGTCGCGCAAACGCATCGTTTGCTTGTTGTTTGATCTTTTCCAAATGTGGAGGTAGCTCAGTTGCGCTGAAACAGTAAAAAGAATAGAAAAAAAATACAGTACATCCAATATATTAACTTTCTCAAGCTATTGCTCATTTAAAAGAACAATAATATGAAATAATTTACTGGAACAAAAAGTTAGTGACTGTAAATATACACTGGTACCTTAGTTGCATGTTGCTTTGGGAATATCGTACATGGCTAGCTGGAAAATGAATTCCATTGGCGATTCCGTTGGCTGTTTCCTCATTCTCTAAATCTTCTACAATCCAACATCACAAACAATACATTAATGTACATCAATGTTTACATGGTTGTATATACCACCTTGACAATGTTCTAGATCCACTGTATGGACAAAGGTTTCCTCTCCTCTCCAGTTATGAAAGCTGACATTATTCTGGATTGTGTGTCTCCCCAGCCTTTTGTTCAGTTAGCAATTTGTGTGGTCATGGATCCTTCACGAAAGTTTTTGCAGAGTTCCAGCCCAGCACTTCTCTTATTTATGCATGCTTGTTGTGAAATGTTTACTGGAGAAGAAAAGGGCCTTCCACAATGTGTTTTCACAAAGTTGGAAGCAGAAAATTGTCTGAAATGTCATTTCATGAAGAATTTAAAGGTCAAGTAAGACCTCGAAACGAGTACCATAATTTTCAGACTATTAGCCACTACTTTTATCCTTCATTTTGAATCCTGCGGGTTATAGTCCAGTATGGCTTATTTGTAGATTTATTTGGGTAAATAGGTAACACTTTTTTGGACAGTGGCGTCATAAGACTGTCGAAATTATGACATGATAACACTATCATGGGCATTAATGAATGCTTATGACAGAGGTCATTAAGTGTCATCTGGCAAATTATGTCGCTAACTCCATTTATGTCAAGCTTGGATCTTTTACATCCATTCAAATGTGAGAATTTGCCAGATAACACAAAATGACATCCGTTATAAACATTCATTAGGACAGTCTTATGGCACCACTGTCAAATAAAATGTTACCAAATAACATAACTAGTAATTAATGAAACAACTGGAACAGTAACTGAAGAAATAATTTGCACAGAACATGAATTTTGTTATTTACATCTGTAGCGCTGCAATGCATGCTAGGAGGCAAGTTGGACAACAGTGTTGACAGCAGGTGACAGCAGAGGTTGACTGTCTCCCCCAAGGAAGCAGTGATGGCCAGATGAAGCTTCTTGAAGCCATGAAGCTTTGCAGCCAATTGGTTCAAAGCTTCATGGTGGTTCATTTGGTCTTATGACAGTCGTATAATGCTGCTGTCAAACGAAGTGTTACCGGTTAATATAATTTGGTGTAAATATCCCGTAATAGAGTGAGGGCAGCTGCGGCTTATAGTCCAGTGCGGCATATCTATGAACAAATGCCGTTTTTGTGCCAAATTTGGTGGGTGGTGGCTTTTAGTCAGGTGCGGCTTATAGTGCGAAGTTGATGGTAATTCTCTATTGAAAGGTGTGCCAAACCTTTACCTCATATGCTGTAACTGCATTAGCCTTTCACTTGCTGTGAAAGTTATGTCAAACCTTCCCTAAATTAACTGCAAGGGTTATTTATAAAATCACTTTTCATGCTTCCCTAATGGCTGGAACACCAGAAAGTACATATTTAAAAGCTGAAATACGTTAAGGCTCATTGATGAATTTCCTTACATATCGTTATAAAGAAAAAATAATGCTCAAGTGCTAGATTAATTTCTAACTATTTTATAAATTAGCTCAAAATTGAATCCTAAATAAATCTCATATTTGAAACACTTTTTTAAAATTTTGTTTTATTTGACTGGCTGGCTAATACATGTGTAACAGCCTGCACATATATCTACTTACCGGTTGATGAGTGCCACGTTTGTGGAAGCAGCAATGTGTACGGCTTTTGTCTACTAGTCAGGTCAAACAAATACACCTGGAGAATAATCACATATTGAGTATTGATTTGTGACAACATCTCAAGTAAGAGTATCTCTACCTGTTCTCCTCCCATGTTGACAAGTAACTCAGTTCCATCTGGACTGAAAGTGACATAAGTGGAAACCAAGACCCTCAAGCGGCTAGTGTAGTCTCTCAGTTTCCCTGGCAGGTGACCTACAGTGGATAGGATTTAGAGGTGGAATCTTATGCCACTCTACACAACAGTCAAGATGTATTGACATATACATGATGTGATGGATGAATAGGAATTCAATACCTGCAACATAATACTGCACAGCGCCATCTGGAATGGGATATTGATTTTCTAAGAATGTACGCGCTGCAGATGCCTTGAATTTTTTTATTGATTTCCTGTTTAGGAAAGGCGTGAAAACCTATTATAACCAAGTTGTGAATACACAAAGTGGATGCATGAGTACACACTAAATTAGGGAACGCCAACCCACCTACAGTTCTGAATCATACGGATGTCATAGAGACGTACAAAGGGACAATTAGCCCCAACAGCCATGTAGTTGTTGTCCCGCGGGTTAATAGCCAAACACTTGGCTTCCGCTAGTTGACCACAGAACTTTGTCAAGTCAATAATGACCTCGGAGCGTTTACTGCTCTCTCGTAAGTCATATTGCCTATACGTACAAGAGAAAAATGAGCATGAAAAGCGCAGGGGGAAAAATCAGCACATATTCGCAAAGGAATTGACAGATTTAATATATTACGAGGGTTCCTACCTGATGATACCATCCTCAGCGGCACTCCAGAAGGTGTTGGGCCACATAGGCGCTGTGGCAATGCGTTTTACCCTGTTGGTATGATCAGAAAACATATGGATGGTTTCCTTCACAGTCAGGTCATGCACATGGACCTTAGTGTCTGCCGCACCAGTTACCAAAATTCTGTCTCCAGAATGAGGGAGGAACTGTGTGGAGACACAAACATCTCAATTAACTGGAAGGCCCAGACTTGCAACATGCTTTTGGTTTGCATTAGTGTTTTTTTTTTATTTTTTTTTTTAATGCCTTTAAATTGGGGGGGGGGGGGGGGGGGGCTTTAGATGATTGATTACAATTAAGTTATTACAACAAAATTGAATGAGTTAAAACAATTATCCCATTTTACTGACAGAGTACAGGCCAAACATCGAATCTTTGTCAGTGCACAATTTTCTGGTACACAGACTACTGTATTTTTCGGACTATAATTCGCAGTTTTTTTTTGTCATAGTTTGGCTGGGGGTGCGACTTATACTCAGGAGCGACTTCTGTGAGAAATTATTAACATATTATTATATCATTTCATGTGTTATTTTGGTGTTTTAGAGTGACACTGATGGTTTGGTAAACTTGTTAGCATGTTCTTTTTGCTATAGTTATCTGAATAACTCTTAATAGCTATGTTACGTTAAGATATCGGCCACGTTCACATTTCGTTGTTCATGCATCATGTAACATTATCATACTGTACACTTATTCAGCATGTTGTTCTATATTGTATTTCTATTTTAAATTGCATTTCAAGATGACATATCTGTTCTATGTGTTAGATTTTATCAAGTAAACATCCCCCAAAAATGCGACTTATACTCCAGTGCGACATATATGTTTTTTTCCTCTTCGTTGGGCATTTTATGGCTGGTGCGACTTATACTCAGGTACGACTTATAGTCCGAAAAAATAAGGTAAACTGATGCGCACGTTAACTCAGCTAATGGCTACTGAAATAGAGAAATTCCAATAAATAAGCAAATTTCAACTTTAAAAAAAAATGTGGGTGGACTTTGATATCTCTTTTTCTTCTTTCGACCATTTACATGTTGCCCTGTTCTGGGGGGACAACATTAAATTGGCAGTTTAACTTCAGATAATTGTAATTACCTAGAATGTTTTCACATAGTTTTGAATTGAAGTAATATTAAATGCATTTTTCTAATATTAAATGCCTTTTTCCAGAGAAAAAAATGATTCATTTGATTCATTGATCCACTAAAATCGTTTCAGTTTAAAAATGTAGCTTTTGGGGACAAATATTGCTATGTGGTTAATCAAGATGGATTCTTTACTAAACCTCTACTTAAAATAATGTTTGGGTTTTTTTTCATTTTTATTCTCAACTATCACAGAGAATGTAAATCTGCGTACGTTTAAAAAACATTTAACTCATCTACATTATGTCTGGTTTAATGTGTCAAAAATAGATATTCGACAGAGGTCATTGGACTAAATGAATCTGTGTAGTCATGTAATTAACATAGGGTAAAGAAAAAAGGTGTGTCCTTTGTATGCCATTTTTCACTTTTGTAGTAAACAAGGGGTTTATTTGTAAGACATATTTGATGTTTTTGAATGTATATTTGGATGCATGTTACTACATCTCTTAGTGCAATATTACAATATATGGATGATGATTAATGAATGAACTTAGTTCAAACTATTCCACTCCTCATATTATGAGTCACTAACTTCCCCACATGCCATTGACTCAACAGTCATCACACAACTCTTACCTTTACAGAGAATATGTTTGCTGAATGTCCTGTGTGCATAGTAGTTAGCTTCTTGAGTCTGAATGGATCCCATATGATTGCATGTTGATCATCAGATCCGGAGGCCAGCAGACTGACAAAGGTAGAAGAGGAATATGTTCAGAAAACTGATCTTAAAACAGTTTCGCATTTAATCCGGAACGTGTTCTCGCTTACTCTCCATTTTCATTCCATTCCAAACAGTTCACGCAGCCTGTGTGGCCCTGTACAATCACACAGAACAGGGAAAGGTGTCATTCACATGAACATTTCATGGGATTGTTGATGGACCACTAAAGAGCCTATAAGATCAAGACAGTCCACTTGAAATTAATGAGCTCATGTTTCATTATTATAATTATTATTTTGCTCAAGAAAATTAAACTTGCAATAATATCAAAAATATCAATCCGTTCTGAAGAAATTTGTAAATAACTCTTGGTGCGTCCTTTTCAAATCAACACACAAATCCTGTTGGTGTGTCTAAAGTGGAAGCCAGAGACCAAACAACACAGAAACAGCAGAAACCCAATACTAAGCTCAATTTAACAGTAAAATAGAATGCGACACCAATGGCACAGTCCTTCGACGTTCACATCACGCACGTTGATGTGACGCATAGTCAGGATTTTTTGGAGGTGCACGTCAGGCTACTGCGCAGGGTCGTAAATCGGGTCCGTGTTAACGGCGTAGGTCCGCCGTCACCGCTACGCAGAAGCATAAATCTGCCTTTATTTCCGCAGAATAAGAAAAAGAGCAGTTTATTCCACTTCAGGTCAAGTATATCAAGAAAGATTTGCTCCCCAGGTATTTAAATGGATCTAAATTGCGCATAAACAACTAAACATACGGATCTAAATTGCGCATGAACAACTAAGCGGAGATATTCCCTTCTGTCTTTCACTACATGTCACACTTTGACTTTTGGGGTGTTACCACCAGAAAGCGAGCCTAAAATAAATTCTGAGTCTTCTTATTTTGGGGGTAGGTGTCTTCAGACGTGATTTTAAGTCCAGCACCATAATTTAGGTTTCAATAGGAAAAACAAAACCTTTATCAGGTCCATCCCAGTGAAAAGAACTTATTTAATACATTGGGAAAAAACAACAAAGAATTTAATGTGTTTGATGTGTAATAGTGGTCAATCAAAGCCAGTATTTCCAATGAGGTGGAACACCATACTGGGTATTGTCGTGTGCTTTCATGTTTTTTAATGTTGCATTTTCATAAAAGGGTTTGATGTGATGTATTTATTCTAAATTTTGTCTAATCTTTCCCTGGTTGTTTTTGGAATTTTGTGCCATTAAGTGCTGCATTTCATAAGCAACCCTCGCCCGTCTCCAAGAGTAGTCGCTACAATACATTGATGCACAAAAAGACAAGTTATACAATCCTCCTCTGATGCTTGTTCAAGCACTTGTTGCGACTTACCTGAAGCTCAGCCTCCAGGCCAAGTCTTTTGATAAAGGGGTCTGTCACATGATGGAATCGTTGAAAGCCAGAAGCTCTCTTGTCCTAGTCACATAAGCACAATAAACCAGAATCACTCGAGTCTCGAGAATTTTGTTTTTCATAGTTATTGCTAGATCACTCACCTGGATCTGTCTGTGCAGGATATCTCGGGTGATGTTGACATTAGCCATGACTTCAAAACAAAACAAAAATGAGGTGTCGGGCAGGTGGATCGAGGTCTCATACAGATGACAGGTGGTCTCTAGTTCTTCGGCGTGTACCGCAAAGACATTATATTAAAGTAGAGGTAGATTTATATCATTATATATATTAGTTTACACAATAAGCTAACGTAGCGTTAGCCACACAGAAGACCTCACTTGACAGAGAGTTGTCAAACACTGTAATTCTTGCCCGCGTCAACAAGACGAGATGCCCAAGAGCGTTAGCTCTAAAGCTAATGCAGCACTCCCCCAGTCCTAAAATCCACACCGTACTTCATCAGCACCACTCTAAACATCAACAATGCTTCTTCTTCCAGAATATGGGACCAATTGAGCTGTCGGGTTGTTGACATGAGTGCCGTTTTAAAAAATGCGTTAGTTTATTCCGTTAGCTCATAGCTAAACAGAACATAACCAGCAGAGAACCCTATGCAACCTTTTGGTGACAAATTACGACTGCGTAACCAACCTCGCTTGTCTTACTTTAACAAAAAGTCCCAAATCAAAGAATGTCGACGTCATCAACATCATAAATAACATTCTCAAATCCTTATTTTCCTTCGTGTACCGTGTCACTGGACATAACTTATTTGGTTCCGCTGCTTCAAAGCTACACTTCCGGTTCAATTCATACTCCTCTCCAAAATAATAATAATAAAAATCATCCTCTACAAATTTCAATATCGTAGTTGATTAGAGACACCGTGTTTTTTTCCACGGCTGATAGTCTTGTATCATCAATTCAAATTTTATATATCTTTACATGCAAGAAGGTGGTTTTGCAAATTGACCAGGCGATGTATTGCAGAATCTCAACTCTCCCGGAAGTTCGGTTCGTTAGCATCAATTGTATTGACATGTACGGTGTTCCAAAGTAGGGCTGAGCGATGTTGGAAAACACTGGCATTTTAAAACTAGAAGAATTTTCACCAGACTTGAATAGCTTTGTTTGGGAAGACTTTGGTTGACTCACTATGACTACATTGTGTTCATTAGAGATGTCCCGATCCGATCACATGATCGGAAATCGGGCCGATCGCGCCATTTTTCAGCGGATCGGAATCGGGTGAAACGGATCGGGTTTTTAATTATAAAAAACATATTTAGCTTTTTCTGCTCCTTGCTTTTACAGCCTCTCAACCTCACTCCTGAAAAGCAGAGGGACTAATTCTTTTTGTTGGTCACCAGTGCCTCTGGTATTTGGTACTTTAAGTTAACGATGATTGACAGGTTTGTAGCTTTGATCTGGCCAGAGGCACCTGGTAGCTCTACGATCAAAGGCACAAATGTGTTAATCATCGTTAAGCTTTGTACATGGTCTGAAGTGCGCTGTGGCAACTCATTCATTGTGAATGTGAGAAGCTGTTTTCGGCAGCATGAGCGTCAAAGCAAAATAAAAAAATATTATTTTTTCGGTATTGGATCGGGACTCGGTATCAGCAGATTCTTAAAATCAGGTGACTTGGACTGGTCCCAAAATATGCGATTGGGACATCCCTAGTATTCACATAATACCTTTCCCAGATAGAAGACCGACGTTGAAAACATGTTGGATCAACATTCCACGGTCGATCTTATATCGTTGAATCAACGTCACTTTCGCACCACTTACAAAACCTAAACGTCATTTTGATTATTAATAATATTGGAACAACGCTGAATCAATGTTATGTTTTCGACCAAAACGCCCGCTCATCCATAATTCGATGACTTTTCAATCATATTTCACGGCCAATTATAAATCATCTATTTGTCAACATTAGTTCATCAGTCTATAAAACAATGTTAACCCCACCATCGCCTGACATACCATAGAACAACGTTGTTTCAACGTCACTTGACGTTGAAAATTTCAATGTCAACCATATTGATGATTTTGATGGAAAATCAACATTTATTCAATGTCGGTCTGCTATCTGGGTAGTATTCACATAATGGACTGTAATACCTTTCCTAGATAGAAGAACAACATTGAAAAGATGTTGCATCAACATTCCGCGGGCGATCTTATATCGTTAAATCAACGTCACTTTTGCACCCTCAATTAATGTTGTTTCAGCGTTGAAATCCTTGCAAAACTTAAACGCCATTTCGATTATTAATAATATTGGAACAACGCTGAATCAATGTTATGTTCTAACCAAAACGCCCGCTCATCCATAATTCAATGACTTTTCAATCATATTTCCCGGCCAATTATAAATCAACTATTTGTCAGCATTAGTTCGTCAACTATAAAACAAAGTTAACCCAACCATTGCCTGACATACCATATAACATTTTTTAACATCACTTGACGTGGAAAATTTCGATGTTAACCATACTGATGATTGGGATGGAAAATCAATGTTTATTCAGTGTCGGTCTGCTATCTGGGTTTAATTTTAAGGGGGTTTATCTGTGTAAGGTGTATACAAAAGCGATACAGGAAGCCATGTCTCTGCACAATTGCTGCTTTAATGAAGAAAAACTAAAGTTTACATTGAAAAAAAGAAAACAAAAAACAGTCGCACGTCCTGCGATGGGACTTTTGCACCTGCACACATTGCCATGGCGATGTTCAAGTGCTATATTCTGCAGGCCTATTCCAAAGTCCCACAATCAAAAGATCTAATTTACAGTGGGGAGAACAAGTATTTGATACACTACTGATTTTGCTGGTTTCCCACTTGCAAAGCATGTAGAGGTCTGTAATTTGTATCATAAGTTCTCTTCAACTGTGAGGGACGGAATCTAATACAGAAAACCACGGTGTATGATTTTTAAATAATAAATTTGCATTTAACTGCATGAAATATTTGATACATCACAAAAATCGAACTTAATATTTGGTACAGAAACCTTTGTTTGCTAATACAGATACCAAATGTTTCCTGTAGTCCTTGACAAGGTTTGCACACACTGCAGCAGGGATTTTGGCCCACTCCTCCATGCAGATCTTCTCCAGAGCCTTCAGGTTTTGGGGCTGCTGCCGAGCAACACGGACTTTCAGCTCCCTCCATAGATTTTCTATCGAGTTCAGATCTGGTGACCTGCTAGGCTTCTTATGGAGCCACTCTTTAGTTGCCTTGGCTGTGTGCTTTGGGTCGTTGTCATGCTAGATCAGGGGTTTTCAACCCAGTCCTCAAGGCACACTGTGGGTCCTGGTTTTTGTTCCAGCCGATCCAGCAGAGACAGTTGAACCAATGAGGCTTCTGCTAAAACAAGCCACACCTGACTGCAATCAACTGATTGCACTTGTAAAACACCAGATTGGGGAAAAAGTGTTGTCATCTTGTTTGGTAAGAATGAAATCCTGCACCCACAGTGTGCCTTAGTGGAATAGGTTGGGGACCCCTGTGCTAGAAGACCCAGCCACGACCCATCTTCAGGGCTCTCACTGAAGGAAGGAGGTTGTCAGCCAAGATCTGGCGATACATAGCCCCATCCATCCTCCCCTCAATACGGTGCAGTCGTCCTGTACCCTTGGCAGAGAAGCAGCCCCCAAAAAATGTTTCCTCCTCCATGTTTCACAGTTGGGATGGCGTTCTTGGGGTTGTACTCATCCATCTTTTTCCTCCAAACACGACGAGCCGAGTTACACCAAAAAGTTCAATTTTGGTCTCATCCGACCACATGACCTTCTCCCATTGCTCCTCTGGATCATCCAGATGGTCAGTGGCAAACTTCAGACGTGTCTGGACATGCACTGGCTTCAGCAGCGGGACCTTGCGTGCGCTGTAGGATTTTAATCCATGACGGCGTAATGTGTTTCCGATGGTTTTCTTCGAGACTGTGGTCCCAGCTCTCTTCAGGTCATTGAACAGGTCCTACCGTGTAGTTCTGGGCTGATCCCTCACCTTCCTCATGATCAGTGATGCCACACGAGGTGAGATCTTGCATGGAGCCCCAGAACGAGGCAGACTGACCGTCAACTTGAACTTCTTCCATTTTCTAATAATCGCTCCAACAGTTGTTACCTTCTCACCAAGCTGCTTGCTTATTTTCCTGTAGCCCATCCCAGCCTTGTGCAGGTCTATTATTTTATCCCTGATGTCCTTCCACAGCTCTTTGGTCTTGGCCATTGTGGAGAGGTTGGAGTTTGTTTGTTTGAGCATGTGAATGGGTGTGTTTTATACAGGTAACAAGTTCGAACACGTGCAGTTACTTCCGGTAATGAGTGGAGAACAGGAGGGGTTCTTAAAAAAGAACTAAGAGCCGAAATATTTTCTAGTTGGTAATGTATCAAATACTTATTTCATGCAGTTAAATACAAATTTATTATTTAAAAATTATACAATGTGATTTTCTGGATTTTTGTATTAGATTCCGTCCCTCACAGTTGAAGAGAACTTATGATACAAATTACAGACCTCTACATATCTTGCAAGTGGGAAAACCAGCAAAATCGGCAGTGTATCAAATACTTGTTCTCCCCACTGTATTTGCTGATATTGACGGCGATAAAGGTCCAATCCATTTGTACTGGGAAGATTGACAGTGGGCGTCTTGCAGTCAATGGGTTAAAATTTACACTTGTTCATTTTGGGTTCAATGGAACTTTTAATTTGGCTAATGTGCCCAACTGGTTCACATAAGTAAAATATGTGAACTATAAATCTGTTTGGGTTTTGTGTGTGCATGCGCGCGCGTGTGTTTATTGATAACTAAAATATGGAGGTAGATTTGTGTCTTTATGATTCGATCAAAAAAAAAAGTTGCTTCAATTAAAACACATATTTTCAATCTAAAGAAAGTAATGGAAGTTTCACTTCAATGGAAGTGAAAACTATTTTTCTTGATTAAAGTCAAGTTTTTTTTTTTTTTGATTGAAACAACTTTTGTTGGTTGAAGTAATATAGTTTTGCGTTTGGGCCACATTATTTTTTTCATATTCAAAAACTTTATTTCTGCAAGGGCATAGGTTTGCATAGGGACGGTAGGGACATAACACTACCAACTTTTCAGGATGCTCAAATTGTCCCCACCAACTTTTGAGCAACCTAATTTGCATTTTTTAATGAGTTCAGTTATATAGTTAATTTAGATTGCCTTCCCATATGTTGTAAAGATACAATTGACCCTACCATTATTAAGTGAATTATTTTTCATTATGTTCAGACTTATATTTAAACTGACCTAAACTAAGCTAAACTAAATTTACCCCTTTTCCACTTTCTGAATGTGCTAGTCCATTTTACCCCCTCAAACTCACGTTTGATTGGCTGATGACTTGACCCCCCCTACACACACACACACACGCACTGACACGACGAAAATATAACATGTCGCCAACATGCCGCCTCATCCACCCCCTTCAAAGAGGAGGGATATTACAAGTTTTTTTTCAGCCTGCAGCAGCCACTGTAAGTAATGTAAATAGACCTCGCATGTTATGGAGGTGGGGAACACACCACTAATTTTGCTACTGAAATTTTGCTGCAACCTGCATCAGAGTGTGCATAACATTAAACTGTTTGAATTTGCTAACCTGCAAAACTCGAGTAGGAAGCTGCTTAGAGAGAAGTGTGCTCCATTGTATTTTCTGCTGTTAACATTAATTAAACTGTGAGAAATGCAGTGAACTGAGGTTTACATCCATCTACCCAATTTTCATTTTTGTTTTGTTTATGTGGCCTAAAGCAACACTTGGTAACTTTTCAGTTTTGATCGATTTAACGACGCTTGTGGACAAAAGCGGTAGTTTTTTGATGACTGCGTTTCCCATGAGGACCAGCGCATAGTGTCTTCCTATGAGGGGCGTAACAGAAAATAATTTAGAAGCACTGGTATAACTCAATACAGATTTATTTTGACATGATCAGTTAGCCTATCTATTAATTAGGTATATATTCGTGAGAAATGTAGCTCTAACCCCCGTTTACCCAATCTGTTTGGTCTTATTAACATCGCGTCTCCAGCAAAAAGTGTACATGCATGTTATGCTGTTATATTGTCCCTACCAATGTTGAGCCCAAACCTACACCCTTGTATTTCTGTGATTGATTTTTTAAAATTTTTGATTGACGTGATTTTTCTTTTGAAAAAAAAATTTTTTTTTGTTTGAAGCAACTTATTTTTTGACTGAATAATAAAAACACAAATGTCCTAGCCAAAATGTGGCCCAAACGCAAAACCCCCAATTTTTTTTTTCAATCATAGAAAAATAGTTTTTAATTTTTTTAATCAAAGAAAAATAGTTTTCAATTGCATTTTTTTTTTTGTTTCAGATTTATTTTTGCATTCTAACACATTTTTTTTATGTAAGTCATTTTTTCAAATTGAAAATACATTTATATTTTAATTGAAGCGATTTTTTTTTTGGGATTGAAGCAACTTTTTTTTTGATTGAATAAAGACACAAATCTACCTCCATACTAAACGACGTTATGAAAGTGCATATTCAATCACATTTCAGTAGAGGAAGGAGTAATCAAAAATAGATTTTTTCACCACATTTAACTCTTCAAAATAATGTTATTTATAATATTTTGAAAACAGGGTATTTTGATCGGTTCTGATCATGAACCGACATGATGCTGTCCAGCGGGTGACGCTATAAATCCAAGCGCTATTTAGTTTTTCTCGTCTTGCTTTGTGCGCCATCAAGGCGATGCGTTTCAGTGGGCTCAGTGGCGGAACAACTGCCTCCGCAGCGGATGTTTCTGATTCGTCTGTCTACCAAAACCGAGATTTACCATTTACTTTTTCGATGAGGAGCGAAAGGTAAAGGAACGACATAATGTTTGAGAGCGTCGCGAGGCAACTTTACTATGATAAATGCACAAATTTTATTCCCAGTCTTAACAAACGGGAGTACCAGCTGTGCGAGATGTTAGCTTTTAGCATGTTAGCCATAGCATGTTGGACAGAAAAAGATTTGTCATGGATTAACAAGATTAAATGGTTAACGGCGCCGCGCGTCACAGTTCATTGTGTGGTATTGCGATATTTTGTTGGATTCAAGCAAGATCATTTTGCTCAAGTGTTAGCGATTTTACTCAGGCAGAATAGTTCCTTGTAAGAAGGCTGGAAATAGGTACGCGTGTGGTCATTGTGGTCAGTCTGTCTCTCGCCGTTTTGTTCGACTAGGGCCCATGATTATGAATTAACTAGCTATACTCGAATAAAGAGGATTAGATTAATGCAATCAGATTGCTGACTGCGTCTGCTCATTAGGATCGGCCAGCGTTAATAACGTTATGTGCTCTTCTTGAAGTCTTTTGGGGGCATCGTTGATTTGAATAGCGATTGTGTAACAGTACAGCGTGTCCGTGTTGTTATTTTCGTTGCTGTCTCTGGGAGTCGTCAGGTCAGCTGGGAAGTTCACTCGATGGTAAACAGGGTTGAATGTTGAAGATAGATTTTGTCACTGTTGACCGTGGCTAAACACGGAACGTGTCTTGTTTGTTCCCCATTTCGTGAAAAAGGTAATAACTCTCATTATTTCAGGTCTCAACGTGTATGGAATGACAACCTCACAGAGATACATTGAATCCAAAACAGCTGGTAGGTTCGCCCTTTCATGCCTTTATGATTTTAAAAAAAAATTTTTTTTTAGAGTGATCCTCAACTGTAGTCCTCGATATTTTTAAATCAAGTACAACCTTAAAAGAATACATGGTTCTTCAAATACCACCATAAATACAATTGTAAAACACAGTACCGCAGTATCGGTTGGCGGAAATGTCATCAAAACAAGGCAATGGTATTATTTCTAAAATCCATGTTTCAAATTATTGTATTCCATTGTAAAAGTTTGCACAATTGGACCATTAAAGTGCGATAGAGGGTTATTTTTCCCTTGCGGTGGGAGAGAACAGTTCAGTGTCACCTAATGTGTTGAAGTTCAGGTTTAATATGTGGGAATTTTGAGTTCTGCATTTGGCAAAACCATTATGAAGCAATACCGATTCAGATCACGAACAGAGCCCTGTGAAGAAGAGTTACAAAGGTAGTAACATATTTACAAGTCACGTATAGAAAAGCCAACATAATGCTCGACCAATGACCCGAAAAGGGTTAGGTTTCATTTTGCTGGGCATCGAAGTGAAGTTTTCACTTGAACACTTTTACATCAAATTGTGATTAATTATTCTTGCTGTGAGGTATTACGTGATAAATTTATACTGAATTTTTTTCCCCCTAGTGTGTGTAACAATGTTACAGAGAGGTAATAAATACTCTTATTCTATTAAAAATATCACAGCTAAACATCAAATAAGAATTGTACCAAAGTACATTTTAAAAGCAGAGATTAAATGAAAATATATTGTATAGTTGAACAAATTTCAACTGCTCTTAATGTATCACAATGCACTGTTTGAACATTTCATTTTTGTGATCTACGTTAGCGAGCATCCCACACTTTGAGAACCACTATTCTAATGTCTTTGTCGCCTTAAAAATGCATACAGCACGGTTTGCTGACATGGAGTGGCACACGCCGGACATATCGGAGAAATTCCAGAGTCGATTTGGCCGGCGGCCTGGAATGTCGGACGGTGGGGATACGGGTCTTGGCACGTCAGCTTCTGACAGCCCAGAAGGTGACTTTTGCTTGTTGTTTCTTCTGATGATGTGTGTTTTGTATTGCGGCATCTTTTCATTGTAAACGTCAGACCACTTCCTGGTGTTACTGTACCTTCACTTCTGCTACTTGCAGTCACAAATTCAAGGGACGTTAAAATGAAAGTGTTAATTTGTTCTGATTTAGTATCAGAGAATCCTGGGACAATCACATTGTTTATTCGTATTTATACAGTAGGGCAAATAAGTATTTAGTCAACCACCAATTGTGCTAGTTCTCCTACTTGAAAAGATTAGAGAGGCCTGTAATTGTCAACGTGAGTAAACCTCAACCATGAGAGACAGAATGTGGAAAAAAACCAGAAAATCACATTGTTTGATTTTTAAAGAATTTATTTGCAAATCATGGTGGAAAATAGTTATTTGGTCAATACCAAAAGTTCATCTCAATACTTTGTTATGTACTCTTTGAAGCCAGTACACGTCCAGGCCCGTCTGCGGTTCGCTAGAGAGCATTTTGATGATCCAGAAGAGGACTGGGAGAATGTGTTATGGTCAGAGGAAACCAAAATAGAACTCTTTGTTAGAAACACAGGTTCTCGTGTTTGGAGGAGAAAGAATACTGAATTGCATCTGAAGAACACCATACACACTGTGAAGCATGGGGATGGAAACATCATGCTTTGGCTCTGTTTTTCTACAAAGGGACCAGGATGACTGATCTGTGTAAAGGAAAGAATGAATGGGGCCATGTATCAAGAGATTTTGAGTGAAAATCTCCTTCCATCAGCAAGGGCATTGAAAATGAGACGTGGCTGGTGATTTCTTCTTTAAAAATCAAACAATGTGATTTTCTGTTTTTTTTTTCCCACATTCTGTCTCTCATGGTTGAGGTTTACCCATGTTAACAATTACAGGCCTGTCTAATATTTTCAAGTGGGAGAACTTGCACAATTATTGGTTGACTAAATACTTATTTGCCCCACTGTAGTTGGATTTTTGCCATCCATCCATGTTTAAGTAACACAGTTCCAATTTCCCCCCCATTTCTTTCTCCGAACTGACATGTCAGATATGGGTTATAGCCGATTCTGAGGCGGGGGGGATTGGAGGTCAGCAGTTGTCTTTCAGTGGTATGAATTGTCTGAATTACACTTCATTAAAAGGGAACAACCAAAAAAACAAATTTCTGAAAATGATTGATTTACTGTAAGTAATACTTCTTTGCTTTGCGACATAGAATGAAAGGGATCCTACATTATTTTTTTATTGTAGTTTTGATGCATTTTTGTTTAGTGGTGCTATATGGACTACTCAAGACTTTGAGACTATTTGGCTTTCATGGGGAACTTTCAGGGTGAATAAACATAAAATGCTTTACAAATTCACTTCTATGCCTTTCTGTTACACTTCCGGTATTTCTGCATCTCTGTCGCAACCTGCTGCTGACACACTGACAGTCTTACGCTCAGTGACCACTTCCCTTACAATGCATCCTGTTTGCGCAATGGTGAGGTGATGATCAATTGGTCGCCCTATTTCTTATGATTTCAAAACGTGAACGTGATGATGATAATGACTGTGTAACTTTTTTTTTAATAGTACTAGGAAATTAATTGTTCTGGTCCCTGTCTGCAGACAACAACAAGTTGTACAAAACCTTCTCAAACACTGTATAGTTTGACATTTTATCATGATATTTAGAGAAGATTAAGTTCAATTCCGCAGTCAAGGTTATAGAGCATTTTATGTTGATACTGAGAAACCCCACAGTAGTGAGTTAAATAAAGACCGTTTGAGTAGAGGATTTCATGTTCAAATGTTGTAGCGAATGTAATTTAAGTGTGTAGGTTAGCTAGGTGTTCAGTGTATATCTGGACAAATTGTGAAGTGACATTTGTATGGATGTAGTTCAGATTGCTTTATCACAATAGCTGAACAAGATGCTAGGTTTGGATCTCTCCTTTGTGCCACTTAAACTGACAGTAAAGCCTAGCAACGTAACAATTTAGTCCAAGTTTGGCTTCAGTAAAGACTCGTTGCAAATGAAACTGCCTATCAAGTTTAGAATGGAAATTCAAACAAGCTGTCAAATTTTTCTTTGAAATCCACCCAAAATGGGATTTCTGTGGTAGCTGCATAGCGTTTAGTCAAAGTCTATTTTACGGTGACAGGTAACAAATTATATAACATAATTTACAAAGGCAGGAATGTGTGCTGAGCAAATATCTACGAGTAGTTCAGACTTGTTGTAATTTGTCTCGAATCACAAACCTTAAAGGCATATTTTACACTAGTGATAGCGTTTCCTCTTATTTGTATTCATTGTATTGTGATTGTAAATATTGTGATGTTTGTGTAGTTGAAAAAGGACAACACATTTGAGCTCCATTTGCGCATGTGATGTGTCGGTGAGTGGGAGGAGGAAAGGTGCTTAAATAAGCGTCACACACAGATCACTGTAACTTGAGAGGTGGGCTATAAATACCCCTAACCTTTCCTGTGTTTGCCTAGTTAGATGAGTTTGGTCAGTGTTGGGCGCAAGCTGCTTGAGGACAATACTCTTTTGGACACAAGGTTTTCCTGCTGCGTCGCTGTCAGCTTGGCTTCTTCGCGTGATTCACCGGTGCTCAGAAATGCAAGACTCAGACGTCTTTTTGGATTTAAAGTGTCCTGCTGCTCTGCTCAGCTCAGCTCAGCAATACAATGCCACTAAAGCGTTTGTTGCTTTGGAATGACTTGCTGTGTTCGAGACTTGAACAGGTCTCCAAGGTTTGTAAAGCTTAGTGTTATTTTATTTAGCATAAGTTGGGTTTGTACTTTCAACATTTTTATGATGTTCTGTATATTGGGTGTCTTCATGAAAAATCCGAGGGTGTTTCTTGGTTCTTGAAAAACGGTAAGAATGCTACATATAAAATCAGCATGACGCTTAATCAAACCTTAAACAGTGGAAGTATATTTTACGGTGCAGACCTTTGTTGTTTTTGTCGGTATATTTCAGTTCGAGGGTTGATTATTCAACAACAAAGTAGGACACCCACAGACACTGACTGCTGCCTCTACTAAAATAGTGGAAATAGCCTGCAGTGCTCTGCACTGATCCTCTTCCGTACATCTGAATATGGAACATTGAGATAATTTGTTGCTAATTTTACCCATTTTTAATTGGGTTACAGATTTCTGCAGTTCCAGGAGCAGCCCCTCTTTCCAACCCATTCGGAGTCAGATCCCGATACCCACTGCACATGTCATGCCATCTACGGCGGGTGCCCTGGCCTCTAAGCCCCAGGAAGAGTCCAGATCTTCATCCACCTCTCGAACATCAAGTGGCTCTGCCTCCAAATCGTCCTATCTCTCCAAATCAGCATCCTCACCCAACTTGGATGCTGAGACCACGATGGGAAGCGAGCCTGCTAGGCCAAAGCCAGACAGCCTGAGTCGTTATCGAAGCCTTGTCAATGGGTTGGACCACTCGCTTTTTCCCACAAATCACACGCGGATGGATGAGAGCCAGAGGTTTGACACACCAGCTGTGGAACCTACCCTGAACCAGTCAGTCTTGTTGGGGGGCTTATGCCCTGATGTCAAACTCAGATTACAGACTACAGGGATTAAAGAAAACTCAGACTGTGCGTCTGAGCCCTACAGAGGAACTATGGATCATAGCTATAAAGTTCTCCCGGAGGTCAGGCCCGCAACTTACCTCCATGGAGTTTCGGTTCCCAATGACACTTCCAATCCCAGGTCCAGCCAGCCTGTGGGTGGTTATGCGAGCCCTCTTAGCCTGCAGACGCAGGCTCTTTTGAGGGAACATGGAGGCACCAAAGCATATGATCCATTACGCCAGGACCGATGTGGGGAAATATTGGGGTGGCAGCAACAGCAACAACAAAGGCAACAGATGGACAGTATACGAATGCAAGTGGAACAAATGCAGGTATGTTTATATTCAAGATTGGAAGGTCCACAAACAAAAAGCTTTTTATCTGTATAAACAAATGTTACTGTGGTTTCCACCAAATGATAGAGTGATAAGGGGTCATCACAATTGTCCAGTGGAACACCCTTGTTTTTGGAGCACAAAATGGGGACAGAGATTGTCATTGGAAAAATAATTTTGAACTAGACGACACAAAGCCCGGAGGCGTACAGACACATTGGCCTATTTTAAAAGCAGGATGTGAGACTAGGAAAATGCATTAGAATGACCTGATAATAAATCTCTTTTAGATATACTGTTATTCCCCCACCAACTTAATAAACATAAATGTTGAAAATATACCAGTATGTTGCAATTGGGAAAAGTATGGCACATATTGCACATGAATTTTATGTTTTCAAACTTTTCATGATATTTTCTTCTTAAAGTTGTTCTTTTGTAAATCAGATAGTTAAATCAGTATGTATTTGTGCTTAAATTATCCACAAAACACTAGTTGGATGTCGAGGGATTCTAAATTTATTGCCTGCCTGGAAAGACCATAGCATGCTAGTATCATAATTGGTGTCAATCTGATTGTTCCATTCATGTCTCTCTGTCCCAGTTGAGTGCTGGGGTTGGCCAGTACGCGTCTTTGTACCCCACAGCCATGAATCCTGAGTCTGGCAAGTGGGACGCTCTGGTCAAAGCAAGTGAAGGTCTGCTAAAGGAGAAGGAGCTTATTATAGAGCGGTAAGTGTTTCCATCCGTTTTACTACTTGTGTTTGTTTAACCTTACCGTACCCCAACTATATCTACTTGGATTCTTAAATATAGAATTTACTTTATTTCTTGAATTAAATCAAAATTTAAATGCGTAGAAATCGGAAGTGTAGTTCAAGCGCTAATATATACCTTGTACATTCTAGTCCACTAATATATGGGAATAAATGTCTTACGCAGTCACAGGACATTGTATGTCCCTCTCATGAAATTGTAAAATCCGCATGCAGTGTACTCTTCGTCTATCCAATACGCCCCCCCCCAAAAAAGAGTAATAATAATAAACATACCTTAATTGTCACAAAGATATTAGGTATATTTTGTAAAAATATATAGTAAAGCAAAAAAAAAAAAAAGAAAAAAAAACTGATTGTCCTTCAACTGAGACGCCAGTTACTACACAAAGGTGAAATGGAAAGGAGTAAAAATGACCACAATAGTTAAGGGGATTCATGCTCCCATTCCCATGAAAGCACTCTGTACATATTCGTAATGCATTGATATTTCATCCATAGGTAATAATAATGAAAGGATGAATATCGTTAGGTATTTTTCGAAAACCCTAAATGTGTGCTTCCCAAATAGTATTTGCATTAATTTCACAGAACCGCCACATGCATGTATTTTATCTCTGTACAGTGTAGGAGTAGGGATGTCCCGATCACGTATTTTTGCACCAGTCAGATTTACCTGATTTTGAGAATCTGCCGATACCATGTCCCGATTAGGTACTGTAAAAAAAGTTTGAACACAAGTTCCAAACACGTTACTGTCCCACAGTGCCGCTTTCCTAATGTGAATTATTTTTAAACAAGAATAACGTAGAAAAGTGCTTGTCTTTATTAAATGCTTCATTGAGTGAGTCCACTCACGCTTTGACGCTCACGCTGCAGAGAACAGCCTCTCGCTTACACAATGAGTTGCCATAGCACACTTATGCAAGTTTAACGATGATTGACAGATTCATGTCTGATCGTAGAACTACCAGGCTTCTCTGGCAAGATCAAAGCTACAAACCTGTCAATCATCGTTAATTTGAAGTACCAAATGCAAGATGGACAGTCTAGCTGCACTGCTTAACAGGAGAGTGGGGGAGAGGCTGTGGCCTGTATGATCATGAAGCAGAAAAACATATACTTTTTAAATCAAAACCTCGATCCTTTTCACCTATCCCTATGTAGGAGTATTTGAATTCCGATGATGAGCTGCTGCTGCTGCTGCTGAGAGATGGTAGTGGCTCTATGTTTATGAATGTCGTGCGCAGCAGTTTCTTTCCGCATCAGTAGTTGATCCTCATTTGCATTTATGAGCAAGGAATTTTATAATAGGCACTGTCATTGGTAAAATGCATAATCCGCAAAGGGTAATTTGGTCATTCCAGAAAAGGAGTACGTTTACATGCCAACCATCTTGCCACTACATACAAAATATGAAAACACGAAGTTTAGACCTGACACCAAAATGTTAAAGGAATTATTCCTAAATGTTACAAATTAAGTACATTAAGATGGAAAAAATTTTCATGGTGCCATGTTCTTACAATAAAATGTCTTTGAAAGCTATGAATCCAGACAATAAGAGACTTGTGTATTATCGTGTAAATGTGTTTATGATACATTCACTTTTGCCCAGACAAAAGCAGCATATGACTCAGTTGGAGCAGCGTCTGAGAGAAAGTGAACTTCAGGTCCACGGAGCCTTCCTGGGCAGAGGCGCTCCTCTCGGGGATATGTGTTTGTTCCGCCTACAGGTTTGTAACTCGTGCCAACCACATTGCGAGCCTTACGTTGCCATCCTTGTTCTCACACGTCGGGCTTCCATGTGGACTGCATGGTAACTCATATGACTATTGCAGGAAGCTCAGAGGGAGAACGCGTTCCTAAGGGCACAATTTGCTGAGCGTGCAGACTGCGTCGCCACGGAAAAGGCGGAGGCCGAGCGCAGGTTGGGAGCAGTAGAGGCCGAGACACGCCGACTGACTGACAGCCTGAAGGAGACTTGTGATAGGCATACAGAGGAGATGAAGAAACAGGAAGAGAGAGTGGGTGTCTTTTGTCCTTTAACACCCAAGTCTATTGTGGCTGAATTTGCATGCCATTGTTGTTGCCTTTATATTTCAAAGAAAAATTTGTTCACAATGGCCAGGTTGGTCACTTTTTTCAGGACACCATAACCTTCATGTCCAAGCTGTTGTTTTCTTCACTGACCAATTATCGACAAGATTTTGGACCCAACAAGACAAAAAACGAAACAAAAGTTTTGTCAAAATTTGTAATATTGATGTCTAATTGACAACCAAACATGCTCGACAAACCGTTTTGAAGCTTGATAATATTTATTCAACTTGTTAGGTAAACATTCAAAAGACAAAAAAAAGACGGAATAGTTTTATATTTGACAATTCAACACAAACAGCAGGTATGGTCATAGGCATTTTTGGCCTTTACACATACTAAGGTCAAAACTGGTTATATACATAGACCAACAGTGCTAAATAGTGAATATATATATATATATATATATATATATATATATATATATATGGCGGAAAACACTAAGGTGACTTGAAGTTCTGAGACTCCCAATTTTGCCAAATTTCAAAATTGTCCTATATGCATGTGTGATACATCATTGGAAAGCTTAAAATCTCAATTTTCTGGGGGAAGAAACATTTTGAACAGGAGGGCATTTAAAAAAAAAAAAAAATTAAAAGCAAAACCCTAACTGGAGGAGAGAGCAGAATTAAAGACGCCACGATTTTAATGAGATATTATCGCGTACTTACCTTGTTTCGATCCAAAAACTCCATGCAGCATGTATCACTGAGTGTCAAAACACAGCTGTGAATTGCCACAGCGAGATTTTTTTGGTGATTTTATGAGTGAAACATGGTGATATAACAAGGGTCGCAATGCAGAAATCGCAGACAAAAAGGAGCGGTCGAGATTTTCTTTTTCATATATTTACCCTTTTAAATGTTAGTTTTCAATTTTTCTTTGTTTGAATCCATTATCACCTAACATATCGGGGAAAATGCGACAGTAACAAAAAATACAATTAAGCGGTAGTTATGAGGTAGGTATGTGACTTTTTTTTTTACAGACGCCAATTTTTTTCGTTGTGACGTAATGTTTGAAAGTTTGAAATATGCGAGTGAATAATTAATTTTTATTTATTTTTTTAACTAAATATTAGACATCAATGATTCTAAGCTAGAAATGACATTTCGAATAATAAATACGATTACTTACCTTTTTATGGCTGGGTTGAAACAAAAGCGGTTGCGCGACGTCTATAAACGGGGGTTTTCAGGGTAAAACGGACAGATTAAAAAGTAGTTCAGGGCCTTAATACGCCATGAATCTGCTATGGCAGCATATAGGCCTATTGTTCTATCAAACACAACTGTTTTTTGGCTTAAAATACAGCAGTTTCTTTTAAAGAGGACTGCAAGAGCAGAAACTGCTTTTTACAGTCTTGTCTGTGTTTTCTGTTATATATAATCTAACACAAAAGGGGTTTGGAGGATTACTCTTTGTGAGGTTAAGTATTGTACCCATCACCTTATCAAAAGTATATACATGCAATAAAGCTTCTCGAACACACACACACGTCCATATACAAATTGAAACGATTGATCGTGAAAATAAATCAAATATCAGATTAAAAAAACGTCTTCAAAAACATTGACAAGCAACTAGTTCAGTTCAATTTTTTCAAGTTTATGTCACACACTAGTCACACAGCCAACTGTTCCGCCGTTTGCGTGCTGCTGTCACTTCTCTTGCAGACTCATTCGAAGAAAACAGCGACAAATCTGGCTCATCCTCTTCGTCGATGCATTAGCTCGTGCTAAATTTAGTTTTTGATTCATTCTGCACGTTTCAAAGGTTGGTCGCTACCTCGCCTCCTTCTCCTTAGTTGGCGCCTCGCTCAGCAGTTTATTAAAAATGTTCACATTACTTCTGTCCTTCTTGACCTCACAATGGATCCTGGGATATGTAGTCTTTTGTGGTACTTTCGGTTTTGAAAAAGGACAACAAATGATGGAAATATGGACATAAACATATCTCTCGCTTTAATTGGTCGATTGACTTCAAGTAAAAATAGGGGGTGGACCTCAACTTCTGCACTTTCAAATGAGACCAACCAGCGGCACATGGGGGACGTAATTACAGCGTGACGAGGCTTCAAAGTTGATGTGTGTAATTTTGTCGCCGACGACATGTTCGGCGTTAAAGGGTTAATGTGTCTCGTAAATCGATAAAGAAGATGAAAACAACAAGCAACATTCAACAATTGATGCTACTTTGTTAAATGAAGAAACTTATTATTCAATTATTAAAAACAGCAACAGCAATTTGTTGGTTGTGTCACTCATTGTCTTCAGCCTACTTCCAACTCTTCCACTAATTATTATGAAATGCTGTTTATGCAGATTAAGTCTCGCGACAAGCACATCAGCAACCTGAAGAAGAAATGTCAGAAGGAGTCAGAACTGAAACGAGAGAATCAGAAGCGCATTGAGACTCTGGAGCGATATTTGGCCGACCTGCCCACCTTAGAGGACTATCAGCGCCAAAACAAAGAGGTTGAGCCACAGTTAAGAGAAAGTGACATTCTGGTCAGCTATCCTGATCTTAGTTTGGAATGAAATGTGTTTGTACCCTAGCTTCACGAGGCTGAGCAGCAGGCAGCACAGCTTCAAGAGAAAGTAAAAGAATTGGAGGCTTCCCTAGGGGCAACACGTTCACATATTCAAGAAAAGGAGGCACAGCTGGAGGAACAGAGGCAAAAGGAGAGAGGCCTGCTGACCAACATAACTGAGTATGCATTCACACATACACGCAACAGTACATACTGTGTGTGTGCATGCTTCTCTCTGCCCTAAATGTACAAAGAAAGCAACAATGATTCTCTCTCAGTATGCAGCAGCGGGTGCAACAGGGCCTTGAAGATGGTGCGCGACTGCCCTCTCTGAACATCGACAAGCTTAGAGGAGAGAACAATATTTTAAGAGAGGAGCAGCAAAAACTCAAGGAGGTCTGCTGCGTTTTCATGACTATTCAGAATTAAAATTGAAATTTTATAATCGGATTATGACCTCAACTATTGTTTATTTTCTTGCCAGGTTATTGAGAAACAACACAGACTGATGACGCAACTTCATTCCCAGATCAAGGTAACTGACCACTTGTCCCTTTTAAATCACTTTCCAAGTTGTTTATAAGTCTTTTAACTTTTTGTTTTGTCCTCTACAGGATTTGGAAGATCAGATTTCCCAGGAGGAGAGCACTTCTCTAGCTCTGAGAGAGGACATGTTGGCCAAAGAGCAAAGTATGACTGAACTTCACATTTCTATGAAAGAGGTTAGTTGCATAATTAATCTTTTCAGAAATCTATTAGTTTGAATACAGAAACGCTAGTTCACGGTAAGCCAACGCTTATCCCAACCTTTTTCTCTCAGCTCTCTTCACAAAACCAGGACCTGATGGATCAGAACTTGACCCTGCAGGAGCAGATGAGTGAGTTAGAGCAGAACAGGCCAAACGAGGCTTCCTCGAATCTGCAGCCAGCAGGAGCTCGCTTGACACAGGGGCTTCACAAGGAACTCGCTTCCTGCCTCAGTGACTTGCGCTCCTTGTGCAGTATTTTGACCCAGAGGGCTCAGGGACAAAATCCTAACCTCTCCCTATTGTTAGGTCTCACAGGTAAATCTAAATAAATCATTCTTATTAATTTATGTGGTTCTAACTATTTTTATAATTCTATTTGTCTTGACAGCACCCTTACCAATGGCAGAAATTGACGAGGATTTGATAAGTTCAGACGTGCTCCACAAGAAGCTGCTGGAAGCGCAACAGCTTCGCCGTGATGTGGAGGAGTTACGTAACCTTATACTGGACCGCTACGCACAAGACATGGGCGATAACTGCACCACTCAATAGCTTTGCTGTTTCACCTCAGGAACTTGACGTTCAAGCTTAGTGACTGAATGTCAGAATGCTGCGCGGATTTAAAATTTTCTTGGAACACAGACAGAAGAACGCCTAAATGGCCTCGGCTCGTTTTGATTGACTGAATGTCACTTGGAGCCCGCTAGTAGCACAGTCTTCCCATCCTACTGTTAAGTTCAACTTTTCAGTCCAAGGGCTAACAAAAAATAATGTACCTCTAATACTTGATCCTTAAATATTTTTTTTTTTATATTAATGTGATATACTATCATTTACCAAACAGTCTTAAACCTTTTTCACTCCAATGGATAGTTGCGCGTGTATAAAAGTCCCTGAAATATAACTTATTTAATTTTAGATTTCCCTCTTTTGGGAAAAGATCCTAGAAGCGGTTGACAGTCAACTGAAACTACATTTTGTTGTAGAGATGTTGCCACTATGCCATTATTTAAAATGGTGACAAGTGAAACATCCGCTCTGTTGTGAGGTAGAAGACTTTGTACCAAACCAGCACTCTAGACCATTGGGCCTTCGTTTGTTCAAACTACCAAAGAAAGCTGGTCAATGCAGTAATGCAAAGTCAGTGTTTGACTCCCCCTACCAATTCTTGTTCAACCTCTCCGTCCGCCTCTGCTGTAGACCTGGTTCTCTCAAAACACCATCAGGTGCCTTTGTATTTTGCTTTTGTGGTACCATTTCCATCCATTTTAGACAAATCGGAGGCTGCTCTCAGTGCGCTCTTCCAGTATGACCTTTCTGACAGAGCATCACTCATTAGGATATAGTCCATACATTCCCCGACTCTGAATGTAGCAGTTGTATGATGTTAGGTCTCTCTGCTAGATGTGTGGCGTTAAATTTTAGTCCATGTATAACCTTGGCATGTACATTTTTAGGTTGATATAATGGCTGACTCGTTAAACATATGAGTGGGAAACAGTGTTGACCTTCAGTATTAATTTATTCTTGTCTGGATCGAGTGTGAACATGTAGTGGGCCTCCTAATATGTTGCTGTAATGATTCGCTTGACATTAACATCGTGCAAAGGTTCCATGAAGTGTTTTTGTTTCCATTGTGATCTGATCTGAGTGTTGAGATTTATCAAAAGGATGTTTTAAACCTTTGTGATAAGCATTGGGCTGGCTGGATCATCCCAAAGTTAATTCACAGTGTGTTCAATGGATTTTTAGGTTTTTTTCTGACATAAAATAACAAGCCATTTTAAGAAGATGTATAAGGGAATGAAAAGTGACTTTTCATACACAAATATGCAATAATTGTTCTGGACGCAAGCCATTTCATGGGACCTTTTAACCTTAAAATGCACAAAATTGAGCTCTTGAAAGTCGGGCTCTGCATGCCTGAACATCTCAAACATTTTGAAAAAGGGAAAAATGTTTATACGCTCATACCTTTTTGTCCTTTGTATTGCCCTATTTTAGAAATAAAGCTGTTCGATTTTGGTTAGTCCTGACTTTCTTTGTCCTTTCTAATATATTCTCAGAGTATAATGATCTTAACGTGTAATAACTGACATTTGACATCCTATTGCGAGTGGCACGAAAAAAGAATGGGGGTAATTAGTAAGGTGCTCGTCTCGAGATAAGACATGGAAGGAAAACCGAATTTCCCTAATATGACGTCATACAACATTTGCGTAATCGTCTTTAAAATGATAAGTCTAACCTTTTTCCCGATACGTGACGTTGATAAATAGGAACGTTAAAAAAACGAGTGGCGCGTGCATAAAATCACTTCCGGTTTCTAGCGTGCACGCTCGCTCATGTGTTGCTATGAGTAACAGGCTACAGTACAACATTAATAACAAGCACCCGAAAGCCTTATACTTCAGACATGAGTTCACCGTTGACGATGCTAAAGAAAATGAGGCGCGCCCCGCTTCCGTATGAAGAAAGCACCAAACGGTAAGCAGTGATAAGACAATGCCATCAGAATTAAATATTTATACCAAAATTCAGGCGACTTCCGGGAAACAATGTCACGTGACCTGATATCATTAAAAAATATACACAAAAGTGACAATGACGTTACATTCTTTTTAAGTTTTTGACACTACTTTTGTGTATATTTTTTGAATAACATTGGACCTAATCCTATGTTAAAATTCTTTACACAAAGTTTTTCTGTCCCATAGGGGTCAACAAGAGAATCTTTCAACAGGTAACATGCACACCACATCCATCACACTAATACAAAAATATTTCTTAATTGACTCTTTAAATCAGAATCTCAGGTCTTGTGTGAAACCAGAGGTCCTATAGCATGCAGTCCAACTCGACCCAATGATGAATTTGTGATGTATAAAGTTTCTAAGAAAGGTAAAGGTACTGTACTTCCATAATCTCATAGGGTTCAGTACAATAATTTTATTTTCAGCGGTTGTAACGCTTATTTTGGTGAGATAAAGACAATATTACAGTGTGCATAAGTGCTAAGAATGATGTGGTGAAGTTATACACTATTAATACTCCCGTACAATTAGGCTATAGACAATTTTCCTGAGCGAAAAATGGGCGGCGCCATCTATGAAACTATCTGCTACGGACTTCCAGAACACCATGAATTGCGGTTGAAGTAGACAAAGTTTTGAACTGCCATATCAAACCAGAGGAACCCACCCACGGAATCTCCAAAAATGGATTCAGCATGACGTAGATGAGACTCCGGGACTTTCTGCGCTGTGCTTGGTTGTGTGAACTCCTGGACGTGCCTATATATGCTTGGAAGTGGAATGTTTTGAACAGTGTCCAGCTTCAAAGCACCAGTGTGGATTTATCCGCTATATGCCTTAATTCGAAACCAGCAGCGTAAGGCTTTGGCTCGCAGCTTTAACCCTTAAACATCCAACTAAAAGATTGCATGATTGTTGTTATCACTTCGTTGATCGTTTGTGGACAAAATTCTAACAATCTATGCAGCCTCTGTTAACATGGGGTGTAGATTGATACGCCGGCCATTTGAGTGACCAAAATGTGGCGAAATTACAAATAAATTACAGTTGCCGAATGCTGAAGGGCTGACACGGATTTTGTTGTTACAAGGAGAAACTATAAGGTAATTTTCATCTAGTTGGGTTATAGTTACGGCATTATGAGCTCATCACACATGTACATAGAAACACATATAGTACGTAATTCTTTTTTATTGCAGATATTGATCGCAATAAAACTTTTGGACAACATGATTCCATTTCTTGTTTTGTTTAAAACAATTGGTGCATGTGCAAAACAGGTCAATAAATCACAATTTATAAAATGATTAGAACAATATTAACGAAGGTGGAGCATAAATCGAGCCTTCTATCATCAAGGTAGAATGCATGTAGTCTCGATATATGTCCATCAACGTAAGTGTTGCCCGGGCATAAAGTGGGCCTAAAACTTAAATGTGATGATGCGTGGCGCTTTATCAGTGTGTTTACTCAAGCGAACATATCATAGCTGTCATTAAAGTACAGTATAAGTGTGGCTCATGTGAATATGGAGGTGGCCCCCCTATTCAACGCTTAGAAGTTCAAATGAGCGACGACTTAACTGCTACACAAACGAGATTGGACTCAAGACAGTATTTTCTGATCTTTCAGATAACAGGAAGTAAGTACACAATCAATTAACCACGTGAATCAATCTTTAATTAATTAATCAGCCTCAGACAAAAAAAATAATCTACATTTGGGGCCTAGGGATCAATTTTAATACAGTGCTGGCCCAAAGTATTGCCCCACCCCCTCGCAATTCTGTCAGATAATGCACAATTTCTCAATAAAAATGAATAAAAAAATAAATCATTATCTTTTTACACTAAACTAAAAAAAATGGGCCGGACACCCTGGCACCCTCAGCCTAATACTTGGTAGCACAGCCTTCAGACAAAATAACTATGAACAACTGCTTGCGGTATCCATCAATGAGTTTCTTACAATGTTTTGCTGGAATTTTAGACCATTCTTTGGACAACTGCTCCAGGTCTCTGAGATTTGAAGGGTGCCTTCTCCAAACTGCCATTTTCAGATCTCTCCACAGGTGTTCTATGGGATTCAGGCCTGGACTCATTGCTGGCCACATTAGAAGTCTCCAGTGCTTTCTCTCAAACCATTTTCTAGTGCTTTTTGAAGTGTGTTTTGGATCATTGTCCTGCTGGAAGACCCATGACCTCTGAGGGAGACCTAGCTTTCTCACACTGGGCCCTACATTACGCTGCAAAATTTGTTGGTAGTCTTCAGACTTCATAATGCCATGCACACAGTTAAGCAGTCCAGTGCCAGAGGAAGCAAAGCAACCCCAAAACATCAGGAAACCTCCGCCTTGTTTGACTGTGGGGACCGTGCTCTTTTCTTTGAAGGTCTCGTTTTTCCTCCTGTAAACCAGTGGTGTCCAAACTATTTCACATAGGGCCGCAGTGGGTGCTGGATTTCATACCTACAAAACAAGATGACATCTTTTCACCAATCTGGTGTCTCTCAAGTGTAACCAGTTGATTGCAGTCAGGTGCTGCTTGTTTTAGCACAAACTTCATTGGTTAAACTGTCTGTGCTCATTTGGTAGGAACAAAAACCAGGACCCACAGCGGCCCTTGCGGACAGGTTTGGACACCCATGCTGTAAACTCTATGTTGATGCCTTTCCCCAAAAAGCTCTACTTTTGTCTCATCTGACCAGAGGAATTTCTTCCAAAACGTTTTTGACTTTCTCAGGTAAGTTTTGGCAAACTGCAGCCTTGCTTTTTTATGTCTCTGGGTCAGAGGTGGGGTCTTCCTGGGTATCCTACCATAGAGTCCCTTTTCATTCAGACGCCGACGGATAGTACGGGTTGACACTGTTGTACCCTCGGACTGCAGGACAGCTTGAACTTGTTTGGATGTTAGTCTAGGTTCCTTATCCACCATCCGCACAATCTTTCATTGAAATCTCTCGTCAATTTTTCTTCTTCTTTTCCGTCCACATCTAGGGTTAGCCACAGTGCCATGGGCTTCACACTTCTTGATGACACTGCGCACGGTAGACACAAGAACATTCAGGTCTTTGGAGATGGATTTATAGCCTTGAGATTGCCCATGCTTCCTCACAATTTTGCTTTTCAAGTCCTCAGACAGTTTTTTGGTCTTCTTTCCTTTCTCCATGCTCAACGTGGTACACAGAAGGACACAGGACAGAGGTTGAGTCAACTTTAATCCATTTTAACTGGCTGCACGTGTGATTTAGTTATTGCCACCACCTATTATGTGCCACAGGTAAGTAACAGGTGCTCTTAATTACACAAATTAGAGAAGCATCACATGATTTTTCAAAGGGTGTGAATACTTTTGTCAGGCCCATTTTTTTGTGTTTTGTGTAAAATGATGATTTAATTTTTTTCCATTCTCTTTTGTGTTTTTTTCTTTGCAAGCAAAATCAATGAAGATATTACTACCAAAGCATTTCTAATTTCGATCATTTTCTGGGAGAAATTGAGCATTATCTGACAGAATTGCAGGGGTGCCAAACCTTTGGCCAGTACTGTACATCCCTAAAAAATACCTACCAAATTTAATTCTAATTCATCCAGAATTAATGGTAAAGTTAAAATTTTAATTATGTCCTCACCAAGAAGAACAAGGACAACAAAAGAGTAAGCGACATTTGAGCCCTTTCTCCTTGCAATCAAAAAACAAAATAAGTCAAACCTGTGTTTAAAAACACAAAAATCACTGGCTTGTGCAATAAAAAAATGTATGAATGGATGGATTTTTATTTATTTTTTTCATAATTTTTGCTAAATAGAAATGCACTCAAAGGAGCTCCTGATCTTATTCTGTGAAAACTCAGGTGATGCGCCAAGTGACTTTGAGCTGATGTCTTCAATGATGCAGCGTCTGACTCTGCTTGAGAGGCAGGTCACAAGCCAAAAAGAGGAGATGGGACGCAAGGTGAAGACTCCCATCTTCTTATGCAATAAAAAAATTACTTGCTCATAGAGTCATAAGACAATTGTTTTTTTCCCTTTTGAAGGACAATGCTATTTCAGTTTTGAAGGACAAACTGAAAGCACTGGAAGACTTGGGTAAGTACCCAGAATTTAATGTCTAGTCGAGGAGTTCTTGAGCACTGCCTGAATTTGTAGCTGGTGTATGAATCTAGAGAATGGACATGTTGAAATTTGCGGTCATCTTGAAAGACGGTGCAAAGAGCTACAGCTCCAAGTGGATGACATGGAGGTGTGTTTTTATAAAACATTTTCCAGTGTTTCATTTATTAATTTGTCTTTTACTGTCTGTAGAGGTTCCTGAATGACTATGGCTTGATCTGGGTAGGAGATAGTAAGCCTGCTAATGGCACACAGCGAACAGACTTAGGTACAAACAATTTACTTTCGAACTTAAAAGGGCTGCTAATATGCAAGTTTAATCTCCTTTCAGATACCTCTTTGCACAGGAATTTCCACATTGACTTTGACCTCGTGATACAGACGATCAAGGAGCTCAACATCCTCGCAGGAGAACCTTTCATACAATCCACGCCCACGGGAGCGCATTTGGCACGAAATGATCCTGTGCAATTGAAGCTCTACAGCAATGGTATTGTCATGTTTGATGGACCTTTCCGATCCTACCAGGAGAACAGCACCCAGGTCAGTTTGTTGAAACAGGATACTCTAGTGCTGTAAGAATTCAGATTGGTCCTTGTCAAGACCAGTGTTTTTTTCCCCCAATGTTCAACAAATGCACATACAGTATTTTACACTATCACATTTCAGCAACTAACAAAATGTCAGCTTTTGTCTCAGTTATTATAACTGGTTAATAAAACACAAAGAATGGCACAGGTAGATAAACAAGTTAATTGTACGCTCAGCCATGAAGTGGAAGATGTCGCTGACATAGATGAGCGGAGGTACAGGTACATTATGTATAGGCATGTTCCGGTATAAGATTCTGACGGTATGATAATCTTAAGCCAAATATCACGGTTTCACAGTATCACTGTATTGCAATTATTCATTCATTCATTTTCCAACAAATCTAAAATGTATTATTTTGTGATATCTGGGTTTATAAAAAAAAAAAAAAAACTTTTCCAATTGAACAGGATATTTATTTTTCAAAACATATTAGCAAATTGGAACATAAGTATAATGTTAAGTTAAAAGAAATTAAAAACATAACAAAGCAGTCTTGATTAAAATAAATGCAGTCCTTTAGGTGAGCCTAAACCAGTGCTTCTCAATTATTTTCTGTTACACCCCCCCCCAGGGAAGACGTAAATGTTTCGCGCCCCCCCCAAACTCTGCCGCCACTGTAAATAGTATCATTTGTCTATAATATTACTATTATAAGTACACCTCTGCCTCACATTGTATCCTTTTTTTCCTATTAAACAAAATAACAGAGATCAACTTATAAAGTATAACTTTATTAACATTGTTTTGTTGATAACAGAAAACACTTAACGCGCATGAATTTGCCTGAATTAAAAAAATAAATAAATAAATAAAGGCACATCCAAACTGTAAAAATACACTCAAGGTAAATTTTTGACCATTTGATACTGAAAAATAAAATCAGTAAATAATAACAAATTCAAATTGATTAGAAACATGAACTCATGAGGACAATATGCCAAAAAAATTTGAAGGAAAAAACGAAACTGAATAGAAGAGGGGAAAAAAAGTGTCTTTGGACAGAAGGAACGTTTTTATTTTCGCTGCTCATAGTTCACCTCCAGTTTGCAATAGCGTGGGGTTATTTTGCACTGAGCATGCTAACAGTGCTCACTGGTTTACTGTTATAACACTGACAAAGCGGGACGATTGTTGGCAATATTCGGCACGTTTTCGCTGAAAAACAACCAAGCAGCTTATTAATGAGATTGGGGTCTAATATCTTTAAGTGGCGTCTTAATTGATTTGGCTTCCGGCTGTCCGCTATAATCATTTTTAGACACAGTAAACAGTGGTCTTTCCTCATCTACCACTGTATTAAATGTCAAAGCCAAAACGCAAACGGCCCGAAAAAAAGCGCATTCTCGGCGGCCGAGGGAGAACCGTAGGTGAGGGCGGTCGTCGTGACGATCCCAAGCCGAAAATGGCACTTCTCGGGCGGACACGTGAGAACCGGAGAAGACAGTGGGTCGCTGTCCGGCCGGAAAACGGCTTTCGAAAACGGCGCACGGCTCTCCAGCTCTTCATGAGTCTCTTCCGTGTGCTCTTGCTTACTTCAAAAATACTGCGCGCACTTTGAAAATGAGAGCGCCACTGCCACCCACTGAGTGGATGTGCAACACTTTATTCTTGTACGGTAAAAAAAAAAAAAAAAAAAAAAAAAAAACATGTTCCCCGAGGTCACACGCGCCTGGCATCGCTCTGCGCCCCCCTGGGGGGGCGCGCCCCACTATTTGAGAAATACTGGCCTAAACCCACAGCCACAGTTCAACAGTATTGCTATCACAACCAAAATAATAAATTAAATTTAAATATATATATATATATGTTTCACAAAAAGCACCTGTGTATGACTTGTATCATGTTTACATGATACACTCTCTTTCTCAACAAAGACAGTTGTCAGAGAGAAAAAAAACTCACCACTAGACACACTAAACACACTGGAGTTAACTCTTGTAGCTGGTGGGAAACATTCATGACATTGTTTACTAACCTTTAATTTTGTATCAATGTGAAATCATATTGGAGGTATTGCGTCCTCGGCAACCACCCTCCGCAAGCATTGTTTACATGTCGGTTGGCCCTCCTCCTCTAAGCCGTGGCCGTCAGTAACTTTTCTGTAGCCGAAATATTCCCATACCAGCGATTTCGTTTTCTTCGATGGGGAAAAAAGTTCAGGTGTTAAATGGTGTTACACTTATATAGCGCTTTTCCACCTTTCTAGGCGCTCAAAGCGCTTTACACTATCTCACCATCCACCTACTGGTGACGCAGCACCAGGAGCAACGTGGGGTTCAGTGTCTTGCTCAAGGACACTTAGACGTGTTCATCAGGGCGGAGAATCGAACCCACAACCACAACAGGTGTTTCACCTCCTCCAGCTATCGTGTAGCACAGCTGACTCACTGACACTAAGCAACAACCAGTGGGGGACGGTTGAGCCTTGCAGCTGCAAGCGAGGGATTTCTCTCTGCATTTTTGGGACATAAAATATAGCTAATCCCATAACGACGGTATGACGGAAAAAAATATGCGGTTTTGAAACCATACCATTTTCATACCATGGTTTACCTTGAAACCAGTAATCGGCACGTCTAATTATATATTTTTAAAAATATATAATTTTCTGACTTGTATCAAGAAATTATGGCTGGATTAAAGGACACACTCGGTTGGTGGGATGTGTCTTGACTGTTGTTTGTGTATGTGCACCAAACATATCCAGCCTATGGAGTCCTTAAGGGCACTACGGGAGTACGAGGTAGGTACCGGCCCCCCTGATATGGGCAGTTCGGTCTCTGTATAACAAACGCTGAATCTGGTCTGCATTGTTGACAGTACGTCGGATGCATTTCAAGTGAATGTTGGACTGCGCCAAATGTACCTTTTGTCACTGATTCTGTTCATAATTTTTGTGGACAGAATATTTAGGCGCAGTCAAGGCGTTGAGGGGCTCCAGCTGGGTGGCCTCAATCTTGCAATACTGCTTTTTGCAGTTACAGATAATGTATTTCTGTTGGTTCTTTTAAGAAGCGATCTTCAATTCCCGCTGGAGCAGTTCGCAATCAAGTGTGAAGCAGTTGGGAGGAGAATCAGCACCTCCAAATCTGACATCATAGTTCTCAGTCGGAATCTCATGTGTTGTTCACGAGTGAAGGAAAGATGAAGCAGGAGATCTGCAGGCAGATTAGTGTGGCATCTGCAGTAATGGTCCATCGTTGTGAAGAAGGAGCTGAGCTGAAAGGCAAAGTTCTCTATTTACCGGTCCATCAACGTTCCTACGCTCACCTATGGTCACGGGATGTGCTCATCTTCGAGATTTGGTGAGACGCTCAGTCATTTGGGAAGGTTTCGGAGTAGAGCTACTGCCTATCTGCATTGAAAGGTGTCAGATGAGGCAGCTCGGGCATATGGTTTGGATGCCTCATGGGTGCCAACCTGGTGAAGCGTTCCTGAGGTAAGGCGAGGCGTGTCCCACATGGTGGAGGCCCTCGATTATCATACGCTGGAGAGATTGTCTCCCGGCTGGCCTGGGAGTGCCTTGGGGGTCCCCCTGGAGAAGCTAGACAAAGTTGCTGGGAAGAGGGAAGTCATTGCTTCCCTGCTGAAAATCATGCCTCTAGGACTCGACCTTGGATAAATCGGAAGATGGTATAATTTGGTGTATTATATCACCTGTCATAATTCTCCAGGATACACAAGCAAATCACTTGAATTTGATGAAAATAAAAATACATTTGAAGATGGGATTTTTTGTTCTATTTGCAGCAATGCATGCAGGATCTGATGGAAGGCTATTTCCCATCTGAGCTTCAAGGCAGATTTCCTGATGGTGTGCCTTTTGAGGTGTGTACTCATCTCTCTGCGTTACACCATTTTAACACAAATGTAAAACTCCTTATTGTTTTCTCTCATAAGGTCCATGACAGACGGAATGAGGAATTTGTCCCGAGAGCACCGTTTGATAAATTTCCTGGTAAAGGACAGGCTGTGCAAGACAAAAAAGAGGACTCAGCAATGAGAGTCAGCTCAGAATTAACTGGTTGGTCATGCATTAATGAGTAATCCAATAACACATGTTTGTAAATCCTTTCTTAACCAGTTATTTTTTGTTTGTGCTCAGGTAAGACATTTAGCACAAACAAGTTTCTTAACAGACTACCAAAAATGGTGGTGAAGGCGGGTCGTGTGATTGACATCAGTGACTCCGTACAGACAAACTTGAAGGTGCTAGCGGCATCGTTCCAAAAAAAAGGCATATGCACACTTTGTGCCACAATCAACACTGATTTTCCAGTTCCATTGTCTCTTTTCCTTTTTACCCTAGAGCTCCTCTGACATACACAACAGTTGCTCTGCAGTCATTGTCAATACACCAGCACTGCAAGCAATGAAGGACAGGTACTGGCGAGGTTATAATTTATGGGTTTAGGGTTAGCAAACTAAATATGTTAACATTTCTGTCTTAACAAAGATAGCTAGAATGGCACTCAGTAGAATGCACCCACTGACACTGCGGTTAGCCTTATACAATACAGTGGTATGAAAAAATATCTGAACCTTTTGAATTTCTCTCATTTCTGCATAAATCACCATCAAATGTGATCTGATCTTTGTCAATATCACACAGATGTAAAAACAGTGTCTGCTTCAACTAATATCACCCAAACATTTATAGGTTTTCATATTTCTATGAGGATAGCATAAATACAATGACAGTTGGTGGGAAAATAAGTAAGTAAGTGACTTAAGGAGCAATCGAAACAATTTTTTATAAAACAATTTAAATCAGGTGTGTGCCCAATCACCGGTGACTGGTTTAAAGCGGCCCTGCCCACTATAAACCACACACCTGGTAAGAATTGTTTTGATGAGAAGCATTGGCTGATGTGCATCATGGCTCGGTCAAAAGAGCTGTCTAAAGACCTGTGATCAAGGATCGTTTGTTTGTATAAAGCTGGGAAATGATACAAAACCATCTCTAAATGTCTGGATGTTCAGCAATCGACAGAGAAGTTGTCTACAAATGGAGAGTTTGGCACTGTTGCTTCTTTCCCAAGGAGTGGGCGTCCATCAAAGATGACACCAAGAGTTCAGCGCAGAATACTCAAAGAGGTAACAAAGAACCCTAGGTTGTCTGCTAAAGACTTACAGAAATCACTGGCACAGGCCAATATCTCAGTGCACACATCAACTATATGTAAAACTATGGTCAAGAATGGTGTTCATGGGAAGACTCCACGGAGGAAGCCACTGCTGTCTAAAAAAACATTGTTGCTTGTTTAATGTTCACAAAAAGGCACTTGAACACGCCACAGATGTTTTGGCAAAATATCTTGTGGACTGATGAAACCAAAGTTGAATTGGTTGGGAGTAACACACATCATCATGTGTGGAGGAAAAATGGAACAGCTCACCAACATCAACACCTCATCCCGACTGTGTAGCATGGTGGAGGGAGCATCATGATTTTTGGCTGTTTTGCAGCCTCAGGGCCTCGACAACTTGCAGTCATTAATGGAAGAATGAATTCAAAAGTTTATCATGTTATCATGGATGTTTTGCAGGAAAAGCTGAGGCCGTCCGTCAGACAATTGAAGCTAAAAAGAGGAAGGCTGCTGCAACAAGACAATTATCCAAAACACAAAAGTAAATCAACTTCAGAATAGTTTCAGAAGAAAAAAATGCACGTTCTGCAGTGGCCAAGTCAAAGTCCAGACTTGAACCCTATTGAGATGCAGTGACAGTGATTCATGCCAGACATCCCAAGAATCTGACTGAACTACTGCAGTTTTGTAGAGAAGAATGGGTCAAGATTAGTCCTGATCGATGTGCCAGACGGATCTGCAGCTACAGGAAGCATCTGGTTGAAGTTATTGCTGCCAAAGGGGGGCACAAAATTTTAAATGTGATGGTTCCCTTACTTATTTTTACCCTTTCTGTCATTGTTTGCATACTATCCTCATTACAATATGGAAACCTATAAATGTTTCGGTTGCGTTTGTTACGATCCGCGAACGCAGAAAACAAGATTGGACCAAAGAGCAGACAAGAAACAGAGGGAATAGTAAAAGTTTTTTTTTAATACAACTAAAAAACACGCGATCGCGGAAAAAGGGAGAATAACAAAAGGAGTCCGTGACAAGAGGTCGACGGGGATCAAATAACACTAAACTAAGCGGTGGGCAGCGAGCCAACAAGATAACAAAAATAATCACACTCAATACCTGCACAAGGTAGAGGAATCACCGGACGAAAAAACAGCTGACGCATAAACTAGCAAATCCAACGAGCCTCGAAAGAACAGGTGTCAAATGGCAAACAGCAAGCTAATATCTCGGCAACATTGGCTTGGATCGCCGGCGTTATATACAAATGTTGAGTTGCTGGAATTAGCCGCAGGTGCGATGATGGGAATGCCCACACCGCCGGCTCTGTAATTCATTCATTCATTCATTTTCCATGCCGCTTTTCCTCACGAGGGTCGCGGAGGTGCTGGAGCCTATCCCAGCTAACTACTGGCAGTTGGCAGGGGACACCCTGAACTGGTTGCCAGCCAATCGCAGGGCACAAGGAGACATACAACCATTCACGCACACACTCATACCTACGGACAATTTAGAGTGTTCAATCAGCCTACCATGCATGTTTTTGGGATGTGGGAGGAAACCGGAGTTCCCGGAGGAAACCCACGCAGGCACGGGGAGAACATGCAAACTCTACACAGGAAGGCCGAAGCCCGGGATTGAACCCTTGATCTCAGAACTGTGAGGCAGATGTGCTAACCACTCAGCCACCATGCTGCCAGCCGGCTCTGTAATGGAAAACAAAATCTAACCATCAGCAGAATGTGACAGCGTTAGTTAGAGCAGACACTGTTTTTTCATCTGTGTGATTTTGACAAAGATCAGATCACATTTGATGGCAATTTTATGCGGAAATGTGAGAAATTCCAAAAGGTTCAGATTCTTTTTAACACCACTGAATAGTTGTCGGGTTGGACCGGAAAGCAAACGTTCTAGGTGACGTCCTCTGACCCTCTTTTTAAGCTACCCCATAAGATCCTGGCACGTGAGGAAATATAAGAGTTTTTTGGCATGACTCAGAGATTCAGCACTCAAATGTTTTCAGCCTATGTACATGTTTTCAGCATTTCCAACATATTTATTAATGTATTTAGAAACAAATCTTCAAAAGGACTGGTGAGTCCCTTTAACATGTCATTGTATTATTTACACAACATGTGCAATTATCATATGTCCCATTTTGTCACTTTTTCAAGCATCTCGACTGACTGGCCTTCGTCCGTACGCAACATGGTCACACTCAAGGTCAAGTCAGAAGATGGTGATTGTACTTTTGTGCTGAAAATGTGCCTCTCCGAGACTGTTGGTAATCTGAGGAAACACCTGGACACACACAGGTCTTACTTCATACTTCCAAACTATGTTCAGATCATTGTGCTATCTCATATTTGCCTCAATTGCTTGCTTTACAGGGGACATAAACTGTCTGGCTATGACATTATCAGTGCATACCCTCCTTGTCATTACCAGGATGAGCACCAAACACTTGGGTCATGTGGGTTCACAAACAACGTTACTCTTCTTCTGCGAGGAAGGAAAAATCACTCATGAATAATCAGTTCAAATAAAATGACTGCTGTCATTATAAGTTTGTTGTATTTTACTGCAAGCCTTGCAAGCATGACACAAGTTGTGCTCAGTGCTTACTTACATTACACTTTTTGTGCTTAGAGTGTTTTATTCAAGTGACAGCATGGATTCCGTTCCCACACAGAGATGGTGTGAATGGTTTTCTGTCTCAAAATGTGCCCTGTGACTGACTGGTGTCCATTTTAGGGTGTAATTTTCCTGGTATGATAGGCTCTGGTATGATAGGCTCTGACTTAGGGTGGCCATTTCCACAACGGCAAAACAGAGGACACTTTGTGGCATTCAGTGAGGAAAGAAAAATCTCAACGTCAAAGTTAAATGTATGCTCCAATGTAGTCTAACACATTTTTCTTCATGATAATATTCATTCCACATATCCTCACAAGGGCTAGAATGCTTGAGCCTACTTCAGCTGACATCAGGCAAAAGGTGGAATACACCCTGAAGTGGTCAGCAGTCAACTGTAGGGCACATAAATAAAAAATAGCTGTGAATAAATGTGGAATTAAATAATTTTTAAAAAACGCACATTCCTCAAGAATGTTAAATCATGTATTGATAATGTTTCAAACGAAAATCTAACAGTACAGGGGCGTTACCAGGGGTGGGCAGTGCCCACCCACGGACATGCTCTGCCCACCCAAAGAATATTTGATGTATTACTAACGGCAGTCTGGGCACCGCGTTTGGTATCCCATTCATATAGTACTGGTGTGTTCTAAAAATCAACCTTTGCATTGTTACCTCCTCTTTCACCTTAAAAAAAAAAATGATGATAATAATCCGAGGGGGCGCTACACACATTTACGCATATTTTTATTTTTTTATTTTTTTAAATTCTATCAACGTTTTCACCAGTGTTCTCCTGGCTGTTGAGTTTGGTGAGTTTTGAAGCATTCTGAGGGGGTCAAAGTAGGGCTCAAAGCGTCGACGGGACAAAGAATGACTGCTAGGGGGCGCTTGGTGCTACATAGTGTATTTGGAATTTGTCTTGCCACAGTATCAAAGATTGCACCTGTCTTGACCTGCCTGTCGATTTTGGTGCATTTTGAAGCATTCTGAGAGAGTCAAATTGAGCTGAAAGGGGCTGCGGGACAAAGAGTAACTATAATAATAATAATAAAACTGAGGAACCACAATAGGTTATCTAAAAAAACACATTGTCATCTGCATGTCCATACTATTCAGTTATGGATGTGTTCTAAGTCAAATAAAATCAAATCAACTTTTATTTGTTTTGACCAAATCACAACAACAGTTATCTCAAGGAGAAAACAAAATATGTGTTAATGTATGGAGGACCAAAGCTGCCAAAATTAAAAATAAAAGTAATTAAAAATAATTCAATAAAAGGCAAAATATAAACGACTATAAATACAAAATAAGAATTAAGATACAAAAACTAAAAATAAATCCAAAAATAAATATGGAAATAAATAGCTAATTAAATAAAAGTAAAAATAAAAATGAATATATATACAGAAATAAGAAATTACATTAAAAATGTAAGAATAAATACAAAAATAAATGTGGAAATAAATACAAAAATAAATATATTGATTGAAATAAATGTCAATCAATAAATAAAAGCGCTTTGCCTTATATTTACTTATTTCATTGTCAGCGCCAACTTGCAAGTGGAAATGTAATTCAAATGAGGGGGCGTTCCTAAGGGTGCCATGGGTTGAACTATTCGCTTATTGGTTGATCGACATTCGATTTCTGAAATCTACTAGCCATGCCTGCCACAGATGACAGAACGTGGGTCTGAAAGTCAGGGAAACAGCCGACCTAGTTTAGTAGTCCTACTTGGTGAGAAGTGAGAGAATATGCATTATCCACCGTCGAATGTCAAAGCATGGTATAAGGTGAGTTTGTATGACAGTGGCATATTTTAAAATGAAAACTTGGTTATTCGTATGGCATGCTGCACTCTCTCTATATATCTGACTGCTACTGGTATCAAAGCTACTTGTAACTGCTCCAGTGTAGCTTAGCAGAAGTTACAACTAAGTTCTCATGAAAGCAAACGATATTCCTGCTCACCATAACATTGTTTTTAGAGTCTCTGACTTGAATAATTCCACTGACATCGCAACGTTGGATGCTCGGTGATTACAGGGATCCCAGGATCTCATCCAAATTCTGGGTTCAGACTGATGCAAGGACGTCTCAGGTTCCGACGTACAAAGGTTCAGAATAAGTGAATGTCATTAATAATTTGACTTGGACTATAGTTTCATTCATTCAAATGAAGTGTCAAGAGGAAATATTTGTGTTAAAAAAAAATAAATAACAAGCCGAATCATGACTTTGCCATCAGGGTTAAACCATTTTGTTATTTCAAGTCCTGTTTAAACACTAGAAATTACTTCTTCAGCTTTTATGCAATGCAACTTTTTAAATTGCAACTTGTTTTCCTGTTTTTTCATGGAGGACTTCGTGTGCAAGAATCCATGCCACGTCTGGATCCACCGGGAATTGTCCGCACACTACAACTACAAACTGTTCGGCGTGGATGATATTCTGTGCCAGCCCCCAACAGTCAAAGGCATAGCTATGGCAACCATAAAGTCATAAATTAAAGCTCTGTATTGAGGGACTCGGAAGGAAGTACAAAAATAAATTAAGACCATATTTTTTTCACCCATTTTGGAACGATAAACCCATATACAGTATAATATAGACCATTTTAAATTAAGTTTAAATATTTCATGCTTTTATTATTTATTACGCGCTAGGAATCTTAATTCATTTAGATTTGGAGTGCTTTCGCTGCCAGCCTCTCCCATTCAAAAATTGATTGGATGTCAAGCGCTGTCAGTGGCAGCCAATGAGTTAAATGTTGATGTTTATGGCTTGCAAAAATAAGAAACCCTAAAATTTTATGTCTCAGAATTACGAGGAAAAAAAAATTCTGGGCCCTGCAACACATTGTCTGTTATTGCAGAAATGTTGGTATAGTTTTAGTTGCCACTTCTGGGAGATGATTGGATGAAATTTTACCCATCAAAATCAAATTATGAGGTGTGGCACGCCCTCTTTGCTTGTTGGCTCTTTGAAAATGGCTTAACAAGTTCAACTTCAAAAGGGATAATGTAAAGTGCACATTTCTAATCAAAAACATAACATTAAAAAAAAAAAAAACAATAAAAGCATGAAATATCCCTGACCAAAAAAGTTAAATAAAATTATATAAATGCGAACACTTTCAGTCTAGGGCTAGGCACATACAGATGAGGCTAATCAATAACTAAATTTGCCATATACGATGTGTGCATGTTTAGTTATATTTTAGGACTAGTTGGTTCAACTTTAAATTACATATTTGCAGTTTTATGTGATGGTCCACATGGTCACCCCCCCCCATGTCGATGTCAGTCCCAGAAGTGCAGCTGCGACAGGCCTCGACTCCTGAAGAAATTCAGCAGATGTCAGAATTTTCTAATGTATTGAATGTCAACAACGAGACTATCCAGCCTGCGTCAAATATTTGGACTTGTTTTAAATGACAGCATAGAATGTTGGTTGTCGTTGATGTGACAGTACCTCAATAATGTGAAGAAATAATAAAGGCAATGATTGTTTTTCTGCAAAGTAATATTTTATTGATGACCAGTGTAATACAATACAAATGATAAACAGGCAATTGATGTACAAAAAAGGACTTCCAGCACAACTAACTCGTTCATCAAAAAAATTGTCCACTGGACACCAACATGAGCCACTTAAGGTCAGTAACTTTTTCCCCTAATACTGGCCAACTGCTCACCATCAGCATTCCCTGAAATGTAAATTTATTGCGTCTTCGGGGAGCTTTAGGGTAAAAAAAAAAAAAAAAAAAAAAAACACGTAGATAAGTGAGGACGAGAGATGTCTTATTGTTGAGGAACGACACCCCAACCTTCCTCAGAAGTATCTAGAAGAAAATAGATGACAACGGCAAAATGGTATAATAGATTAGCTACGAAAGCATTAAACGAGACACCAGCCGGTGCAAACAGTCTTCCGGAGCACCACACGAACTTGAATGTGTGAATTTTGCTTCACTAAATTGCGCTAACGCTAAACTATTCCTTGTGAGTTTAATGTTGTTAGCAGCTTTATCCATGTCCCGCCTTGCCTCGCAGTCTTCCGAGACCCAATGCAAGGTATTAGCTTATGGAAGATTATATAGATTCAACATACCTCAACTGGACTTAAGTAAAAAGTTTTTAAAAAAACACACACCAAATTACCAATTTAATACGTACCTTGTCCTCATCCAACCGATTGCCAGCATATCGTAGCCGCTTAGATTCCGACCTTCTCGTCTCGTCCCATTATTTTACGAAGCAAGCAAGCAGCAGGAAGGCAGACATTACTTCGTCGATCGAGAGGATCACTGAACTGGCATGTCGATCGACCAATGGGTGAATAGTTCAACAAATGTAGTACCGCCCCCTCATTTGAATAACATTTCCACTTGAACGTTGGCACTGACAATGAAATAAGTAAATATATGGCAAAGCGTTTTTATTTATTGATTGACATTTATTTCAATCAATATATTTATTTTTGTATTTATTTCCACATTTATTTTTGTATTTATTCTTACATTTTTAATGTAATTTCTTATTATTTGTGTATGTATTCATTTTTATTTCTACTTTTATTTAATTAGCTACTTATTTCCAAATTTATTTTTGTATTTATATTTAATTTTTGTATCATATTTCTTATTTTTGTATTTATTTTCGTTTTTATTTTGCTTTTTATTGATTGATTTATTTTTATTTTTATTTTTAATTTTGGCAGCTTTGGTCCTCCATATTAATGTGCAGGAGCCCTATACGCTAGATTTCGACCTACTTGAGCTTTGTAGCCTTTTTCTTTTCTTTTTAAATTTTTTTTTTTTATTTTCCCTCCCTCCCAGGTAAGACTAATGCCCACCCACACCTGGCATCCTACTAACACCATTGTAATAATATCTGTTCAACGCGGTTCATAAAATGCGTCGTGCATGTGACTTAAACGCATCTGCGTCTCATTGGCTCAAAACCCAGAAGTGGGTAAAAAAGGGGCAGACGGAGTTGTAAGCATAGATATTATATATTTAGATAACTAGATGCGTGATGCAAGTTTTCAGCCAAATGGGAAGGCATATATCAGTTGTCGGCCATGTTGTGTCAGTGCCATTTATATATATAAATATCTATCTATCTATCTATCTATCTATCTATCTATCTATCTATCTATCTATCTATCTATCTATCTATCTATCTATCTATCTATCTATCTATCTATCTATCTATCTATCTATCTATCTATCTATATAAGGGGGTGTCAAACGATTAACATTTTTAATCGAGTTAATTACAGCTTAAAAATTAATCGTAATTAATCGCAATTAATCGCAATTCAAACATCTATAAAATATGCCATATTTTTCTGTAAATTATTGTTGGAATGGAAAGGTAAGACACAAGATGGATATATACATTCAACATACGGTACATAAGTACTGTATTTGTTTATTATAACAAGTCAGATGGCATTACCATTATTAACATTATGTTAAAGCGATCCATGGATAGACTTGTAGTTCTTAAAAGATAAATGTCAGTACAAGTTAAAGAAATTTTATGTTAAAGCCTCTCTTAATGTTTCCGTTTTAATAAATTTTTTAAAATGTTCAATCAAAAAATAAACTAGTAGCCCGCCATTGTTGATACCAATAATAACACAATGCTCATGGGTGCTGAAGCCTATAAAATCAGTCGCACCCAAGCGCCAGCAGAGGGCGACAAAACTCCGAAAAACACAACAAGTACACATTTCACTGTGCTGTCATTTTAATCTGAGCGGGGCATGTGCGTTAATTGCGTCAAATATTTTAACGTGATTAATTAAAAAAATAATTACCGCCTGTTAACGCGATAATTTTGACAGCCCTAATATATATTTATCTGTAAATTTCTCATTTCAACCATCATTCAAATGGGGATGAAGCAAATTAACACCATACTTCAAATAATTATAAATATTTATATTTATAAACTATTAGTGTAACTCCAGCCTGTATCATGGCTGCGGGAATACGGTTTGATATAAACCAAACTGGGGGAAAATATACCAAGATTTCGCATGAATCATGAAAATTTTCGTAGGGAAAAACACTCCCTTTTGGTTCGCTGCAAAATAGCCTTCCAGAGAAGTACACTGCTTTAAAATGGCTGCCGATTTTCAACGGCGCCGATTCGTGATGTCTGCATCTAGCTCTTCATATGTTATCTATGGTTGCAAGGTTGCAACTTACATGTAATTGAAATCAACTATCACGCTGTACACACAGTAAGGCATTATAAGTTAGTCATCACTGCGATTTCGGAGATACATACGACACTTTCAACACTTGGTGGAATTTGTTGCTTCTGGACAACCATGGATGAAGTGACAGGAGCTCAACTCATTGCTGAGTCTCTTATGATTCAGGTCAGTTGAAAAATACAAAAACATTTGGAAACGGGCACTTAGACACTTTAAAACTGTGCATGTTGCTCTCTCGATTTTCAAAATGTACTGCGCAGTCTGTCATTTGAAACTCGGTCAGTGTTTGTGCTTAAGCACACCGTTTTTAGGTAAATGAGTCAAAGTTCACTAACTGTGTCAGTAGGTGAATTGGCCCACCGTTGAAATAAAAGAAAACAATTACCCTTTAAAGACGCCTGGCAGTAACAATCCACGAAGTTTGTAATTCAATTAGGGTGGTTTTATTGTGATATTGTCATTTTATGGCGTTTTGAAGGCGGGTATTGTAAGCTGCATAGTAACCTAAACTTTATGTATGATACAAATGAACAGTGAATATTATTGAATCTTATTAGCATTGCTCATATATTTTACTCGGCAGCCTTTTCTATTGTCACAAGTCTGTGTCTCTATATTTGCATGTTGAAGTATTGAAAATGAAGAGTGAAGGAAATATTGGTTCAACATCAAAACTGTACTTAAAACAAAACAAGTACCAGAGGTGGGTCGTAACGCGTTACATGTACTCCGTTACATTTACTTAAGTAACTTTTTGAGAAGAATGTACTTCTAAGAGTATTTTTAATAAGCTATACTTTTTACTTTTACTTTAGTAGATTTGTGAAGAAAAGAACGCTAATTTTACTCCGCTACAAGAGTTGTTACATTTTTTTCTCTTTTTTCTGCATATTAGATTTATTATTTTTTTAAACAGCGATGTCAAGAGTAGCTCTCCCGATTTCACCAATGAGACGTCGCAACAATAATCACATGACTCCATGATACCAATCAGACGCAAGCTTGCTGTTTTATTTTACGCCAGCCTGTTCAATCATGTGGTGTCTTTAAAGCACCGTAAAAAATGAAGTATATGAGATAGAGCGCTTCCCGCAACATGACTCGAAAGCATAGATTTTAACATACCTGTCAAGTTGTACGGTTTCGGCGTAATTTGTACAAGTGAGCACTGATTTTTAAATGTGTACGCCGTACGTTCAAAATCTGTACGTTTTTTTGTGCATTACGTTTTTTTTGTACTCCGTTCAGATTTTGTCACTGTTTCGGCAACGAGACAATGTGCGTTACTATGCGTTACTACGTTGGCTGAATGACGCGAGAAAAGTCAGAGACACAGAGAGAAGAGTGTTTGTTGTGACGCTGTAGCAAACGCGATGCTAGGCTGGAGGCTCCAATATTTCCTGACTGTAGCCGACAGCCTACAATCTACTCCTAGATATCACATGCATATAGAACTACATGCGAAATGACAGACTCAGCGGCGTTATTAAACAGCCGCCATTTTAAAGCAGTGGACTTCTCAGAAAGGCTCTGTTGTAGTGAACTTTCCTAGCTAACCTAAGTAACTTTTTATCTAAAATACTCCTAAATCGACAAAATCTTAACTTGATTCTACCTTTAAATGATGAAACAGTTTAAAAACTTTCACATGTCGAAAGTAGACGAGGGAACTAATGCAAAAACGGGAGCAAGTTTAACAACTTTAACAGTTGATTCACAACATTAAATGACTTCCAAACATGGCAAAGGTTAATATATATATATATATATATATATATATAATTTATTTTTAAATAAAAAAAACAGCAACATGAAAATAACACCAATTACATCGCCAAGTAACTACTCTTACATTCAGGTAACGGAGTTACTAACTCAATTACTTTTTGGGAGAACACATTTGTAACTGTAATTAATTGCTTTTTAAAAGTAAGATTAACAACACTGGTCACAAAGATGAAGTCTCCAGAATGAAAAGTGACAAAAGCGGAGATTTTATTCTGCCAATTTGTTGCCAAACACAATTTGCCTGCAGCTATTGCTGATCACTTCTCAGAATTAGCAAAAGAAATGTTCCCTGACTCAAAGATTGCATCGGTAAGTTAATTTGATCAATTAACATTTTTAATTTATAATTGGACACACTAACGAACTACCTTCAAGTCCAACTGAATTGTGAGTTGAAGTGCCATGAAGTGCAGCCATCAAAAGACATGATAGAAATTGCCAAAAGTGCTGCATACAATTATAACAAAAGTCACATTTAAATTTTAGTAACCATGATGGAGCTGAATTATTGATTGTTCTTTGATTGCACCAGGTTATATGTTACAATATTACCAATAAATTCGTATTATTTTAAAAATTGTTTTATTTTTGTTTCATATTGCTCGCTCTATACAACGTTGTAAGATTAGTCACCAATTTCTAAGGGCATACGTCACTATTTATAAGATTGCGAACGGCCTCGGGTTGACAGGTATGATTTTAACCTCCCTCTGTTTTTCGCACCGATTGACCACAGAAAACCGGAGATATGATCCTTTTAGTTTCAAAATAGTAATCATGAAGGAACTCTTCACTATTCAAACTAGAAGCTATTTTTTCACCAGAGGGCAATCGTGCTCTTTGGGCAAATAATGGTTCATTTATGTATTTTTTTTTCTTCATCGGAATGCAAAATTCATTCATTTTTTTGGGGCTTGATGTGGTTAAGTAATGGGTTATTGTACAGTATCAAGATAACAACAATTCATATACGGTAGATAATTTTCTGCTGAGGGAAAATTAAATACCGTTGTAAAAGAAAAAAATATATATATCGTAAGCAGTTACTCACAATGTTAGTCATACTTGAGTTTTCTTTTCACCAAATACTTTTTTACTTTTACTTGAGTAATATTATTTTGAAGTAACGCTACTTTTGAGTAAATTTTTTTGGCTTCTCTACCCACCTCTGACGATTACATCCAAAAGTATCAAGGGGACAAACAATAAACTTTATTTAACTCGGGAGAGACCTCTGCTAAAATGTACTGATAGCTGGCAGGCAATCCTAAAAACATATTCCCTAATGTATAACTGTTCCCTACAGAAAGTTGAATACATGTTTGGGATTGTTGGTGTTCCTATCATTGAAGTAGCCATGGCTGCTCAGGCTGCAGGGATCAAATACATTGGGATGCGTAATGAACAAGCGGTAAGAGGCACTGTAGATACTCTGCTTAGCTTCTTCACGTTCTTGTGTTTGATTCCGTATTCCATATTTTAGGCATGTTATGCTGCATCTGCTATTGGATACCTCACTGGAAGGTAAGACATTGTCATCCAAATAAAGCAATGCGTCAGCATGATTCTGCTTCCATCCATTCAGACCAGGTGCCTGCTTGGTGGTGTCTGGACCTGGACTCATTCATGCTTTGGGCGGAATGGCCAACTCGAACATGAATTGCTGGTAAAAAAAAAAAAAAAAAAGTGTAGCATTGATGCAAACACTTATTTTGATGTATCGTAATTTTCGGACTTTAAGCAGCTACTTTTTTCCCTCAATTTGAATCCTGTGGCTTTATAGTCCAGTGTGGCTTATTTGTTGATTTTTGTGGGTTAGCAGGTAACACTTTATTTGAAAGCAGCGTCATAAGACAGCCATAAGACCGTCATAATTATGACATGACATTATCATGGGCATTGCTGAATGCTTATGACAGATGTCATTAAGTGTCATCCGGTAAATTATGTCACTAACTCCAGCTTGGAACTTTTACATCCATTCAAAAGTGAGATAATTTGCCGGATGACACAAAATGACATCTGTCATAAGCATTCATTATCGCTCATGGCAGTGTCATGTCATAATTATGATGTCTCATGGCGCCACTGTCAAATAAAATGTTACCAAATTCCATAACTAGCTGATGAAACAATTAGAACAGTAACTATGGAAATAATTAGCACAAAACATGAATTTTGATTCGTTATTTACATCTGTGGTGCCGCAATGCACGCTAGGAGGCATGTTGGACAACAACAGTGTTGACAGCAGGTAGCAACAGAGGTTGACTGTCTCCCCCAAGAAAACAGTGATGGCCAAATTGAAGCTTCTTGAAGCAATGAAGATTTGCAGCCAATTGTTTCAAAGCTTTATGGTGGTTCATTTGGTCTTATGACTGTCTTATGATGTAGCTGTCAAATAGAGTTACCGGTTGATATCTTTTGGTGTAAATATCAAATAATACCGCAAGGGCAGCTGCGGCTTATAGTCCAGTGTGGCTTATCTATGAACGAATGCCGTTTTCATGTCAAATTTGGTGGGTGGCGGCTTATAGTCAGGTGCGCCTTAAAGTGCGAAAATTAATTATTCATTAAATAATTTTGGGGTTCTGAATTCAAATATGACTTGAGTTCTTTTTGTAAGTTCTCGTTTTTCTTTAAAATGAAGTTTAAAAAAAGTATGCCGTCTAAAAACTGATGGCATCTTCGAAATAAGCATCCGAATATAAAAAAATTAATTTAAAAAATGTGTAATTTGCAATAGCTGCTAAGAGATGGCACCAAAGCATTTCTTTTTTTTCTATGACTAATAGAAGCTCCTCTACTCACTTCAGCATAGTTCTTTGACCTAAGATAAATTATGTTAAAGTGCTACCTTTCCCTAGACAGTGCTTTTGGTGTCATATATTTTAGGCCGTTTTAGAAAAAGCACAGTAACAGTAAGTAGACAAGTTTGTCAATGAGAAAAGGAGGAAGATAGGGTGAAAATACATGTAGTGAATCGCCAAGTGAAGGAAGTACGCATCTGAAACGTATTTTGCTGTCTCGCATGCAGGCCAGTGGTTGTTATTGGGGGATCCTCAGATAGAAGCCAAGAGACAACCGGAGCCTTTCAAGAGTTTCCTCAGGTAATAAACAGGCGAATCTGTATTTACTACTGATGAATGTTTGCTTGTGCTTGAATTCTGTCAATTCTTAAGGTGGAAGCATGTCGTCTGTATAGCAAATTCTCCGCAAGGCCAAGCAATCTGGACGCCATCCCTGCAGTGATTGAAAAGGTGACATATTAATATTATGATCACTGCTTTCCTCCTTTTATTTGATCATCTCAAATTGATATTAAACAAACGTAATTACATATTTTTTAGTAGTTTAGCAATAATATATGGATGTGGTGAACTGAATGAATTGTGGTGGTTATGGGCTAAGTTCTACGGGGAATAGCGAAAATCTGAGGTTTGCTTAGAGATTTTCCAAGATTGGGGGGGGCACTACTTTTGTTTCATTAATGTTCCCCAACTCACTTTAAAAGATTCTTGGGACAGTGCCAAAAAGACAGCACTGCAATTGTAAACTATTTCATTATGTTTGACTGCACCTAGGCTGTTCGTACAAGCATGTATGGACGCCCAGGCGCTTGTTACGTGGACATTGCAGGGGATATGGTGAATGCTAAAGTGGACCGACGCAAAGTCAGGTTTGTCATATTGCTGTTTTCTGTTATCTGATATTAGATGCAAAATTCCTATACGTTCTGCCTACTGTATTTCACTTGCAGATTTGTCCACTGCTGTCCGCCTCTTCCCATCTGTTTAGCTGATCACAATGCAGTGACAGAGGCAATCACTGTCTTGAAATCAGCTAAAAGACCTTTGGTCATCATTGGCAAAGGTAAGGCCAATGGATTTACTTTTATGTCTTAATAAGAGATCCTCCAGTCCCAGGTTGTGGCCCACAGGTGCAGCTTATGGTCGAGCAGAAGCTGCCCTGAGGGACTTTGTGGAGTTGAGCCATCTGCCGTTCCTTCCCACGCCCATGGGGAAGGGGGTGCTTCCTGATGATCACTCCAATTGTGTGGCGGCTGCACGCTCCAGGTAAACTGCAAAAAAACATCTTTTCAGGGCAGCAACCAACGATTATTTTCATAATTGATTAATCAGACGATTAATTAAACGATTAATCAGATAAACGGCACTTTTTTCAGTTACCTTCACATTTTATCATGTTGTTTTTGGCATGTTGTAAGCAGCAATGAAGACAAAATTGATGACTATTTCCTTAAAAAAATACTTCCTGACTTAAATGTAGTCTACAACTGTATCGATTATCAAATTCGTTGGCAACTAATTTATGAATCAATTTAATCGATTAGTTGTTGCAGCTATTAAGAAGCTAGTTTAGACAGTAAGATGTCTGAAAATTGGCAAAAATGTGAATTGTTGTTTTCAAAAGTAAAAGCAGATTTTTGTTCATGTCCTAGTTTGACTTAACAAAAATATAATGAAGAAATCGTATAATATTTACAACTGAGAAGTTCCATATATGTTATAATTTGAAGAATTTAGACAAATTTAAGGTTAAGAAATTCCTAAACGATTAATCGGTTATCAAAATAGATGTCAATTAATATGCTAATCGAGTAGTTGTCAATTAATCGATTCATTGTTGCACCTCAGCAAGTATCCAGTTCACTGTGTGACTCTATTGTGTCTATATTGAACAATGTATAACTGGAGAGAATGTATGAAAATTGTTTCCAGTACTTCAAAAAAATAATACATAGCAAATAACTAATGTAAATGATCAATGTGCTTCACTTTGTTCTAGAAAGGGGAGTAGCTGATAAAATATACTTGTGGAAACAATTTGCTCTAATTACATTCATTTTAATTAAAATATCAAGCTAAATGTGAATAATTGTTTGGATTTTGTTTGTCATCGTATTTCTCTTTCAACTCAAATCAAACCCGTCGAAATGAAGAGCTCTTCTCAAGACAGATGTTGTGCTTCTTCTTGGAGCCCGACTTAACTGGATCCTTCATTTCGGTCTGCCACCTAGATTTGACCCCGAAGTGAAGATCATCCAGGTTAGTAATTATCAAAATAACACTGTGTGCTTCATGTCTATTCATGTTTTTGATGTATTTATTGTACAGTACTTTGATTGATTTCGGAAATGCGGTGCTGAGTTTGAACATATTTCACATTTCACTTTATTGCGTTGTAGTTTACCAGATTCTTTATATTTCACTCACAAACGTCCATGTCGGAAATCTTCTGGGAATCTTGGTTTAATGGCTCTATGGTACTATTGCCACACTATTTTTCTGTGCAGGTTGATATTTGTCCTGAGGAGATGGGAAACAATGTGAAGCCTGCCGTTGCTCTCCTGGGGGATATCAATGCTGTTGTCTGTCAGGTACGTAAGGCTAAAAATCTTACCTAATTGATTTACTGATAATAGAAACTTCATATTTTATCAAGTATTATTCTCTTGTCTGCTTCAGTTGCGGGACTTTCTTTTGAAAGATGGCTGGAGGTATCCTTCTGATACAGAATGGTGGAGCACACTAAAGGAGAAAATGGACAGCAATGCAAAAATATCGAATGTAAGAATTTATGGATTTTTAAAGAATAGTCCTTATATCAATACTTAACCTCACAAGCATGTTCTTTGAAACGAGCTGATATTTTAACCTAGAATCTTTGTGACCCATGTAGTAACTACATGCGTAACCACATTTTCTAATAAATTTGGAGCCCACTTTACTTTCTGCCTTTTCTGATTTTCCACAGGCGCTCGCTCTACAGTCAGTGTTACCTATGAACTATTACACGGTCTTTCACCACATTTCTCGGCTGCTGCCACACGACTGCATTATTGTCAGTGAAGGTGCAAACACCATGGACATTGGACGCACTATGTTGAATAACTATTTACCTCGACACAGGCAAGCAGCTCTTAGGTTTTATTAGGAAGTGGCACTAGCTTCTGCAGTTACATAGTTAACTATTTGAATTAAGAGTCGGTCCAAACATACGGTATTTAGTCCGTTATCGTTGTTCTTTATGACGTGTAGGTTGGATGCCGGAACATTCGGAACAATGGGAGTGGGCCCTGGTTTTGCTATAGCTGCAGCTGTTGTGGAAAGGAACAAGAATAAAGGCCAACGGGTCGTCTGTGTGGAAGGTGACAGTGCCTTTGGCTTTTCCGGCATGGAGGTTGAAACCATGTGCAGGTATACTGTTTGACTTGACTCTCATTCTGTTGTAATGGATTTCCTGAGGTAATCATTTGTAATCATTTTCTCTTTTTTAAACAGGTATAGCCTTCCTATTATCGTGATTGTAGTGAATAACAATGGTATATACAGCGGAGTGGACCCTGAGACATGGAAAGAAATGGCAAAAATGGGAGACCTAACCAGCATGTGAGACAAAAATCATTGTTTAATTTGTGTCGGATCAGCAGATGTTTGCTGTTGTGTGTGTGTTTTTTTTTTTTCCAATACTTGTCCATGTCCATGTCCTAATTAGTGCACCCCCTGTGACCCTGCTCCCTGAGGCGCGCTATGACCAAGTGATGGCAGCATTTGGCGGGCATGGTTTCTTAGTGAGGACTGTGGAGGAGCTGTGTAATGCTTTGCAGCTCAGCTTGAATGACTGGGAGAGGCCAAGTCTTCTCAACGTGCTAATAGACCCTTCCTCTGACAGAAAGCAACAGGTACACAAGCACCTCAACTAGAGTTGAGCCGCTAAGATCTAGACCCGTAATAACCTGCAAAATCACAACACATTATACAGAACTGATTGCAATACAGAGACCACACATAATGAAGACTGTTAATAAAACGCAGCACAGGGTCAAGGATGGACTAAGCTCTTACTTGCCATTCCACTAATGTCCTCTAAGAGGAAGTATTGGTCTTTTTTTGGCCCATTACCCATCCTCGCCACTGAACATAAAAAAACTTATACAGTACTACTACTTTTTGTAGGGCTTTACATTTGTTTTGGCATTTGACACTTATTTATATTATATACTGTATAAAGTATCAGCCAAAAGTTTGGAGACAACTTTTCATTCGTGTGATTTTAAAATTTTTTTTTATTTTAATGACTATTTACATTGTAACTTCTCACTGAAGGTAATAAAACTATGAATCATAGACTTCATAATGGTATTGACCAGACACGGGGCGCGGGGCAGATTAATAGGGGGCCTATTTCCGTCAAAGCTGACCAAGTGGAAACACAGACAAAGAGCTTTTTACGTTGAAAATTCTTGTGAATAAATGTGTAAATCCCTTAATTCTTTATAGATATGGACGTAAAACAGTTTTGATTCTTGGTTAAAAGCAAAAAAAAAAAAAAAAAACTTTTATTTGACGTCAGTATGTCGAATGTGCTGCTCGTCTTTAAGTGACTGTGGCGCCGCCTTACCACAACAAAGAGCTTTTTACATTGAAATTCTTGTCAATAAATGCCTAAATGCCTAAATTCTTTTTAGATATGGACATACAACAGTCTCAATTCTTGGTTAAAAACAAAACAAAAAACAAAAAAAAACGGGCAGTTAGCATTTATTTTAAGTAAATATGTCAAATGTGCTGCTCGTCTTTAATTATTGTGGAGCCGCCTTACCACAACAAAGACCTTTTTCCAATGAAATTCTTGTAAATAAATGCTTAAATCCCTGAATTCTTTTAGATATGGACGTAAAACAGTCTCGATCCTTGGTTACAAGGAAAAAAAAAAGGGCAGTAAAATTTATTTTACGTAAATATGTCGAATTTGCTGCTCGTCTTTAAGTCACTGTGGCGCCACCTTACCACAACAAAGAGCTTTTTACGTTGAAATTCTTGTGAATAAATGCTTACATCCCTGAAATCTTTATAGATTATGGATGTAAAAATGTCTCGATTCTTGTTAAAAGAGCAAAGAACCGGGCAGTTAGCATTTATTTTACATAAATATTGCGAACTATGATGCCAATGCCGTAGCGGCTAATTTCTCCCATTGATTTTTTTTCATGTTTCAAAGTGCATGCATGGTACGAAAAATATAATAATTACCTTGACTCCTTGAACAAATCACTCCTGAGACAATCCTTCCTGTTTGTATGCAGTACAGCTTTTGTACTTTTATCCTAAATCCGGCGTTGAATCGCTGCATGTGTCGCTGCGACCGACTGCGAATAACTGAAGCGGATTGTAGGATGGGCCCCCTGCCACAGGGCGTTGCGCAGTGGCTGGCCGAATTGACCCGTCAATACAATTATGAAGTCTATGTATAAATGAACACGTTTGGAATTATGTACTTAGCCAAAAGAGGTGAAATAACTAAAAACATGTATATTATTCTAGTATCTTCAAAGTAGCAACCCTTATCTCTGATTACCGTACTTTTTTGCACACTCTTGCTTGCCATTCGCTTGATGAGCTTCAAGAGGGAGTCACCTAAAATGATTTTTGACTTCACACTTCACAGGTATGCTTTTTCAGGGTTAATTAGTGGAATTTATTGCTTTTACAATGGCGTGGTGGGCTTCATTTGTGTTGTCCAAACTGTCGGATTGTACTGTAAATATTATATATTATTCATATTTTGACACTTAGTTATCCTAAAAAAAGCACTAATACATATCCACGCAATGAATAAAGTTACATAGTGGAGCTATTTATTGAGTGCAGCCGTGGCAGTTTATTCCAATCAGCCATTATTTAAAAAAAAATTTATTTACAATAATTGTGTCATTGTTTAACCATCTATGCCAGCAACATATAGTGACAGGCCGAATAATTGAATGCACTTCCATTTAATGGCAGAAGGTACAATTATCCCATTACCATACATACTAGTACAACACAATAATGGATTTTGTTTCAACAATACAGGGCCAAGTAAACTGAACGCACCCCCCAATATATGCCTTGTCTTCACCCTTGAGAACCCACAGGTTAAATTTGGCCTATATGAATGGTTGCATCTCCCAAAAACTTGTGTTCTTCAAGTTTAATCGGATTTTGGAAAAACTGGGTAGATGAAACAGAACAGAATAAACACACGCTCACTAGTAGAGGTAATTCTTCTTGTAGACGTCAATAATGATTGTCTTGGACACAAAGGCAGTGAAGCAGCTGATTGGCTGGCACCTGAAGATGGGAACGGGTGAAACAAATGTCTAGGTTACAGAAAAGAATTGCAACTGTAAAGCTGGTTGGAATTAAAATCAGCAGCATTCCAGTTGGTGATTATTAAAGACCAACAAGCGACTCAGTGTTTATTTGACTGCAATGTGTCCCTGAGCGCTAAATCCTTCCACTCCACAGGTGCACAGTGGAGCTGCTCCTTTTCAGTCACTATCCCTCAACCCCACATCAACTTGACCCCTCTATTTCTGGTCTATTATAATTAGAAAGCGGGGCCTTCTTTGTTTATGTTGAATGTATCCATGCAACACTCTTTGCGTGGTCGCATGGATACATTCAGGTGTTGGAAGGTTCCATTGAGGGATTAAGCTCCACGATCATGCCTTTCTTATATAAATAACATCTTTAAATTACGAATGAACATAATTTGGTTCTTTTCTCTGTATTTCCAGGAATTCCCTTGGCTGACCCGTTCCAACTTGTAAAAGGAAAGTGAAACTATTTTGTTATCACAGTAGAACCACTGGACACTTATTCCCATGATTAATTACCACAATGTTATTAATATTTGTTTTTTAAGTGAAGTTGGGACATTTTCAAAGACTGGCAAGTGACATTCGCTGGCTTTTAATACTCTACTGTTTGTTAATACTCTACAGTATATGTAATGCCGGACGTAAAGGACGTAGGTTTGCAAAGGGACAGCAGGGACATAACACTCCCAACTTTTCAGGATGCTCAAATTATCCCCACCAACTTTTAAGCAACCTTATTTGCATTATATATAATGAGTTATATAGGTCATTTAGATTGTCTTCCCATACGTTTTAAGGAATTGAATAGACCTCGCAACTTCAAAATGTTTCTTTAGAAGTTTTTGAAAACAAAGGTTCAAATCGAACGTTGTATCACCTGAACCAGTACACATGAAAGTTAGTACAAGTCCATACAGATGTATTTTGGATTGATCATTTAACCTATCAATTAATTAGGTTCATATTCTTGAGAAATGTAGCCCTGACCCCCGTTCAATAATTTGTTTGGTCTTATTAATGTCCCATCCCCAGCAAAAAGTGTAAATGCAGGTTATCCTGTTATATCGTCCCTGCCAGTGTTCGAACCAAACCTACGCCCTTGGTATAATGCCAGTATTGTATGTTCAAACGTTTTCCTTACATCAGTTTCATTTGACTTCCTCGCTGTATCATTTCTGAAGATATGGATGATGTGGAATTTCAAAAAATAAGGGAGGGCAACTGGGTTTAGAATTATGCATTCATTTTGAATGTAATTTTATAATTATTAAAATTCCTTTTAATGAAATTTCACAATTATGGATTATATAATAAATTAATGTTATTTCATATGTAGTGACGAAATTCTTTTAAGTTGTTTTTATGTATATGGCGGAAAACACTCAGGTGACTTGAAGTTCCGCTCTGCGACCCCCACTTTGGCCAAATTTCAAAATTGTCCTATATGCATGTGTGATACAGAATTAGAAAGCTTAAAATCTCAATTTTCTGGGGGAAGAAATATTTTAAACAGGAGGGCATTTTAAAAGAAAAATGTTAAACCCCTAAACCCTAACTCGAGGTGAGAGCATGAGAAAGCATAATTAAAGACACCATGATTTTAACAAGATATTATCGTGTACTTACCTTGTTTTGATCCAAAAACTCTGTGTAGCATGTCTCATCGAGTGTCAAGACACAGCTTTGAATGGCCACAGCCAGACTTTTGGGGGATTTTATGGGTGAAACACAGTAATATAACAAGGTTTGCAATGCAGAAATCGCAGGCATCAAGGAGTGATCGAGATTTTCTTTTTCAAATATTTACCCTTTAAACGTTTTTTAAAAAAAAATATTTACAGACACTATTTTTTTCATTGTGACGGGATTTGTTTAAAAGTTTAAGATATGCAAGTGAATAATTTTATAAAGTCATTTTTAACTAAATATTAGACATCAATTAATGATTCTAAGCTAAAAATGATAGACATTTCGAATTACTTTTTTTTATGGCTGGGTTGAAACAAAAGCGGTTGCACGATGTCTGTAAACAGGGGTCTCTAGGGTAAAACAGACAAATTAAAAATAGTTCGGGGGCTTAATGTGCCATGAAACTGCTAAGGCAGCATATCTAGACATTTTGTTCCATCAAACACAACAGTTCTTTTGGCTTAAAATACAGCAGTTTTTTTTTTTTTTTTTTTTAAGAGGGGTGCAAAAGCAGAAACTGCTTTTTCAGCCTTGTCTGAAAAAGCAGCCAACAAGCAGCCTTGTCTGTGTTCTTTCTGTCTGTCTGTGTTCTATTCTATGTAGAATAATTGACCATTGTATTAGAACCTTGATCCTGATGGTGAATGAGAAGTGACCGTCAAGCTTTATGAAGTGCAGACACTTTCAGTTTTAGTGAGCGACACTTTTGAATTGGAATGAGACATTGAAAACTGGCGACACCTTTTTATAACCAAATTTAAGCCTAAGCACTGGGTTTATTTGATAAGTTACAGATGAATCAATTATAACTGTCAACCAATAAAGTAAAACCAATTTTCTGTATGTATGAATGATTTGAAAAAAAAAAAAAAAAAATTAAAACAGTACTACAGTTGAACAATCATGGATAATGATTGTATTAATACTTCAGAACAACCATACTGGTGATAAAAATGATGCTAAAATGAATTCATAGTCACATGAATTAATACTGAAGTCATCATTAATGCTAAAAATGTATATGGCGGAAAACACTCAAGTTCCGCTCTGAGACCCCCAATTTGGCCAGCTTTCAAAATTGTCTGATATGCACGTGTGATACACCATCAGCTTAAAATCTCAATTTTCTGGGGGAAGAAAAATTTTGAACAGGAGGGCATTTAAAAAAAAAAAAAAAAAAAAAAATTAAACAGCAAAACCCTATCTGGAGGTGAGAGCACGCGAGAGCAGAATTACAGACGCCATGACATTAACGAGATATGATCGCGTATTTACCTCATTTCGATCCAAAAACTCCATGTAGCATGTATCACTGAGTGTCAAGACACAGCTGTGAATGGCCACAGCTGGATTTTTTTGGGGATTTTATGGGTGAAACGTGGTAATATAACCAGGGTCGCAATGCAGAAATCGCAGACATCAAGGAGTGGTTGAGATTTTCCTTTTCATATATTTCCCCTTTTAAATGTTTAAAAAAAAAAAAAAAAATTCTTTGTTTGGATCGATTATTTATCTAACATATCGTAGAAAATGTGACAGTAACAAAAAAAATACAACCAAGCGATAGTTCGGAGGTAGATATCCGTGACTTATTTACAGACGCCATTTTTTTCACTGTGACGTAATTTGTTTAAAAGTTTAAAATATGAGAGTGAATAATTTTTTAACGTCTTTTTTTTTATTTTTTATTTTTATGAAATAGTAGACATCAATTAATGATTCTAAGCTAAAAATGAAAGACATTTTGAATAATAAATATAATTAATTACCTTCGTTTTATGGCTGGATTGAAACAAAAGTGGTTGCGCGACGTCTGTAACCGGGGGTTTCCAGGGTAAAACGGACAAATTAAAAATAGTTTGGGGGCTTAATGCGCCATGAATCTGCTATGGCAGCATATAGACATATTGGTCTGTCAAACACAACAGTTGTTTTGGCTTAAAATACAGCAGTTTCTTTTAAAGAGGAGTGCAAGAGCAGAAACTGCTTTTTCAGTCTATATCGTATACTTACATCACCTAGATGTAAAACGAGTTACTTAAAGCCTAAATTCATATTGATTGCAGTTCGTTCAATTGTATTTAAGTACCTTTTTTTGTTTTGTTTTACGCTTTCTTCCGTGACGTTTTCTTTCCTCTCATACTCTATACTAAAGCAGACATGGAAGGGCTTTTATATTAAGAGAGATAATGTATTCCCAGAAGTATTTACTGCCCTCACATTCCCCTAAAGAGCCCCAGTGGAAAAGCAGACAATTTATTTTGTAGGACAGTCAAGGCAATAAAACCAGTGTGGCCTGGAGTAAATGGACAATACAATTGATATGGGGCTGCCTAAGTAAAAAACTAACCAATCAAAATAGCATCAAAGACAGAAAGATAACATAAAACTATGTGCTAATGCACATAGGATCTTGTAGTAAGGCAAACTGTGACCGATCAGTGTTTGGTCCCCCCTGTGAGGGGAGTGGAAACAACAAAGGCACCCCCTTGCAGTAGTAGAGATCTAATATTGGCAACCATAAGCAGCTGGCAGGCCGCCTCCTGTAATTTTAGCGCACACGGATGCGGAGGAAAGGTTTAATGGGCATTGGTGGACGTGCCCCCCTCGTGAGGGCGTAAAGACAGCAGAGCGGAGAGGAGAGTGAGAATGGGGAGGTGAAACGCAGAGAGGAAGGCAGGAAGGACGAGAGGGCTGCTTTCGGCTTCACTAATAAAGTCAGGCAACTATGAGCAGCAGCATGACTCCTCTAGCACATGGACTCTATCTGACTCTGTGCTTTTACTATGGCTTGGCCCAATCGTCTTTCCTGGACAGCTTTAATTCATTCCCTGCAGGTAAGACCATTGCCATTGTATGTATTTACTGTATGTGTGCAAACATGCATGCACAAGTATTGAAGCATGAAGAAAAACCAAGGTGCAATTTAAGAAAATGCACTGCAAGACCTGCACCTCAACAAAATTTAAAGAGGATAATTTTTGATTATCGAAATGAATCTACTGATCAATGTTTTTGTGTTTTTTCTTTTTTGTAATTTTCCAATGAAAAGGTCCGTTTTAGTAAAGCACCCAGTGTGATGCGGACCTGAAAAGTAATATTACTTATAATAGTTTGCTTTCTTTGCAATAGTTGTTTATCTTACATTTTATGTTAATGTATTTGTAATTAAGTAGTCTTGTAAACGACTCTTGTTATGTTGTTGTTGCCCATGAGCTGGACTGGAAATGCCTCTATAAATAGCCAATGCAGGGGTACCTCATGTCTGCACGAGGAACTGTTGGATGGGTACCACCATTTGATAGGCTGCACCTGTTTCCTCAATGCTAACTGTTTGTGGTTGACCCTCTTTCGGATTGCATGGGTTTGCCACCAGTTGTCGTCTATGCATGTTCATCAATTACTGTCCCAGTGACTTTTGTACTCAAAAGAAAAACATTCAAGGACTGTTGTGGACTCTTCTCAATGTCTTCCTTCTGTAAATGACACACTTGTCCCCTCCTTGCTTTTGCACCTTGCACAGCGCTCGCTCCACAGGAACAGCAGAGGAGGTTGAACCCATGCTGTTTAGTGAGTCCACCTCCACCCCCACTCTTCCCTCCACCCTTTTCACTTTGGCGCCGCCACACTCATGTGAGTACAAGTCATGTGACCATCGTCCTATTGTGGAATATCTGACATGTGTCAATGTTGACATGTCCTTGGGTGATATCCAACATGTGTCACACGATCGCTTTTTTAACCTATGAGTAGACATGAGTTATAGATACCTTCATACATGTTGTAGATGGATAGATGTCATAGTATGCTTTGGCTTAGCATAGGATGTTATATCAGGGGTCGAGAACCCCCCAAAAACACATGAAATATAAAATGTGATTCCACGAGAGCCATTCAGTGTGTGTGCGTGTGTGTGTGTATATATATACATATATATATTAGGGCTGTCAAACGATTAAATTTTTTAATCGAGTTAATTACAGCTTAAAAATTAATTAATCGTAATTAATCGCAATTAATCGCAATTCAAACCATCTATAAAATATGCCATATTTTTCTGTAAATTATATGTGTACAGTGGTACCTCTACATACGATCACTTCGACACACGATCTTTTCGACATCCGACGTAAAATTTGAGCCGCCATTTGTTTCTACATCCGACGAGTTGCTCGAAATACGACTACATGACAGCACTGCAAACGAACGCACGGTGGATTTTCTTGTGTGAGAAATCAACACAGTTTTCAAAAAAAGTTGATACAGTTGGAGAAACAAGGAAAAAAGTGATGCTTACCTTTGAAATGAAGATGCAAGTTATAGAAAAATATGAGCTTGGGGTGCGCGTCCCTGAACTGGCTCAACAATACAGCTCCATGGTCCTCTTCCGACCACCGTTCGCCACTATTTATAAGTTAAGGTGACAGTTATTATTGTGGTAACATTGCCAAGGAAATCGCCAGCTTCGTCACGTTTTTATCATTTATTTAAGAACTTATCCAACACAAAACGCCCATTGTCTTAAGCAGTTGACCGCTCTCAAGAAAACGAAAGTATTATCTCTACCGCACCGACCTATCTCACTGAGACGTCACCTTCGCGGTGCGTTCAGGGACAGTAAAAAGTGTCCGCCATATTAGAATCCGATTCGTTACATTATTTACAGGAATAATTATTAATTATTCTTCTTATTATTATATTATTCTGAATTATTTATTTATAACTTATTTGTTTTTCTATGTTTAATTGCCATTTGTAACAGTGCCAGCAGTATTTATTAAGAATTTAGTGTATGTTTTTAGGCTTTGGAACGAATTAATGGAATTATAATGTATTCCTATGGGAAAATCCTGCTCGACATACGACCATTTCGACTTACAAACAAGGTCCTGGAACGAATTAAATTCGTATGTAGAGGTACCACTGTATTCTGTAAAATAATTTTTTGGAATGTAAAGATAAGACACAAGATGGATATATACATTCAACATACAGTACATAAGGACTTTAGTGGGCATTTCACTCTACTGTCATTTAAATCTGTCTATGCTGTCCTCACTCCGAAGCGTCTACTTTTTCCAAAGCTAGACAGCTAGTGAACGATGCCTTAATAATCAGACTTCTTCCTTTTTCATCTGATTTATTAATAAAAGGGCCTCAAACCATTGTCCTCTTTAGACCGTCGTAAAACTACAAAAAAAAAAGTACACAAGCATTGCATTAGCAACAACGTTAGCTTAGCACGCTATACAGGTTCACTAAACATAAACAAAAAGCATCTCATACACAAAATATAACATTTCGCTTACTAACATAATTTGTACATTCTTTACAACAACCATACTTACGGACAAATCTTGTCCAAGGATCATATAAGCACAACATTACAACGTAGGCGTCAGCCCGAGACGTCATGCAGCCATATTGAACTGGCAAGAAAGCAATAAACCATGTCGCAAAGCGACCACAAGAGTTCGCTGTTAGACAGCACAAAAAAAAAACCTTGCTGTAAAACTTACCAAAAGGCAGAATACTGTCTGACATGGGACAGTGCGGGACATGTGCGTTAATTGCGTCAAATATTTTAACGTGATTAATTTAAAAAATTAATTACCGCGCGTTAACGCGATAATTTTGACAGCCCTAATATATATATATATATATATATATACACATACACAGTATATGGCGGAAAACACAGACAAAGCTGAAAAAGCAGTTTCTGCTCTTGCACCCCTCTTTAAAATAAACAGCTATATTTTAAAAGAACAGTTGTGTTTGATAGAATAATATGGCTATATGCTGCCATAGCATGTTCATGGCGCATTAAAAACTATTTTAATTTGTCCCTTTTTACCCTGGAGACCCCAGTTTACAGACACCGCGCAACTGCTTTTGTTTCATCCAAACCATAAAAAGAAGGTAATTATATTTATGATCGAAATGTCAATCATTTTTAGCTTAGAATCATTAATTGATGTCTAATATTTTGTTTAAAAGTAAAAAGGACTTTAAAAAATTATTCACGCGCATATTTAAAACTTTTAAACAAATTACGTCACAATGAAAAAAATGGCGTCTGTAAATAAGTCACGGATATCTACCTCAGAACTATCGCTTGATTGTATTTTTTTTTTTGTTACTGTCACATTTTTTACGATATGTTAGATGATAAATAATCGATCCATACAAAGAAAAAATGAAAAAAAAAAAAAATTTAAAAGGGTAAATATTTGAAAAGGAAAATGTCGACCACTCCTTGATGTCTGCGATTTCTGCATTGCGACCCTTGTTATATTACCACGTTTCACCCATAAAATCCCTCCAAAATCCAGCTGTGGCCATTCACACAAAAATACACACGGTCCAAGGCTTCAACTGGGACCGTGTGCTTTGGTCAGATGAGACCAAGATTGAGTTTTTTGGCAACAAACACTCTAAGTGGGTCTGGCGTGCCACGAAAGATGCGCATGCTGAAAAGCACCTCATACCCACTGTGAAGTATGGGGGTGGGTCAGTGATGCTGTGGGGCTGTTTCACTTCCAAAGGCCCTGGGAACCTTGTTAGGGTGCATGGCATCATGAATGCTTTGAAATACCAGGACATTTTAAATCAAAATCTGTTGCCCCCTGCCCGAAAGCTGAAGATGGGTCGTCACTGGGTCTTTCAGCAAGACAATGAGGCTAAACATATGGCCAAATCTACACAGAAATGGTTCACCAGACACAAAATCAAGCTCCTCCCATGGTCATCTAAGTCCCGAGACCTTGTTTTGTTGGCAAAAGGGGGCTGTACAAAGTATTAACACCAGGGGTGCTAATAATTGTGACACACATTATTTGATGTCAAATATTTTTTCTTTATGTGGGATTTTTTCCCCACTGAATGAATGCACTTGTATTGAAGGTTGGATTTTTCTCTTTTTTTCCATTAAGGTACCATATTATTTGAATTAAAAAAATATATTTATTAGAAGCTAAAAAACACATCTTTTTCAGGGGTGCCAATAATTATGGAGGGCACTGTATATATGCCTATATGAAAAAAACAAGCTGATTTTTCATACAGAATAATTTGTCACATTCTTTCATCAGGATGGTGATTCAGAGTCTCCATCGGGAGGCAAAGGTTCCACCTGTGCCCACGGCCCCCCTGGGCCTGTTGGTCCCCCTGGACCTCAGGTAAAAGCTTTCAAATTGTCAATTTTCCATTATTCTTAGGATCTGACAAAGACTAGAAACAGTTTTAATTTTAAGTTGTGGTTGAAACAAGGCTTTAATTTTGGTCTGAAAAATTTATTTGAAAAAACAAAACAAAACAAAACAAAAAATCATCACAATGATGTCATGTGCAATTTGTGTAATGTAATCAATCACTTGTTGAACCCCTTGGTGTCTTTTCACATTTGATTGATCAGAATCCACTTTAAATTCACATTGACATCCTCCTGCCGAGATACTGTTCTGTTACTTGTGAGAGAGATTACATGGTTGTTCTTTACTCTTGATTTCACACTACTTTAATATTTGAGAGTAATTCCTTTTTATTTCTATTCTTGGTAGGTCAAAGATTTGTTCAACATAACAGTTCTGCATCTTTATTTTGCCATATAAAATCATTTATTCGTTTAATTTGACAATAGTACTCCTTCATCATTACAGACATGCTAAAATCACAATGTCGCTAACGTGACAGTGTTTACCTTTCAGCAATTTTTTCAGCAGCGGAGGCAAAAATAAATACATTTCAAATTATTTTAAATGTATTTATTTTGATAAATTTAAATGAATATAATGGTTATTGTAGAATATAAATGTAATTATTTTAATTTTTTTTTAATTTTTAAATTTTATTTATTACACAAAATCATAATATCATGGACGTATACTATGCAAAGGACAGAGGAACAAAGGAAAAACCATTATGACCACCATTATGAGCCAGGAGTTAGTGAAAGGCTAATGATACCTGACTAGTGTCATTTTGATCAGGTGTCCTGCTCTTCTGACTAAAATATTTGAATAAACTCATCTGAAAAATGTAGTCAGCAGGTACTTTATATTGTTGTGTGTAGATATTAATGTTAGACTGATGTTTTCAATTAGTTTACTCACATTAGCGACACTGAGTTTGCACCGGATTAACTTAAACTACCAATAAGTACGCATGTGCTGATTACCGGTTTCAAGATATACCGTGGTATGACGTCAAGGTTTCAAAACCGCAAAAAATTTCCGTCATACCATCCTTAAGGTATTAGCTATTTTTTATGTCCCAAAAATACATGGAGAAATCCTTGGCTTGCAGCTGCAAGGCTCAACCCTCCCCCACCAGTTGTTGCTCATTGTCAGTGAGTCAGCTGTGCTACATGATGGCTGAAGGAGGTTAAACTCCTGAACTTTTTCCCCTTTTAAAAAAGACAAAATCGCTGGTATGGGAAAACTTCGGCTACAGAAAAGTTACAGACGGCCACGGCTTAGAGGAGGGCCAACCGTGTAAAACATGTTTGCGGAGGGTGGCTGCCGAGGAGGCAATACCTCCAGTATGATTTTGCATTTATACAAAATTAAAGGTTAGTAAACACTGTCACGAATGTTTCCCACCAGCTACGAGAGTTAACTCCAGCGTGTTTAGTGTGTGTAGCAGTGGTAAAACGTGTTTTTTTCTCTCTGGCAACTGTGTTGAGAAAGAGAGTGTGTGTACAATGTAAACGTGATACAAGTCATGCACACATGCTTTTTATGGAAAATTATTCAATTATTTTTGTTCTGATGGTAATAATGTTGAGCTGTGACTGCATTTATTTGAATTGTATTTAGAATTTTAGATACTTACTTATGTTCTAATTTGCAAATATGTTTTGAAAAATGAAAATCCTGTTCAATGGAAAAGTTAAAAAAAAAAAAAAAAAAAAAATAACCAAGATATCTCATAAGTAACACAGTAGTTTTAATTGCAATACCGTGAAACTGTGATATTTTTGCGTAAGGTTATCATACCGTCAAAATCTCATATCGGCACATGCCTACCCATAAGTTACTTAATGTTAGCGGGTCATCAATATAAATTTCTTTTTAACTTTAACCCTTAAAAACCTGCAACATGAAGCAATTATCAGAGAATTCCAAAATTTGAAAAATAAGGTCCTAATGAAACGTATTTTTTAAATTTGTAAAAAGAAAAGTCAAACGAATATGTGTAACAAGCGCTCTAATATCTATAACCCTAGCTAAATCCTGTTTTTTTTTCTTCCTCATGGAACTTGCAGATGCATGTGTTGACTTGCATCCATCATTATTTTTTTTCGAAAAGAAATGTCAACATTCTGAATTAGTCTCAAAATCATGAAATTTTAGGTGTATCAAATGTGATACATTTGGCAATAAAGGGTTAACCGCACAAAAATGAGTCGTGCGGAGTCCAGCCAGCACACATTTTGCAACACTTGATGCAGCTCTCCATTTACTACCGCATTTGGCAGATGTTCTCTCAGACTATAAGGAGCAGTAAAAAGCATCTACGGCATAGAATAAAAACTACACTGTGAACAGAAGAAGACACCAGAGGCTATAATCTCGATACAATAGCCATAATTAGCTAGAAGGAATTTTCGTTTTCGTTTCGTAGCAGTGCCCTCCACGCCTAAATGAATTTAGTAATATATTAACGCATATTGTAGGTATGTGACCAAAAAAAAAACTCATTTATGGAATGCAATGAAATGAATATAATTTAGAATCTTCACAAAGCATGATTCTAATGATTTAAAGTTTAATATTCTAAGATAACTGATAGCCATAATACGGTCATTTAAAGGTTGGGAAATAAGGCTAGTTCTGTTCCGTGAGTGTAGTTGAAATTCAATAGGCCTCCGGATCTGTCTTTGTGACCCATTTTCCATTATAATGATGCAAGGTTAAAGGCTCTAACTTGAATATTTTCTCACCTGTTGTAATAAAAAAGATGTAACAAAAAAACAATCGGGTTGCAGAGAAACGATTCATTTGGGAGTAAAAATTGTGTCCACCAATCCCGTTCTCCCCCGCTCCATATCAGGCTTATCACTGCATCCATCAGTGAAGTGGAAGTCCAGATTTGGCATATGGCCGTTGTTGAAACTGCCCCAAATATCACGGATGCTTGACTTTTTTATACGATTTGAGCAAGGGTTTTCTTTAAACTTCAAACAAATAGCCCGCTACTTAAAGTTGACCAATTGTAGAAATGTGAAAATGGGGCAAATTTAAGTTCTCTCCATGTTTGTGTACTTTGAATCGCGTCTTTGTTCGGTTAAAAAAAAAACAACACGCTATTAATGAAGCGTTTTCTGATGTGTTTGTAGCCAGTCAATCACTTTTTGCTTCGTTTTTGCTCTTGCCAGTGCATGGAAATGTACGCACCTACATATTGCATCTTTTTCAAATTGTATGATCTGCCATCGAGTGGAGGAGAATTTGATTCCACTGCCTATCAACATACACCACTGACATAGATAGTTGAACGGCAATTCCTTTTTTTGTAGAGACTAAATAATTTTCTGACCAATTATCATAGGCGGAGTTTGACTTTTGGGGCAGGGGGGGGGCACAACATGTTGATGTCCCTGAAACACAGTGTCAGCAATAAAATTAACTTACAAGAATATTCATAATAATAAGTTGAAAATGAGGGTTCCATCATTTTTTGAGGGGAATTCTACATAAGGCTGTTTAGGCAGTACGTTTCGCCAAGATTGTCAACCAATGAATATGGTACGCCCGCCGGTGTCGTGCCAATGGAGTTACCCCAGTCAAAAACTGTATCCCCTGGGCGGAGCCATATAGAGGTAGATTTTTGTCTTGATTATTCAATCCGAAAAAAAAAATTGTTTCAATCAAAATATATATTTTCAATAAAAAAAAGTCGCTTCAATAAAAAAAATTAAAAAAAACTTTTAATGCAAAAATTAATTTGAAACTCAAAAAAATGCACGTGAAAGCTATTTTTCTTTGATTTTTTTTTTTTTTTTGGTTTTTTTTTGATTGAAGCAACCTTTTTGATTGAAGAAATGTCGATTTGTGTTTGGGCCACATTTTTACTAGGACGTTTTTGTCTTTATTATTCAATCAAAAAATAAGTTGCTTCAAAAAAATATATATTTTCAAAAAGAAATCACTTCAATAAAAAAAAAAAAAATAGAAAAATTCCAATCATAGAAAACGTTTTTGAATGCGAAAAAATATTTGAAAAATTTGCATTTGAACACTTAATTTTTCATTGAAAAAGTTTTATTTGATTGAAGCAATCCTTTTTGTGTTTGGGCCATATTATGGGTAGGACATTTGTTTCTGAATCATTCAATCCCCCAAAAAGTTGCTTCAATCCCCCCAAAATATTTTCAATCAAAAAAAAAAAAAAATCATTTGAAAAATAAAATTGCCTTTCCCAAATTTTTTTTTTTTTAATTATATGCAAAGCAAATGACCGTCTAAGGTGCTAGTCACATGATCTGTTCGAAAAATAAATTTGACCGATTATAAAAATATATTTTTTTGTTCATTTCATTCATTTTTGTTGGTTTTATTGTTTTACAACTTTAATACATATTTAGGAAAGTCAATTTCATGCAATGACACTCCCCCCCCCCCTTAAAATCTGCTTATGCCAATTATGTGTCTATGGATGATATCCTGCAGCTCGCCATGCAACGCCACACTGTTGTTTACTTAAGATTAGGCCTGTCAAACGATTAAAATTTTTAATCGAGTTAATTACAGCTTAAAAATTAATTAATCATAATTAATCGCAATTCAAACCATCTATGAAATATGCCATATTTTTCTGTAAATTATTGTTGGAATGGAAAGATAAGACACAAGATGGATATATACATTCAACATACGGTACATAAGTACTGTATTTGTTTATTATAACAATAAATCAACAAGATGGCATTAACATTATTAACATTCTGTTAAAGCGATCCATGGATAGAAAGACTTGTAGTTCTTAAAAGATAAATGTTAGTACAAGTTATAGAAATTTTATATTAAAACCCCTCCTAATGTTTTCGTTTTAATAAAATTTGTAAAATTTTCAATCAAAAAATAAACTAATAGCCCGGCATTGTTGATGTCAATAATTAAACAATGCTCATGGGTGCTGAAGCCCATAAAATCAGTCGCACCCAAGCGCCACCAGAGGGCGACAAAACTCCCAAAAACACAGGTAACAAGTGGACATTGCACTGTGCTGTCGTTTTAATTTGTTTGAGCGGGGCATGTGTGTTAATTGCGTCAAATATTTGAACGTGATTGATTTAAAAAATTAATTACCGCCCGTTAATGCGATAAATTTGACAGCCCTACTTAAGATATTTTTTAATTCATGCCAAATATGCTTCAACAAGTTAATGACCGCACAGGTAACATGTTACAATAGTCTTCAACTTGAGAAATCTCGCAGCGCAGGAAGAAGGGGGACACTGTCATTCATGGAACACACCAGCCCATTAACTCTCTGCATTTAGCCACAGACATAAATAGCCTTTTTCCACTGGCGGCCCGCAGTGCACCTCATGTCATTTTTTGAAACTCGAGGAAGAGTTGTCTGTCTGGAAATACGCACTGGCTTGCGTACATTCCAATGATTACCAAACTAAATGTGTTGCCTTGCGACAACTTGGGTGATGGACGCTTATTAGGACAGTCGGACAGATTTTAGTCCAGATATCATGATTCTTTCATTATTAAATGTTTTGCTGTGTCCGGCCAGTTCGGGCTGCCTCAGCAGCATCAAGGCTGCAGCAGGCACGACTTGAATCAATAATTGCCTCTCAACCCTTAATTAAAATTGCAACTAGCATTTCCATATGCAGACTTTTTTACGCTTACATTGCGAAGAGTGGAGATAGTGAGATTTAGGTTCAGTAAATCTCTGTTTACTGGTTCAACATCAAGTCATGATGCCCATCTACAAAATTCGGTAACTAAGAACATGTAATGTCCTAACACAGGTGAGCTATTTGTAGAACATGCCAGCAGGCTTCTCCTGTGGTCTTTGGGTGCTACCTTGTGCTCAGTCGGTGACCCCTACCCGAACATAGGGTATCTCGCAATGCTGCCGAGGCTCTATGACTTTTTTTGTCTTAAGTAGGAAAGTAGTGCAGAGGTGAAATTGAACGATCTTGACTGAGAAATATGGGATTTATTGGGGAGGTGCTAAATTTAACCTGGGTTGTTGTGGAAGTTGTTAAGAATATGTTCTGCATGTAAATGTATTGTACAAAAGCACTTTCAGGGTAATTTATACAAAGTTAAATAAACTACAGTGGTTTGAAAAAGTAGCTGAACCTTTTGGAATTTCTCATATTTATGCATAAAACCACCATCAAATGTGATCTGATCTTTGTCAAAATCACACAGATGGAAAAACAGTGCCTGCTTCAACTCAAACCACCCAAAAATTCATAGGTTTTCAAATTTTAATGAAGATAATATTCAAACAATGACAGAAGGGGGGAAAAATAAGTAAGTGAAGCATCACATTTTAATATTTAGTGCCCGCCCCTGGCAGCAATGACTTCATCCAGACGCTGCGCAGGACTAATCTTGGCCCATTCTTCTCTACAAAACTGCTGTAGTTCAGTCAGATTCCAGGAAAGTCTGGCATGAATCGCTGTATTTAGGTCAGTGCTTCTCAATTATTTTCTGTCACGCCCCCCCAAGGAAGACGTAAATGTTTCGCGCCCCCCCCAAACTCTCTGCCGCCACTGTAAATAGTATCATTTGTCTATAAAATTACTATTATAAATACGCATCTGCCTAACATTGTGTCCTTTTTTTCTAATAAAGAAAAAAAGTAACATAGATCAACTTATAATAAAATATAACTTTATTAACATTGTTTTGTTTGTAACAGAGAATACTTGACGTGCATCAATTTGCCTGAATTAAAAAAAAAAAATTCACATCCAAACTAAAAAATACACTCAAGGTACATTTTTGACCATTTGATACAGAAAAATAAAATGTAATAAAATCAGTAAATAATACCAAATTAAAATTGATTAGAAACATTCACTCATGAGGACAATGTGCCAAAAAATTTGACCGAAAAAACAAATCTGAATAAAAGGGGGGGAAAAGTGTCCTTGGACAGGACAGTTTTTATTTTTGCTGCTCACAGTATTTGCCTCCTTTGAGGGGTGTGGAGTTATTTTGCAATTAGCATGCTAACAATGCTCACTGGCTTACTGATATAACACTGACAAAGCAGGACGATTGTTGGCAATATTCGGCACGTTTTCACTGAAAAAATCAAGCGGCTTAACAATGAGATTGGGGTCTAATGTCTTTAAGTGGCGTCTTAATTGATTTGGCTTCTTGCTGTCTGCTATAATTATTTTTAGACACAGTAAACAGTGGTCTTTCATCATCACCCACTGTATTAAAAGTCAAAGCTAAAAGGCAAACGGCACGAAAAAAGCGCATTCACGGCGGCCGAGGTAGAACCGTAGGTGAGGGCAGTCGTCGTGACGATCCCAAGCCGAAAATGGCACTTCTCGGGCGGCGACGTGAGAACCGGACAAGACAGTGGGCCGCTGCGTGAGTGAGTCCGGTCGGAAAACGGCTTTCGAAAACGGCGGTGGCACACTGCTCTTCATATCTGTTGTCTGTGTGTGCTGAGTGCTCTTCCTTAGTTCAAAAATACTGCGCGCACTCTGAAAATGAGAGCGCCACTGCCACCTACTGAGTGGATGTGCAAGTACACTTTATTCCAGTACGGCAAAAAAAAAAAAAAAAAAAAAAAAAAACATGTTCCCCGAGGTCACATGCGCCCCCCCCGGCATTGCTCTGCGCCCCCCCAGGGGGGCGCGCCCCACTATTTGAGAAGTACTAATTTAGGTCATGCCACAGCATCTCAATGGGGTTCAAGTCTGGACTTTGACTTTGCCACTCCAGAGCGTGTATTTTGTTCTCCTGAAACAGTTCTGAAGTTGATTTACTTCTGTGTTTTGGAACATTGTCTTGTTGCAGCATCCATCCTCTTTTTAGCTTCAACTGTCTGACAGATGGCCTCGGGTTTTTCTGCAAAACATCCTGATAAACGCTTGAATTCATTCTTCCATTAATGATTGCAAGTTGTCTGGGCCCTGAGGCAGCAAAACAGCCCCAAATCATGATGCTCCCTCCACCATGCTTCACGGTGGGGATGAGGTGTTGATGTTGGTGAGCTGTTACATTTTTCCTCCACACATGGCGTTGTGTGTTCCTCCTAAACAATTCAACTGTGGTTTCATCAGTCCACAAAATATTTTGCCAAAACATCTGTGGAGTTTCCAAGTGCCTTTTTGCGAACATTAAACGAGCAACAATGTTTTTTTTAGACAGCAGTGGCTTCCTCTGTGGAGTCCTCCCATGAACACCATTCTTGGCCCTAGTTTTAAATATAGTTGATGTGTGCACAGAGATATTGGACTGTGCCAGTGATTTCTGTAAGTGTCTTAAGCAGACACTCTAGGGTTCTTTTTTACCTCTCTGAGTATTCTGCGCTGAACTCTTGATAATGCTTCTCATCAAGACAATTTTTACTAGGTGTGTGTTTGATAGTGGGCTGGGCAGCTTTAACCCACTCATCAGTGATTGGGCACACACCTGACTTAAATTGTTTGGTTAAAAAAATCGTTTCAATTGCTCTTTAAGTCTCCTGAGGCACAGGGTTCACTTACCTACTTTTCCCCCTTCTGTTTGCATGCTATCTTGATTAAAATATAAAAACCTATAAATGTTTGGGTGGTTTTAGTTAAAGCAGACACTGTTTTTCATCTGTGCGATTTTGACAAAGCTCAGAATACATTTTTCGGTGATTTTATGCAGAAATGTGAGAAATTACAAAAGGTTCAGATACTTTTTCATACCACTGTATAACCATTTTGAAAGGTAACGTATAGTAAGATGAGTTTGAAATTATACAGAACTGTTTTGGGTTCTATTTATGGTTAAGACCGGTGATTGTCAACTTTTTCTGGACCCATAACACCGGGAAGCACATTTTTTGTTGAATTAGAGCTGACAACTGATTTGTGGGTGCAGAATTCAGAACTGATATCAGTTTTTCTCTATCACATCAGGCTTTTGAACTATGGGGATCCTTGTTTTCTTAAGCAAATACGAAAAATACTTTTAAAAAATATGCTTGTTTTATTTTTTAAAAATCTAATATTGACTTTTTTTTTTTTTTTTTTTTTGTGTACATAAAATTTCATAAATCTTCCCCAGTTAATACTAAGGTGTGCTCTTTTTGTGTCTCTTTCAAGATGCATTCAAGTGTGCTGTTATAGTGACAAAAATTGATTATGAGAATGCTTTCAAAGGTTAAACAATTTATGTTTATTGTTGATCACGTCTGTTAATGTGTTCCCAATTTGGTGACTTTAGGAAAATGCATGTCCCAGGGTGACATCAATTGAGAAACACTGGATTAGATTATTAATAAAGGCAATTATCAACACTTTGAATCTGGGAGAGGGAGGCACCGGTTTCTCGCCATTTGCAGCATGGCTCAGACTCCATCCCTCATGAATAGTGGTGGATTACTGTGTCTCCTTCTACATCATTGTTTTCTATTTGATATTTTCCAGGGTCCACCAGGATTACCAGGTGTTGCAGGGTCCAAGGGAGAAAAGGTAAGGTCATTTTGCTCCATGACATTCATGCCACTTTAGATACATGATCAGTTGTGCTCATTATTTTTGTGAGCTTAATTTGTCTTGGCCTGCAGCCCAAGATGCTGACAGATGCTAGTTTGGAAATGCATTAACGGCGTCTGTCCTTGTCCCTCCTTCACATCCTGTTGTCAGGGAGAAATCGGAAGACCTGGACAAAAGGTGAGCGTCTCCATTAATCACCAGTTATTCTGCGCTAAATGGATTTGCACAAAAATGAGATTCAATGTCAGTGGCTGCTTGGTGAGCGAGCGCAACCTTGACAGGAGACTGTATACATCCCACTGTCATGTGTAGAAGAGGATGAGCTCACGTAGGGGCCCCTTGCCTCAAAGTCGACCACTCAAAGGCATCGGAGGCCACGTGCGTCGCCGTAACGCAACACCGACCGAAGGGCACGTGCATGTGAAAGCTGAGGTGCAAAACAGAAAAATTTTCAGTGAATATATTCTGTGGGCCGGTAGGAGAGATTCAATGGCGGTGGTCTGAGCGAGCAGCATTTGCAGCACTGCAGTGCAATTTAGCTTAGTGCTCGGAGCCAGGTCATAAATCATTTTATTTCCCACAACCACCGGCTCCTGTTCTATACACAGGCTATCATTTAATTAAATAGGGCAAAGTGACAGCGCTCGTTAAATTCAGTCCTCCTCTACATGTTCGGGAGTACATGCAGGAGAACGTGGGATAAATATTGTAGCAAGCAGACTGACAGTCTCGCAACGAATACCTAGTTACACTGAAATTTTATTTTATTTGCATTTCCTCTTACAGGTTGAATTAACAGCTTTTACACCTCATAAATGTCCCCATTTATAGCCTTAACAGGTTTGATATGGTGTTCGTTTCTTAAAATTCATGTCTCCCATCAGGGTAGGAATGGTCCACCTGGACTTCCAGGAAAGCAGGGACCAGTTGGATGGCCAGGACCAAGTGGGCCCAAAGTGAGTAAGTCAGATCTCTTTATGTAGATATTGTATTGTGATGACAATGCACAGGAATAATGTCCATATAGTGTTCCACAATTATGTTGTATAGAGATCAAGGTCTAGAAATGAATTTAACCGTTTCAGGACAGTGGTCACTACAGTGGCCAACTCTTCCCTTAATGGCCTTCAACATGAAGCAATTGTCCCAAAATCCCAAAATTTGAAAAATAAGGTCTTAATTGAACCTTTTTTTTCAAATTTGTAAAAAATCAAAATCAAAATGAATATGTGTAATAAGCGCTATTAATATATATAACCCTGGCTAAATCCAGATTTTTTTCTCATCAAACCTGCAGATGGATGTGTTGACTTGCATCCATCATTTTTTTTTGGCGAAAGAAATTTCAAATGCTAAATTAGTGTCAAAATTCTGAAACTCTAAGTGTATGAAATGAGATACATTTGGTAATAAATGGTTATAACATTTAACCCTTTATAGAGCATGTGACTTTTTGATAAAAAAATAAAAAAAACTTTAAATATCTGCAATTGTAATTACAGTGGTACCTCTCCTCAAAGGTGGGTAGAATAGCCAAAAATTTTACTCAAGTAAGAATAGCGTTACTTCAAAAATATTATTACTCAAGTAAGAGTAAAAGTAGTCATCCAAAAAATGTACTCAAGTACAAGTAAAAAAGTATCCAGTGAAAAGAATACTCAAGTAATAAGTAACATTTTGAGTAACTGCCTATTTTTGTTTGATTTTGATTTAAAAAATTTTTTTTAACAATGGTATTTTTTTTCTCTCAGCACAAACGTATCTACTGTATATGAACTGTTGTTATATTGATACTCTACAATAACACATTACATAACCACATTAAGCCAAAGAAAGAGTCCAATATTCGTCCAAAGAGCATGAGTGCCCTGCCCTCTAGTGGAGAAAATAGTTCATAATTTGAATAGTGAATACTGTAGTTCCTTCATAGTTATTATTATGAAATTAAAAGGATCATATATCCAGTTTTCCGTGGTCAATCGGTGCCAAATAAAACCTGGGAGAGAGTTTTAAATCCATGCTTTCGATTCATGTTGAGGGCAGCACTTTATGTCGAATACTTTGGATGGTGCCTGTCACCTATTATACTCTTCGTGACACCAAAACACGAGGAGACTTGTTGTCTTTCGGCGAAGACGTTGTGCCTGCTGTGACAACAACAACAGCAACACTGTTACGCATGTGTACATAATCATACTGTGACACCAAAATTGAAACGTAATCAACAATCGGCCAAAAGAAGAGCATGATGAGGAAGATTATCACCAATGGGGCAGCAGGACCTTATAGTGCAACATTTAAAAGCAGAAAGCAAGATATGCATACGTGTCTTTTACAGGACTGTATTGTATTTTTCCTTTCGTATCCTGAAATTTCTTTCATAACAAGAGGCAATACTTTCCTGTTGGGGTGTGTCATAACCTGAAGTCTGTTTGTAGAGATGTTCGTAAGTAGAGGTACCACTGTATTAGTCTTTTTTAAAAACCATTCATCATGTTTTTTTTTTTTTTTAAATATTATTTTTATATTATGCAAATACACTTATAAATCTTTCAATGTTACTAAGAGTGAAATTAATGAAATTAAAATGAATAAAAACAAATACACTCTGATTACAGCCCCAAGTAACATTCGAAAGTAGATCTCCCCACCACAGTATTTAAGTAATTGTATGCCATTGACAGTGACAGACGTCCAATTCATTTTAAATGGGAGGATGGCCGTGAATGTTCATCTTTCAGTGTCGTTGACTACCGTAATTTTTGGACTATAAGCCGCTACTTCTTTCGCTGATTTTCAATCCTACGTTTTATAGTCCAGTGCGGCTTATTTGTTAATTTATTTAGGTTAATAGGTAACACTTTATTTGACAGCGACGTCATTAAAACTGTCATAATTATGACACTGTCATAGGCATTAATGAATGCTTATGATAGATGTCATTAAGTATCATCCGGCAAATTATGTCACCAACACTCCATTTATGTCCAGCTGGGCTCTTTTACATCTATTCAAAAGTGAGATAATATGCCGGATAACACAAAATAACATCTGTCGTAAGCATTTATCAATGCTCATGGTAGTGTCATGTCATAATTATGATGGTATAATGACAGTTTTATGGTGCCACTTTCAAAAAAAGTGTTATCAAATACCAGAGCTGGTAATTATTGAAACAACTGGAAGAGTAACTGAAGAAATAATTAGCACGGAACATGAATTATAATTGTTATTTATATCTGTAGTGCTGCAATGCATGCTAGGAGGCATGTTGGGTGATGACAGTGTTGACAGCAGGTGGCAGCAGAGGTTGACTTTCTCCGCCAAGAGAGCCGTGGCCAAATGAAGCTGTGCAGCCAATTGGTTCAAAGCTTCATGGTGGTTCATTTGGTCTTATGACAGTCGTTTGGTGCAGCTGTTAAATAAAGTGTTACCGGTTCATATCTTTTGGTGTAAATATCCCATAATACAGTGAGGACAGCTGAGGCTTATAGTCCAGTGCTGCTTATCTATGAACAAATGCCATTTGCGTGTCAAATTTGGTGGGTGGCGGCTTATAGTCAGTTGTGCCCTACAGTCCAAAGATTACGGTAGATGTCCAATTCATTTTGACTGTACAAACTTTCATACGTGCCTCCCAGTAAAAATTGATTCCTAATTTATGCATGGAAGGGTTGTTTTACAAACAATTAATTTTATTCTTAATAACCAAATCATTGTATCTTTTTTTTTTCTATATTTAAACCAGGCCATGTTGTGCTATTATTTTTATTCAGGGAGAGAAAGGTGATCCAGGCATAATGGGCTTACCCGGAGGTAGAGGACCAATTGGACCCAGGGTATGTGATATGTGTAGTATTGTTACATTTCAACTACATTTTCTAAGCATGCTTATAATCACACTTATTTGTAATACAGGGTTTGACCGGGTATAAGGGTGAGAAGGTACGTGAACCCTTCCAGCGTGACGATTGGTAGTGCAACGGTATTAAAATAACAAACCTGTTGTTTGCTCAACCAGGGTTCACAAGGGGAACATGGTGAAACTGGCTCTAAAGGTGACAAAGTGGGTACATAACCAGGATTTTGCTGTAAAAATTGATGGACTGTAATGTGGACATTTATTCTATTTTACTTCTATGTGTTCAGGGCACAATGGGTTTCCCTGGAATGCTTGGGCAAAAAGTGAGCTTCATTTTCTGGGACAAATTTGTTTTCTAAAACGTTTTAGGAGTATGGTTGTAATTATGGTCTTTTTCCTTTTTTGTGCAGGGTGAAATGGGTCCAAAAGGAGAACCTGGTGTTTCAGGAACCAGAGGACCCACTGGTCGACCGGGCAAGAGGGGCAAACAGGTGAGGGTTCAGCTATATCAATTATGATTGTTTGAACCCTTAAACCCAGTCATTTAATTTATTGGATGCCATTGACGGCACTGGATGTCCATTCCATTCTGACTGGGAGGGTTTGTTCATTCGCCTCTCTCAATCAAAATGGTTTGGATGTCTAGCGTCGTCAATGGCACCGAAGCATGACCATCCACAGCCTGTCTTTCCAGTTTGAGTTAATGGGACGTCTTTTTTTTCTTTTCAAATGACCAAAAATAGTCAATTGCTAGAAAAGGATTAAAAGGTTCTTAAGTATCAACTTTTGAATAGCTATCCACTGTTGAGCAAATTGCTTAGTGGTTCTTTATCAGTGCGTAGTCAATCATTTTGGGGTTTTAAAGCAACACTGGGTAACTTTTCAACCTATATAAAATATTGTAATAACATTTGTGATAATATGCTGACAACTAGTTGAATGACACCTTTTTTATATCTTGAGGGGTCTGTATCGCTTTCACCAGCACTAATTAACTTTGAAGAGGGTGGCAGGAACCCTGCCACACAAGAAAAACTACAAATGTGCTGACAGCTTTACGGCATATGTCACTTACCTCTTTCCCCATTCATTATAAAGACGGAAGTGGATGCGAACGCTTTCGTGTGAATTCTGCAAAGAGGGCAGAGCAACAACAGAGTCAAAAAGTTTTGTCTGTAGAGGAAAAAAAGAGAGGCTACCAGGATATACAAAATTAACATTGGCCCCGCTATCACTTGCTTTCGTGACCCCCCACCCCGTCAACCGAACTCGTCAGAGTTAGCCACACTAAAGCCCCTTTCACACACTCCGAAACACCAGGAATATCGCGGGATTTAACCGTGCAGTAGTTATATGTGAAAACAATTTCGCGGGTCGACTGACACGGAGATTACGCAGACATTTCCCATGTTGCGTCTTAGTATCATGTCCGTGACTTTCCCGGGAAGTGGTTTGTGTGAAAATCAGGCGTTAAATTCCAGGGTCACAGCACGATGGCTGATGGCGTAAATATCATGGCAGGCCGATCGTCACTTCCTCTACTACTCTACTTTGGCTACTGCGGAAACAAGGTTGTACTTCAAAGCAAAAAAAAACCGGAGGGATGCGTTCAAGGGTTTATTAAATACATATTTGCTACTACCACCAAGATCTGCACTCGCGGCAGCTCCTCCCAGGCCCGCGCCCAAGGCTTCCGTGTGCACCGCGGCAGCCTTCCTACTCGGCGGGGCGAAGGGAGAGAGCGAGCCTCTCCCCGCCGTTGCCCCGCAAACAAAACACGGGATCGCTAGCTGACCGAGGAAAAGAGTCAATCGTCCATCTTTGGAAATGTGTGGTTTATTTTGTTCCCGATGTTAGGGTCCGCTACTGCGGAAACAAAGTTGTACTGCAAAGCACAAAACAACGCAGGGACGCGTTCAGTGGTTTATTAACTACAAAAATACACGCGATCGCTGGCTGAAAAGGGGGAAAAACACAATGGGTCTGTGACAGTAGGTCGATGGAGATCAATAAAATACTAACCTAAGAAGTAGGCAGAGAGCTGATGAGACAACAAAACAAAGCCAGCAGAATTCTTTCTTCCACCCTTCCTTTGCCTGGGCATAAAGAGTCTTGATGAGCTTGAATTGGCTGCAGTTACGACGTCGGGAACAAAACATGTTTTGCTCCTCCGGAACAAAACATGATTTCACCAACATCGTGATAGCCGATGCCGACCCAAATGACGTAATGTCTGGGTTATAAAATTGCCAGTGGGCAACACGGGACAAGTCTGTGAAAGTGTCCAACCCACGTCATTCTTGGGACATCTCTATATGCGTGAAAGCAATGACCCGAGTAAATCCCGCGTCACCTTACATGGGAATTTCCCTGGATATGTGTGTGAAAAGGGCTTTAGCCACACGGTTGCTAACCGCTTTATGCTATTGTTTAGCCACACCTGGATCAATTTCCATGTTACTATTAATCCTTCAAAAAGCCGCTGGAAACAGAAATGTTGTTTAATCCATCTGCAGGTGACTGGGAGATTGATTTTTGATTGATTGATGATTCTACAACACTGCGCAGTAGGCCTGAACGATATATCGTTTAAACATCGCCATCGCGATGTGCGCATGCGCAATAGTCCCATCGCAAGGACGTGCGATAGTTTTTTCATTTCATTTTTTTTAATCCACAAACGTTTGTTTTGAGGAAGGAGAGGGAAGGAGAGCGCACAGCTTCTCTTTCCCTCCAGCAAGTCATCGGCTCCTCTCCCTCCCCCCGCGGCAGCGGAATGGAGGGAGGAGGGGCCGAACAGCAGAGCGGAGGGAGGAGGGGCCATTCTCAAAGTGAAAGCAAGAAAGCAACACGTTGAAGCAAGGAAACGAGGCAAGACCGTCTCCAAAAGGAGTTTTGGAAGTATTTTGGCAAGAAAAAGGACTATAAGGGACAAAAAACAGCCCTGTCGACAGTGCCTCGCCATGGTTGCATCAACAAGAAGTAATCTGTCGAACATGTGGGACCATTTAAAACGCAGGTATCTATGCATTCCTGCTAAGACCTTCCCATGAGAGGCTTTTTAGTACAGGTGGGAACATTGTTACGTGCCAACGTTCTTGTCACAAGCCTGCAATAGTGGATAAACTAGTAGTCTTGGCCAAAAACCTATGAGACCCAGTTGAGAATTGCTCAGCAAGGAAGGTGGACGATATGCAGACAAATACATAACACAGCTGGAGGAATGTCTTTTCTTCTTTTTATTCATGTGACAGCTATCAGGAAGGCAGGAAATTTGGTTCTGTTATTCATCAGTTATTTGCAGTTATTCAGGTCAATTATTGACAAGTTCAATTGAGTTTCTGTTTCTTTTATATTTAAATTTATTGTAAATCGTATTTTTCAAATAACTATATATAGTACTGCTGCACATAAAGTTTTGACACTTAATATTTTTGTTTAAATATTTTTACAACTTTGTTGCCGTTTTGCAGTTTTATATTGTAATATTTTGTGTAAACAGCTCAGGGGACCAATGCACTTGCACTTTTATTAGTCAGATGTAATATTTAAGTTCAAATATGTTGACAACTTTGTTGTTTTACTGAGGTTTTTATTTATTGTTATAGTTTGTGAACAACTCTTTTATTTGTCATATTTAATATTTTTGTTCAAATATGTTTACAACTTTGTTGTTATTTTACAGAAGTTTTTATTTATTGTTATATTTTGTCAAAAACTTAGGGGACTAATGCACCTGCTCTTTTATTTATCATTTAATGTATTTGCTGCTGTTGAAGTGTAAAATATTGTGTTCAATAAATGATCTATTTTGTGCAGACATGGCTTCCTGGATCCCTTCATAAAGCAATCTTCATCATTCACAAATGAAACGGTATTATATGAATACACTGTGGTCACGGTGTGTCAAGTAAAGTATTTCCAAACAGCTATTCAAGTCATCTAGTGAAAATTTCTTTAAAAAAGATTAAAAAATATATATATAATATCGCAATATAATAGCGCAATATATTGCAAACCTCAAAAAAATCGCAACAATAGTTTTTTCCAATATCGTTCAGGCCTACTGCGCAGTCTTCCTAAAGGCAAAACACTACCGCTTTTGCACACTGGCGTCGCTACAATCGACCAAAACTGAAAAGATACCAAGTATTGCTTTTAAAAAAAAAAATACTGAAAAAAGTATTAACAATACTATATATGTATATGTTATATGTCTATTGTTTTTTCAATGCATTTTTAATGGGCGCCAATTACAGGATATACAGATTTACATTTACTGTATTTGTGGTCGGGTGTGGTCCTTATCACCCCACAAATAGTGTTGTTCACTAGTTCCACTTCATATGTGATAGAAATATAAGGGCAATAATACACCATGGAAAGTAATTTTAATGGTGACCTTCCATTGTTTTGTTCACATTATTTTTTACATCAATGTACGTTGAAAAATGCCCCTTTTCCAGATATTTTTGTTAGTCCTTTTTGCTTGTAATGCCATTGAATTTTATTATTTGGCTGATTAGCCATCGATGTGTGGATGGATAAGTGTTTATGTAAAGACCTACAGTATCTTATACATGAAGTAGTGGTGGGCAATAAGTTCACTTTTTGAGTAATTGTATTGTAACTGCCACACAGTTCTCAATGTTTTGTAAACATTTGGCTATCAAGGCACAAGTAATATTGTCCCACAGCCAGTCACGTTACAACCAATGCTAGTGCAACATGAGATTAGTCCTGGCAGCTCTTTTGTGCTCCAGCTCTATTATAGACCACAAAAGTAGGTTAGCAATGATGTGGCAGTGGCTAACACTATTCAATTGTCGCTATTGATTCAAAAATGGACATACTGTGACTTTCATTATTTGTGACTGCTATGAAAATAACCTAAAGGTATTCAAGAGTGTGTTACTTGGGTTGTTCATTTTTGGCTCCTGTTCCAGGGAATGAAAGGAGAATCAGGCAGCGGTGGTTCAAGGGGGCCTGCCGGTCCACGGGGAGCTCCCGGACTCCCCGGTCCTCCAGGTCCTCCTGTCACAGGTAATGACTTTGACGTCTTCTGAGGGAATTTCAACTGCTTTGTCCGCAAATTGACGCGCTGCATCGTCAGAGACGGCCTGGCATCTACCCAAGCGGGCTGGGCTCTCAGCTGTGGAGGGGGGGGGGGGGGGGGGCGGATCGTGGGGGGCTGCCAAACACTATGCCTCTGAAGGCAGCAAAGACTAGCGTAAGCGCTTGTCTTATTTAGTGGGGAAAAATCTAATCTCTTTAGGTCAAACAAAATGCTTGCGTCGTGACATTGTGGGGTCGGAATGGTAAAATACTGTAGGCTTCTGTTATGTTTCTTGCTCATAATATATATTACTTGACCAACTTAATAATGAATGAGTTAATGAATCAGTAAAACCTAAAAATAACCATTTTCCCTTCTTTTGCATTTAGGACTTCACTTGGTTGGAGCCAAAGGTGCCCGCGGGGCACCTGGGCAGCCTGGTCATTGTAGCTGCAGTTCTCCAAGTGGCTCTCTCTTAGAAGATTACTCCAGAGGAAAGACTCAAAATCTCAAAGTACCTGCGGTAAGAGAAAATTATTCCTTTTGCACTTGAAAGACGCGATTGATGTTTTACACACTTGCTGTAATTAGGAATGTTCCCGTTCCGATCATGTGATCGATAATCGGGCCCGATTACGTCATTAATCAGAGGATCGGAATCAGGTGTAAAAGAAGAAAAGACCCATTTTTAAAATGTATTGATTTATTTTTAAGTATTAACTAATTTGTTGCGATTGACTACGATAGATCTGAGGTCTGACGGCTATCAGTGAAACATGATCACTCAGTGCTAGCCTTCCCAGTTGAAATGGATTTGGTGTCTGTAACTATCACTGGGAGTACATGCGTTTAGTTAAGACCACAAGAAGCAAAATACTCCAGAGGTGGGAAGATGTTGCAAAATGTATATGGCGAAAACACAAAGACTGAAAAAGCCGTTTCTGCTCTTGCAACCTTCTTTAAAGTGCTTGTGACACGAAAAAGCATGTTTATTTCATAATACACGCGGTATTTTATGCTCCTGAATGATATGGACCGCTTGGATGTGTGTGGAAGCGATCGCTATATTTATTTAGTTTTTTGAATCCCGCGCCAGGAAAATGAGTGACTTCCGGCTTCGGTCTCGCATTGAGGAGGAGGGCGCTGTGACGTCTACGGTAGAAGACGTCCTCTTCACGCTACAGTGTACTGTTGTGTATGAGGACGAAGGATTCAGCTGATTTTGCGGATTAATACTTTTATTTTTTGCATCAAGCCAGCCAAACGGCTGCAGAAAAATCATTCTGTATGCGGCTTAGGCGTATGCGCCTTTTTGGAGTTTCAAAAGGTTCCCATTCACCGTGGATATTTACTGTGGGACCATTGGACTTACAAGGAAGTGAGTAAACATCTTGTTTTGTATTATGTCAAATACGAATACAGTGATTACAAAGTAAACACTATAAAATTCCTTTAAATAAAGGACTACTTACGTTTGATCATTGATAGGCATGTAAAAAGCTATCCTCACGCTCATTAGCAGTTAGCTATTAGCACGTTAGCTACACAACAATTCCAGCCACCCTCCTCCAGGGAACGAACTGTAAATTGCTCTCCGCCGGGCGGTTTGCCGATCCGCAAAGAAACTCGACAACCGGGTCGTCATGTCAAATAATCCAGGCTAGTTATGTGTGATTTTCCACTTCGAAGACTTTGAAACATCCCTCGGTTCGGGTTAGCATGTCGGCTAGCTGTCACTCCTTCTGGTCTGTTTACATTCTCCGAAGCCGGGGAAGGGAAATGACATATGTCCGATTTAGGTGTCATAAAATATCGTTCGGCAGGTGTGACAGTAAAGGTAAAGTCGACTGTTTTGACCATTATGGAGTAATTTTGCCATGTCGTCTTGAATAAATGGATTTTTATTATTTTATATTCCATTTAGCACAAGTTATTTGTCATGACCATGCCATTTATTTAGCAATTGGGGAAAGTACTTGGGTAAAAAGAATATCCTGTAAAAATATTGAAGTAAAGAGACAGAAACAATGACATTTTGCCGCTCTCTTCGTCGCGTTTTCCTCATTGTGAATAGTTCCCCCTCGACGGGCTGACTGGTCCTTCTCAAGCCATTTATATAGCTATTGGGGAAAATACTTGGATAAAAAGAATATCCTGTAAAAATATTGGGAGTAGAGAGACTGAAACAATGACATTTTGCAGCTCTCTTCGTCTCGTTTTCCTCGTTCTGAACAATTCCCCATCAATGGGCTGAATAGTAAAACCAATGAGCCTAGTCTACCGCTGACGTCATCCACCTGTTGGGGACGCTAAAGCCCTATAATTGTAGGCGTGGCTAACCGGCAGATTAAAAGACTAATTTCTCGTCATCTGTGCTTTGCTAAATTGTTGTATATGGTCGAATCGTCTCAAAATATGATTCTAATTCACATAATAATGCCATTTAAGACTTTTTTTCTGGTGTCGTATGCTCTTTAAAATAAACTGCTTTATTTTAAGCCAAAAGAACTGTTGTGTTTGAAAGAATAATATGCCTATATGCCGCCATAGCAGATTCATAGTGCATTAAGCCTCCAAACTATTTTTAATTTGTTCGTGTTACCCTTGAAACCCCCGTTTACAGACGTCGCGCAACCGCTTTTGTTTCAACCCAGCCATAAAAAGTAGGTAAGTAGTTATCTTTATTATTCGAAATGTCTGTCGTTTTTAGCTTAGAATCATTGATTGATGTCTAATATTTAGTTAAGAAAAAAAAAAACGACTTAAAACAATTATTTACTCGCATATTTTAAACTTTTTAAAAAATTACGTCACAATGAAAAAAATGGCGTCTGTAAATAAGTAACGGATATCTACCTCATAACTGTCGCTAAATTGTATTGTTTTTTGTTAGTCACATTTTCCCCAATATTTTAGATGATAAATAATCAATCCAAACAAAAAAAAAATAATTTTTTTTAAGTGTCAACTTATGAAAAAGAACATTTCGCGATTTCAGCACCTTGTTATATTATCATGTTTCACCCATAAAATCCGGCTGTGGCCATTCACAGCTGTGTCTTAACACTCGATGATACATGCTATATGGAGTTTTTGGATCGAAACGAAGTAAATTTACAATAATACCTCTTTAAACTCATGGTGTATTTAATTATGCTCTCTCATGCTCTCACCTCCAGTTAGTTTTGCTGTATAAAATTGAAAAATGCCCTCCTGTTCAAAATTATTCTTCCCCCAGAAAATTGATATTTTAAGCTATATCACACATGCATATAGGAGAATTTTGAAATTTAGCCAAATTGCTAAAGTTCAAAGAGCGGAACTCCAAGTCACCTGAGTGTTTTCCGCCGTTTTATACAGTGTGCGTGTATATATTTATATTTACACTACTGAAACAAAACAAATTCAAGAAAATCACAACCAAATAGCTATTTATATGACATTGCCAATTATTTAAGTTTGTAAATCAAAACATTTAAAAGTGATATGTTTGCAACCTTATTTTGTGCTACACAATGCATAAGCCAAAAAAAAAAAAAGGGGGATTTTTGAATATTTGGTTTTTGCTCTACTAATAACCATTTTACTGTTTATGGCTGAAATGTTTCTTTGCTCAAATTGGGGGGAAAAAGACATTTGGGTGTTTTTTTATTCCCCTCCGTAATACATTAACAAGGTATCGGATCATGACTAAGATCCTCAAAATTTGGTGACTCAGACTCGCATGAAAAAATATGTAATCAGGGCACCACTAGTTATAGTTATTAAGTAGGAATGGTCATAACATGGAAAATGTTTTTTTTTCCTATTCAGATCTTTGTGGTCAGCAACGAAGAGGAGCTCCAGCGTCTTCAGACAGAGAACGCGTTTGCATTTCGCAAAGATCAGAGATCTCTCTATTTCAAAGACACTAGCGGCTGGTTTCCAATTCAGGTATTGCTCCAGTCTAAAACGAGCAAGTTTGACAAGTATATTTTGTATTTGACGCTAATGTCTTAACTTCTATAAAAGACCTTCCCTTTCCAGATGACGGCATTCCAGTCAATGGAGAACCCGCCAGATGAGGATGGTTACTGCGGTGACGGCGTCGTGCAGCACGAACTCGGCGAGGAATGTGATGACCGCAACAAAGTTGTCACTGATGGCTGCATCAGTAAGTTGGGACTGGACGACTGCACTGTATGCACTGTATTCTTGAAAATAGGCCGTGTCTGGGTCGTCCAACATGACAATGGCCTGAAGCAGACAGCCAGCTTTACCAAGCAGTGGCTTCGTAAAAAGCATATCAGGTTTCTGGAGCAGCCTAGCCAGTCTCCAGACCCAAACCCAATAGAAAATCTTAGTAGGAAGCTCACACTCTGTGTTTCTCAGTGACAACCCAGAAACCTTATTGATCTAGAGATGATCAGTATGGAGCAGTGGTGCAAAATCCCTGCTGCAGTCTGTGCAAACCTGGTGAAAAGTTACAGGAAATGTTTGACCGCTGTAATTGTTAGGAGTGGGAACCTTTTGGTACCTCACGATACCATACGGTTTGCGATACAAAGCTCACGATAACGATGATCTGACGATATGACGATACAACGATTATCGATACATTGGTCAGGAAATCATTCTAGGATATTCTGAAAACAACTAATAAAAGAAAAACAAGCTTCTGCTGTGAATTGGAATGAGTTTATCACTAGTACACTTCCAATCCATTTGAACTGGGAGGGTGGCAGCGAATGAACATTCGTTCATTTGCTGCCATCCCTCCCACTTCAAACGGATTGAAAGTCTATGGCCGTCAGTAGCAGCCAATGCCAGGCAATGAGGTAATTTTGGGCCATTTAAGGTCATTTACCTGTTGATTTTCAGTTACATCCTGTTGATTCGGGGGTATTTTATGGGTCACTTCCTGTTCATTTTGCGTTACAGACCTGGAAATCACCCAAATCAATAGGCAGTGACTCAACCTCAACAGGAAATGACCTGGAAATGCCCTAAAATAAAGAGCAAGTGACCTATAAATGCCCTGAAAATCTGACAGAATGACTGTGAATGCTCTGGTTTCGAATGAACAAACGTTCCTAGTCCGAATGGATTGGGTGTCGAGCACCGTCAAGGCAGCCCTAGAGTTAATAATAATAATAATACATTTTATTTGTAGAGCGCTTTTACCAATGCTCAAAGACGCTTTATAGTTGGAAAAAAACATCAAACAATGTGAACAGAACAAAACAAAGACAATAATTATAAGTTAAAAGCTAGTTTAAAAAGGTGAGTTTTTAAGTTTTTTGAATGTGGGAAGGTCTGAACAGGTACGGATGGGTTTAGGGAGTGAGTTCCAAAAAGGGGGGGGGCAGCTACGGAGAAGGCTCTGTCCCCCCAAGTTGGGTGTGTTCTTTGTTGGGGCGGTGCAAGGATGTTTTCAATTAGAAGAGCGGAGGTGACAGAAGGTGGTGTGGGGACAGAGAAGGTCTGTGAGGTAGGGAGGGGCCAAGTTATTGAGTGCTTTGTAAGTGAGAAGGATGATTTTGAACTGAATTCTGTATGAAATAGGAAGCCAGTGCAGTTTGTAGAGGACGGGGGTAATGTGGTTCCTATAGACCCTACTCACATGACGTCACAACCACGCCTCCGCGCCATGTTGTCCGTCTACTTGTCGGGTTTTAGCATTACCGCTATGTAAATTCCTCCTATTATGGCGTGTTTTTCTGCTCGTTAACATTAATAATCAAAATGGTGAAGGCGTGTGTGGCGGTTGGTTGCAATAACAGAGAAGATAGACGGAGAGACTTGAAGTTCTACCGTATTCCGAGAGACCCGGAGAGGAGAGCGAGATGAACTGCTGCAATTCGACGAGAAAACTGGGCTCCAAACGATTACCACAGATTATGTAGTAGTCATTTTATATCTGGTAAGATGCATTTAATATATATTTAGAGGGTTTTGGGCGGACAACCACAATTAAGATCATTGCTAGGCTAATCGCCGACAACATACAGTTTCAAATTCAAGATGCTCATTTCTTCCATCATTATTTTTTGAATAATATTTAGCTGGTACCAAGTGAAAGAAGTTAAACAGGTGTGTCCAAACCTTTTGCAAATGGGGCCAGATTTGGTGTGGTAAAAATGCGGGGGGCTACCTTGGCTGATTTACATAGAACAATATATCTAAACAAATTTTAGCAAGCCCTTCTGTGTGTCAAATTTGCTTTATATTTTTTTTAAATTCATAATTTAACAATCTCGTCTTTGTGGCGTTCTCTATCTACACTCGGGCTCTTGCGAAATACTGCTTCTGTGAAATTAAACTAGCTTCAAGTTGCTATAATTTCTCGCTGCGTATCTTCCCTGTAATGTTGTCGTACTTGTCAGCGTGTCTTGTTTAGTAATATTGCGTCACATCGAACTCTTTGAAAACAGCGACTGTCTCTTTGCAAATGAGGCAGACACAGTTGTTGTGTGTTTTATTGAAGAAATAGTCCAATATCCACCTATCCTTGAAGCGTCGGCCATCGCAGTCAACTTTTTTTTTATTGATTGTCGCCATTTTAGAAAATTGGAAGTAAATGGTCACGCGGGTTAATGTTGCTTAAAGTGCTGCTCTTAAAGTTTTTCAAACTTTCGTGAGAATAGGCTGATTTTGTGTGGACAAGATAGTTGTAGATATCAGGGTAGCAGATGTCAGGCAGAGAGGGCGAAGACAGCGAGTCGAAAAATATCGATTTAGGCATCAAATATGAATCTGGCGAATGGATAGACTGAAGCTTTTCCACATAACGCCTTTTATGCAACGCATCCAATGAGTTTACAGTGTCTGAAAGCACCGGGGCTTCCATGAATTGCACTATAAATTGCACGACAAATTGAAACCATTGAGAATACGGATAAACACAGATGGACAATATGGCGGCCGGATACAGCGACACATCATTCTGTGACGTTGGTGAGTAGGGTCTATAGGGGGTCCGGGTGAGAAGGCTTGCAGCGGAGTTTTGGATATATTGTAGTTTATTGATGAGTTTGGATGGAGAACCGAAAAGAATGCTGTTACAGTAGTCAAGTCTGGAGGTGATGAAGGCATGGATGAGGGTTTCAGCAGCAGAGAAGGTGAGGGAGGGGCGAAGACGGGCTATGTTCTTGAGGTGGAAGAAGGCAGTTCTGGGGATACCCAGGACTTGAACTGTATCTATTCATCTTTGTTGCTTCATTTCTAATTGTGTATCATATTGCCTCTGTAAAGCCCTTTGAGACTTCTGTTGTGATTGAGGGCTATACAAATAAAATTGAAAATTGAAAATTGAATTGAATTGGTGATGTGGTTGACGTGCTGGTCGAATCTTAGTTTATTGTCAAAAATGATACCAAGGTTGCGGGAATGTGTAGAGCGAGGCAGGGTGCAGTTGTTGATGGTGAGGGAAAATTGACCGTCTATGATGTGGGCTGCAGGGTCGATGATGATTATGTCTGATTTGTTGCTGTTGAATTGAAGATAGTTTTCTTGCATTCAGGATTTAATTTCACTGAGGCAGTTGTGAAGTGTGTATTCGGTGCTGTGCGAGATTTGTTTTGTGGATATGTAAATTTGGATGTTGTCAGCGTAACAGTGAAATTGGACTCCATGTTTGCGGATGATCTGACCAAGATGGAAAATGTAGAGAATGAAGAGGAGAGGACCAAGAACTGAACCTTGGGGGACACCTTGTGGTAGGGGGACAGAAGGAGATGTGCAATGATTGATGGCGATGAATTGTGTCGGTCGGTGAGGTAGGAGTGAAACCAGGAAAGTGCGGTGCCAGTGATGTGTAAAGATTCAAATCGGGAGAGCAGGATGGTGTGGTTGATTGTATTATTGTGTTAACTGAGACACTATTATTGTGGAAGATTTTGGTAGCAACTTGTTGTTTCCTTTTTTTTTTTTTTAAAGACATTGACACCTTTATAAAATGTAATCTCGATTCTTGCAGGAGCATATCGATAACCTTTTGGGATACAAAGTATCACGATATATCACCATTTCAATATTTTGTCACACCCCTAAAGTCAAAGGCTACTGTACCATTTATTAACATAGATTTTCTCAGGTGTTCAAATACTTATTTTCCTCACTGTAATTAAACTACAACTTTATCCTTTTTGTTTTTGCACAGAGTGCAAACATGCCTTCTGCGGCGACGGTTATCGTCTTGAGGGTGCTGAAGAATGTGACGGTAAAGACTTTGGATACCAGACGTGCCACTCATATCTTCCGGGGTAAGCGTGACTCACCACACGGCAAAAAACTAAAACCTTCAAACCTCTTCTTCGGCCTCATAGACTGACTTGAGTGTCCTCTCTTTATGTGCAGGTCATACGGTCACCTGAAGTGCACGCCTTACTGCGCTATCGATTCCACAAACTGCAAGTACTTTACCTGAGTGGAAAGCTGGACCTTGAGTCCGCATCCTTTTTGCGTGGGACACAACCTCGAAATATACTTTTCATGCCAACCAAAAGAACAAACAAAGACAGGGAAGATGCAGCAGATGAACTGAAGTGAAGAATATACTGTAGATAACTCCAGCGTACTGCTGCCGTGTTGAATCCCTCGGAGCGTTGCTATACAAGCAGAGGGGAAATTTTTCACCCACGCGTCGGAAACAGCAGGACAGCTGCACTCCGTCTTAACCGGCCCGGCCTCCTTATTGCGCCTCAACGGACACCAATCCGTCTGTGTGGGCAACAGATGCGTGCCAGCCATGCTGAAGAGTTTCCAGGGGCATTATCATCTCTACCTAGTCACTATTCAAAGAAAGAAAGAAAAAAAAAAGATCAAGTAGAAACTGGAGAGCTAGACTGAGGCCTCAGGTATTGCACCGGTGCGGCTACATTTGCATGAGGCTGGCCACCATTAAGCATGTATCACTTGACCTCTTACTTCTTTCCATATTGTACTCTTAACCTCATGTTGTCATACGCAAAGAAGCAAGTTCAAACTATTCTCGACTGTTAGACTACGCGCTCGCGACACAGGTGCTGCTTCTCCACTCGACACACACATTTGGTCAACATATCCAAGAAAAACTCTCAGGAACAAGCAGATCACATAGACTATCACAAGCATCCACATTGTTCTGTCGCAGACACACAGAAAAAAAAAGTGATCACCAGACCATGAAATACTATCCGACATGCTTAAAACTTATTTAAACACAACTAAAATGCATTTTAAACATAAAAAATGAATAAAACCTGTGTATAGGTGGATTACTGTACTATATATGTGAAGGCTTGAAACTGTTATGTCCTTAAACTCAGCGCACAGATGAGGCTGAAATAGGCCGTAGCTGCTAAATAGGCAATAAAGCTGTTCTATGGTCCTTACTGTATTTACTCCATTACCTCGTTATCCAGTCTTTGTGTCTTACAGTCAAGCGAGTGTGTTTAGACGTGTAGGACGACCCCCAAAAAATAAAAGATTTAGTCGACATAAGCTTCCACTTTCCATAAGCTAGTTTCCAAAGGAGAGCGCTCCTCAATAAGACTGTTACCATGTTGTGTCCGCATGCATGTGCTTAATTTTTGTTCTGTTTGTAGCTCATCAGCGTAGCAGGCGTCTTAATGAAAGTGTTGCAGAGTACAGTAGTCATGTGATGCAACGTACACAACTGTGCTGAATGTTCCCGCTTGTGAGCACTCAACCACCATGCTGTATCCCGAAATGAAATGTGCACAACACAACACGCATGTGGCAACTCTGTAAGGCTTGATATAAGGTGTAGTATGCGCTGTGACCGGGATTAGTGAACAATTGTTATGTGTCGTTACTCTGATATGATTTATACGGATGTTCAAGAAATACATTAAAGGATTCAAAAATATTGTTGGGTTATTTTCTTGATTTACTACCATTTAGCTCATTTATAGTCATTTACGCTGCACTGTGGTTTTTGCCAGCCCTTTTAATTTTTGTTTTAGTCTTCATCTTTTGGACGATAATACTTATTAGTAGAGATGTCCCGATCCGATATTTGGATGGGATCGGACGCCGATATGGGCAAAAAAATGCGCATCGGTATCGGATCGGCCAACACGGAAAAATTCCGATCCAGACTTCCGATCCATTTTTTTTTTTTTTTTTTTTTAAGGGTTTTCCAGCGCACCGATTTACATAATCCATTCCAGTTTTTGATTCGGGTTCCCTAAAATCCGGTCCGCATTTTACGGCACACCTTCAACACACTACATTTACATTACTGTCTCCAGGGGTGAAAGTGGGCAGGAACGGTCAGGAACGCAGTTCCGGTATAAGATTCTGGGCCGGAACGCAGTTCCGTTATAAGATTCAGGGCCGGAACGCTGTTCCGGTTTACGGTGCTTTGATTCCGAAAATATATATCCGGGTCGGAGTCTGACGATAACGACTCGGGTCAATGTGCGAACGCAAGCAAAACGCCTGGGCTCATTTATCCATTTAATTGGCTTACATACTGACATGCGATCACCAGAGATAGTTAGCTCTGATTGGTTCAAAAGTGCATGTTTTCTGAAACCGCTTTAAAAAAAAAAAAAAAAAAAAAAAAAAAAGGGCAATGCAACAGAAAATGGATCAAATCTTTAAGGGCAAGCAAAGAGTTAAGGTGGCTTATTTATCATATTTAGTTTTATTTGCTCTGATGGGGAGGTGCAGAACATCTTAGCTGTCAATGTGCACTTTGGACTTATATTTGTTCATTATATTAGACTACTTATTCATTTCCTTATGATTAAAAAAGGCAATTTTTGCGCGATCTTCAAAATATATTCCATTTCACTCTGCATAATATGTCATTTGTACTTATTTTTCTGAATGTACTGTATGTTACTTATCTTTAAAAAAAAAAAAAAAAACACACAACAAAATGCCTTTACATTATCTTCAATTTTAATATACATCCTGTGTTCTTAAGTAGTTAAAATTGAGATTTGGCATTTAGTATGTGAGGAAATGAGGGAAAATAAAAATTAGGAGATGGATGTTGGGGTTATAAAAAAAATATAACCAGAATTAAGGGGCTTCTGACTCAACGAGACATGGAAAAACTTGCATGCATGCATTCATTTTCAGCAGATTGGACTATTGCAACGGTATATTTACAGGTCTTGATAAAAAATCAGTCAGGAAGCTGCAGTTAGTACAGAATGCTGCAGCCAGAGTCCTCACAAATACAAGGAAGCTGGACCACATTACACCGGTTTTGAAATCGCTACACTGGCTTCCAGTGAGTCAATGGATGGACTATAAAATACTACTGCTCGTCTACAAAACACTTAATGGCCTTGGACCAAAATACATGCTTGACTTGTTAGATTCCTATGAGACATCTAGACCCCTAAGGTCGTCTGGAACCGGTCTTCTGCATATTCCAAGAACAAGAACCAAGCAGGGTGAGGCAGCATTTAGTTATTATGCTCCTCACCTCTGGAACATGTTACCTGAACGTCTGAAGTATGCTCAGACTGTTAGCTCTTTTAAATCAGGGCTAAAAACGCTTTTGTTTAGCACTGCATATCCATAACTGGCTGTATATTTCAATCTTCCTGCTTTCTATTCCTCTTGTGCTTATCTCCATTGCTGATTTCAATTATTATTAGTAGTAGTAGTTTTTGTTTTATTTTTGTTTTATTTGTATTTATTTATTTTTATTCCATTTGTGATTAAATGCTATCTTTTGTCTTGGTTTTTACGTTGTATTGATTTAAATGTGATTTTTATGATCTTCATGTGATGTAAAGCACTTTGAATTGCCTTGTGTTGAACTGTGTTATATAAATAAATTTGCCATGCCTTGCCTATAGCGGTTTTAGTTAACTTTTATTTTGCAAATCATTAAAAAAATACAATTTTGAATGAAAATCTGTTTTTGTATGTGTTATAGAAATAACTGACCAAAACAGTTTTCTTTGCATTTCAGTAGTTTTGCCCCCAACCGCACAAAAAAAAAAAAAAAAAAATCTAATTTTTGGTTCCGTGGCGACCTTCCCGCCAGGGAGTTCCGGCAAGAAATTCTAACCACTTTCACCCCTGACTGTCTCCCAATTTACCGAGAGACTTTATCGGTAAAAATGTCAGCTGTGTGGGATCATTTCGCCTTAAAGGACGACAAAGACGAAGAGGCGGAGTGCAACATATGCCACAATAAAGTCAAGCGTGGTAGTAAAGCTGTAAGAAGTTTTAATACAACCAACCTAATCAAGCATTTAGCGAAATACCACCACAAACAATATAAGAAGTATGTGTTAGGTTTTGTGTTGGTTTCTCCTAGTGTGACTTGTCCCTGTGATTACCCATTGCTCTCACCTGTGTGTGTTTTCCCAGTGTATCCTGCAATCTGCATCCACCTGTGTTACCCAGACGTTCCTCGTCTCGTTACCCCTTGTCTGCGTATATAATGACCCAGTTTCTTGTCACTCCTTGTTGCGTCATTGTCTATGTCCGTCTCTGCCAAAGTCAAGTCCGTTCCAAGCCCTCGTGTATCCGTCCCTCCGATTTAAGTAAGTTTTGTTTGAATCTTGCCCTTTTGATCCCCAGTGGTTTTGGTTGTACTTTGTGTTTTTGTTAGATATCATTAAAACGTTTTTTGAGTTCATCGCCATCTGCCTCCTGCCTTGCATTTTTGTTTCCTGCGTTTGGGTCCACACACACCTGCCTGCCCAGCACTCCCTGACAGTAAGAAAACGGAAGAAAAAAAGAAAGGTTCTACGCAACTAACACTGGCAGAAACTTTTGCTATGCGTGACAAACTGGCACTCGACAGTACCAAAGCCCAGGGAATAACAAGAGTCATTGCCGAAGAATTCATTCTGGATGACGAGCCATTATCTCTCGTGAGTAAAGACGCACCATCCAACACTTAGAACCACGGTACAACATGCCCAGCCGTCATTACATCCTTGAGCGATTCGGCCGTGGAAGATTCGAGAACGATTCACAAACATCCAAATTCCGATTATTGAAATATGTCAAGTAAAGTGTAACTAATACACAGCGTGGTCTTTGGGACGCAATGAGAAACTGATCGCATTGCGTCCCGTGAGTAAACATCATGCTTGTCATAGACCCGAGTAATGCCAATGGTCAACTCACGGCTTTAGCTCAACTCATGCCGCTGGATAAAAAACACAAGAATACCTGACTGCTGCTGACAGCCGCTACAAACTACGTCAACATCGTTTTACTGTAGATAATAGATATCATATGTATATAGAACTAGACGCAAAATGACAGACTCGACGGCGTTGGCAACACTGAAGTATTGAAAACTAGTTGCGTTAGTAAACAGCCGCCATCTTAAAGCAGGAGACTTCCCTAGTAGGCTGTTGTGAACCTTCCAAGCGAACCTAATTAACTTTTTATCTAAAATACTCCTAAATCGGCAAAATCATGACTTGAATATATCTTCAAAACAGTTTTAAAACTTTCACATGTCGAAAGCAGACAGAAGGGAAATTATGGAATAATGGGAGCAATTTTAACAACTTTAACAGTTGATTCGCAAAATTAAATGAATTGAATGTAGTTTAGAACTGCTGATACAGAATGGGGACTTGAGTATTTTATTTACCGTTTTAAAATGTTAACTTGATACTGACATAGTCATTTATTTAAACCTGAGAGGCTTTTCATACAATTTTTGTTACTAATGCACGAAACATTAAAAGCATCTAATAGCTTGGGGGGTTTGTGGGATTTTCCACTGAGGTTGTTTGTGTGTTTTGCTTTTTAAGACAGTTTACAATATTATTTGCACGTTTTACTGACTGACTATGCCATTTCTGTTTGTTATTTATAATGTTTTGTGTTTGTCACTGAATAAACAGGTCAGTTTCTTGTTACCAACCGTTGTGTGTTATTCAAACTCACTTAATTCAGCTGGCTAGTTGTTATCAAGAGAACTAAAACCTTTTTCAACATGAGTCTGACAACTAAGTAAGGAGGCTGATTAACTTTAAACTTTAACACATACTCAGATAGATAGGCCGGTATCGGTATCGACCAGTATCGGTATCAGATCGGAAGTGCAAAACAATATCGGTATCGGATCGGAAGTGCAAAAACCTGGATCGGGACATCCCTACTTATTAGTCTTAGCCATATTTTAGTCATCTCAAAATGTGTCTTTGTCTAGTTTTAGTTGACGAAAACAAATATAATTTCATCTAGTTTTAGTCGGTTTACTTAAAATTTTTTCGTCTGTGAAATTAAAAACATTTTATTCCATACATACATAAAGGTTTCTAACTATTTCGAATGAACATTGACGGACGAGCGCATATTGTGGCATCTACAAGGACAATGCTAATTCCTGATAATTCATACTCTGCAGGAAAACAGTACATTATTTTCAATTAAATATACCTATGCGGATGCCACAGACTGCATGAAAAAAAGTTGTCCGAGAGTTGAAGCGGATGCTTGCCATTAGCATTAGCCGAGTGCTAACTCAAACGCAAATGCTATGCTAACTCTAAGAGTTGCATTTAGTGTGTGATGATCACTCAGCACAGACATTTAAAGGCTAAACAACATTGCATATTCTCTGGCAAAGATAAGAAAACAAATCTTACCATGTGTGTAATCCTGCAGACTGGAAAACAGCAGCACGTCACATGAGTGACACAACCAGACACTGCTAAGATGCAGGCTAACTACACATAAAATGTCACACATTGTGAACATGTGACGGAAACTATTGCGCATTTTCGTCTGGTTGTCGTCTCGTCAAACGAAAACTTATTAGTCTCGTTATGTTTTAGCCTCCCAAAACACATTTTTAGCTCGTTATCGTCTCTTCATCGTCATGGAAAAAATGTTCGTTGGCTAAATATTTTCGTTATAGTCATTGTTGATGTAAACAACACTGATTTATTGTGAAAATTCAAATTCATTCGAACTGTGATGGCATTGAATGATCATGTTTCAGGGCCATTGACGACAAATTCATTTTGACTGTCAAATGCTGTCAGTGGCAGCCAGTAACTTAATTGATTAGATAACTCTAAAGCAGATACAACCTTAGGAAGGTTGTTGATGTTTCCCTAGTTCTAGTGTTCTAAGTCATGTCAAAGTTACTGTGTGGTAAATCTAAAAGCAGTTAATTTTTCGAACAGATCTGGTTCATATGTCACCATCAATGGTAGACAATGAGTTAGTATTCAGAATCAGAATACTTTTTTTTTTTTTTTTTTTTAATATAAGAACCCGTTTTCTCAAAGATATGAAAAACGGCGCACGTTTGCATGTTTTATTAAAAAAAAAAAAAAAAAATCAACTATATCATCAAATATGAAAGAAACAGGCATTACTCTAATTTTTCCTTAACACTATTGTTTTTACAAAGATTGCTACTGTAATTATGATTGTGTGCGATTTGTTAAAGTAGCACCAAAGTTAAAATAAAAATAAAAAAAATTACAATATTTTTCATAAACTTGGATGCCATTTTAATAGGTTTGTACAATATTTTAAGTTGAGAGTGCCCAGAATCTTATTTTTCGAGCTATGTAGTTGGGTTCCTGCAAAAGTTGAATTCCTCATTAATATGCAGCTTAGAGGATCCAATTTGAATATTCAAATTTAAACCACTTTGCTGTGATTGACCGTCAGTGGAGTGAGTGTGTCAGTGGGAAGCCCTTGGGCATTGGCGCTACGTGTGTTTAACCAGTAGCTACTTTCCTTACTGGGGAGTCATCGCGGAGACATGGACTACAGTCGTACTTAAATGAGAGACATGGGCGAGTGTGCGCTCACAGAGGCATATTTCATTTAGGAGGTGAGCTTTTGCTGTGAATTCCTTGTTCCAAAATAAGGGAACAAAACAAAGAAACAAAAGGAACTGACTATGCAACAAAAGTATTGTACTAAACCACAGCAAATGCACAAGTACACATTATATATATATATATATATATATTAGGGCTGTCAAACGATTAAAATTCTTAATCGAGTTAATTACAGCTTAAAAATTAATTAATCGTAATTAATTGCAATTAATCGCAATTCAAACCATCTATAAAATATGCTATATTTTTCTGTAAATTATATATATATTCTGTAAAATAAATTGTTGGAATGGAAAGATAAGACACAAGATTGATATATACATTCAACATACGGTACATAAGGACTGTAGTGGGCATTTCACTCTACTGTCATTTAAATCTGTCTATGCTGTCCTCACTCCGAAGCGTCTACTTTTTCCAAAGCTAGACAGCTATTGAACGACGCCTTAATAATCAGACTTCTTCTTTTTTCATCTGATTTATTAACAAAATGGCCTCAAACCTTTGTCCTCTTTAGACCGTAGTGAAACTACAAAAAAAAGTACACAAGCATTGCATTAGCAACAACGTTAGCTTAGCACGCTATACAGGTTCACTAAACATAAACAAAAAGCGTCTCATACAAAAAATATAACATTTCGCTTACTAACATAATATGTACATTCTTTACAACAACCATACTTACGGACAAATCTTGTCCAAGGATCATATAAGCACAACATTACAACGTAGGCGTCAGCCCGAGACGTCATGCAGCCATATTGAACTGGCAAGAAAGCAATAAACCATGTCGCAAAGCGACCGCAAGAGTTCGCTGTTAGACACCACAAAAAACCTTGCTGTGAAACTTACCAAAAGGCAGAATACTGTCTGTGCGGGACATGTGCATTAATTGCGTCAAATATTTTAACGGGATTAATTTAAAAAATTAATTAACGCCCGTTAACGCGATAATTTTGACAGCCATAATGTATATATATATATATATATATATATATATATATATATATATATGTATATAAATGCTCTTTTTACTGTATGCTTCATGCAGCACATTTTAGAACCGGCAAGTGCCAACCTCCTGATGGCTTTTTCTCGTGCACAGTGCTCCCGATATTGGAGTAGTGTGAAGTCGGTCGTGAATAATTCGTTCTTTTTGAATGAATTGTTTGGGGGAACGAGACCGAACTACTCACCTTCTGCACTGCTTAGTTCTTAAAGTGATCCGCGGACTTAAAGACTTGTAGGCTCTAATAAGACACAATTGTTCTCTTTTACTAAAATATGTTATTAGAAAGAAATTATTCCCATAGATTTAAAAATCTATAATATTTAGTACATTTTCACCTATGGCGGGCGCCATATTTTGCGCGGACAATGCTCACTGGTGGTGATGACATGGTTGGCCTGGACTGGGAGAAAAGCTGTGCTAGCGATGACTTCTGCTGCTGGTCAGATTGTTCTGTTTCAGAGATGTGGGATAAGTTCTCAACGTCGTACCTGCATCCAATTCCAGCTCATAGCAGTATATTCAAACCGATCCTAGGCGGCTTGCCGAGATATTGACGTGCTGCCATTTGACAGCTGATAATTCCCTTCGTTGTTAGTTGAATTATCTTGTTTTTTTTCCGATTGTCTGCCTCTCACCACGGTTTACACTTTTTTTTTTAATTGATCCGACCTACAGTCACAACCCTTTTTGTGTCTCCCTTTTCGTGATCGCATGTTTTTTTGTGTAATCAATACACCCTATTACGCAATTCCTGTTATTTTTGTCTGCTTGCTGTCTGAGGTGAGCCACGTTATTTCATTCCGTGGTCTAGCCAGCCGCACTTTCTTTTCAGTTGCGTTTCCCTTTCAGGTTTTACCACACAGACAATGCATATGGGTTACGATGGCTTTATAAACGAAAATCATGACTCTATCGTCATACGGAAGTATAGTACGGTGGTCTACGCGGTCGTCTGTCGCACAGGAAACGCAGATTCGAATTCCGCTGGAGACTTTCATTTAATTGCTTTTGCTGCTCGTTTTGTGAAATATGAACTGTGCTGTCCTGCTTATCACTTTTCCGCTTAGGTTCAAATTGGAAGGGCAGAACCGACGACATGTTTATGTAGCTAACGAGTGACAATGTGGAAGTACGGCAGTGCTGCTCAGTGACGTCACTGCCCAAGGTGCATTGCCTCGTCAACAATGGTGACCTACTAGTTAAACTAATTTTTCATATTTTATAAAAACGAAAAAATTAAGAGGGGGTTGGATCAAATTATTATACCTCATACTAACATTTAAAATACATAAAAACATATAACAACGATGGCAGGCACTTGCATAATAAAGTACGGTGTGATGTCACACCGTGACCAATTTCAAAACCTACCGTTTGCAGAATGAATTTGCAAACTTGCTAACGTAGTTGCAACCAAATAAAAAAACTATACAGATGAGGTAGCCCACTTCAACTAGGCTACACTCTCATTTCACGTAATGCATGAAACAGTGCAAACTATTTGCAAAAAACTTGGTAAGTAAAAATTTACTTTCATAGCTGTTTTTGGAGTGTTTAACTTGAGGACTGTCGCTTTTGATGCTCCAACAATAGTCATCCATCCTGTAGATTCATTATGTCATTTTTTAAAATGTTAATTAGCATAACAATACTCAACAACACATTTTTTTTGCTAAATTGTTCCTCAGTGTAATTAATTCTATTGTTATTTTCTAAAAAGCTGAGAAATAATATGCACATACAGTGATAAGCAGTATTTGCACACGTTGTGATTTTGCAAGTTCACCCACTTGGAAAATAGGTAGATGTCTGACATTGCCATCATAGGTGCATTTCCACTCATAGAGACATAATCTAAAAAAATCCAGAAATCACATTGTATGATTTAAAAATAATAATTTATTTGTAATTTACTGGGGTTCATAAGTATTTGTACCCATGAGAATCAGCAATAATTATGACACTCAAGAGTCGTTAGTCTACCTTAAAAAAAAGTCCACCTTTACCCCATGAGTAACCCCTCACCTACCACCCGTTTGAGCTCAATATTGTCACCTGTGGACCCTTATAGTCAGTCATAATCCAACTGCTACCATGTGCAAGACCAGAGAGCTTTCGAAAGACAACAGAAATAAAATTGTTGCATTCCATAAAGCTGGAAAAGGCTATGGGACAATTCGAAAGCAGCTTGGTGAGACTAAATCAACAGTTGCAGCAATTGTTAGAAAATGGAAAACGCTAAACATGACTGATAATCTACCTTGGACTGGGGCTCCATGTAAAATGTCTCCTCATGGGGCATCACTCATGATGAGAACGTGAGGGCTCAGCCTAGAACTACACGGCAGGAGCTGGTCAATGACCAAGTAGAGCTTTTGCACAGTTTCAAAGGGTACTGTCAGTAGAACACTAGGGTGCAATAGTTTAAAATCATGCATGGTTCCTCTGTTGAGACCTATACATGTGAAGCGCGTCTGAAGTTTGCCAGGGACCATCTGAATGATGCAGAGGGGTCATGAAAGAAAGTCATGTGCTCAGATAAGACCAAAGTAGAACCTTTTGGTGCAAACTTTAAAAAAACAAACAAACAAGCATTCATTGAAGACATGACCAGATGCATCGCGTCCCATTAGGCAAACCAGGTAATTGCCTAGGGCCCCTAGCCAGCAGAGGCCCCCAGAGGGCCAACAGATTTAGCACACTCAGCTTTACTGCTCTGTCGCAGCGACAAGTGTCGGGAGTGTTTCAATACCACGGAATCATTTGGCAAATTATCTAACAATTCTGTTATCAATCCCAATCAGCTCTAACCATGTCATGTATATTATACATGTTTACGAAAGTCCAACCAGCTATCAATACCACATGATTTTTTAAAAAGAGTGACTCACCAAGTACTCTCTGGATTGTCCTTGCCGAGTTGTTTAATGTTGATTTTCACAGGACACATCATTATTCATGTGACTACTTAAAGAAATGGTGATTTTTCCAAAAAAGTCTGTTAATGGGTCTATCGTATTCCTCCTTGAATACTCTATAAGAAAAATATAACATATATGCATCTAAAATAATCGTAAACAATTTTATTAGCAAATTTAATACTCATTTCGATCAGTGGTTTTTACGGAATAATTTGAATTTGATGGGTCGTAGGGCCAATCTCACTACTGATTTCACACAAAGGTTCCACTGCCCCGCATCCGATGGTGGTATTTTTGTGTTGCTACTCTTTCTTCTATCGGTCCATATCCAACTGTCCCCCTTACTTGCACACGCTCGAAGGGCCCCATGTTGCTTGTTGTCTGGGGCCCCCGGGGACCCTTGCTACGCCTCTGCACATGACCAAAAACTATGACAATTAAACGAGTGGCTAGAAATAGATTTTACAAGCGGCGACAACAAACTGCCGGTTTACGATTTGAGGCCGTTGTCGGCGTACTTGCCGTCTTTAGGCTCTGCCTCTATGCTGTCGTCTCCCATTTCAGGTTGTTCGGCGTTCTGGAACATGTCGTGGACAAACTTTACTCATCATGTGTGGAGGAAAAATGGATGAGTACAATCCCAAGAGCACAATCTCCACTGTGAAGTATTGGGGTGGAAACCTCATGCTGTGGGGATGCTTTTCGGCAAAGGGGACATGATGACTGTAAGGATGAATGGTGAAATGTATTGTCAGATTTTGAGTCACAACTCCTTCCCTCAGTCAGAGACTTGAAGATGAGTCGTGGCTAGATCTTCCAACATGACAATGATCCGAAGCACATACAGCCAAGGTGACCAAGGAGTGGCTGCGTAAAAAGCATATCAAGGTTCTGGGGTGGCCTAGCCAGTCTCCAGACCTCAGTCCAATAGAAAATCTTTGGATGGAGCTGAAACTTCGTGTTTCTCAACAACAGCCCTGAAATCTGACAGATCTAGGGAAGATTTGTGTGGAGGAATGCGCCAAAATCCCTGTTTCCAAATGTGAAAACCTGGTGAAGAACTACAGAAAGCGTCTGACCTCTGTAATTGCAAAAAAAGGCTTCTGCACTAAATATTAGCACAGCTTTTCTCAGAGGTAAAATACTTATAAACCCCAGTAAATTAATAATAAATTATTGATAAATCATACGAGTTCTGGATTTTTTCTTTAGATTAAATCTATAAATTGATATGCATCTATGAATGCAATTTCAGACCTCTACCTTTTTTTTTTTTTTTTTTAAATAAAGTGGGTGAATTTGCAAAATCACAAGGGGTGCAAATACTTCTGCTCCTCACCAGGGGTGAAAGTGGCCAGAATTTCTTGCCGGAACTCCCCGACGTGAAGGTCGCCACGGAGCCAGAAATTGTATTTATTTATTAATTTCTTTCATTTTGGGGAGGGGGAGGGGGGGGTTTGATCCTCTTAAACTACTGAAATGCAAAGAAAACGGTTTAAGCACAGTTATTTCTATAACACATACAAAAACTGATTTTCATTCAAAATTGTATTTTTTTTCAATGATTTGCAAAACAAAAGTTAACAAAAACAGCAATAACCCCAACCTCCAGCTCCTAATTTTCATTTTCCCTCACTTCCTCACATGCTAAATGCCAAATCTCAATTTTAACTACTTAAGAACATAGGATATATATTAATATTGAAGTTAATGTTAACATTTACTTTTTTTTTTTAAAATAATAAATATATAAGTAACATACGTTCAGAAAAATAAGTACAAATGACTTATATTATGCAGAGTGAAATGGAATATATTTTGAAGATCGCGCAAATATTGACTTTTTTAAATCATAAGGAAAAGAATAAGTAGCCTAACATAAATGAACAAATATAAGATGTTCTCAGCCTCCCCATCAGAGCAAAAAAAAAAAAAAAAGATAAATAAGCCTTCTCAACTCTTTCATTTCTCTTAAAGATTTGATCCATTTTATGTTGCATTGCCCTTTTTTTGTCGCATCAATTCAGTAAGCTTTTTTTTTTTTTTTGCTGTTGCAGAAAACATGCACATTTGAACTAATCAGAGCTAACCATCTCTGCTTATCACATGTCAGTAAGTCAGCCAATTGAACGGATAAACGAGTCCAGGCGTTTTGCTTTGCTTTGTGCATTCGCAGATTGACCTGACTCATCATCGTCAGACTCAGATAACCACAGCAACTGGGGAAACCTCCATGCCGTCCGTGGAATAAAATCAATAATAAATATAAGTGGAAACGGATTACACTACACAAGCAGTTTACTATGCCTGTCGTTAACACTTGTGTTGTATATGTAAATCTGATGTTGATAGATTGTTTTCTTCTTGGAGCTGAAATGCATGTGTGGCAGCTTAGCATTTATTATTATATTTTTTTTACATAGTGTTTTGACAGTTGCTGTCATATTTTCGGAATCAAAGCACCGTGTACCAGAACAGCATTCCTGCCCTGAATTTTATACCAGAACAGCATTCCTGCCCTGAAGCTTATACTGGAACTGCGTTCTGGCCCTGAATCTTATACCGGAACTGCGTTCCTGACCGTTCTGGCCCACTTTCACCCCTGCTCCTCACTTATATACTATGAACCCACGCTGCCTCCATGAAGTGTGTTTAAACATATTTAGTCGTTATGGTGATTCCAAATTATGATTTTTTTTTTCCCCCTACAAAAATTGAAGAAAATTTTAGACATAGCAGCAAAACCATTTTAGATATTTGCCTTGGCAGCAGTCTGCAAGACTGAAGCCAACAGTGAAAGCTCCCTGATGGATGCTCCTCGAGGGCAGGCTTCTCACTTGAAGTACGTCCATCAATTGTGGTTTTGACACTGTCAGCAGCCTCTCGCAAACTGCTGCGTTCAACGAAACGACAAACAGACCAAACTTTTTTGAGCAATCCCAGACATGACAGTTATGTCTCAAAGCAACAGCCACTTGGGTGTCAGATGCTGATGCAGGTCTGCGACGGGCAGCAAGCCAGTGTCGCATTGAATGCGAGCCGCGTGTAACTTTATTACTGTATTATCAGTCTTGTGTAAATTAGATGTGCTTTGAGAACAGGAGATGCAGCAGACAAGCCGAGCCACATGATGTGTGCCAAAGAAATTTTTAATCCTATTTCAAACTCTTTATACTCTACTCACGCTCAACATTGTGTTTGTGTTGTGAAATGAGGGGGCTTGAAAAAGATATGGCAACAAAGACAACTTAATTATATTTATTAAGTACATATCAAATAGTTCTGGAAATTGATAGAAAGAGCAAAGAGAATGTTAATATTACAACAGTTAAATGATTAACATTTGCACATATCTAAAACCAGATTTCAAATTACTGTGTTGTGCAAGTTCACTGCATGGATTTTTTGGGGGTGACAAAGTAAAAAAAAAAAAAAAAAAAAAAAAGATTTCTGACTGGCTCTAAAGTAATAAGTTACCACACAGATAAACAGATAAAAGTATTAATACAACACACGTGGATGAATGGATGGATAAGATCGCACTATGTCAAATAGTGTTATTGAATCAGTTCATTCAAGGCAGTCCCCATACGAATGTACCTCTAAAGATACCAATGAGATGCATCCAATAACATTATAATAACTTAGACAAAATAAATAAACATTAAAAAATGCCTTGGGTTGTTAAGATGCCAGTATGTTTGTAGGCGAATATTTATTTACTTCTCCAGTGTTGTGTGCTGAATCCACTCTTGTTGGTCCCTCTTAAGAATCAAAATACAAATGGACATTTGAGATTTTTATCACTAAACATATGTAGTGCAACATTAGCAAGTTAATTAGAAAAAGTCCATTTGGCAAATCAATTAGTTACCTTTGTATTAGAAATACTGAAACTTTTTTATTTCTCATTTTCTGGGCGTGTTAATAAACATTCTGTCATTTGATTTCACACTCAGAAATAAAGTTGTTTTCCTTGCAGTGACCTTATGTACTTTTGAAGTACATACGATTTCCACAGAAAACGACATTACATTGACGCTGAAAGTGCAGACTTTGTCTTGTAACTTCCCCGCTGAAAAAGCATCTGGCTCCTTCCTGTGTAGGGGTTGGGCATCGAGCATCGATGGGATCCGGGACTAACACTCCGATGATCCCGGAACCGTTTGAATTTTAAAATTTCAATTCCATGTTTCGGTGCCCTGTCCGCTGATTGGAAAAAAATAGCTGCCGAACACCATGACGAAGCAGCCACTTGAAGCGTGTCTTTGTGCATTGCAACTTGATTTCAACCATGGACACGGTGCGGCGCCGCTCAAAAATTTGGCTCAGTTTCTCAAAGAAAAATGACAAGTCAGCTCAGTGCAACATTTGCAACACTGCTATATCATGCAAAGGTGGCTGCACGACCAATATGATTAAACGCCTCCGGCTTCATGGAATACAAGTGCTGACTCCCGAGTAGTGCATAGCTGAGTGCCGCGTATTTGACACGGTGCACCGGTCCTCTAACCAGTCAGAACCAGGTAAGTAAAACAATAAATTACGTCTGTCTTCTGCGGCCCCGATGGATGGATGGATGAATAAGTCATGTTATTACGTCGGGCTAATGTAGCTATATAGGCAACTACATACTTTACGTAGCCCGTTGCCGCCTCCGTTAAAATCAACAGTATTAAAAGTTTTGTTTTTTGTCTTAGTGAATCTCAGAGCCATGCGGGCTCCAGTAGGTGTCCTGCAATATTTGTGGCGACTGTGGTGTAAATTAATGGAAGATTCATCTGAAAAATCCACCTTTTGCCACAAAACAGTGAAGTTTGGTGGTGGCAAAATCATGGTCTGCAGCGTGGAAAGCAACATAAATAGTCTCAAATAACAAATCTTAGCTGCCTCTGACATTCCAAACCATAAAAAGGGACAAATTCTGCAGCAGGATGGTGCTCCTTCGCATACTTCAATCTCTACTTCAAAGTTCCTCAAGGCAAAGAACAAGATCCTCCAGGACTGGCCAGCCCAGTCACCAGACATGAACATCATTAAGCAGGTCTGGGGTGGGATTAAAGAGGAAGCATGGAAGGCGAAACCCAAGAATGTTGATGAACTCTGGGAGGCATGCAAGACTTCTTTCTTTGATGTTCGTGATGACTTCATCAATAAATTGTATGAATCCTTGCCGAACCGCATGGATGCAATCCTTCAAGCCCATGGAAGTCATACAAAATATTAAATTCGGATCTCACAGCACCACTACTTAATTCGCTTATGTTGTGTATAGGGCTGTCAAAATTTGGGCGTTAACGGGCGGTAATTAATTTTTTAAAATCAATCACATTAAAATATTTGACGCAATTAACGCACATGCCCCGCTCAAACAGATTAATATGACAGCACAGTGTCATGACCACTTGTTACTTGTGTTTTTTGTCTCCCTCTGCTGGCGCTTTGGTGCGACTGATTTTATGGGTTTAAGCACCATGAGCATTGTGTAATTATTGATATCAACAATGGCGACCTACTAGTTTATTTTTTGATTGAAAATTTTACAAATTTTATTAAAACAAAAACATTAATAGGGATTTTAATATAAAATTTCTATAACTTGTACCAACATTTATCTTTTAAGAACTACAAGTCTTTCCATCCATGGATCGCTTTAACAGAATGTTAATAATATTAATGCCATCTTGATTTATTGTTAGAATAAACAAATACAGTACTTACGTACAGTATGTTGAAAGTATATATCCGTCTTGTGTCTTATCTTTCCATTCCAACAATAATTTACAGAAAATTATGGCATATTTTATAGATGGTTTGAATTGTGATTAAATACGATTAATTAATTTTTAAGCTGTGATTAACTTCATTAAAAATTTTAAATGTTTGACAGCCCTAGTTCTGTAACATATTTTTGTATTTGAAGTACATTTTTTGTTCAATTTTCACACTACTTTCTGTAGGCGACAAAACTTGCCCAAATTTGACCTTTATGTCTTCATTAAATGATAAATCTTTTTTCAGTGAAACAAATATATTTTTGTACATTCAACATCATTTGGTAGGGTCTTAGCTTTTGCTTTAGCCAATTGAATAATTAAAAGTCAGATTATTAGCAATTGTTTCTACAAAATGGATAAGTGACAAGACTTTTGTCAGGGACTGTACATCCAAATATAATCAATAGAAGAATTTATACTAAGGCTTCGTCGTAGCTCCCAACTAAGGTACATGTATCTAAAGTGCGTGGCTTAAAGCTACCTTACTCCTACGAAATATTTGCGACTTTTTCTCTCTTTCTCATATTTATGTGTTCAAGCTTCATCTACACCCAGTGAACGTGTGTCCTCCACTGCAGGAGACACTATCTGTCCAAAACGCTCATGCTTACTGCCTGGGAAGGCAGCTATGATCACTTTCCTAAAAAAAAAAGGTTTTCGATTTTATACTGTATCCGCCGCTAATCTGGACTGTGTTTTACAAGTGTTTTTTTGTTTGTTTGTTTCATATTCTGCACCAGGTTAGCCCATTAGTGGGAGTTCACTAACATGTAAAAATGCCTCCAGCATAAGACACTCTAAAACATAGGCAAATGTGTAAATGTTTTTTTTTTCTCCGCGAGCTTTTGAAAAATAAACATCTTTGTCAAAGTGCACTCCTCTGGAAAGAAACTTCATCATATTCAAGTTCAAAGACTGATTGTTATACACAAGTTAAAAATAGGCCTGTGAGAAATTCACAGTTAATTGAAAGTTCATATAATTAAAAAAAAAAAAAAAAAAAAACCTAGAAGTTAAGAAATGAATTTAAACAATGCAATTTTTTTTACCCTGCCTATTAAAGATTAGGTATTGAGAATCGTTTGGAACCGGAATCAAAACGTGGAATCTGAATCGTTCAAATTAAAACGATGCCCAACCCTATTTCTGCTTCTGTGCTTTTGTTTTAGACCACCTCGTCCGACTCCAGATTATATTCCTCGTAGAGGGCGTCCAGTATGGCCAGATGTCTGTCCATGGCGGGCAGGTAGATGCCGAGGTCTCTGTGCATGCTGGTGACAAAGCTGCTCTTCCGCTCGTGGCCTTCCATCGACACCAAGGCAGCCGTAAAGCCTTCGTAGGTCGGAGCGGCTCGTAGCGCCAACTGAAAGGAAAAAGAATAAGGTAAGGAGAGGGATAAGCGGTCCATATCTGTGGTTAGGGTCGGGGTTTGAGGTAGACGTACCGCAAAGACTCCTCGGACCACCCATCCGTGATACTGGCGAAGAGTCTTGCCGTAAGCGTGATCTGAATAAGACCACGATTAGAAGTAGAAATGCACTCTTAAAAACTGGGTCGGTTGAGTTTCTACTGACTGAGGGCTGAGTGGATGTTTTGTTCCCCCGCGTTGACCTGCGACAGAAACTCCTTGAGGAACTTGAGGCCTCGCTTCAGCCACAGCAGCGCTTCGGTGGCAGAGTTGCGTACCTGAGCCACCTCGTCGCGTAGCTCGTGCAGCACGATGGACTGCAGCGTTGGGAAGCTGGCAGGGTCTGACATCAGCTTCTGGTTGATTTTCTACAAGCATTGAAGAAACACTTTAAGATAACTGTTAATAATAGAAAAAAAAAATTTCTGTGCGTCCGTTCACCTTGATGTTTCCCAAAAAGTCCATTTTGACAGGTGCAAAGACAGTTGGGCCGAGTTTGTCTAAGAGGACAACAAAAACTCATCAGAATGACTGACTTTTTGTTAAACGTGGAAATGCCCAACGTTTAAGAGTGTAAAGTAAAAATATAACAATGAAATAATGTTACCAACAAGTTTTATACAGATTTTTTATTTTAAAAAATGAAACAAGTTTGTAACTGTATTATAGAGTAGTTTTACAGTGGTTTTAATAAAAAGGAGACTTTTGATGACTGATTTTCCCCGCAAGAATTGAGATACTGAGATAATTTGTGATTTTAAAAAAATAAAAGGTAGACTGTATTTAAAAGAGCAGAAAGAAATAATAAAAGAAAAAGGCAATTTGGTTCTAACATGCTGAACTTGGCAATTTCTTTATTTATTTAATTTCTTACACTTTTTTTTTCTAATTGTGCATGAAAAAGGGTAGAGGAATCATGTTACCATAAAACAAAATATACAGTGGTATGAAAAAGTATCTGAACGTTTTGGAAACTCATATTTGTACATAAAATCACCATCAAATGTGATCTGATCTTTGTCAAAAGCACACAGATGAAAAAACAGTGTCTGCTTTAACTAAAACCACCCAAAAATTTATAGGTTTTCATATTTTAATTAGGATAGTATGCAAACAATGACAGAAGGGGGGGGGGGTAGTAAGTGAACCATTACATTTAATATTTTGTGGCCATTTTGTGGATTAGGACTAATCTTGGCCCATTCTTCTTTACAAAACTGCTGTAGTTCAGTCAGATTCCTGGGATGTCTGACATGAATTTTTCTTTAGGTCATGCCACAGCATCTCAATGGGGTTCAAGTCTGGACTTTGACTTGGCCACTACAGAATGTGTATTTTGTTCTTCTGAAACCATTCTGAAGTTGATTTATTTCTGTGTTTTGGATCATTGTCTTGTTGCAGCATCCATCCTCTTTTTAGCTTCAACTGTCTGACAGACAGCCTCAGCTTTTCCTGCAAAACATCCTGATAAACTTTTGATTTCATTCTTCCATTTATAATTGCAAGTTGCCCAGGCCTTGGGGTAGCAAAACAGCCCCAAATCAAGACACTCCCTCCACCATGCTTCACGGTGGGGATGAGGTGTTGATGTTGGTGAGCTTTTCCATTTTTACTCCACACATGACGTTGTGTGTTACTCCTAAACAATTCAACTTTGGTTTCATCAGTCCACAAAATAATTTGCCAAAAGTTCTGTGGAGTGTCCAAGTGCCTTTTTGCGAAGATTAACTGAGTAACAATGTTTTTTTTTTTAGACAGCAGAGGGTTCCTACGTGGAGTTCTTCTATGAACACCATTCTTGGCCATAGTTTTACATATAGTTGTGTGTACAGAAATATTGGACTGCGCCAGTGTTTTCTGTAAGTCTTTAGCAGACACTCTAGGGGTCCTTTTTACCTCTATGAGTATTCTACGCTGAACTCTTGGCGTCATCTTTGGTGGACGGCCACTCTGTGGGAGACAAGCAACAGTGCCAAACTCTCTCCATTTGTAGACAACTTCTCTGATGAACATCCAGACTTTTAAAGATGGTTTTGTATCCTTTCCCAGAAATATATAAATGAACAATCCTTGATCACAGGTCTTCAGACAGCTCTTTTGACCGAGCCATGATGCACATCAGACAATGCTTCTCATAAGCACAATTTTTACCAGGTGTGTCTTTTATAGTGGGCAGGTCAGCTTTAGACCACTCATCGATGATTGGGCACACACCTACCTTAAATTGTTTGTTAAAAATTGGTTTCAATAGCTCTGTATACCAGCTTAGGCAGAGGGTTCACTTACTTATTTTCCCCCTTCTGTCATTGTTTGAATGCTATCCTGATTAAAATATGAAAACCTATAAATGTTTGGGTGGTTTCAGTTAAAGTAGACACAGTTTTTACATCTGTGTGATTTTGACAAAGATCAGATTACATTTGATAGTGATTTTATGCAGAAATGTGAGAAATGCCAAAAGGTTCAGATTCAGATATTTGTTCATACCACTGTATGTAATAAATTAGGAATACAGTATTAAAAATAATCCTGGAAATACATCGACAACAATATTTTTTTTATCATTCAGTATTAATATTAAGATTAAGAAATCATAATATCATAAAAAGGTCAAATCCATTTCCAAATTTAATAAATGTTTGATTGTTTAAAATCAATTTTAATGACCTGGTATTTTTTATTTTTGGCTACAATAATTAAAAAATCAATTAAATCACGCAAGATTCAACTCCATGCACACTATTTTGAATTGAATTAGTATAATTGATGGATTTCAATTTTCCAATTGAACCACTAGAATACAGAATTATCCAAATGTGTAACTTTATTATAGAGATGAAGGGGTGCGTATATATGAACGACCCTTTTGACAGAAAATGTTCTCAACATGTTTGTGCTGCTATGAGTAAACCAATGATGCAACAAGTGGAAAGTGCAAACCATTATATGAAATAAGCGTTAGAAAAATGAGCAAGCCAAACAGAAAGTGTTTGTGAATCAAAGACCTGGTAGCAATGGCACGAAAGAAAGGGTACGAGGCGTGCGCGACGGGCCTACCTAATACAGGCACTATTGCATAGCATGAGTCCAAAAACTCTTGCGTGGGGATGCCATTGTCGTCATCCAGCTCTATATCACTAAATCTAGAAAACAAAAGGGACGCAACCAAATTCAGACAGAACAATAAAAAAACACCACATCAACTTTTATTCCAGCATAAGGAGAAATAAAACAATACAGAGATGAAAACAATTGAGAAATGCCAAATGATTACAGAGCTGCTTTGTCTACAACATCCTAATAGAGACACATGCAGATTTCCTCCATTTCGGTTTCTTGCATTATCTGTCGCAAACACACTCTGTTCTAATTCTGAGGGATATGATGTAATATATCGCCCAATAATTTTAGTAATATATTATTAAAAATTAGTGTTGCATTGATACCATTTTTGGCTCCTGATACTGATTCCGATACCTGGCTGTCTTGTATCGCCTTGGTCAGACTTGACTCATTGACTGCCACTGACGACGCTAGACGTCCAATTCATTTGAACTGGGAGTGTGGCAGCGAATGAACGTTCATCCGCTGCCACCCTCCCAGTTCAAACGAATTGGACATGTACTAGTGATGAGCTGATTTAAAATCATAGCAGATTAGCTAATTTAAAATTACAGCAGAAGCATGAAAACACCTTTCATTGCCCCTACCAACATGGCCTGAGGGCGGCCATGTTGGTATGAAATTCCCATCAAAGTCAATGCACTGACACTAAAATTAAGTCATAACTAGCTTATTCCTCAACCTATTTTAAAAATATTTTTCATCAATGTCAAGGCATTTTCTATTTTCTCAGTGGCTGCTATTGAAGGCGCTAATGTCCCTCCTACTACTCTAAATGGATTGGACATCTACTATTGATAAACTCGTTTAAATTCACGGCAGAAGGATGGATAGATGCCACTTGATTGGACATCTACCATTGTCTTGGGAAGGATGACAAGTAGGGCTGCAGCTACTATTTATTTAAGTATCGATTAATCTGTTATTTAGTTAGTTCGAATAATCGAGTAATCGGATTAGGAGCATTTAATGTGTTGCAGAATAAATTTAAGAGATGTCAAACAAAGGCTTGCTAATATTGTACTTGCAAAGCTTTAAATGGGAACACAAAATTCCCAAATGTTTTTCAAACGATGCAGAATTGCACCTTCATTTCACAAGAGCAATAAACGCATTTAAAAATACTAGTAAATACCTGAACTTACCCTCAAATGGTATAAAAAAAAAAAAAATAAACGGGGATCAAAGTACAACAAAAGAACAATTGGCTAACTTGAATAGCAAAAATCCGCTAGCCTAAATGCTATAAAATGCTAATTTTTTTTTTTTTTTTTTTACAATGCTCTGAACAAATGGTTAAAACATATTTCCACAAAAAAACAAAAAAAAAAAACAAACAAAAAAAACCCAGTAGTACCCCTACATACGAAGTTAATTCGTTCCAGGGCTTTGTAAGTCGAAATGGTCGTATGTCGAGCAGGATTTTCCCATAAGAATACATTATATTTCTATTAATTCGTTCCACAGCCCGAAAACCTACACTAAATCCACTAATCCACTTCCGGCTACTACAAATAGCAATTACACAGAGCAAAACGAATAAATTATGAATAAAAAATGAATAATAATAAAAATATAATAGTAATTATAATAATAGTACCTGACTATAATAATGTAACAAGTCAGGTTCTAATGTGGCTGATGTATTTTTGCGTTGTATACCTGAACGCAGCGCGTGATTGACGTGTCAGAGTGAGGGAGGACTTTACAAGTTCAGCTGCGACAGACGGAGGCATGTTGTGTTGTACAAGTTCTGAAATAAATGATCAAAAACCTAAGGAAGCTGGTGATTTCTTTAGCAATGTTACAATAATAATAATTGTCACCTTAACTTATAAAGACTGGCGAACGGAGGAGGACCGCCGAGATCATACATCTACATCTACGGCCGTAATATTGAGCCAGTTCATGGACGCGCACCCCACGTTCATATTTTTCTATCATCTATTTTCATATTATTGGTCACATGGTCACAGTGTGTGACATTTTATGCGTAGTTAGCCTGCATCTTAGCAGCGTCTGGTTTTGTCTATCAGGTGACAAGCTGCTTTCCACTCTCCAGGCTTGCACACACGGTAAGATTTGTTTTCTAATCTTTGCCAGAAAGAATATGCAATGTGTCTTTAGCCTTTAAAGGTCTTTGCTGGGTGATCATCACACACTAAATGCAACTCATAGAGTTAGCATAGCATTCGCGTTTGAGTTACTATTCAGCTAATGCTAATGGAAAGCATCCACTTAAACTCAAACTTTTTTTTTACACGCAGTTCGTGGCGTCCCCGTGGGTATAATTAATTGTAAATAATTTACGGTTTTATTGTGGAGTGTGTATTATCAAAGAATACTCAAGTAATGAGTAACATTGTGAGTAACTGCTTAAAAATGTGTTAATTTTTTTTTCTCAGCAGTTACCTACCACCTTTCACGTTTATTCACCACCTGCACTAACATTGTTAGAACCCATGTGGATTTCTGTGGGGGCGCCGTGGCTCAGTGGTAGTGTAGTTGTCTCCCAACCCAGAGGTCGATTCTCTGCCCTGATGAACTCGTCTAAGTATCCTTGGGCAACCTGCACCTACTGCGTCACCAGTAGGTGGATGTCGAGATAGTGTAAAGCGCTTTGAGAGCCTTGAAAGGTGGAAAAGCCCTATACAAGTATAACACCATTTACCATTCTCTCACAAGAAAATCTGCTGTCTTGCGGGAAAACAAAGAAACTGCGGAGCTGTCATAAATCGTTGTATTTCAACCATGTCGTCGGATGTAGAAACGAATGGTGAGTCAAATTTTACGTCAGATGTCGAAAAGATCGTGTGTCGTAGCGATCGTATGTCGAGGTACCACTGTATACTTCGAATACATAAACATATTAGCTTAAACAAAAACTTACAAATTTATGTTGGTCGTATCAGGGAGCAGCTGGATCCAGCCATGTTAGATGAGTTATGTCATATTCACTGTTCCCACTAGAGGGCAGTGTATCCAACTAACTCAATAAAACTAAATGCAAACACTTTCAAATCAAACTATTATAACACCACTTTAATTAAACGAATCCTCGAAGCAGCAAAATTTGATTCAAAGCTTTTTTTCTAATCTAGTTAATAGTGTACCGCACGAATGCTATTTTTAGACTGCAAGGCTCCGTGACGTCACCATCGTAAACCGGAAGGGGGTCAAAAAAGAAGCGCGCTTGCATACAACCCATGCTAGTACTGCTTGTTTTTTGCCGGTAATCTTTCAAAAAAAAAAAGAACATGCCAAGCAAACACTGCTGCTATGGAACTTGTAGAAACGACTGTAGACATTACGAAATATGGAGGATGTTTTCTTCATACGTTTCCCGAAGCCAAAAACTCAATGGATCAATTTGTGCGGACGACCAAAACACCAGTTTAAAGCCAGCAAGGCGAAGCCATTCACCTTCATATGCAGTAAACATTTTGTTTGTTCTTGACGAGTAAATAATGCGCACGTTAATTTTTAGTACTCCACGATATCGGTGACGTTATTTTAGTGCTTAATCAGTACCAATACCGATACTATCGGTGGAACACTAGTAAAATTATACTGTACTTACAGTGCTAATATTTCTTGTATCTAAGCTATTAACTCATCAGCTGCCATTGACAGTGATAGATGTCCAATCCATTTAGTCTGGGAGGGTTTTGATTGAATATTTGTGGCAACAAATTTACACATGTTCATACCTGTGACTCATTGTGCTGAAAAAAGTTTCCACTGGCTCATCTGGCTCTGCAGAATCTTTGAAAATCTCGTCTTCGCACTCGGCCTCTTCTTCAGTAGAAACCTCTTCCCGTCGAGGCACATCATTGTCCCTTTTGTGTGTTTCATTTTGCTCTTTATGTCCATCGGTCGGTGCGGTGACTTCAGGCTGAGCGGCATTCTGGGATACGGGAGGAAGAGGAGCGACATTCTCCACTTGGTTGGCGTTGTCGCCATTGGCTGTGTGCATGACAGTGTGGGACAAAGCTAAGTAAAATTGAATGGTACAACATTAAGCAAATCCTTTAAATCGCGCACTAACTTGATGCAAAAGACTGACGTTCCGGTCCATCTGGTTCATCTGGTCCTTCCGCGTCAGCATCAAGGCTGCGGGTTTCATGTGACATCACGTTTGTTTCTGGTAAATCTTGCCACCTGCAATATTGTCATAGATGTAAACAGCCTGTGTGAACATGGTCATATTCAAATACTGACATAACATTTATGATTAGCAGTACTTACTTTTCTCCAAGGTGGTGATTTAACTGGCTGACATGTTTAATCTATAGAAGACATTAAAGTGTCACACTTTGAGTGCTGGAGTGTATGGGGTCGTGGAAAGAAAGGTACCTTCTGAGGTTTGATAGCAGCTACGGGGGGCGACGCCGGTGGGCTCTGCTTGGACGCATCTGGCATAAAAGTACGATTTGCTATCTGCATGCACTCCTCTAGTGTCTTGAGGAAAGTGGTGCATGTCGATTTCACCATGTCACTCGTGTCTAGACCAGTCTACAAAGAGATCATAAACAAGAGACTAACTCCCATCTCTGGCTGACATATTCGTTAACATTTCAAGACTGGATCTAGTCCGCCGTGTTTACCTCTCCTGCGACATCGGGCTCGTTGTCGTCGTCCTTCATTTTGTTAACTTGTTGAAGAAGAAGGTCACAGTACAACCTGAGTTCGGACATCTTTGTCTTTAATGCTTCTGTGTTCTCTTGGAGTTCTACAAAGATAGATTAACTCACAAACGGTGCCTTATCGTTGGTAGCAGTTACAAGGTAATATGACAACATATTTACCCTTCTCTCTTTTTGTTCGGTTGTCCGTCAGGCAAGCTTTGGCAGTTCCAAGAGCCACCAGCCATTTTTGCCTCTCTGCTGCATTGATGGCTCTCAGGTAGAAGTACTGTTCACTTGGTATGGTCAGGTCGAGCCGTGTGGAGTCGGACGAATGAACTAACGAGCAAACAAAAGCAGTCAAGACATAGCAATACTCAACACAAGCCATTTTCACCTCATATTTCAAGTCACTGGCTGCCATCGACGATGCTGGACATCCGAACGAGTCAAAATGGATCGTACATCTAGTCCAGTGCTTCTCATTTATTTTCTGTTATGCCCCCCACGGCAAGACGTAAATGTTCCGCGCCACCCCCACCTCTCTGCCGCCACTATAAATACACTGTAGTATCATTTGTATATAAAATTCTTATTATTATAAGTACACCTCTGCATAACATTGTGTTCTTTTTAATATTAAAAGAAAAAAGTAATGTAGATAAACTTTCAATAAAGTGTAAAAAAACAAAAAACAAACAAAACATCCACACTGTAAAAATACAGTCAAGTTACATAGTTTGACCGTTTGATATTGAAAATTAAAAATTATTAAAATCAATAAATAATAATAAATTCAAATTGATTAGCAACATTAACTCATCAGGATAATATGCCAAACAATTAGACCGAAAACCCAAAAATATATAGAACAAAAATGACAGTGTCATTGGACGGAGGGACAGTTTTTATTTTTGCTGCAGGCAGTTCCAGCTCCTTTGCTATGGTGTAGTGTTATTTTGCACTGAGCAAATAGGTATGCCACCTTATATGATGCTGACAGTGCTTGCTAATTTACTTAGGTAACACTGACTAAGCGGGAGGATTGTTGGCAATATTTGGCACGTTTTCGCTAAAAAAAAAAAAAAAAAAAATCCTGCTGTCCGCTGCGAACATTTCTAGACAAAGTAAACAGACTGGTCTTTCCTCGTCTCCCACTGTACTAAAAATCAAAGCCAAATGTTGCATACGCTTCGTCATATTTCCTTGTCTTAGCTTTTCATATCTCCGGTGCTCTTTGCTGTGTGCTCGTTTGGCTCAAAAATACTGCGTACACGCTGAAAATGAGAGTGGCACTGCCACCCACTGAGTGGATGTGCAATTAAACTTTATTCTAGTACGGCAAAAAGTATGTTCCCCAAGGTCATACGTGCCACCCCCAGCATCGCTCTGCGCCCCCCTGGGGAGGCCCGCCCCACTATTTGAGAAGTACTGATCTAGTCCCATGCCAATGGCATTTAAAAATGAGCATTCACAGCCAGTCCTCACGGTTTAAATGATTTGGGCATCTATTGTTGCCAAGGCTTCTTCAATGGACAATAAGTTTGATGCACAAACCTTGAATTTCACAAACAGAGATTTTAATGCTCCCCTTGCAGCCTTTCCAAGCATCCTCTTGAGAGTCATAGTAAGACAAAGTTCCTCCTTCAAGCACAAACCAGCGAGGCTGCCATCCTGGAAGAATGGATGCATATACACAAAAAAGTCACTTCATTGGCATTGTCGGCAAAACTTATCAAAGTTAATTAGCCCTAGGGACTGAAAGGTAGTGGGAAATGACACCTAAGTTTGTTTTAACGCCTTGATCCATGTTTAAATCGAATCGATTAGCAAATAATGGTCACGATCATAATTATTAGACATCTAGTATAAATCAGTAAATCCTTGTTTTCAATACAAATCTCTGTTAATTCATGTACAGCATCGAGTTACGTTATTTTGCCCTCCACCTTTATTTTATTCATAAACTCAACGCTGACGTCGTCACGCTAGCTAGCTTCCACCAACAAATTCAGTTTAAACATTAAAACAAGCAAAATGCCAACGTACCGCTAATGTAATTGGTCCACTTGTACAAAATTCCCTCCATCGTCGAGGCGTTTTTTGCCTTTCATTACTTGTTTGTCATGATAAGATTAGACTCCCAGCTGACTGGAACCACTGCATCTGCCTCCAAGTAAAATTGCGGAGTAGAGTAAACATACACATAGAACACATTGCGACTACGTTGGTAAAAGTACGTAAAGTCTTTCTAGAATACTATTCTAAGCGGTCACTCTGCTTTATCTTTAGAGGATTTGCGTAGAGTGGGTGTGGATTTAAATAACTGACATAGGCAAAAACCAATTGAATGATAGAATTTAGATACAGGGCGGAGCTTTGTTACATGAACCAATAAGGATCGGAGTAGGGAGTATTGCTGAACAGTAGCAGTGTTCATAAATTTGGTGCCACGTCGGTATGCCAAACACCGTTATGGAATATATTTAATGAATATTAATTAAGGATTTTTTTTTTTGCAAATCTTGTAAGTACGTTATTGAAGTTTCTTTAACACAATGATATTTTTTTCCACTTGTTCGATATTATCGTTTTTAGCTATGCTAGCCCATGGAGGCAAACTACCCGACCCTGAAGTCAAAATTGAAGTTCTGCATAAACCTCTCCTGTGTCAACGCAAGACAAAATATGGAGATATGCTTCTTGTTCATTACGAGGGATACTTGGAGAGCAATGGCACCATGTTTCACTCAAGGTAATGTCTTCAATGGATGTCAAATGTCACATCACTTGAATTTCAGAGACAGTGGTCACTCCAGTGGACAGCTACTCAAAAGTTGACATTGAAGACATTAACCCTTTCAAGAACAAGTGACTATTTGGAGATATTAATTTAAGAAAAAAAAAGAGTATTTTTCACTCCTAAAACCTTACGCCCTTTATAGGGCAAGTGACTATATTTGGTCAAACAAAAAACTTAAATATCAGCAATTATTATTTAATATTTTAAAAATTATAATCTTTATATTTTTGTATTCGTTTATTCGCCACTCCTAGTCAAACTGGATTGGACATCTTGCGCCGTCAATGGCAGCCAATGAGTTAAATGAGTGCCCTGTTAGGGTAACACTAATAACTCGTGTATGAAAGGGTTAAACTAATTAAATCACAGTTTTCTCCATTAGTCTGCAGAGGAGCTTTTGTGTACATTTCTGTATTTCAAAATATAACTGATATACATTTACAGCCGCATTGAAGGTGATAAAAACCCAGTGTGGTTCACCCTCGGAACCAAAGAAGTGATCCTGGGCTGGGATAAGGGTTTGCAGAAGATGTGCACAGGAGAACGGCGGAAACTGACTGTCCCTGCTGCTCTGGCCTATGGGAAAGAAGGCAAAGGTATGTATGTACCAGCAGCTGAAAGAAATTGGGAAAGTACATTATTGGACGTTGTTTGTTTGCAGGCAAGATCCCTCCGAGCAGCACCCTGCTTTTTGACATTGAGCTCATCGATATCCGCAATGGACCAAGGTCGCATGATTCCTTTAGGGAGATGGATCTTGACGATGACTGGAAGCTGTCTAAGCAGGAGGTGTGCAATTCACTACACTTTCACTATGTGAACATGTTACCACAAGATAGCCCGATTGTTGCTGTTTACATCTTGATAAACCCTCCAAATTGTGAAATTTCACCATTGATGGACATCCAATCCATTTTGGCTGACAATGGCAGCCAATGAGCTAAAATTGCATCGTTATTCTGATTGTACCCATTTTTCTGGAAAATTTATTTTATTTACTGAAAAGGCAAGTTGCAATAATGCAAAGTTTGAGTATGAGTGCATTCTTAGTCGGCATGTCTCGGTATGATATTCTGATATTCTTCAGCCAAAATATCACGGTTTCACGGTATTGGAATTACAGTTCCAAAATGTGTTACTTTGAGATATCTGGGTTTAAAAAAAAAAAACTTTTTCCATTGAACAGGATTGGAAAATAAGTATAATGTTAAGTTCAAATAGTTTTAAAAAATATAACAAAATATTCTTTAAAAAAAAAAAAAAAAATGCAGTGCTTTTGGTGAGCCTAAACCCACAGCCGCAGCTCAACATTATTACCATCAGAACAAAAATAATTGACTTATTTTCCATAAAAAGCACATATGTATGACTCGCATCATGTTTACATTATACACACACTTTTTCTCAACACAGACAGTTGCCAGAGAAAAAAAGAAATACGTTTTACCTAGGGCTGTCAAAATTATCGCATTAACGGGCGGTAATTAATTTTTAAAATTAATCACGTTAAAATATTTGACGCATGTAATGCACATGCCCCACTCAAACAGATTAAAATGACAGCACAGTGTAATGTCCACTTGTTACTCGTGTTTTTCGGTGTTTTGTCGCCCTCTGCTGGCGCTTGGGTGCGACTGATTTTATGGGTTTCAGAACCACATGAGCATTGTGTAATTATTATTAATACTATTAATAATATTATAATATTAATATAGTATATTATCAACAATGGCCAGCTACTAGTTTATTTTTTGATTGAAAATTTTACAAACTTTATTAAAACGAAAACATTAAGAGGGGTTTTAATATAAAATTTTTATAACTTGTACTAACATTTATCTTTTAAGAACTACAAGTCTTTCTATTCATAGATCGCTTTAACAGAATGTTAAAAATGTTAATGTCATCTTGTTGATTTATTGTTATTATAAACAAATACAGTACTTATGTACCGTATGTTGAATGTATATATCTGTCTTGTGTCTTATCTTTCCATTCCAACAATAATTTACAGAAAAATATAGCATATTTTATAGATGGTTCGAATTGCGATTAATTACGATTAATTAATTTTTAAGCTGTAATTAACTTGATTAAAAATTTTAATCGTTTGACAGCCCTAGTTTTACTATTGATAGACACACTAAACACACTGAAGTTAACTCTCGTAGCATGTGGGGAACGTTCATGACAGTGTTTACTAACCTTTTAATTTTGTATAAATGTGAAATCATATTGGAGGTATTGTCTGCTCAGCAGCCACCCACCGCAAACATGTTTTACATGTCTGTTGGTCCTCCTCCTCTAAGCTGCGGCCATCTGTAACTTTTCTGTGGCCGACACATTACCACAACAGCGATTTTGTTTTCTCCGATGGGGGGGGGGGGGGGGGGGGGGGGGGGAGTTCAGGAGCTTCAACACCAGCCATCGTGTAGCACAGCTGACTCACTAACACTGAGCAACAACCGGTGGGGGAGGGTTGAGCCTTATAGCTGCAAGCGAGGGATTTCTTCATGCATTTTTGGTACATAAAAAATAGCTAATACCTTAGGGACGGTATGACGGAAAATTTTTGCGGTTTTGAAACCTTGATGTTTTCATACCCACGGTATATTTTGAAACTGGTAATCGGCACATGTCTATTACACTGTATTAATAGAGTATTATTTTGTATCTTACAGGTGAAAATGTATCTGCAGAAGGAGTTTGAGAAACACGGCTACAGCCCAAACGACACACACAATGAAGCGATGGTGGAGGATATCTTCAAAAATGAGGACGAGGATAAAGACGGTTTCATTTCAGCCAGAGAATTCACTTATCAACACGATGAACTGTGAAGGATACATTTCATCCACACCTGACTCGCATGTTAAATATGTATTTTTTTCTTTTTTGTAATATATTGTACCTCAGAACTTGGGTTGTTTATTTAATTTGTGAATTAGATTCATGTGCTCGCTCATCATGCACTGTAAAAGAGGGAGAATTTTTTTCAGGAAATTAAAAAAAAAAAGTATTATTTTTGTAATATTATTTATATTACAGCGATCCCTCGCTACTTCGTGCGTCCACCTTCGTGCCCTCAGTCCATCGCTGACTTTTTTTTTCCAATTAAAAAAATAATAATAATAAATAAAAAAACAGATGAGCCGTCCCGAGCTGATCACGTGGTCTCAATCTCCCTCCTGCTGCTCTTTGTTGGTCAGGTAGGGAATTGGAGTTGCTTATTAGATTTTGCGATGATTCACAGACGTTTAATGTTTGATCTTGCCACAGATGCTTGGAAGCCAAAGCTTCAAAGCACCGCATCAGTCATCCTTTAACTTGTTAAACAGTTGCTGTGGCAACTCATTGTGTGTAAGTGAGCAGCTTGAGCAGATTTCATTGGAAGCATTGAATGAAAACAAGCATTTTTGTAGTTTATTGTTTAAAAATACGTAATTCGGCGGGACAGTAACATGTTTAAAACATATCATTATCATTTGAAGTACTTAAAAAACTGTTATGAAAAAATATATATCGCGGAAAACACAGACAAGGCTGAAAAAGCAGTTTCTGCTTTTACGCCCCTCTTTCAAATAAACTGCTATATTTTAAGCCAAAAGAACTGTTGTGTTTTATAGAACAATATGTTTATATGCTGCCATAGCAGATTCATGGTGCATTAAGGCCCCCGACCTATTTTAAATTTGTTCGTTTTACCCTGGAGACACCCGTTTAGAGATGTCGCACAACCGCTTTTGTTTCAACCCAGCCATCAAAAGAAAGTAATTATATTCATTATTCGAAATGTCTGTCATATTTATTTTAGAATCATTAATTGATGTCTAATATTTAGTTTAAAAAAAAAAAACTTAAACAAATTATGTCACAATGAAAAAAATAGTGTCTGTAAATAAGTCACGGATACCAACCTCATATCTATTGCTTAATTGTATTTTTATTTTTTTATTTTTTTTCGCATTTTCCCCAGTATTTTAGATGATAAATAATCGATCCAAACAAAGAAAAATTGAAAAAAAAAATCATTTAAAAGGGTAAATATATAAAAAAGGAAATCTGGACCACTCCTTGATGTCTGCGATTTCTGCACCGTGACCCTTGTAATATTACCATGTTTCACCCATAAAATCCCCCCAAAATCCGTCTGTGGCTATTCACAGCTGTGTCTTGACACTCGGTGATAAATGCTACATAGTTTTTGGATCGAAAAGCAGTAAATGCGCGCTAATATCTAGTTAAAATCATGGCGTCTTTAATTATGCTCTCTAGTGCTCTCATCTCCAGTTAGGGTTTTGCCGTTTGAGTTTTATTTTTTTTAATAATGCCATCCTGTTAAAATTTTTCTTTCGCCAGAAAATTGAGATTTTAAGCTTTCCAATTATGTATCACACATGCATATAGGACAATTTTGAAATTTGGCCAAATTGGGGGTCTCACATTAGAACTTTTCTGCCATATACATACATACATACATTTTATACATTTTAAAAAGATTTTTATACTTTGGGAAAAAAACAGAAAAAAAACATCCTATATGTATCTCTTTCCAATGCTAAACCTGAATAAATCCAATGAACACACACACACACAAAATGGGGGGGGGGGCTCACTACTTCGCGGTTTTGCACGTATCGCAGTGTGTTCTGGTCCCCATTAACCGAGAAAAACAAGGGATCACTGTATTCATTTATTAACCATAAAATAATTTGTAGATTGAAATGGATGGAATTTGAGATTGCACTCCATCCCTGGTGATGTGTATTCTCTGTCTTGCTCACTAGAGGGCACAATTGAACCTGACAAGCAGCTCTTGTCTTTGCTGAAATATTTTAAGGAAGGGTTCATACCCAGGCTCCGGCCTTCTTGTCTGGAGTTTGCATGCCTGCGTGGGTTTTCTCCGGGTACTCTGGTTTCCACCCACAACCCAAAAAACATACAACCAACACAGGGTGTATCCCACCTACTGCCCATAGTTAGCTGGGGTAGGCTCAAGCACCAGTGCAAACTTCTGGGGTGACACAGAAGATGAATGAATGGATTGAGTTGAAATGGATTGGATTTCCATCGCCTTAAATGGTAGCCAAAAAGTTAATGATCTAAACATTTTAAGAACACTTAAAATACATTGATCGAAAAGAACACAAGTGTACTGTAAATGTAACTTTTTATTTTTCTCAACTCTTCTATCCTGACACCATTTGAACATGCATCATTCCCAACTGTATATATATTACTGTGACAAAACAACATGATTCAGAGTAAAAAGACAAAAATAAACATCTTTACAAAACAAATCTGTACACACGTTGCAAAAAAGTGCTTCATGAATTGACCAAATGTCTCATATCTCATCCTTTGTAGGTATCAAATATTGATCATTACAAGAAACTCTCTTAGCCTACAATCACAGGATGTTTCATTCCTATAAAAGTTAGCTGACATTCCCACAGATGATCCGCGAATTGCACACGTGGGAAAGTTCACTTAAAATTCACACATTCACAGACTGCACACGGCGTACACGAGAGTAGCGACTCTTCAAATAAAAGAGAACAGGGAACAGCGCTGCGGGTTGTAAACATTTTGGATCCTGTGCTAAATCAAACATGACCGTGTTGGCAGCGTCACACTCGATAACAGACAGAAACCAGACAATGTCAACACCAAAACAGTCATGCATGAAAGGAAGCTCCTCAAGAGCATGATGATAATCAATGACGCTCGACAAGGAAGATTGGATTTCCTAGTAGACAGAATAAATAAGCATCTGTGGCGTGCGATTGCTAAAATAAGACATCTTCGTGCTCTATCATGAGCTGCACCACGAGCTTCTGCTGCCTCATGTCGTTCAGCGTGGTCAGGGCGCTCTGCTCGGGTGGCTGCATCAGCGTCGGACCGAAGACGATGCTCAAGTTCTCCGAATTCATTAAGTTCTCCTTCTCAAATGTCGTTACCCTGGAATGTTTTGGAGGAAAAAGAATGAAGCTTTAGCGAGGATCTAATGCAGCAATTTTCAAAGTGCGGTACTACCAGTGTCACAAGGATCTTTGAATTAAATCAAAGACATTTAAAACATGAAAAACAATCTTGAAGGACTGAATTTTATGAGCAAATACATTTTTACGTGAATGATTTTCTTAAATTATCCTATATCTAAACAACATAACAATGTTCAAAGTTCAAACTACGCCTAATGTTCCAATAATGGTAATTATTTGTATTTATTTATTTTAGAATGACTTTCCTAGAATAAAATCTTTGCCTCTTATTGATTAACACTTCAGTCTACTACTCTAAATTTGTGTGTCAGAGTTTGAGAGCCATTGATGAAGTGGCTCTCAATAGTTTTAGACTATAAGGTGCATCTGACTATAAGACACCACCCACCAAATTTGACACAAAAACGGCATTTGTTCATAGATAAACCGCACTGGACTATAAGCCGCCGCTGTCCTCGCTGTATTATGGGATATTTACTTCAAAAGATATTTACCGGTTGCACTTTATTTGACAGCGGCATCATACGACTGTCATGAGACCAAATGAACCACCATGAAGCTTTAAACAAATTGGGTGCAAAGGTTCATTGCTTCAAGAAGCTTCATTTGGCCATCACTGCTTCCTTGGGGGAGACAGACAACCTCTGCTGCCACCTGCTGTCAACACTGTTGTTGTGGTCCAAAATGCCCCCTCGCATGCATTGCAATGCTACAGATGCAAATGACAATCAAAATTCACGTTCTGTGCTGCTTCTTTCTTCAGTTATAGTTCCAGTTATTTCATTAATTGCTAGTTATGGTATTTTGTAACACTTTATTTGACCGTGGTGACATGAGATTCTCATTAGACAATCATAATTATGACATGACACTGTCACGAGTAGGAGTGGGAACCTATTGGTAGCTCACAATACAATACGATTTGCGATACATAGCTCACGATAACGATGATCTGACGATATGGCGATACAACGATTATCAATACATTGGTCAGAAAATCATTCTAGGATATTCTACAAACAACTAATTCACAGAAAAACAAGCTTCTAGTGTGAATTGGAATTTGTTTATCAGTCGCAGACGTCCAATCCATTTGAATTGGGAGGGTGGGAGGGATGGCAGCGAATGTCAATCATTTGCTGCCATCCCTCCCACTTCAAACAGACTGAAGGTCTATAGCTGTCAGTGGCAGCCAATGCCAGGCATGATGCTGGAACTTGTGTTTGGTGCCGTTACAGTGAGATTTACAACGATGATTGCCTGAAGAAGACATCAAAATTCCCTCAATCCTGATGATATGGGGCTGCATGTCAGGCAAAGGCACTGGGGAGATGGCTGTGGTTAAATCTTCAATAAAAGCACAAGTTTACATTGAAATTTTAGACAGCTTTCTTATCCCTTCAATTGAAAATACTGTATGTTTGTCATTTTTTAAGATGACAATGCATCATGCTACAGAGCTAAAACTGTAAAAGCATTCCTTGGAGAAAGACTCATCCAGTCAATGTCATGGCCTGCAAATAGACCAGATCCCAACCCTATTGATAACCTGTGGTGGAAATGGAAAAAATGGTCCACAGCATGGCGCCTGCATGGATGATCTGGCAACTGCAATCAAAGAGAGTTGGCACCAAATTGATGAAGAATACTCATCAAGTCCATGCCTTAGAGACTGCAAGCTGTCATAAAAGCCAGAGGTAAATACTAGAGATGTGTTTTGATTGTTATTTCTTTGTTTGTTTCTCATGATTCCATATTTTTTCCTCTCCTCAGAATGGAGTGATTCCATATAGATTTCCCTGCACTTGCTCAATAAAATTAACATTTACTGACCACCACAATGTTTTTTATTCATTTCTTTTAGTGTTTCTGAATGCTAAAGAGTTGCACTTTTCAACTAAGTGATTATTTTACAAGCTTTTCATCTGATTTTGTTCTACATGATAAAATGTCTGAGTGAGTGCTCGTCCGAGACTGGTGATTGCATACTTTTTTAAAATTAAAATTTTAATTAATTAATTTGTTTTTTTAAACATTGACCCCTTTTTAAAACGATATCTCGATTCTTGGCAGGAGCATATCGATAACCTTTTGGGATACAAAGTATCACGATATATCACTATTTCGATATTTTGTCACACCCCTAGTCATGAGCATTAATGAATGCTTATAACAGATGTCATTTAGTGTTATCCGCCAAATTATCTCACTTTTGAATGGATGTCAAAGATCCGAGCTGGACATAAATGGAGTTAGTGACATAATTTGCCGGATGACAATGACATCTGTCATTATCATTCAGTAATGCCCATGATAGTGTCATGTCATAATTACGACCATCTTATGGTGTTATACTTGTATAGCGCTTTTCCACCTTTCAAGGCGCTCAAAGCGCTTTACACTACATTGCCATCTACCTACTAGTGACGCAGCACCAGGAGCAATGTGGGGTTCAGTATCTTGTTCAAGGATACTGAGGCAGTTCATCAGTGCAGAGAATTGAACCCACAATTGAGCCACGCCATCCCCATCCTTATGACAGTCTTATGACGCAGCTGTCAAACAAAGTAACCCAAATAAATCAACAAAGAAGCTGCACCCAACTATCAGCAGTAGGATTCAAAATGAAGGAAAAAAGTAGAGGCTTATAGTCCGAAAATTATGGTATATGATATTACACAATATTTTCCTATACATTCTGTAATGTCATGAAACTGGCAAAATGAAAAGATGATACATTAGAACCTCCTTAGTCTTATCGTTAGTTATAGCATCTGTAGCTTAACAGATGTTTTCTGGGGAACAATACTGGACTGTCTCAGAAAATTAGAATACACAATATTCTAATTTTAACAAGAGCTTGAAGTCTCGTGTTTTCACACAGAGACAGTCAGGAAATTAGAATATTGTGTATTCTAATTTCCTGAGACAGTCAGGAAATTAGAATATTGTGTATTCTAATTTCCTGAGACAGTCCTGTATATATACACAGGACTGTCTCAAAAAATTAGAATATTGTGTATTCTAATTTTCTGAGACAGTCCAGTATGTGTATCAAAAAATCCAAAGTCATCATCACGTGTGAAAACTTGCAAAACACGAGACTTCAAGCTCTTGTAAGCGCCTCAAGTATGTGATCCACATGTGTGGTAAGCTTTTCCGTTGCTGTTGTTGTTTTATGATCCAGTAACATATGCGCCATATTTGTGCTTGACATTCAGAGATAGGCTGAATTTCAAAGACTTCTTTTTGTGTGATTTACCTCTTGAGGTGAGCCATCAAATAGCGTAAGGTCTCATAGTGGGCTGGAGGAAGCTGTAGCAATCCCTCGTGGACTGCCTCCAGTCTGCATTCAGCATTTGGAATTTCTGCAGTGTGTGAGGACATACCATTGATATGAGTATCAGAAAAAATCACATCCATGTCAGATAGGGAGAAGTGCTTACTTGCTGCCTGAATGAATTTGGGGTACAAGTCGAACGTAATGACAGGGATGGGGAGGTCTCTCAAGTAGAGCTTCAGAGCACCAGCAATGATGTTGATGTCTGCATAGGCACTGGCACTGATGTCAGCTTTTTCACCTTCTGTTGACAACAATATAAACACACATAGGATGGTTTGGTTACTCCGGTAAAACTTTTATATGTATTTCATACTGACAGCCTTGACAAGGGTGCTCAAGGTGTGCACTTTTTATTCCAGATTTGGCCGAGTTCTTCAGAAGTGATACTAAAGGGGAAGACTTTAATTCATTTTGGTAATGTTTTGGAGTGAAACCTAGAGTTTGGTAAATAAGGGCGCTGTCACATTAGACCAAGAGGACCAGGGTCAGGTTGAAGAGCTACCTCGCTACAACTCTTGCAAATGACTTGTTGACAAAGTTCAGCATTCACATCAACCAAACTTTACAAGTAGCATCACGCGGACGAAAGACGCACTCATTGATTGGACAAATACAGGAAATAGCTCCCTCTTGGGAGGGGAGGGAGCGTACAGCGTCACAGCACCACGCTGTGACGTAATGTCACATAAATTAACTCCCCACTTGGCCAGCGGCGGGGTCGCTCCTTCTCGAATCTATGCCTAGCGAACTGGAGTATATAAAAAATGCAGAGGGGAAATTTAAACCACGAAAGCGAACCGCTTGGTACTCCAAGTCTCACAGGGGCACAATCGCTCTCACTTTCGTGACTTTTTGAACTGTCAAATTGTCGCCACTTTCAGGAGTGCAAGACTCACGAAACGGCCGCCCGAGAGGCTCAGTCTGTCTCGGCCACCGTCACTCTCACACGGTCCATTACAGCTTGCAAAACACAATCACCACATTAGATCCCCCATTCTATGTATCAAATGCAATTGCTTAGCACAGCACAACAACATTTGGCCATGATTAATCGTGTCATCTTGCCATTGTTGATTTTGAATAACGTGTGTGCTGTACTTCTGCTTCCAAGGATGCCCTGCGTGTAGCGTCACAGACTGGAGCATCACAGCGCAAATCAAATCAAATGTTTTTCTATAGCCCTTTAAAAAAAAACGAAAGGTCCACAAAGTGCTTTACCACAACGATATAGTTCATAATAAATGCTCCCGATTGACGAGTTGGATTTGATTATTTTTTTGTACAATAAAAGTGCATAAGTGGAAGTCTTTTTAGGCACCCATCCTGTCCTACCAAGCGTTACAAATGACATTGAGGAAAAAAAAATGGAAAAAAATCTGGGGGCAGCAAATGCAACATAAAGGAGAAAAAGCGCCCCCTGCTCCGGTTGCATTCACAAGCGAAGCAGGGTGCGCTTAAAGCAGACCCCTAACGATTTTTGAGCGTACAAGAGTTTATTTGATCCGAACTACAGTTCAGATGCGCGTTCACATTTACAAAATGAAGCGGACTATCTGAGAAAAAGAACCGGGGTCCTTATAAAACAGACCAACAATGCTCGTGTGAAAGCCCGGTAAGTTACGTTGTGTAGTGTAATTAATGTATTAATTAGGGATGCAACTATTTTAGTAGTCGATTAATCGATGAACTAGTTAGTTCGAATAATCGAGTAATCAGATAAAGAACATAACAAAAAACATAAATATATGAGGATCTATGTACAACAAAAGAACAATTGGCCAACTTACATAGCAAAAGTTCGATAGCTTAAATGCTATAAAATGCTAACATTTTTTTACAATGCTCTTAAAAAATGGTTCAGACACATATTCCCACAAAAAATGGCCGAATATACCTATAAACAAAATTATGAATGCATTAAAAAAAACATTAGCTCAAACCAGAGGTTGCGCTAGACTTTTTCGTTGTCTGTCATTTTGACTGACAGGGTCATAAAAATCCGGTCATAATCTATTTTTACCCGTCACTTAAATTTTTAAAATGATGATAATGACATTGTGGTGACCCTTTGTTTGGCATAATTCACCTTCCGTACTTGTGTGTCCATTTGGCCGAGCGCGTTAGCGGCTACGACACAGTCACGTGACAGAGACACTTAAGAGCCGCGCGCGTTCCGGCTTGAATAGAGAGTTCACAGAGAGCAGCAGAGCTACAGCGGCTGGACACAGCAATTCAAGCTAACAAGACTCTTAACATTGCATACCGCTTCAACATATTTCTACTAGTACTTAGTTTTCATTCATTTTAAATTAATATTCTGTCCGAACAAGCTTAACAGAGAATCCACACCGTGTCATCACACATCAAGCAGATGAATATGTAACTTTTTCTCCGCAGTGACAAAAACAGCTGACTGTGGCCCCAGTAGGTAAATGGGCTACATATGGAACAATGAAATTAACAGTTCAGCTGCTGTGGCCTGAACGGAGTCTTACACCTTCCTCCTGGTGCGCATGGACTTGAATTGCGTGCCCGCTTGTGCAGTCCTTGTTTTTTCACCTCTTTTATCAACACCATCGTCGTTTTGGGGCTTTTTTAAGAAACTTCGAACACTCAGTTGCCTTGACATTTTTCAGAGTAAGGCCAACGACGTCATGCATCAAGAGAGACAATAGCTAATTAATATGCACACTCGCCACCCTGTGGTCTGGGGTATGAATTGCAACCTGTCAAAATGACAGGCGGACTTCAGTTTTTTCCGTCACCGTTTTAAAAAATCGGTCAACGACGGAAAATATTCGGTTAACGCGACCCCTGGCTCAAACAAAAACTTAGCTTATGTTGGTCTTAACAGGGAGCAGCTGGATTCAGCCACGTGAAATGAGGCAGACTAGAGGGCAGTGTATCCACCCAAATTAATAAAACTAAATGCAAACACTTTCAAAACAAACCATTACAACGCTTCTTTAATTAAACGAATACTCGAAGCAGCAAAATTTAATTCAAACCTTTTTTTCTAATCGAATACTCGAGTTGATCGATTCATCGTTGCAGAACTAGTATTAATGCTACGTTAAAGGTACAACACAGATTTTTTTTCAGTGTTATTTTAAAATACTTTTACTTTTAAAATACTCAATGCATGTTCTCCTGATGCCCTAAAGAGTAAACAAACATTTTGACACATTTTAACTGAAACTGCCCCAAAAAAACATTTTTCAAACACCCTAAGTGAACACGTGGCATGCATGTCCACGAGGCAGCACAGCTTTTTCACCGAGCCTCCGCCTAGTGTCCACTTGGCAAAAACACTTTTCCAACCCACGCACTACTAAACAATCACATTTGCTGTTTTTACCTTTCTGGTGCTGATTTGATGGGCTAAATGCTCATTGCATTATGTTCACGTTTGTACAAGCATACGCGCCATGCACAAACTCAACACAGGCAGCAGTTACACTTGAGGCTAGGGGTGGCAGTCGTGGGCAAAAATGACAAACTACATATAGCACCTTTAAATCGTCTACACAGGTGTGACTTAAATTCGGAAAAGTACAGATTTCCAGAGAGGCGAAGTGTTTGTTTTATAGTTTGATAAATGTAGTTACAACTCATAAAAAAACTATATTCATCAGACCAAGAAATGTCTTTTTTTTTTTTTTTTTTGAATTAAAGAAACAAATGAAGTATTCCAAAATATAGATGGGGCAAAAATGTAACTGATCTAAACACACAAACATACACACAAACAATAAATAGATAAAACTACAATCATATATTTTATTTCAACTATAGTTTACTGTTGCGTTCCGTTCCGTGTAAGAAGATATTCTTTGTACAATATATGCAAGTAATCATGCGTTTGGCATGAAACTACATTTTTAAGGTAGTTGAAAATGCAACATAAGACTGAGTAATTATAAGAATGTCAAGCACCCATGGGAACGTTGTACACATTATGGACGAGTAAGCCTGAAACTTCCTGCTCCAAATTGTTGCTTAGATGACAAACCTCGGTCAAAGGCGAGTCTCACGTCCTCGATGTGCTCCGAGAAGCCCGATACTCTGTACAAACCTTCAGATTTCATACCTGCAACGCAATCATTGAGATGACATAAAACATCTTTGGATGCAGCACCAGTCAAAATCCATTGTTGCCCATTTTACCTCGGAGCTCAATCTCTCGGATGCAGAGATCCACCACCATAGGCCTTGGGGTGTTGTGCGCCTTTACCAACGTGGTGAGGTCACAGCTGAACACTTTCTTTATCCGCCGCAGGTCCGGTTGGCAGTCGCTAGGAACCAGTTTGGAGCACTGTTTGTGTACATTAAGCCCGCAATCTAGTGGAGTGAGATAAAGAAAGGGCCATCAGCTTCGCAGTGATGATAACACAAACACAGCAGTGGGATTACAAGCGAGTGAAAGTGACGTGCGCTGTCACTGTACACGGCTGCAGCTCCTGCTCCCTCTCGCTTCACTGTGACAAAAGTAGATAAAAAAACGTCGCAGCAGGAAGTCATTTTAGCCTTTGTGTGAGTGTGGGTATGGGAAAAAAATGGCTGATCTCTTCGTGCGGATGTGTATAAATGGACGTTAGAAACACAATGAGTGAGCGCAAAAATGTTCCTCCTGCTTCCAAAAGCACATGAGGTCTGATGATACAGGCTGCGCTCCAGGCTTATCAGCATGGAAAATGTGTTAACAACAAACACTGTGTTTTGGGGGTAAAACCACTAGATCTTGGCTTATGTCTGTGTTCGGAATAGAATATCTTGTGATCTTTTATTTTCAGTTGCATTTGACCTTTATTTAACCTTTTAGACTTCCATTAGTCATTTACATTTTTCTTTGATGATTGTTGTTGTGGATTGCGCACACTGCGGAGACAGATGACATTATCCTTCATTTCTGATTGCAAACCTAATCAAATTTTGCATTGTTCAATTCAATTATGCTAGGCCTGAATATGTCGGTAACATTCATCCATTTTCTAGATCGCGAATGCTCGTTAGGGCAGCGGATGAGAGGCGAACTGGATGCTAGTCGATTGTGCTTTCGCAAAAGCTCCACCCCCCTTAGTTACAGTTGCTAAGCTGACAAGTTTCATGACTCCAACAGCACAACCCATTGCAGGAAAACCTATACCAGAGTGTTTTAAGAGATTTATTTTGGAGCCATACCAGTGCAACATCATCCAGATTGAGGCCAAAGGGTTTATAATATGCATCCAAGGATTATATATAAAAACTGTCGAAATTTGTGAAAAGGTTATTGATGCAAAAGCTTACAGGTTCAACACCTACAGCAGAGCAGAGCGTTGGGACTTGGGATATTGAAGTGTCTGTTCGCAAAATGTTACGTGAAAAATAAAAACAAAATGTGTTCAAAGTACTTATTAGGATGCCATGTTTAGCATCGCTATAATGTTAGCATACTCATAGAACTGACTGCGAAAAAAGACATGATGTTAACAAACTTTATCTAATGAAAAAGCTATACTTGAATGGTATAGCAGTGACATCCTAATAAGATATAATATTGAATAATAGCAACTACAACTTTGATACCCAGTTTTATGAATGTTCTTGCCTCACCGTGAGTTAGGCAAGACAGCTCGATAGTTAGCCTTAGTCTTAATTACGTATGCGTGCTTGTCTTTTGGAGACATTTAGCAGTGAGTGACACTGTATGTGCAGACTGTTTAATACATTTGAAATCCATTTGTTTTTTTCAGCTTTGGGAAAGGAAAGAACCACCTTTTTATACTGATATACTCCTGGAGTACTTCATGCCAAATTTAGATATTCCATCGGCACATAGCTTCAACATTTCGGACAGCTTGTTAATCTTTTTCCATAGACTTCACTATCAGTTGATGGAACACGGGGCTCGGGGCTGATCCGTAGAGGGCCTATTTTCAAAAACTGAAAATTCAAATATTTTCAAAACCAAAGCTACTAGCAACCTAAAACCAAAACAGGCACCTTCCTTAGGCATATATGAGTCTCCATGAGGAGCGACATAAAAAAAATATATCATACAATAAAACATAAAAAAGTCGTTCCCTAATAAAATCTTGATTAATTATTTTTGTACAAGTATAAGAAAACTTAAAATATCTATAAAATTCTCAAATTTTACACTAGATGCACAAGAGTCACCAAATGCAGAGGTAATCACCTATATTTTTAGGATTAATAGCAATATTTAACATATCATATAAATTTTGAACTTAAAGTTTTCAACGGCTAATAAATCACTCAATTTTCACATCAGAAACTTAATACTTGAGGAAAACATGCAGAATCATCTTAATTTTACTCAACTAAAGCAAAATTTGCATTTTTCTATTTACAATCAAGTTATTTAGGTTGAATTCCGATGTTACTATTGCCTTAGCATGGAAGCATGTCTTGCTGGCCATCTGGCCCTTGTTGTTTTTAGATTGAAATGTTACATAAAATAAAACACGGCAAGACAAAACAAAGAGCTTTTTAAGTTGAAAATTATTGTAAATGTGTACATCCCGCAATTTCAATAGATATGAACATAGAACTGTCTAGATTCTTGGTTTCAAGCAAAAACCGGGCAGTTATCATTGATTTTACGTAAACAATTCGAGCTAATATTACGCTATTGTGTAAATCCAAAGTGGTGGCCATCACAAAACAATGAGCTTTTTAAGCTGAAAATTCTTGTAAATAAATGCGTACATCGCTGATTTTTTATAGATATAAAAAAAACAGGCAGTTATCATTCATAAATTTCATTTCATTCAAATATTTCGAGCTAAAGATATGCAAATTTTTTCCATGCATTTTTTTTTTTAACAACGTTTCAAAGTGCATGCATGGGGCTATTTTATATAATAATTACAGTACCTTGAATCCTCAACCAAATCACTCTTGAGACACTCCTGCCTGCTTGTATTCAGTTAAACTTTTGTCTTTTTTTCCTCCTAAATCCGGCGTTTGAACGCAGCGTGTGTTTGAGTTTATTACAGTGAAAGCCAAATGCTTGGGTCGGCCCCCAACGGGAATTTTGGTGCAATGTTTCTGCGAGCTTACTTGTCTGTCTATGCCTTTTTTTTCTTCTTCCGTGAATTTGTATGGCAGTTGGCGATCTCAAAACCACCAAATCAATCAATTATACAATGGGGCATTTGAGAGTTCGTCGAATCATGCTCACTTAACAACGGTCTCTACAACGTTGAATTGGTCGATGGCCATTTAAGAGGCGGAGTTTGCGAAAGGTTAATGGCGTAGTGCAAGCAACACGTCACTTCCGCTCATTAATATTCATGATGTTAGCTAATGTTGCTAAGTGGGGGACAAACGGGAGCTTGTCCCCAATAGTAAATGAATGGAAATCGTGTACGAAGGAGATGTTTACAGAGCTAAACCTACCAATTATCTCCTAAAATGATGTCCCTGGTGCCAAATTCACTGGCAAAGATGTGGAACAACATAAAAATGTTCAGTTAAAGAGACATTCTCCTGTTTCAACAAGCTACCTTTTACCACCAGCCGTATCCTCTGGTTGTCCTACGTCTCTGACCGTTCTTGGGGGTAATTTATATTATTAGTTTTGTGGAGCGATCGCCAATGCTACTCAGTGACAGCCTACGAACACTTTAAATGTTTCATTGATAAGAAATCTTAATTCTATAATTTATTTATACTTCCCCCTCACTAAAGTTTTTTTTTTTTTTTACAACAGAAAAGGTAACTGGCAGTCAGATACTATTTTAAATTTTTTCCAGGTCATTCATTGTCAGACAGAAGCAGCACGGCACAACGTCACGCTAAAAATAAGTGAAAGATATCAAAATGGCTTACCTCTTTGTCCTCTGAAAGACCATGCCAACCCAACAAAATGTTTACTGCATATGAAATGTGAATGGATTTACCGAGCTGCTGTTAAAAGTCCGCGTAAGTTGATTAATTCTTCACATTTTTTCCTCCGAGTTTTTGGTTTCGGGAAATGTATGAAGAAAACATCCTTCATATGTCGTAATGTCTAGAGTCGTTTCTACAAATTCCAAAAAAAGCAATGTGTAATCGGCATGTTCGTTTTTGAAAGATCACCAGAGAAAAGTAGCAGAATTAACATGGTTTCTATGCAAGGGCTGGTCTATAATGTCCCACTTCTGCTTTACTTCCGCTTTACGATGCAACGTCACGGTCTAAAAATAGCATGCGTTTGGTACACCATTGCAGGTCACGTTTAGAAAAAAAGACAATGTACCGGATACCAAGACAAAACAAGGGTGATTCTAAGAGATGCCTTTCAGAATTGCAGCAGATTTAGAAACGATGCGGAATTAGCAACAATCATGTTTGACAGGTAAGTTTAGCACTTCTTTGGTTTTACATACCAAATAAAAGTAAAATCTACTGACATTTATTGACAAAATGGGGGTGGATTTTTTTAACATCACGGACTAACACATATACACGCAAAAAGTCATATACAGCAAACACAAGTTTTCTCTCTCTAACATGTAATATAATTAGTGTTGCACCGATACCGATACTAGGATTGATATTGGTACCCTTTTAACTTTCGAGCCCTGATTCTGTTGCTTATCTACCGAGCTGATTTTTCGTGTATGAGGGAGTTTTTCTTTTCCCTCATCCACTCTCTTGGTTTTCCCTTTTCCCCGAAACAATTCAGGTCGTTCATAGTGACAGCTGATGATGAGCCCTGGAAGGCTCCCCACCCCATCTCCCTTGTATGCGTCACTGTTGTTATGTCTTCTTGGGTGGGTCAAAAAGTGGAAAAAAAGTCATTTTAACAATGTAGGAAATTATTGTGCAACTCAAACACCTGTGACGTGTTTTCCCCACATCATTCTGTGCATAATTTGTGAAACCCTTGACAGACGAGACAGTCTTTGTCTAGTGAGAGATTGCTAGAGGATGGAGTTACCTGAACAGCGGACCCCCTGGGCAATCAGGCCCCACATGAAGTTGGCGCAGTACTCACACCAGTGTGGCCCCCGAAAGGTGTGTACCTGCAGGTGCAGACCCCATGATTACAGACATAGCCACACAGCTGAGCAGAAGAAACCCCCTTTGATGGCCTGCACAGAGCTTACTTTGTGATCCAACGTAACGGGAGAGGGGAGGCGAGTGGTCGCGGGAAGAGCGTGTGTACATATGAGGCAGATTAAAGGATTTACGATTATGTGTCTGGCATCTGCTGTGAGGCAATCAGATACACGGATGCAAATCTGCGGGCCCGAGTAATATATGTGCATCCCATAACATGGTTACGATGACACCTGTGTGCCGTCGAATGTACCAGCGCAACTTAAGTTGATGCGAAGAGTTAAGTGGACATGGCAAGTGCAGATGGATTTGATATTGTCCTCATTTGCAAGCTAAATGCTTAATTTAAATTATCCAAAATGAACTTAAAACTATTTCTGTCTACAGACAAGAAAAATAGCATACAATAATACTACAGGACAGACAGAGGTCAATTGTTGACTTTGTTTGGGGTCGATAGATTAAAACAAAGTGCTTAAAATCTATACTGACCAATGTGCTCCGCTGTTAATAGATTGTGCTCAGCTTTGCCCATTAGTCACGCATTTTGTGCAGAAAGTCAGCTGTGCTGTGTGCCCCATATAAACAACTCTTCAGATTTGTCGCAGTTATACTTTAAATAAAGATGCATGTTTTAAAAGATCAACTCACCTTAAAGTTGTGTATCTTCTCATAGGAGCACTGCTTCTCTGCGGTGTCTTTCAAGGCGCTCTGCCTAACCACAGGGGATGAGATCTGCGGACAGGAGGTCAACAGTTTGATAGGCTTCCACAATAGTGTCCCTTTGCTCCCTAATTTGACTCCTAGAGCAAAAGCTAACAGTTCCTGTCGCTTGCGATCTTGTCGTTTCGCCTTGTGGTTGGTCAGCTCCCCTCCTAAACCTCCTCTATTCTTTTCGGCCTCCACGCCGGACTGATCCCACAGACCCTCCATCTCCTCCTGAGGAAGATGTGGAAGGGAGATGGTGTCGGCCCAGTGAGCAAGTAGAATCCTCTCTCCTTTCAGCTCAGATTGCGACTGAAGGCTGATAGCGAGGGGGTGGCTCCAATTTTGGCCTGAGAGAGTGTCAGCCGGGGAGGGAGACGAGCTGGGGCAACAAGACGGGTGGTGGGTGGGTGGCCTGAGGGCTGGAGTGTGCCTCGCACAATGGCCCTCTTTCACACGCCCAGAAAGGAGCGAGAGAGAGAACAGGCTGTATGAATGGGAGGGGCTGTAGAGGGGGTGCTGCTGTCAGGACTGTTTCAAACAGCTCAACAGCTCTGTAAAGCAGAATCAATAGTGCAGACGCCCTCTTTATATCACCGAGCACTCTCACATTAGCTCACTGCCTTCCGGACACACTCCACTCCACTTAGCTGCGAATTCAAATGACAGCAGCACGCAGCCAGCCAAGCACTTGGGCCTCCTAAATGTGTGACTGGCCAGCCGCCTCTAAAACACACTCAAGATTACTAGGTGGGACAGTTGAGGTGCTTCTGTCCTCCTAATTGGTGGAGATCCTGACCTCCATCACTGTCAGCTAGCTGCCAGAATTCCAGAAACTACAACGGAAGTCTACTTCCACTAGTCACAAGGAAAACTATAACCCAGGACCAGCAGGGCCAGATCAGCAACTGGGGGCAGAGGGGGGATTACAGCAATAATCCTGACACAGGGAATAATCCTAGAGTGCACAAATCCACGTAAAAGAGCAAAGGAAGCTCATTTTTTGCTTTGCAGACATAAGGTGGTTTACCAGTGGGGGCTGTTTTTATAGTCAAGATGAATTTACGCATGTAAGCGAGAATCTAACTGGACGGGAATCCTGTTAAGTGCCCCTGATATTCGTTTTTTTACAGAATATTACTATCATTATCATTAGGGATGTCTCGATTCAGTCATGTGATCGCGCCATTTTCTCATGCTCCCTCCTGCTGCTTGTCTTGGTCAGCAGTGCAGCAGAGTTTGTTACTTATAGTTAACGATGACTGACAGCTTAACAACTTTGATCTGGCGAGTAAAGGCACAAATGTGTTAATCATCGTTTAGTCAATCTTCATTGTCTATGGGCTGTTCTTGGCACCGTGAGCGTCAAAGCATGAGTGATATGAGTGGACTCACTCATATGAATTAGATGAATGGAGAGTGATTAACTGTGTTGTCAGTGATTACTTAAATACTGATTACTGATTAAGCCTTAAAAAAAAAAAAAAGCAATCTAGTTACTTTACTGATTTCTTTTATCAATGTAATGTCCATCCATCCATCCATTATCTTCCGCTTGTTCCGGGGTCGGGTCGCGGGGGCAGCAGCTTTAACAGGGAAGCCCAGACTTCCCTCTCCCCAGACACTTCAACCAGCTCCTCCGGCGGGATCCCAAGGCGTTCCCAGGCCAGCCGAGAGACATAGTCTCTCCAGCGTGTCCTGGGTCGTCCCCGGGGCCTCCCGCCGGTGGGACATGCCCGGAACACCTCTCCAGGGAGGCGTCCGGGAGGCATCCGAACCAGATGCCCGAGCCACCTCAGCTGGCTCCTCTCTACGCGGAGGAGTAGCGGCTCGACGCCGAGTCCCTCCCGGATGACCGAGTTTCTCAACCTATCTCTAAGGGAGAGCCCGGACACCCTGCGGAGGAAACTCATTTCGGCCGCTTGTATCCGGGATCTTGTTCTTTCGGTCACGACCCAAAGCTCGTGACCATAGGTGAGGGTAGGAACGTAGATCGACTGGTAAATCGAGAGCTTTGCCTAATGTATGTAATGTAATATATCAATGTAAGTTACTTTAAAAGTAATTTATCGGTTTATTTTCACCATTTTTTCTCTTTTTGCTGCCTCAACATACAGTGGGGCAAATAAGTATTTAGTCAACCACCAACTGTGCAAGTTCTCCTACTTGAAAAGATTAGAGAGGCCTGTAATTGTCAACATGGGTAAACCTCAACCATGAGAGACAGAATGTGGAAAAAAAACAGAAAATGACATTGTTTGATTTGTTAAATGAATTTATTTGCAAATCACCATGGAAAATAAGTATTTGCTCAATATCAAAAGTTCATCTCAATACTTTGTTATGTACCCTTTGTTGGCAATAACGGAGGCCAAACGTTTTCTGTAACTCTTCACTTCACTTGGTGTTAAAAAAAATCAACTGTGGGAGCAATTATTAGAAAATGGAAGACATACAAGACCACTGATAATCTCCCTCGATCTGGGGCTCCATGCAAGATCTCACCCCGTGGTGTCAAAATGATAACAAGAACGGTGGGCAAAAATCCCAGAACCACACGGGGCCTAGTGAATGACCTACAGAGAGCTGGGACCACAGTAACAAAGGCTACTATCAGTAACACAATGCGCCACCAGGGACTCAAATCCTGCACTGCTAGACGTGTCCCCCTGCTGAAGCCAGTACACGTCCAGGCTCGTCTGCGGTTCGCTAGAGAGCATTTGGATGATCCAGAAGAGGACTGGGAGAATGTGTTATGGTCAGATGAAACCAAAATAGAACTTTTTGGTAGAAATTTAGGTTCTCGTGTTTGGAGGAAAAAGAATACTGAATTGCACCAGTATTGTGAAGCATGGGGGTGGAAACATCATGCTTTTGGGCTGTTTTTCTGCAAAGGGACTAGGACGACTGATCTGTGTAAAGGAAAGAATGAATGGGGCCATGTATCGAGAGATTTTGAGGGAAAATCTCCTTCCATCAGCAAGGGCTTTGAAGATGAGACGTGGCTGGGTCTTTCAGCGTGACAATGATCCCATACACACAGTCAGGGAAACAAAGGAGTGGCTTCGTAAGAAGCATTTCAAGGTCCTAGAGTGGTCTAGCCAGTCTCCAGATCTCAACCCCATAGAAAATCTGTGGAGGGAGTTGAAAGTCCGTGTTGCCCAATGACAGCCGAAAAACATCATTGCTCTAGTGGAGATCTGCATGGAGGAATGGGCCAAAATACCAGCAACAGTGTGTGAAAAGCTTGTGAAGAGTTACAGAAAACGTTTGGCTTCCGTTATTGCCAACAAAAGGTACATAACAAAGTATTGAGATGAACTTTTGGTATTGACCAAATACTTATTTTCCACCATGATTTGCAAATAAATTCTTTAAAAATCAAACAATGTGATTTTCTGTTTTTTTCCCACATTCTGTCTCTCATGGTTTAGGTTTACCCATGTTGACAATTACATGCCTCTCTAATATTTTCAAGTGTGAGAACTTGCACAATTGGTGGTTGACTAAATACTTATTTGCCCCACTGTAAGAATGACAATAGAAAAATGTAATCACATGTAATTGACTTTCCAATCATTAAATTTTAAAGGGGAAGATCAGACATTTTCACATCAGGCTTAATCTTCGAGTTAGCGGGGGTTTACTTAGTCGATGGAGTTGATTTCAACCACCATTGACTCACGCTAGCTTAGCTACTCTGGAACCCTGAAACTAAAATAATTGACAAACTGCATGCAACACACAAATGAATTGCGCAGTGCAATAAACACAAAGGTAGAGGCGGGTGCGAATGCACGCACACAACCCAGAAGTACGCCGTAAACATACGCACAATCAGTCAATTTGGCCACAAAAATTGTAAGCACTTTACGCTCAGTCAGACTTACAACACATCCCGAAGATGTTACATGAACACGTCACCTCACGGCATAAATGTGCACACAAATATGATATAAAAAAATGCTTGCCGACTTGGAGCGATGACTACCCGCTGTTGCAACAGCAAAGCTACGAAACGGCCGCGCATGAAGTGCCTACAACCTATCGCTGGAGCCCTCCAGAATGAAGGAAAAATCAACATTATCTCGCACATTTTAACAGGTGGCTGCACTCGGCTCGAATGTGCAGCGTGACGCGAGACCAAAAGACGAAGTAGGTATGAACGGTTACCATGGAAACGAACGCTTAATGAGTCGATGTGAACCTTTCTAACATTTTTTACTCGAAATGCTCTTCGTGCATTACAACAATTTTCTTCATTCTACATACATTATGAAGCAATAACAAAATAGACACGCAAAGAAACTAACTTTAATCAGATTACTGGTTTGGAAAGAAAGATAGTAATCAGATTACAGTAACGCATTAGTAACACATTGCTGACAACACTGGTGATAAAAAGTATGGCGTTAAAGGTGATGCAATGAAAAATGTGGGTGCGCCAACATTTTGTGCTCGTTCGCACCAGTGCAACTAATGCAAAAAGCACGTACAGTAAGTGTGCAGCCTCGGCAATATATATCGCAATATAATTAAAAAAAAAAAAAAATCATTCAGGCCTATTATATATATATATATATATATATATATATATATATATATATATATATATATTTACTTTTTAAGGGCTAAAAAATAACAAAATAATCCAGAAATACAATGGCATTGCTAAAAGATACAAAAATATATACACTTTATACTGCGCAACAATCCTTAAAAAAGCGGAAGAGGAAGTACTGTAAAAAGTACAGTACTGTAACACGTTTGGAACTTTTGTTCAAATAAAAACCAAAAAAAAACAATTTTTTCCCCGGTATCGGCTCTGGAGTCCATATCAGCAGATTCTCATAATTAGGTGACACGGACTTGGGTGCAAAAATATGCGATTTGGACATACCTAATTATTTTTAGCGTGTGGCTCAATCAAACGCAAGAGAACAAAAGTATTCAATTTACATTCCATGAAGTAATCAATAAACCAAAACAAAAGTGTAATAGAAGCGCCAGAGTCACAGATAGCTGAATGCATTTAACGTGGCACTGGTTCTAAATTCAAAACAAATTAAAAGCACTCATTGTCTAAAGACATCCGACACTGAACAGAAAAGAACAGGAAACAGTTGATGGGCAAACTTTTCCGATCATGTCCAAGCCATTATGCTTTCAGCTAGTATGAAATTCACATAAACATCGCCTTAGTAGTTTATCTGTGCGTGGCAATAATATTACATTAATTTATCAGTATAGACACAATATTGATCAGATTGTACTAAGAATCCTGACAGTGTCTCATGTTCAATTTCTGGTGCGCCAACGAATCATATTTCCAATAATGGTGAGCTTGTGTGTTGTCATCACAAACAATATAGTACCGTGATTACTTTGCATGTCAAGCAGCAATTGCTATTGACCTGCTCCAGACCAATGAGAGCGGGCCAGTAGTTGGTCTTAACCAATGCCGGGGTAGATTTTCCATATGAAAGAAAAACAAACTAGGAGTAGGACAACAAAATGCGGTTTCGGAATATTTCAGCGTCGAGTACAATGGCTGGGGATGGACCGCAGCAACAAACCCTGAGCAGTGGGACGAGAAGAGTGAAGCAGCAAGACAGATGTCCGAAAAAAATCACCGAAATGACGTTGTCTGTAACCTGCCCCTTGCCTTCATTGAAAGCGTGGGAATCCTGCTTTTTATGGCTCACACAGTACCCAAGTATAAGGTCCCAAGTCGCAAATACATTAAGGAGACGACTATCCTGCACTACAAAAATTAAAGTAACGAAACATGTTATAGAAAAGCTGGAGAAGGCAGGGGCCATAAGCTTTGCAACCGATGTCTGGAGTAGCCAAGTCTCCCAACTTTCCCTGCTTAGTTTGACAGCCGACTGGAAAGTGTAGTACTTCATGCGAATGAATTCAAGGGATCACACACAACGGCCAAGCTATTGCTGCTCAACTGGAGCATCCTGAAGTCAAAGGTACTTGACTTTTCTTGTCTTTTACTGAAAGAAATGCCGCAGTAATTTGACACCTGTTTCAAAAGTGCTATCGGTATGGTATCGGTATCAGGATACTGCACAGCCAGGTATCAGTATTGGGGCCAAAAAATGGTATTGGTGCACCCCAACAAAATAGTCAAACAAAAGGACAAAAACACTTAAGTTAATCCATTGGATGCACATTGAACTGAAGTACAGTGGTATGAAAAAGTATCTAAACCTTTTGGAATTTCTCACATTTCTACATTAAATCACAATCAAATGTGATCTGATTTTTGTCAAAATCACACAGATGAAAAACAGTGTCTGCTTTAACTAAAACCACCCAAACATTTATAGGTTTTCATATTCTAATGAGGATAGCATGCGAACAATGACAGAAGGGGGGGAAATAATTAAGTGAACCCTCGGCCTATTTGCCTAAGGAGACTTAAAGAGCAATTGAAACCAATTTTTACCGAAAATTTAAAGTCAGGTGTGTGCCCAATCACTGATGAGTTGTTTAAAGCTGCCCTGCCCACTATAAAACACACACCTAGTAAGAAATGTCTTGATGAGAAGCATTGTCTGATGTGCATCATGGCTCGGTCAAAGTAGCTGTCTGTAGAACTGCGATTAAGGATTGTTGATTTGTATAATGCTGGGAAAGGATACAAAACCATCGCTAAAAGTCTGGATGTTCATCAAACGACGGTCAGAGAAGTTGTCTACAAATGGAGAGAGTTAGGCATTGTTGCTTCTCTCCCAAGGAGTAGCCGTTCACCAAATATGACGCCAAGAGTTCAGCGCAGAATATTCGGAGAGGTAAAAAAGAACCCTAGAGTGTCTGCTTAAGACACTTAGAGAAATCACTGGCACAGTCCAATATCTCTGTGCAACCATCAACTATATGTAAAACTATGGCAATAAATGGTGTTCATGAGAAGACTCTACGGAAGAAGCCACTGCTGTCTAAAAAAACATTGTTGCTCGTTTAATGTTCGCAAAAAGGCACTTGGACACTCCAGAGAAGTTTTGGCAAAATATTTTATGGACTGATGAAACCAAAGTTGAATTGTTTGGGAGTAACAAACAATGTCCTGTATGGAGGAAAAATGGAACAGCTCAGCAACATCACCATCTCATCCCCACCATGTAGCATGGTGGAGGAAGCATCATGATTTGGGGCTGTTTTGCTTCCTCAGGGCCTGGACAACTTGCAATCATTAATGGAAGAATGAATTCAAAAGTTCAAAAGCCAGACTGATCTGCAGCTGCAGGAAGCATCTGGCTGAATTTCCGGCAAAAGGGGGTGGGGGGCCCAAACTATTAAATGTAATGGTTCTCTTACTTATTTTTCCCCCTTCTGTCACTGTTTGCATACTATTCTCATTAAAATATGAAAACTTATAAATGTTTGTTTGGTTTTAGTTAAAGCAGACACTGTTTTTTTTCATCTGTGTGATTTTAACAAAGATCAGACCACATTTGATGGTGATTTCATGCAGAAATGTGAGAAATTCCAAAAGGTTCAGATACTTTTTTATACCACTGTAACTCCGGGATTTATTTTTTGATCACATGACGCCATGCATGATGTTTTCACTTTTGAGAAATCTTTTTCAAGGAGATGTTGGTCCCCCCAAGCTGACTTTGAAGTCACCAGTGCATAAAACTACTGTAGCCTATTTCCTCTTTGTCCTGATGCCTCGAGGGAAGTTAAAACATTGCTGCGGACTGACATGACAGGTGAGAATTTTTGTCATTCTGGTTGACATTCTTTGACAAGACATACGCATACCAAAGGGTAGAATTTGACATACAAGTCAGAAGGGTTGGATGAGAAATATACCACTCTGAGATATTTTAGCCTCGTGAGGGGGTGGGCGACGAGGGCTGAGCTTTGTCTGCGGGCAGATGGCCTCTTGTCTGACCAAAGAAAGAGCATGGAAGAAAAGGACAAAAGGTGGTCACATACAACAAGCTCCGCTTTCTTTTGGTGTGGCTCGACTCCTTTATTACTTGTCTTTGTGAGGCACAACTGAGTGGACTCCTGTGAGTTAGCGCTTGGAATCATGGGATAACAACACAGTGGGTACTGACATACTGAGACAACAGGACACACCGCCCCCAAATGTGAGACAAAACCTCACCAACAAATGCACAAATAGACACTGTGACGAATCGCACAGTTAGACAAAGTTTTCACATTCTACCACTGTTCTTTTTTCGTAGCATTTATCTACAGTATTTCTAGTGTTAGTGGATAAAAAAGAAGATGGTTAACTCAATAAAAACCATAAGCGGATTTTAAGGATCGGCCTGATGGCCGAAAAATGTAATTGCATGTAATTGACTTTCCTATATACAGTATATGTATATATATATATATATATATATATATATATATATATATAAAAGTTGTAAAGCAAAAAACTGCAACATAAATGAAAGAAATTAACAAAACAAAAAACATTTTTATAATTGGTCGAAATTATTTTTCGAGCACATTAGACAGTCATTTGCTTTGCAAATAATTTAATATGTATATATTAGGGCTGTCAAAATTATCGCGTTAACGTGCGGTTTTTAATTTTTAAAATTAATCACGTTAAAATATTTGACGCAATTAACGCACATGTCCCGCTCAGACAGTATTCTGCCCTTTGGTAAGTGTTACAGCAAGGTTTTTTGTACTGTCTAACAGCGAACTCTTGTGGTCGCTTTGCGACATTGTTTATTGCTTTCTTGCCAGTTCAATATGGCTGCACGACGTCTCGGGCTGACGCCTACATTGTAATGTTGTGCTTATATGATCCTTGGACAAGATTTGTCCGTAAGTATGGTTGTTGTAAAGAATGTACATATTATGTTAGTAAGCGAAATGTTATATTTTTTGTATGAGACGCTTTTTGTTTATGTTTAGTGAACCTGTATAGCGTGCTAAGCTAACGTTGTTGCTAATGCAATGCTTGTGTACTTTTTTTTTGTAGTTTTGTAGGCAATTTTATTAATAAATCTGATGAAAAAGGAAGAAGTCTGATTATTAAGGCGTCTTTCACTAGCTGTCTAGCTTTGGAAAAAGTAGACGCTTCGGAGTGAGGACAGCATAGACAGATTTAAATGACAGTAGAGTGAAATGCCCACTACAGTCCTTATGTACCGTATGTTGAATGTATATATCCATCTAGTGTCTTATCTTTCCATTCCAACAAATTATTTTACAGAATATATATATAATTTACAGAAAAATATGGCATATTTTATAGATGGTTTGAATTGCGATTAATTGCGATTGATTACGATTAATTAATTTTTAAGCTATGATTAACTCGATTAAAAAGTTTAATCGTTTGACAGCCCTAGTATATATATATTAGAGGAAAAAATATTTTTAATGATGATTTTTTTTCTTTAATTGAAAATATTTTTTTTTGATTGAAGCAACTTTTTGGGGGATTGAATGATTTAGACACAAATGTCCTAATCATAATATGGCCCAAACAAACAAACAAACAAAAAAAAAAAGGATTGCTTCAATCAAAAATTAAGTGTTCAAATGCAAATTTTTGAATCTCAAATATTTTTCACATTGAAATTTTTTTTTGTAATATTGAAAATTTTCTTTTTTTGATTGAAGGGATTCTTCTTTTTGAAAATCTATATTTTTTTGAAGGAACTTATTTTTTGATTGAATAATAAAGAGAAAAATGTCCTAGCCAAAATGTGGCCCAAACACAAATCAACATTACTTTAATCAAAAAGTTGCTTCAATAGCAAAAAAAAAAAAAAAAGAAAAAACGACTTAAAAACAACTTCAATCAAAAACAAAAACAAAAACAAAAAAAAAACAATTAATCAAAGAAAAATAGCTTTCACGTGCATTTTTTTCCCCGAGTTTTTTGAGTTTCAAATTTTTTTTTGCATTCAAACACATTTAAAAAAAAATTTTTTTTTATTGAAGCGACTTCTTCTCTTGGTTGAAAATATATATTTTGATTGACGCAACATTTTTTTTTTTAATTGAAGCAACTTTTTTTGGGATTGAATAATAAAGACCCAAAACTACCTCCGTATGGCTCCGCCCAGGGGATACAATTTTTAACTGAGGTAACTACATTGGCACGACACCGGCCAGCTACCAAATTCAATGGATGACGATCTTGGGGAAAAGTATTGCCTAAGCGGCCTGATTTAGAGTTCCCCTCAAGAATGATGGGAAACAAAAAACGCCCATTGTCAACATATTATTTTAAATATTCTTGTAAGTTAATTTTATTGCTGACACTGTGTTTTGGGGTCATCAGACATATTGTGCCCCCCCCCCCCCCCCCCCCCCCGCCCCAAAAGTCAAACTCCGCCTATGCTACAAACGCTCCCACAAATTTTTGGGGAAAAAAGTAAGCCGCTTCTTTTTGGTTAAGATTTTCATGGGATAAGATTAGGGCAATTTACTGACAGAGTAGCTCATTATCTGAACAAACAACACAGCCATTACTGTGGAAATCATTTCAGGGCAAGTAACCAGACCAGCCTGACCGGCACCTCGCTGATATTCAGCCAGTTAGAATGGTGAGGATCAGCAGGAATGTGGTAAATGTCTGACCACATTCAGCATGCGAAAGGAATCTACTAACTCGGAAGATACTTAAACCTACAGGCTAAGTTCTGCTTTCGGCCTTTGGGAAGCATTTTGGTTGCACTCGCAGCCACAGCAATGTGGAGGTGCATTAGGAGGGTAAATACATGCACATATTGACTATACAGTGAAGCCAGTGTGCAACTAAAGCCTCAGGGCGCGGCTGTGAGAATGGTAAACATGAAGGTCAAAAAGACTTTTCCACATTTAAGCCATCAGAGGTGAGCTGTGCTTTTTGGACGAATCCATTAAGGCAAAAAAAAATTTGGTGCAAACATCACTTGACAGCTCTGATCATTGTGTGCTGTGCTGTATGAAAAATAAGATCAAAAAGAGTGCAGAAATGCTCTAAATGTACACAGAGGATGAAGTACTTTTAGTACATAAACCATTAGTTTGACTCAAAAGGCCATTGACGATTGTTTGGCTCTTATCCCTAAACGAACACACCGAGGCATTGTAAATCAATTGACGACATATTGATCGATGGCCATTTGCTGTATTAATGTCTTAAGTGTCTGGTTACAGCGGGCAAAGTGATGACTGATGTTGATACCACAGCTGATGCTCATGGCCAATGAGTTGTGATATGTCTTTGAATGGCAAAACAAAACTAAGTGATGAAATATTATAATACATTGTAATTAGTTTGTGAGTAGAAATATAGTTTGGCTAAAAATTGAAGAAACACCAACATCCCATTAGGAGCAGACATAATAATATTGCCCCCTAGTGGTGGGATTATTGAACATCTTCCGGGAAGAAGCAGGAGCCACCTTCCTCATTCCTACATGGTAAGACATTCACAGACTATTACGGAATATCATCGCCCCAGTTCCAGTGAAAACAATGTACTATTTGTCTCAGTGTGGATCCGTGTATCTGAACTGCATGCCAGGGAGAGCAAAGGCCCCCCATCACTCGGTCATCGTTACCTTTCAGAGGAGGCAATGAAGCACGGCAGCAGTGAACACACCCTGAGGCTGCCAGCTAATAATGTGCACTTAACTCATAGGACAATGCGTCCTCTAAAGTCACTTTTGTACCGCTGTAAAAATGTTCAGGAGGGCAAAAGCTGATCAAAATCACAGTATCACTCTAATTCTAGTAAAAGGCCCAGATAACAGATAAACATAGGTATTACCGTAAGAAACAAAATCTGTATGTAATACAATCAGTGACAGATGGGGTTAAGATTTTCTTTATTTTTTGGGGCATTTTGACCAAAAGCTAGGTGTTTAACTAAAGGGTAATTCCAGAATTGGAGGACATTTTGGCTTCAAAATTCTTGCAAAATAAGCCTTCACTTCTGTTTTTCATTCATCAAGAATATGTACTGCACTATCAATGGCTTGATAAGATCATTTTACAGATCAATAGTATTTTTTCTTACCAGTGTTGTTTTCGTCAACGAACACTTTTCATGATGATGAAGAGACGATAGCAAGCTGTAAACGTGTTTTGGTAGACTAAAACGTAACGAGGCGCATGCCAGCTTTCGTCTGACGAGACGAGATGAATATGCGCCATAGGTTCCGTCAAATGTTCACAATGTGTGACATTTTATGTGTAGTTAGCCTACTACATCTTTGTCAGGCCCCGGACTGGACAAGTGTGTGGGTGAGTCTGTCATCCCATTACAGGGCCAGCAGCACCTGGCGGGTGGAGCAGCGGCAGGTGTCAGCATTCACCATCTGCCTACATAAGTCAGCCAGAGCTCCATCACGTCGCTAGATCATCTCTTTCAGATCACTGTTAGTGCCTTCTCGCGTTGTGAATATTTCTGTGTGGACTCATCTGATCATCGACCTATTTGCTTTGTTTCTTGTTTATGGTACCTTCGCCCAGACTCTCCACGCCACAGACTCCACAGCTCTGTGAATAATAAACTGCTTGAATTTCTGCCCTCAATATCTCACGTGCCTGTTTTGGGGTTCTCAGCCCACCATCATAACAATTTTAGCAGTGTCTGGTTGTGTCACTCCTGACGTGCTGTGCCCCCCCCTCTGCCCCGATTCACCAGCGTCTTGTCTCCAGTCTCCATGAAGGCTTGCACACATGGTAAGATTTGATATGCAATATTGCTTTAGCCTTCAAATGTCTGTGCTGAGTGATCATCACACACTAAATGTAACTCATAGCATTAGCATAGCATTTGCATTAGTAATAGGCTAATGCTAATGGTGAACGTCCTCTTAAACTCTTGGACATCTTTTTTTCACAAAAGTTTGTGGCGTCCAGGTGGATATAATTAACTGAAAATACAGTGGTACTTCTACATACGAAGTTAATTCATTCAAGATCAGGATTTCCCCATAAGAATACATTATAATTCCATTAATTCGTTCCACAGCCTGAAAACCTACACTAAATCCTTAATAAATACTGCTGGTACCATTACAAATGGCAATTACACATAGCAAAACAAATAAATTATAAATAAAATCCGGAATAATAATACAATAATAATAACAATTCCTGTAATAATGTAACGACTCAGGTTGTAATGTGGCGGATGTGTTTTACGTGCTGAACGTGACAGTGAGATAGGTGGGTGCGGTAGAGATATTATTTTCACATTTAATGTCCTGTTGTTTTTGGCGTCAACTCTTGCGTGTTGTGTTGTACAAGTTCTGAAATAAATGATTAAAAAGCTGACGAAGCTGGCGATTTCTTTGGGGGTGTTACCACAATAATAATTGTCACCTTAATTTAAAGAATGGCGAACGGAGGTCTGAGGAGGACCGTCGAGATCGTTGAAATTCTACGGCCGGATTGTCAAGCCAGTTCACGGACGTGCACCACGCTCATTTTTTTCGATCATTTCCATCTTCATTTCAGTGGTGTCACCTTTTTTCAGCACCTGCACTAACATTTCTTGGAACCCATGTTGATTTTTCTCACAAGAAAATACGCCGTTTGCGGGAAAACAAAGAAACTGCGGTGCTGGTGTAAATAATCATATTTCAAGTGTAACCGGTGTGTTAGTGCAGGGACACTTAACTGCTGTGCCATAAGCTCAGGCCAACAGCACAGCCACCAGCGTCCCCACACGAAGGCATCGGAGGTTTTCCACGCACCGCTTCACACACGCGGACCTGCGTGTACCCGTTACACGAGCATGTCGTCGAATGTAGAAACAAATGGTGAGTAAAATTTTACGTCGGATGTCGAAAAGATTGTGTGTCGAAGCAATCGTATGTCGAGGTACCACTGTACTTAATGTACTGTTTTCCTGCTGAGTGTGTATAATTACAAATTTGGCGTTGTCCTTGTAGATGCTACAATATGTGTTCGTCTGTCAATGTTGATTTAGTGTACCTACCACTTGTCTTATTTTATTTCTATTTTTCCAATGTTAATATCTAGTTGTCTAGTCTCTTCATCACTAGTCACCCGGTGTCCCCTTTCCCCCCTCCCCTCTGGGGAGGGGCTATTTTTCAGCTGCAGCCTCCTGACTGTCCGGACCCCTGGCTGGATAGACGTCCTCGCTGCTACCCCCGTCTCATCTGACTAGAGGGACCTCTTCTTGCTCCTTTACGCCACTGTACTTTTACGGACTATAACTTGGCTTGCTATTTCCCATTAGCAGTTCTGGGGTTCCTGTCTATCCGTCCTGGGAGTGGATCTCTCCTGACTGTGGTACTCCCCAAGGTTTCTCATTTTTCTCCCAATTGACTCTGGAGTTTTTGGAGTTTTTCCTTGCCGGCATGGAGGGTCTTAAGGATAGGGGATTCCCAGGACTTGAACTGTATCTATTCATCTTTGTTGCTTCATTTCTAATTGTGTATCATATTGCCTCTGTAAAGCCCTTTGAGACTTCTGTTGTGATTGAGGGCTATACAAATAAAATTGAATTGAATTGAATTGAGTGTATGTCGACTAAAACTAGACGAAATTAGTCTAGAGTATTCGTCAACAAAAAACTAGATGAAGACAAACATTTTGAGATGACTAAAATATGGCTAAGACTAATAAGTATTATCGTCCATAAGACTAAGACAAAAATTAAAAGGGCTGCCAAAAAATAGCCGTTACTGCTGACCGAGAGGACAGCCTTACTTACGTAAGTAAATGAGAAAAAAGGTCATCTTCTGATCATATGCATAGGGTTGCATCATGAGGTGAATTCAATCAAGGCCACTGTAACTATTTTATAAGAAATATGAAAAATAGAAGAGAGGACATACATTTGCTCTATCTGTTCTTTTGGAAAACTGTTTGATGATGTCAAGCCCAGTTTATCATGTTTATCATCCACCATGAGAAAAAGATTATGGTAACAAGGTTTGCATGTATGTAGTAGGCGCACGTTCCACCAATACGAGATAACAGTGGACCAATTACTTTTATTGAAATAAATATTCCCACAGAGACAGGAGACAGCAATTAAACAAATAAAACAATTGAAAAATTATAGTAATTTGAGATGTGCTAATTAAAAGGGCATTTTAGAGGGTAATCAAGACTTAATTGGTATTATAAAATATATTTTCCACCATGTTTTTTTCAAGATTTGGTCTCAGCACAACTAAGTTGACTCCGAGGCTTCATGTTTTATGTAGTATTTTGTACATGGGTTATTTAAAATTTGTAGGATAGGATGTAAAATGTCCTTCAATTCCAGTATGACGCTAAACACTTTCAGATTTCCCCCTAAGGAAGTCGATTTGTGATTAAATTATGATGAAATCGTTAATATTTTACACTTCTAATAATGTTTTTGCTTAGTGTTGTGCACTGAGATTTTTCTCATGTAACGTTAACTGCCTTGTCCCAAATAAAGGCTAATTTCTGCCCCAGCTTAATTCCTCACTCTGAAATTTGGGACTTATATGCGTGGCAATAACTTGAACATAAACTCACCCGTTCATCTCTCACAAGGGTGACTTTGCGGAAATCTGTGCGCCCGCGGCTCATCCTGTGCACCATCTTGTCCTTTAGTAGTGAGGTATAACCAAGGTGCTCATAGATGGGGTTTGCAGTCATCTTGGCGATGTACTCCGCCGCCTTGGTCTCGATGTAGAGAGTGATGAGGGCATCTGTGACCAGGTCGTGCACAGACTCGAACCTCTTCTCTGCGACAAAGTGCTTCCCATCGTAGAACAGCCTGTAGTTGAAGGTCTGCGGCCCAAATCTAGACAGACGCAAAAAGGTGAGTGGTTTGTTTCCAGTAGCATAACGTTTGAACGAGTTTAAACACAGGATAGAATTTCTTCAGAATGCATAGTGATACCGTATTGCTGGTACCTTAAGGCTAATGTGTGAGTCCCGGGCTGTCTTTGGCTTTCCCTAATCAAGTAGGAACCATCGGCTCCTCTCAAAAGGTCCTCTGCATACTCTCGAGATATCATGCCATGAAATCTGTGACAGATTATAAAAAACTTGGATATAAAAAATGTAACTTTCCACTTCCTTCATGTTTTTACAAGTACAGTAATTATTCACTCACTCTCTGCCGTAATATTTGGGCCTGGTCTCCATCTGGGAAACAGAAATGACATTGCTTACATACTATAGGCACATACAGCGCAGATACCGAATATTCAGTTTGAGAGTATATAATACTGCTTCTAGCTAGTGTTGCAGCAATACCGATACTAGTATTGGTATCGGTGCAATATTAGTATCTGTACCGATGGGGATGGTGTGGAGCAGTGGTAGAGTAGTCGTTCCCCAACCTAGAGGTTGTGAGATACAGAGCCCCATGTTGCTCCTTATGCTGTGTCATCAGCAGTGTTGTTAATCTTACTTTAAAAAAGTAATTCCAGTTACAAATTTCTTCTCCCAAAAAGTAATTGAGTTAGTAACTCACTTACCTGAATGTAAAAGTAATTAGTTACATGGCAAAGTAACTGGTGTTACCTTTCATGCCCCCCCCCCCCCCAAAAAAAAACAACAACAACAACAACATAGTAACCTTTGCTATGTTTGGAAGTCATTTAATGTGAATAACATTCCTGTCAAGTTGTATGGTTTTGGCGTAATTTGTACAAGTGAGCACTGATTTTTAAATGTGTACACTGTACGTTCAAATCTGTACGTTTTTCGTGCATTACGTTTTTTTTTTCTCCGGATTTTGTCACCGTTTCGGCAACGAGACAATGTGCGTTACTATGCGTTACGTTGGTTGAATGACGCGAGAAAAGTCAGAGAGAGAGAGAGAGGAGTGTTTCTTGTGACGCTGTGGCAAACGCGATGCTAAGCTAGGTGGCTCCAATATTTCCTGACTGTAGCCGACAGCCTACAATCTACGCCTAGATATCACATGCATATGGAACTACATGCGAAATGACAGACTCGGCTGCGTTGGTAAACAGCTGCCATTTTAAAGCGGTAGACTTCTCAGAAAGGCTCTGTTGTCGTAAACTTTCTTAGCTAACCTAAGTAACTTTTTATCTAAAATACTCCTAAATCGGCAAAATCTTGACTTGAATCCATGTTTAAATGATGAAACAGTTTTAAAACTTTCACATGTTGAAAGTAGACAGAAGGGAACTAATGCAAAAACGGGAGCAATTTTAACAACTTTAACGGTTGATTCATAACATTAACTGACTTCCAAACATAGCAAAGTTAACTTTGTTTTTTTGTTTGTTTTTGTTTTGTTTTTTGAAAAAATGAAAAAAAAACAAAACATGAAAGGTAACACCAGTTACTTTGCCAAGTAACTAATTACTCTTACATTCAGGTAACTGAGTTACTAACTCAATAACTTTTTGGGAGAAGTCATTTGTAACTGTAATTAATTATTTTTTTAAAAGTAAGATTAAAAACACTGGTCATAAAGATTAAGTCTGCAGAATGAAAAGTGACGAAAGCGGAGATATTATTCTGCCAATTTGTTGCCAAACACAATTTGCCTGCAACTATTGCTGATCTCTTCTCAGAATTAGCAAAATAAATGTTCCCTGACTCAAAGATTGCACCGGTAAGTTAATTTTATCAATTCACCTTTTAAATTTATAATTGGACACACTAATGAACTGCTTTCAAGTCAAACTGAATTGCGAGCTGAAGTGCCATGGAGTGCAGCCATCAAAAGACATGATAGAAATTGCCAAAAGTTCTACATACAATTATAACAAAAGTCACCGTTCAATTTTAGTAATCATGATGTAGCTGAAGCTATTGATTGTTCTTTGATTGCACCATGTTATACATGTTACAATATTACCAGTAAATTCATATTATTTTAAAAATTGAGTTTTATTTTTGTTTCAGATTGCACACTATATACAACGTTGTTAGATTAGTCACCAATTTGTAAGGGCATACGTCACTATTTGTAAGATTGCCAACGGCCTCGGAATAAACCATTAAAGTTTTTAAAATTGCTCCCGTTATTGCATTAGTTCCCTTCTGTCTACTTTCGACATGAGAAGTTTTAAAACCGATGATAGATTCAAGTCAAGATTTTCCCGATGTAGGCGTATTTTAGATAAAAAGTTACTTAGGTTCGCTAGGAAGGTTCTCTACAACAGAGCCTTCCTGAGAAGTCTACTGCTTTAAGATACTTGCTGTTTACTACTGCCGGCGAGTCAATTATTTTAGCATGTAGTTCTCTATACATGTGCTAACGCATGTAGTCACTGTCTGTCATTTCGCATCTAGTTCTATATATATGTGATATCTACCGTAATATCATGTGGGCGTAGTTTGTAGGCTATGGTATTATTGGAGCCACCTAGAATTGCGTTTGCAACGGTGTCACAACTCACTTCCCTCCTCCCCTCTCCCGCTCTGATTTCTCGTCTCCGTGAGTCAGTGTCTCTCAGACTTTTCTCGCGTCATTCAACCAACGTTGTCCTGCATATAACGCATGTAACGCACGCTTTTACATCCTCAGTAACGGTAACGGCGTTGCCAAGATGAGAAAAGTAAGTTAATTAGATTACTCACTACTGACAAAATAACACCGTGAGTAACGCCGTTATACAGTACTCTAACGCCGTTATTAACAAGACTGGTCATCAGTAGGTAACGCTGTTAGTAATGCCGTTATACTCTAACGCCATTATTAACAAAACTGGTCATCAGTCAGTAAATGAGCACACAGTATGAAAGCACTTTGAGTGCCTTGATGGTAGAAAGGCGCTATATAAGTGTAATTCCATTTACCATTTACCAGTACGATACTTAAATGACGGGGAGAACTAAGAAATAATGTGCACATTCTTTGCAATATGTACTTTTCCTGATCTATTTTCTAACTGTTGGTCACCCTACCCAAGATGGCCACAAACATTTGTCGTCTTCCCCAAGACGATGATAGACGTCCAATTGTATGGCAATCGTGTGTGAATTTCAATGAGTTTATCACTCATAGGCGTCCAAGCCATCTGAAGTGGAAGGGTGGCAGCTGCCAAAGGACGTAAAAGATGTCAAAGCCAGCACTGACATTGACAACTGACATCAATAAAATAATCTTTTGAAAAATTTTCGTCCAGTTATGACTTAATTTTAATGTCAATGTATTGACTTTGGGGTGAATGTTGCCCCTACCAACATGGCTGCCCTGAGGCCATGTTGGTAAGGGCAATGAAAGCTCTTCTCATGCTTATGTCATGAATTAAAATGAGTTTACCACTAGTAGACATCCAATCCATTTGGTGCGGGAGGGTGGCAACTAATGTTCGATGCCAGCCCTCCCTCTTCAAATTGATTGGGCGTCTAGCACCGTCAATAGCGGACAATGAGTTGAGGAGTGCCTGACTGAGCCATAATAGTAATTACTTTACATTCAAGTACATATGCAATAAATTAGTATTAAAGAGAGATAAAAAGTTTATTTTTTCCAGAAAACGTATCAGTACAGTATCGGCAACGGCAGATACCCATCAGCTGGGTGACACATTAATGAGGATATTTCCTCCAGTGTATGACATTTTAGACAGGTCAAGAGCACGAAGACATGACGGAGCTCTCTCGTCAAGGGACGTACGCACCTCCTTGGGACATACGATCCTTTTCGGTCTTGGGGCCTCCTGCTGTAATTGGTACACTGTTAAAGAGACATATGTGGATGTTAATTAAGGCCTTGCGTGTGTGCAGTTCAGTGCAAGTTGTAATTACTTGAAAATGGTAGATTGAAACCCAAAATAAAGTCGTCGATGTACATTTAAGAGGAGGTATAGTAAATTATAAGCTGTGAGATAGCAGCAAGTGTGGCCTGAACATTTTGAAATGAGTAAAGAGAAAATTAACCAGAAACTACACAGAAATCCTACATCTAAAAGCATGAATGTTGTTATGTATTGTGACTGCACATCTCCACAATGACTTATCAATTACAATATTCAACGTTACTACTGTATGTTATCTTGTAAGAATTTGGATAGCAGCTGTTCACAGAAAACAACTTTATTATAATAAAGGCAATGAAGGATCAATCGTTTTCTTTTAGAACAGTTCAACGTGAAACTGAACAAATCATGCAGTGAATTTTTACTTTTCTCTTACTTTACACTCTAACACAAACAACAAATAATAGAAGGCAAGACTGTTCAGGGATCCTAAACAGAGCTGCAGCAAATTGCGTGAGGCTGAATTCTGTCTTTGTTACAGCAGATTCTACAGCAAGGGAACAACAGTGAATTTTCATGTTTTTGTCAACTGACTTATTAAGCTCTAGACGTCATCCATCCTGAGTGCTGATGCGAGCACAGAGGGACAAAACATAATTATTAGAAAACTATGCACGCTTTTGATATATGGAAAAACAAATGCAAAAGAAAATTGCCACACTGTGTCACAGTTTCCATTTGCACTCATGTGTCGCCCCAGTCGAAATGATTGGAGTCACATCAAATGTGGAAGAGTGAATCCATTTCCTCCCACACGGCAAAAACATTGGATGCTGAAGTGGGCGCAATGAGGATGTTAAAAGCCTCTTCACATAGAGAAAATCTTATTTTCTCCAGCGGGTGTAACCTATTTTCTCAAACCCTGCTTTAAACGTGTTGTGTGGGAGAGTGACCTGCTTATATTTACCTGCTGCGCATTAAGTAAGCCACATTTTAAAACTGACATTCATTTCTTTCAGTACAAGAGAAGATTTGGCTGTGTTTTTAAATAGCAATACTATTGTAATTAACTCATTGACTTCCAATGACGGCAATAGACATCCAATCTGTTTTGACTGGGTTACGGTTACAATGCTGGCCAAAAGTATTGGCACCCCTGCAATTCTGTCAGATAATGCTCAATTTCTCCCAGAAAATGATTGCAATGACGAATGCTTTGGTAGTACTGTAAAATCTTCATTTATATTGCTTGCAATGAAAAAAAAAAGACACAAGAGAATGATTTTTAAAATTTATTTATTTTTAAAATCATTATCATTTTACACTTAAGTCCAAAAATGTGCTGGACAAAATTATTGGCTCCCTCAGCCTAATACTTGTTAGCACAACCTTTAGACAAAATAACTGCGAACAACCACTTCTGGTATACATCGGTGAGTTTCTTCCAATGCTCTGCTGGAACTTTAGACCATTCTTCTTTGGCCAACTGCTCCAGGTCTCTGAGATTTGAAGGGTGCCTTCACCAAACTGCCATTTTCAGATCTCTCCACAGGTGTTGTATGGGATTCAGGTCTGGACTCATTGCTGGCCACTTTAGAAGTCTCCAGTGCTTTCTCTCAAACCATTTTCTAATGCTTTTAGAACTGTGTTTAGGGTCATTGTTCTGCTGGAAGACCCATGACCTCTGAGGGAGACCCAGCTTTCTCACACTGGGCCCTACATTATGCTGCAAAATTTGTTGGTAGTCTTCAGACTTCATAATGCCATGCACACAGTCAAGCAGTCCAGTGCCAGGGGTAGGAAAGCAACCCCAAAACATCAGGGAACCTCTGCCATGTTTGGCTGTGGGGACCATGTTCTTTTCGTTGAAGGACTCG